>NC_047124.1:14723537-15330204 GCF_902500255.1 Thalassophryne amazonica
GACTGTGCTTGGGTTACCGAGGCCATTGCACATCCAGACGATACACAAAAGTAGCACAATTGGCATATTTCAGGCAAGGAGAGGGTCCATCCCATCATTAGGAGGGACAGCTGCCCTGTCATTAGGAGGATGCTAACTATCAATCAATCAACATTTATTTATAAAGCGCTTTACAGCACCGACTGGTGTCCAAAGTGCTTAACATTAAAAACACAAATTTACAAAATAAAACACATATAAAATAAAATTTTAAAACAACACATAAAAAAAAAGAACATAAAAATAACAGAACATGTCACCTCCCCACTAAGTGTTAAAAGCCAGTTTAAATAAATAAGTATTTAACTTGGATTTAAAAAGTGCTAGGTCAGGAATAGTACGTAACTCAAGAGGTAGCTCATTCCATAGACTTGGGCCAGCTACCGCGAAAGCATGATCACGCCAGCATTTATATCTTGATCTTGGAGCATCTATGTAAAGCTGGAAAGACGCTTTTAATGTCCTACTGTAGGTGCGCAAAGTTAAAATTTCAGACAAGTAGGGAGGTGCAAGGCCATAAATAGCTTTAAAAACAAACATTAAAATTTTAAAATCAATTCTAAAATGAACTGGAAGCCAGTGGAGTGAGTACAGGACGGGCGTAATATGCTCACGTCTAAAAGTGTTTGTCAAAAGACGAGCAGCAGCATTCTGCACCAACTGGAGACGTGCAAGAGACGACTGATTAATGCCCAAATAAAGTGCATTACAATAATCAAGTCTGGAGCTGATGAAAGCATGAATGGCTGTCTCAAGATCACGTCTACTGAGAAAGTGCTTTATTTTAGCCAAAAGGCGAAGTTGGAAAAAACTAGCTTTGACAACAGAATTTATCTGTTGATCAAACCTCAAACAGCTGTCAAATATCACTCCCAAATTCTTGACAGCTGGTTTTACATAGTTAGCCAAAGCACCAAAATGTGGTGTTACCACATTTGGTATGCCAGTGCGCTCAAACACCATGATCTCAGTTTTACCATCATTCAGGTAAAGGAAGTTTTGGGACAGCCACTGCTTTACATCACAAATCTTCTTCTTTGTCTTTCAGCTGTTCCCGTTAGGGGTCGCCACAGCAGATCAATCATTTCCATCTCGCCCTGTCCTCTGTATCTTCCTCTGTCACACCAGCCACCTGCATGTCCTCTCTCAGCCCATCCATGAACCTCCTCTTTGGTCTCCCTCTTCTCCTCCTGCCTGGTGGCTCCATCCTCAGCATCCTTCTCCCTATATACCCTGGGTCCCTCCTCTGCACATGTCCAAACCATCTCAATCTCGCCTCTCTGACTTTGTCTCCAAACTGTCCCACCTGAGCTGTCCCTCTGATATGTTCATTCCTAATCTTGTCCATTCTTGTCACTCCCAAAGAGAATCTCAACATCTTCAGCTCTGCCTCCTGTCTTTTTGTTAGTGCCACTGTCTCTAAACCATACAACATAGCTGGTCTCACTACTGTTTTGTAAATTTTCCCCTTCCCTCTTGCTGATATTCTTCGGTCACAAATCACTCTTGCCACCTTTCTCCACCCACTCCACCCTGCCTGCACTCTCTTCTTCACCTCTCTACCACACTCTCCATTACTTTGAACAGTTGACCCCAAATAATTAAACTCATCTACTTTCACCACTTCTACTCCTTGTAACTGCACTATTCCACTGGGCTCCCTCTCATTCACACACATGTATTCAGTCTTGCTTCTACTGACTTTCATTCCCCTTCTCTCCAAAGCATATCTCCACTTCTCCAGACTAGACTCAACTTGCTCTCTACTCTCACTACAGATCACAATGTCATCTGCAAACATCATAGTCCATGGGGACTCCTGTCTGATCTCATCTGTCAACCTGTCCATCACCACTGCAAACAAGAAAGGACTCAGAACTGATCCTTGGTGTAATCCCACCTCCACCTTGAATGAGTCTGTCATTCCGACTGCGCATCTCACCGCTGTCACACTATTCTTGTACATGTCCTGCACTACCCTAACATACTTCTCTGCCACTCCAGACTTCCTCATACAATGCCACAACTCTTCTCTTGGCACCCTATCATAAGCTTTTTCTAAGTCCACAAACACACTATGTAACTCTTTCTGTCCTTCTCTGTACTTTTCCAACAGTATTCTCAGAGCAAACATTGCATCTGTAGTGCTCTTTCTCGGCATGAAACCATATTGCTGCTCACAGATCTTCACCTGTTTTCTAAGCCTAGCTTCTACTATTCTTTCCCATAACTTCATGCTGTGGCTGATCAGCTTTATGCCTCTGTAGTTACTGCAGCTCTTTGTTCTTGAAAATAGGAACCAGCACACTTCGTCTCCACTCCTCAGGCATCCTCTCACATTCCAAGATTTTATTAAACAATCTGATTAGAAACTCTACTGCCATCTCTCCTAGACATTTCCATGCCTCCATTGGAATGTCATCTGGACCAACTGCCTTTCCACTCTTCATCCTCTTCATAGCAGCCCTCACTTCTTCCTTGCTAATCTCTTTTACTTCCTGATTTACTCTCACCACATCATCCAGCCTTTTCTCTCGCTCATTTTCTTTATTCATCAACTCTTCGAAATATTCCCTCCACCTTCTCAGCACACACTCCTCACTTGTCAGCACATTACCATGTGCATCTTTTACCACCCTAACCTGCTGCACATCCTTTCCAGCTCTGTCCCTTTGTCTGGCCAATCGGTACAAGTCCTTCCTTACTATTCCACTTCTTGTACAGCTCGCAATATGCCTTTTCCTTTGCTTTTGCCACTTCTCTTCTCGCCTTACGCCGCATCTCCTTGTACTCCTGTCTACTTTCTTCATCTCTCCGACTATCCCAAAACTTTTTCGCCTTTTTCGCCAACCTCTTTCTCCTTATGCTTTCCTGGACCTCTTCATTCCACCACCAAGTCTCCTTGTCTTCCTTCCACTGTCCAGATGTCATACCCAGTACTGCCCTAGCTGTCTCCCTCACCACATCTGCAGTACTCTTCCAGTTGTCCAAAATTGATTCCCCTCCAACTAGTGCTTCTCTCACCTGCTCACTAAATTTCACACAACAGTCTTCCTCCTTCAGCTTCCACCATCTGATCCTTTGTTGAGCTCTCACTCTCTTCTTCTTCTTTACCTCTAAAGTCATCCTACAAACAACCATCCTATGCTGTCTAATGACACTCTCTCCTGCTACCACCTTACAGTCTGTGATTTATTTTAGCTTGCATCTCCTATAAAGAATGTAGTCCACCTGTGTGCACCTTCCTCCACTCTTATGTTACCCTGTGCTCCTCCCTTTTCTTAAAGTAGGTATTCACCACAGCCATTTCCATCCTTTTTGCAAAATTATCTACCATCTGTCCTTCCCCATTGCTATCCTTGATACCATATCTACCGATTACTTCCTCATCACCTCTGTTCCCTTCACCAACATGCCCATTGAAGTCTGCTCCTATCACCACTCTTTCATGCTTGGGCACACTCTCCACCACCTCATCTAAAACACTCCAGAAATCTTCTTTCTCCTTCATCTCACAACCTACCTGTGGGGCATATGCACTGATGATATTCATCATCACCCCTTCAATTTCCAACTTCACACTCATCACCCTGTCAGACACTCGATTAATCTCCAACACACTTTTAACATACTCTTCCTTTAAAATGACCCCAACACCATTTCTCTTCCTGTCCTCACCATGGTACAACAACTTGTACCCACCGCCGATGCTCCTGCTCTTACTTCCCTTCCACTTGGTCTCTTGCACACACAATATGTCTACCTTTCTCCTCTCCATCATATCAGCCAGCTCTCTCCCTTTACCAGTCATGCTACCAACATTCAAAGTCCCCACTCTCATTTCCACCCTTCTAGTTTTCTTCTTCTCCCGCTGTTTGTGGCAACGTTTTCCTCCTCTTCTTCGTCGTCGCCCTTCCTGACGCAACCCTCCTCATTTATCCGGGCTTGGGACCGGCACTCCGAATGTACTGGCTGCACACCCCATGTGGCTGAGTTGCTTTACATCACGAATACAATTAAATAATGATGACAAAGCATCACTCCCATTAGTCCTCACAGGCAGATAGATTTGCAGATCATCTGCATAACAATGAAAGGACAGGTTGTTCTGGGTTATAATTGACCCCAATGGCGGAATGTACAAAGAAAATAGAATCGGCCCAAGGACAGATCCCTGCGGCACTCCACAGCACAGAGGAGCAGTTGATGAGGAAAGGTCCCCAATCATGACAGAAAAGCTCCTTTCAGCCAAATATGATCTAAACCACTTAAGTGCAGTACCATGAATGCCAATAAAATGTTCCAACCGGGAAACAAGTACTGTGTGATCCACAGTATCAAAGGCTGCTGTGAGGTCCAACAGAACCAGCACAGCAGGATTCCCTGCATCCACCGACAAAGTGATGTCATTATGAACTTTTAAAAGTGCTGACTCAGTGCTGTGTCGCGATCTAAATCCAGACTGGAATTTTTCAAGGATGAGATTGCCTTCTAAAAATGATTGTAACTGTAAAAAGACAACCTTTTCTAAAACCTTAGATAGAAATGGCAGATGAGACACAGGTCTAAAATTGGATAAAACTGATGAGTCCAGGTGAGGTTTTTTAAGAAGAGGTCGAACCACAGCATGTTTAAAAGCAGCTGGAACAGACCCTGATCTAAGACAAGCATTGATAAAAGTTAGGAGACCCGCCCCAACAGTATTAAAAACTAAAGCACAATAGGTGCTAATTAGAGCTATTGTTTAGTCACTGGCCTATAGCAGTCTGCCTCTCGGTAGGAGGGGTCTGGTCAGGTTTAAAACTCCAGCTTTTGTGACTTCTTGATTATTCTTCTCTACAAGAGTCAAAACAGAAGTCAGACCACCAGAGCAAGAATTTTAGCTGAGGAAGCTTCTGCGATTTGAAGCAAAACGTCCTCGCGTAAAGCAACCCAGTCCAGTCGAAGATTCAAGCTTCTCTACTATATTTCAGGCAGAAAGTCGTGATTTTCTGCTCTACAGTGGCTGTTGACTATTTTAGAGAATGAAGCTCTTCTGAGATTCCCGTTCCTCTCACAAAGGAGGTAGAAGATGATTGAGTTCTTGCACATACTTGGGTCTGAAAGGAAATCTTCCAACCAATGTTCACACCAGTAATATACTGGCATAGTCTATATCCTGATTTGTCCTCATCACTGCTGCAGGTGGAAAAAGTTGAACATTTTTCAACTTCGTACCACTACACACCACCTGTACTGTCACAGTGTGTGGCTACTGCTCTCACATCCAGCAGTGGTGTAATTTCTTTTGTTTGCTGACTAAAATTGGTCAATCCACTTTACCATTTGCCACATATTGTACCACCCACATGTGAAAGAAGTATCAGAAGTACTTTTTAGTGTTGTTTCCCCTCACCTGGTCTCTTTGTGTGGTGCTGCACACAAAGCGAGCAGTGGTGTTTTCCATCTTCATGTCCATTAAAAATAACGGAACATCTGGTTTACCTTCTGCCACATATTGCCAGCAGGCAAATGCAGTACTAGAAGTACTTTTTTTTTTCGGGTCGTCTGCAACATATTCATAGAATATAGAATTACAGCAATCAGCTACATAGCCGTAATAATTACGTTGAGCAGGGTGGAAATGGACCAGATAGATTGTCCTAAATGGAGCAAGTGGATCTCTGGGATAGGCATTGGACTGCCAATATATAGGCCACGTTTTGAGTCCAGGTGTGGACTCCAGGCTACCTGAATGTGAAGTTGGGGAGTCACACAGTGGTTACTGCGTAATATGTACTGGCCTGTAGGGTGACAGGGCCTGTATAGGTGTTACCTTTGAACCCACTGGAGGGATCTCAGAAGAGCATCATTCCAGCACTTATTTAGATGAACTGTGTGTTTGCCTGTAGGGGGCACTATTCTGTCAGACAAGTAACTGAAATGTTGACAGAAGAAAGTTAAAATAAATATAGTCATATCACATACATTGTGTTGCATTGAGATGAACAGGTTAAAACAAATGTGACTTTTTGTGTAGTTTCTCTTATAGTCTTGTTTTATTTTGTTGTTGTTTTTCATTAATGTGTTTGTTTCGACAGGTTCCCTCATTTATGAAAAGCTGGGAGAGAGAGCATTTGGTTGGCCGGGGAAAATGGCAGCATTTGGATCAATTATTATGCAAAATATCGGAGGTAATTTACTGAGTGTTTGTTCTTTATATCTCACATTTTAAACATTTAGGCGATTTTTAAAGACATGGTGAAGTGGTCTCGTTGTTATTCTAAACCCATTAAATATATTGAAGGAGATAAAGGTTGATAGGTTTGGTAAGAGTGGTGGAAAACTGGAATATTTTACTTATCTTGATCCATAGCTGTAACCAGAGTAAATGTCCGGGAGGCTGTTCCGGCAAACATCACCAGAAACTACTTTGTGACTTTTAACACCAAGATGTGTCTTAGCTGACGACCCCGGGGACTCCGATTAGGATCATCCTCTCAGTCATCAGAACACACACAAATACACTATAATTAGTCCTAAAGGTGAGAAGGACCTGTAAAGTATGTGGGACAGGAGTTGTTTGAGCTAAATTTAATTTATTACAAAGGTTTTCTTTAGACGGTTGAGCTGACGTAGAAGTCATTATTACAATTAAAATAGAAATAAAGCTGTGTTTATTAATCAGTGTAACAAAGAGATAAAACAAATCAACAAATTATGAAAATGGACCAAAGATAGTACATGAGCAGAAAAAAAATAAGTGGGCCAACAACTGAGCCTTTTCAATTTATATAGCGCCAACAGTGTCACCTCAAGGCGCTTCACACAAATAAATTCAAAAAACAAAATGAATTAAAAGATTTTAAAAAGCACAATATAAGAGTAAATAAAAAGCATAGTAACACAATCTGCCAGCCATAAGAAAGAGAAAACAAGTGCGTCTTAAGTCTGGATTTGAAAGTCTCCATAGAATCTGTTTTATTGACGCAGGGAGATCGTTCCACAGAACAGGAGCATGATAAGAGAAAGATCTATGACATCCTGCGAATGCAATGCCCGGGCCGGTACCTAGGGTTTAATTAGATCAGTTAAATAGAGAGCTTCCAGTCCGTGAACAGTTTAATAAATTAGTAGCAAAACCTGAAAATCTGATATCACAGAGACAGAAAACCAGTGAAGAGATGCCGAAATGGTTGTAATGTGGTCAAACTGATTAAACCAGCTGAAAAAAAAATGTTAGTGCCCTCAATAGTGTCTTCAGTCCAACTGCTACAATATTATCTGTGTTTTTATTGTTATTTCTTTTTAAGTTATGGTGAACATGAGTGCAAGGTTTTCCTGATGTGGCTGACTTTTCATGTGCTTCCAGCTATGTCCAGCTACCTGTTTATTGTAAAGTACGAGCTACCTGAAGTGATTCGTGCCTTCTTGGGTTTACAAGAAAACTCCGGGTAAGTGTGAGCGTTTGAAGCTAGCTCATGTGTTTGTACTATATGTAGGCGTTATCGTGACGTATCATTTCTGCTTTGTGTGCAGTGAATGGTACCTCAATGGTAACTACCTGGTGGTGTTTGTGTCAATTGGCGTCATTCTGCCGCTGTCGCTCCTAAAAAATTTAGGTAAGACCTGACTCAGATGTTTCACAGTATTGTCATCACAGATACAACAGCGAGCAGTTCGCGCTGTTGCTTCGCAGCAAGAAGGCTGTGGGTTCGCTTCCCAGCTGGAACTTTTTTGTGTGGAGTTTGCATGTTCGCGGGGGTTCTCTCCAGGTTCTCCGACTTCCTCACACTTTACAGGTTAGCTGAATTGGACACTCTAAATTGACCGTTGGTGTGTGTGTGTGTGTGTGTGTGTGTCTATTAGGGATGTGGAGATGAATCGATACGAATCGGTATCTAGATACAAACATGCGCGATGCGAGTAAATCGATTCATTCAGGGTGCAACGATTCAGTTGATGGATGAAATCACGATGGATCGGTTGCTGCGTTTTTTTTTTTTTTCCGACGCACATTGAATGCACCACGGATGGAAGCCTGAAAGCACATTTCTACTGCAACAAATGTATTTCAAATTGAAGGCCGGCGACAACAGCACAAACAGTTGTAGGAGATTTTTGACGCACTTACATTTAAATCATGTGTTTGGAGTTATTTATCTTTTTTTTTTTTTAAGTTGGGAGACTTGACAAGACGCAGGTCGTTTGGAAAGAATGCCGTGGCTGTGGCTGTGCTCCCAACTCGGCAAAACTGGTACGAAAGTATCTCAAATTACTTTTGTCAAGGCGGCACTCTGTCAATGAGTAACTCACTTTAATACGTTGTCTTGCTGTTTGCTGTTTAAGTTCTGACAGTGTGATGAAACGGGTTCCAAATATGAGGGAACCAATTCTTGTTCCTTAGTATTGAACAAATCCTCTGCCTCTAGTAGGATCGGAAGAAGAAGAATTCCACAGTACCATACCGAATTGCAGCTTCTTATTTTCTATTTAAATTTTTGGTATAATTTCTTTGCATCATGTTGAATCGAATCGTATCGCACCAAATCACATCGTATTACATTGTGAGGAATTTAATCGCCATTAAATCGAGAACGGGGGTGAATTGTATCGTATCGTCAGTATCGTCATCTGTCGCTATATGTATCGTATCGCTGGTAGTGTATCGAGGTGCGTATTGAATCGTTGTCAGTGATGAGATTCACATAACTGTGTATCCAGGGTGTACCCCATCTCACGCGCTATGACTGCTGGAATAGTCTCCAGCCAACCCGTGACCCTTAACTAGAGTAAGCGGGTATTGACAATGGATGGATATAATCAAACAACATGCAAAATCTGGTGTTTTTCAATCATTTTGTATATCTACCCTGCTGCATGGCTGGGCTCCAACCCAGGACCTTCTTTTTGGGAAATGAGCAAACTAACTGCCCATCCATTTTCTATACCTGCTTACTCCAGTTAAAGGTCACTGGGTGGCTGGAGCCTAAACCAGCAATCACAGGGCGTGAGGCGGGGTACACAGTGCCGCCCTGAGTTATTATTAATATTGCAATAGCTGAAAAAAAAGAAAAATTAAATGCACATTGTTTGGCTTTGTGAATTGGTTTTATTGATCAGCGTTGTGTTGCAGTATTGTCCAGTAGGGGGCAGCATAGACATGTCTACACTGAATATTAAAGGAAACAGTTTATCTTTGTTAGACCTGATTAATTCTCCATAGAAACAAGCATCACTCTGAAGGATGACAGATTTTATGTGGAGGGGAAATTGTGTAGATGTGAGCAATCTTAAAAAAATAATCTCATGCCAAAATAAAATCCTTCATTGTAGTATTTTAACCCCTTAACGCCTGAATTTATATAGCTGTATATAAAAAAATGTTTTGTGTGTGTTTTTGCCTTTAAGTAGATGGTAAATAATGTTGAGATTATTAATTTCACTTTTGCACAAAAAATAAATAGTAACTTTGGTAATGACTTTATGTTATAATGTTATAATAATAATAATACTGGTATGTTGCAAATTTGCGACAACAGGCATACTGGTCAATTTGGTATGTTGCATATTTGAGTCAAATATTGTAGCATATATGCGACGATAGGCGTTAAGGGGTTAACATCATTTGCTCTCTGCACTGAAAATAGCATTTTAAAGACTGAATTAAGTTGTGTCGAGTCCAAGCTTAAACTGTGCTGAAACATAATCGTGCAGACACACACAGATCATTTTTGGTGCGATTATCCCATCAAATTAATATTAAACATGTGCAGTTATATAAGAGGCGGAATTTTCAGCCTGAATCCAGATATCAGCCTTCTTGCAGCTGTCCGTCATCATCTTGTGCCAAACCAGTCAGTGTAACGTAACACTGGTCCCGAGTCAGCTGTAGGACTTAGTAGTTCTAGTAATATAACACTGCAATGGAACCTAGAATCTGTTGAGATTGTTATTTATAAGCGCAGAGCTTGAACTCGCTTCGACTGCCAGTATGGCTGCAACCCAAATTTTTTTTGCCTGGCTTATGTAACAGAGGCACGACTTGATGTGTGCGATCGTAGCAGGGTGTCATTTAAATATTAATAACCACAACAATGAAGTGAGGATTCACAGGTGTTAACGCGTGTGTCAGGTCAGATCACATTCAGCCGCGCGGTGTCACTCACGCTGCAGGTATCGATCCAGAGCTGTCTGGTCTTCATTTGTCTGATGTAACCCAGAATAAGATGTGACCCATATCTCAGAATAGACGCCGAGAACATCTGACAGGGAAGCAGTGTGAAGAAAAGTAAAATGAGTCATGTCTATTTCGGAACAGTTCCTGTTTCATTTTGATTCTGGGATTTTGATCACTGATGGTGTTTTATGTGTCCAGGGTACCTGGGTTACACCAGCGGCCTTTCTCTGTCATGCATGGTCTTCTTCCTGGCTGTGGTAAGTTTGTGACAGTACGAAATACACACAAGGAACACCAAACATGTCTGTCAATCAGACGCGGTAACTTAACAGCACTGTTTTCTAATGAACTCCTTCAGGTGCGTTTTACCTGAACGCCTACACACGTCTTCAGTTCATTTCTTTATCTATAGTATAATATATGATGTGTGTGTGCGTGCGCTTGTGTATAACTTCGATCACGGACAGTCTGGGGAGAGCTGACATTTGCCGTTTCGTACACAGTAAATTTTGCAGAGTAAAATATACTCTGCCAGGATAATATACACTCTGCTATAGAGTGAAATCAGCTCTACCTTCTTGTCAAATCATGTTTTTCAACTCCAATAAGAGTCATTCACAGCATGATAGAGTTGATTTTACCCTGTGATAGAGTGTATTTAACTCTGTTTGGACTGGGACCAAATGTTATCCTGGCAGAGTATATTTTACTCTGCAAAATTTACTGTGTATGTTTCTGTGTTTTTGTGATGGTCTAGTGGTTAAGTGGTTGGGCTTGAGTCCAGAAGATCAAGGGTTCAAATCCCTGCCTGACTGGAAAATCACTAAGGGCCCTTGGGCAAGGCCTTTAATCCCCTATTGCTCCCGGTGTGTAGTGAGCGCCTTGTATGGCAGCACCCTGACATCGGGGTGAATGTGAGGCATAATTCTAAAGCGCTTTGAGTGTCTGATGCAGATGGAAAAGCACTATATAAATGCAGTTGATTTACCATTCTGGACTGGCGGTAAATCATATTTATATTAAAAGTGTTAGTGTATGCGTGTGTGATTTCATTTAGTAAGTTCGATCTAATTACATAATATCATTGCAAATACGTTAAAAAATATGGATGACACATGAAAGTGAAAACACTTATTTCCATTATGGTCCATAAAAAAATCAAACGACAAAATGGAAGTAATAATAACAATAATGATGATGATAATAGTAAGTAAGTCCCTTCGGCTGCTCCCTTGTTTGCACTCGGGGTCGCCACAGCGAATCCAAGGTGGATCTGCATGTTGAATTGGCACAAGTTTTACGCCGGATGCCCTTCCTGACGGAACTCCACATTACATGGAGAAATGTGGCAGGGGTGGGATTTGAACCTGGAACCTTCTGAACTGAAGCCAAGCGCATTAACCACTTGGCCACCACCTAATAATAATAATAATGAAGAATTATTAACCAAGCAAACAAGGTTAATAATTTGTTTATTATATGGCTATTGTATATATAAACATGAAAATTTACAGTATCATCTGAGTACGCTGCTGACGGTGTTGGGCTCATTTGCTTTCGTTAGCTGGTAAGCTTTCAATCTGCGTTTTTTCAATTATGTTCAGATATTTATGGCGTACATTCATGTCCGACTTGGTTTTTCTAATCGTGTTTTTAGCTTCCTGGTTTGTAACGATTATACGCGTTGTGGACCGATTGTCATGGTAACCGGTCCGATATGGGAAAATATCAGACCAGTAATCAGAACGCGCCATATAGTAATAGTGTGTATATGATAACAAGAACCTAAACAATTTATAAATACATTAAGACAGTAAGTTAACATAAAAAATTATGTAATTAGCTGGAAATAAAAGGGTTGAGTTCTTCTAAAAACTGTTGAGGTCTAAGGTTCTAAAAACATTCTGGACTCACATACCATTCCAGCTCATTATAGAAACTTTGCATTTATAAACACTACCCAGTGTAGAGCCCGTGGATCCCCACGGACCACACACTAGTTTCCTTGTAATCAGCTTCAGCTCATGCAGAAATAACTGTGATGAATGAGTCTTTGCATGGAATCACAAACATGCAGTCAGCATGTGAGAACTGCTGTGCAATTGTCATTTTATTTTTATTTGTCTGTATGTCGCAAGGTATCTCAAAAGGCTTTTGTTAGATGTTAATGACATTTTGTGCAAAAGTGAGTTTTCAGGGGAGGAACAGGTGTTTAGATTTGGAACCTCATCCAGATGAATGTGCAGATGCAGGAGTATTGTTTCCCTGCTTTTTTTCTTCATTTGTTTTTAAACAATTCAAAATAGTTTATTGGCAGTTTTTCAGATGAGTGCATGGATCATAATAAAAAAAATGTGTAGATTGTGTGTCAGTGGACATGGTGGAATTTGGGCCATTTTATCAATGCTTGGAAGCGATATTTAAACACTGATGTGTAGTGATGTTAAGCTCGAGTCAGGCTGCTCGACACAGCATCGAGCTTTGTGAACCAGAAGTGTCGGTGAGCAGCGTTTCGAGCACGCCCCACACCACGTGTCGAGCTTCGCGAGAAAGTTGAATAATCTGGGCGTGTCAATACGACCCGCCAAGTATTTAAATGAGATCTGAATCGCGGCACAAACTGTGGGTTTGTGAGAGGAGGAGACTGCCAGCGACAGTGTTATTGCCAATTACTACGTGACAGGGACAGCATTAGTTTATATTTAGGTCTAGTTTAGAGTTCATTTAGTATAGTTAGCTACATACACATAGGACCTAAAAACACACAACAGGCATCCATTCATATACAACATTTATCCACACAGTACATCAACACAGGCTAGACTATATATTCATAGGTAGATCAGAGACTGAGCTGAGTGACTGAAGAGCTGTGATTTTGGCGAGCGGGTCTTCTCCAAAGCTGGAGAGGTGGTGAGGCAGAAGAGGAGCCGATTAAAGCCCAGCACTGTTGAAATGATTCTTTTTTTGAATAAAAATTGTTGATAGTTGCACAATCACCGTCTCCTATCCCCTCTATTCTAATTTACAAATTACAGTATCATAAGCACAAGTTGCAGAAGCACATGCCTTTCTCACTTTTCCCGTCACATTCCATCCAAATATTGTTTGAGGACTGATAAATCTACATATAGTCTACAATAAAGGCTTTCATAACCAGTATGTGTGCATCTGTAGAGACTATTTATTACATTAAGAAAGACACAATAATGAAGATGACATTTTTTATTAGTATTTTTCAAGGACAAACCACATCAGTCATGAATTACTGCAAAATTTGTCACAGCACTCGCTCAGGGTAATTCTCAAAACAATCCAGCAGATGTCACCCTTCAAACTGTATCAAACGCCTCGAAGCAGTGTGTCGATTTTCAGCCAGTTGTGTTGAAGTGGTTCATTGGTTCATGAGGCCTCGAAATTGCCATCACTACTGATGTGCAGCTTGGAGCTGAAATACTGTGAAACAACCCATTTATATAACCATATATCAGGACATATGTGGTCTATATGAACCTAGTTGCACTGACTAAATCTCAGTATTTAATACCTCAGACGAGGGGTGTAACCAGTGGTGGGCACAGATAACCAAAAAATTAACTTCGATAACAGATAAGATAACTGAAAAGTTATCTTTGATAAAGATAAACCACCCAAAAATGTATCGGAAGTTACAGATAATCGATAAATTCCGATGTTGTCTATGGGACATTTGCAGTTACTAAAGAACTGAAATTGATTTTTAACAATCGCTTTTGAAAGCATCAAAAGCGGTAAAAGACCTAAATAATAAGCAAGAATGTTTGACCATGCTGCCCCCTGCAGGAAGCAGCACAGACAAATCCTGAGAGCACCTACGAAATCAACTCTTTACTAATCATAATCATTTTTCTTTCAACATTCTGCTCCTGCTGGAAGCTCTTGTTTACAACAGAGCTCCCACCACAGAGCCACACCAAGAGCAGCCATAAGACCAGCTCCCTATCAATTTCAACACGCCGGTCAGGCGGAGGTCTTGAAAAATAAAGTCATACTAACGTATGGTTTTTTGAAAATTGACTTGGTGACATTGTGATTATATTAGTATGGTGTTAAAGGAAATGACTTTTTTTTTGGTCACCAGTTCTCCTTTGCTTACAGACGATAGAGTGGTTTCTGTTTGCAGAGAGTAGAACAACATGCTTATTAGGAAACTTATTAGGTTTTAACAGTTTAAAAAATGTTTTTTACTGTTCAGCTTAGTTTAGTACGTTATCAGTCTAAAACTTATCGGATGGTAATTCATCGGAAGATAATTAGTCCGATGATGGTTTTTAAATTTATCTAAAAAGATCATCTGACAATGAAAACATTATCTTCGATAATTATCTGTTATCGGATTATCGGAAGTGTGCCCACCACTGGGTGTAACGATACATTAGCTCCATGATACGACACATATCACGATACACAATTACATCACTGTTCACACTAATTATGTAGACAGTAATCGGTGGTGAATGTTTTTACTTTAAAGAAGCAAATTATTCTGAAGTATAAATTGTAGTCCTTAATGTTATCTGATTCCTGTTTGTAGATTTTATAATTCATTGATGATTCTCCTGCAAGAGGTCATTATTTCGTCCATGCACTAGTTGACTTTTCATGATATCGCGATACTAATTTAAAAAATATTATTGGATACAGGGTGCACATTTGCATTTTCTTTTTCATGACCTATAGGAAAGTTATATGAATGAGGTTTGGGGTTTTTTTAGCGCACTGGTACATGTTTTACAAATATGAAGGCACAACTAGATGGTATGGAAGTAAATCTGTGCCATCAGAGTTTGAATTTGAATTTTTAAGGTTGAATTTGTTTACCATCAACATATTCAGCCTCAGAAATTTCAACCTCAAAAAATTGAACCCAAGAAAATAGAAAAGCAGGGAGAAGCAATCGATCCCTGTCTCAGTCATCCAACATTCAGCCAATCACGTTTTGCTCCATTGGTCATTTGACACTGAGACCAAATCGAAAGAGGTAGTAGGAGAAGAAGACATGATACATTCAGCCAGTCATGTTTTGCTCCATTGGTCATGTGACACCAAGACCAAATTGAAAGAAGAAGAGGTGATACATTGCTGAATGTTGGATTATTGAGACAGGGATCGATTGCTCCTCCCTGCTTTTCTATTTTTTTTTTTTTTTTTTTTTTTTTTTTTAGGTTGAATTCTTTTTTTAAGGTTCAATTCTTTTAGGGTAATTTTTTTGAGGTTGAATTTTATTTGTTTATTTTTTTTAAGTTAAATTTTTTTTTTTTTTTTTTTTTGGTTGAAGTTTGAGACTGAATATGTTGATGCTTTCAACCTTAAAAATTCAAATTCAAACTCTGAAGGCACAGATTTACTTCCATAAGATGGGCGCTCAGGAGAGCAGATGACTGTTCTGTTTCAGTTCCATTTCAATTGAATTGATTAATATATGTTGTGTAATTGTCGTTTCCCAGGTGATCTACAAGAAGACCCAGCTGCCTTGCCCTCTTCCTTTCTTGAACCAACATTCGGCGAACCTCAGTATGAATGCTTCAGACATACCCGGGTTGTATGCGCTACAAGACAGAAGCGAGCACATGGATTTCTCCAGGGCGGGCGTGTCGCCCACACCCCTCAGCGACCATGACGCTCATCACTCCACAAACGTCCACTTCGAGCCTCACCCTGACGCCGAGGACATGTGCACGCCCAAATACTTTGTATTCAACTCGCAGGTAGGAGCACATTGGGGCGGATGCATTTGCTGGTCCTAAATTTGCATAAAATAATAATAAAAAAAAAAAGTGAGAGAGACCAAGCCTATAAGGAAATCATTTATCTGCAAATGGGAGTGTCGAGTGTTTGCCAGCGCATGTTTGGTGAAGGTGGGGTGTCAGGGTGTGTTTTAGTTTTTGTGTGTGCGGCAGCAGGATCATAAATCGTAACAGAAATAATGACAGTGGCTGTCTTGCTATAACTTGTTTCACAACGGTTGTATTTTGCAATAATTTAAATTAAAAAAACATTTGTCGATGTTAAAGTTGTTAAGAAATTATGATGCAAACTACATTGGAGAGCAGTCTAAACAGTCAGATTTGTGTTTTTTTTTTTTTTTGTGGCAGTGGGAACATGCGAAAGCTTATTTTCTTTTTTTTTTCTTTTTTGCCGTTGATTTGAGCCTCTCACACATTTGGCTCTGCATCTGATTTGAATCTGAACTCTAACAGCATGACTTCTATTGGGTACATATCACTTACACAAGAATCAGATTGAATTAATGAATCAATATAATTCAGATTTTGTCCACTGGTGTTGTGAACAAAGCCCAAGTAGGCTTAATCTGCTAAAAAAAAACAAACAACAAAAACCAAAAACAAATTAAAATCAAATATTGAATGTTTAGACTGCACAAAAAGGGTTAGAATTGTTTGCATGTGCACAGTAATCAGATACATGCTACTTCAGCCTTTAATGTGAATGTAACCTATGTTCTAAATCTATCCTCAAAGTCGACTTGTGATTGCTGCAGAACTTTCCCATCTGATCCAGCTCACAAACATGAATGCAAAACATGCAGATGAAAAAGTAAACATCAGTTTAAAAAAAAATCTGTTTCAAGCTTTTTCAGCTGATAATGTGAATGAAGCCGTAGCCACAACAACATTTTTTAAGGTGTAGCAATCATTTCTTGGCTTATTTCCTCCTGGATTAGTGTTTCCATGTATATTTTCTACCACTTTAGACTCTTTGCCGGCTCTTGTGTTTGTGTTTTGCGTAAAACTGAGTTTATGGATTTGTTTCTTTGTTCCTTTTGCAGACGGCGTACACCGTGCCCATCATGGCCTTTGCCTTTGTCTGCCACCCGGAGATCCTGCCTATCTACAGTGAGCTCAGAGAGTAAGTGCACTCTTTTCCTGCTGGAAGATGTCAAAAAGTACTACGGACTGTATTTTTCACCATTTATCACTCGTGGTACTGAGCGTTTCAGAAAGATTTTGATTTGTGCCAAGGTTTTTGCCTCTTTGTGTCCAACCAAATACAGCAGAGGTGAACAGGATTGAATGTGTGCAGTCCGCCGCCGTGAAAGTGACATGAACAGCAGTTTATCTATTTAGAGGACGTGTCCTGACCTCATGAAACCTTTCACTCTGCTTCACAGAAAGCAGCTTTAAAGTACACCGCCACGCTTATTGAGCAATGATATGTCATCAAACTACGTGACAATTCACCACAGAATTTCAGTAGTTGTCAGGCGAATGCCGAAACTATTCACATGCACAAGGAAGGCGGTTAAGAAATAATGATGAAAATCTTTAAGACACTGGATAAAGTACACAACGTTAACAATGCAGCAAAACCAGCTCACTTATATAGGAGGCTTTGTTACAGAAGATGACACATCACCTTTCTGTAATATGGAGCCTTTACACAAATAGTTTGTATTCAACAGAGAAGTGATTAATGGATTCAAGAGTTTACTTGACAAATTTATAATTTGTTGTATTGTGAGCTGCAGATTTGGATACTGTAGCCAATCACGTCATGCAGTTTGAGAGTGTTTCCTCCTTAAGTTGGTCAAATTATGCAACATTTTAACAAAATATAGGGCACCAGATGTTTTAAGTTGTACCCATGCATGGAAGTGAATGTATTTTTAAAAATAATAATTTCAAGGCGTCGGTTTTGTGTATGTAGCTTTAAATGTAGAGGTGCTGCTGGTTGCCACGCCCTTTTTCACTTCAGAGAAGTGCCATTTATCCTCCTTCCGACCATGTGCCAGAACAGGATTTAAGACAGCGTGGCATAGCTTCAAAACCTCCTAAATGAGCTGTTTTAAGGTCGTTTTTACTCCTGCCGTCCTGCACATTATCATCATACAGACCCATGTGTGGAATTTATTGCATGGCTGTTCACCTTTGAGGTTGTGTGTCACCGCTAGGGGCAACAATACATGTCAGTAGGAAACCTGTTAGCATAGCGTAGCATCGCATTTTATTACCCAAGCTTCCCATGTACTGAGCTTGATCTGCATTGTTCCAAGTTTAAGAGAAACATTAACCTCCTTCTGTTTTGGCACTGTTCGTCTTTGACCCAAAATACATAAGCATACTAAACAGCAAATGTCAGCTGTCCCCAGTTGCATGCACGCACAGCTTTTTGTTTTTTTCTGAATTCTGCTGCTGCAAGCAGGTGCTTTTAATTTTTACATATGCGCAATCAGAGACAGTGGCAAAAGACATCAAATCAAATCAGTTTTATTTATATAGCGCCAAATCACAACAAACAGTTGCCCCAAGGTGCCTTATATTGTAAGGCAAGGCCATACAATAATTACGGAAAAACCCCAACGGTCAAAACGACCCCCTGTGAGCAATACTCCTTTCACTCATGGTAACGACAACATGTCACTTAATTAAACTGACTAAACCAGTTGACTACAAAAACACAATAAATTAATAACACTAATAACACTGTTCAACAAACACAATTAATCAATAACACTAACAACACTGTTAAACTAACACAAACCACAATAACAACATTTAAAACCCCAAACTCCCACAGTACATTGCAGCACAATGTTCATTGTTTACGCAGTAGCTAAAATTGCTAATTTCTCCAAAAGTATCAGTCCTATCAACTTTCTGTTTTCACAGCGTTCATCCTTCACCCAAAATACATAAGCACACCAAAGGGCAAATGTCAACTCTTCCTGGTTTCAGCGTGATTGAAGCCATACACACATACACACATTATAATGGCTATTATAATATGGATGCAAATGTGTTTC
This sequence comes from Thalassophryne amazonica, assembly GCF_902500255.1. Lineage (NCBI taxonomy): Eukaryota > Metazoa > Chordata > Actinopteri > Batrachoidiformes > Batrachoididae > Thalassophryne > Thalassophryne amazonica. The sequence goes on from NC_047124.1 coordinate 14,742,539, forward strand.
TGTAGTCGCACAAGGAGAAAGATGCAGAACGTCTCCAACCTGTCCATTTTGGCCATGCTTGTCATGTACATGATGTCAGCACTGTTTGGATACCTCACCTTCTATGGTAAGAAAACCCTCATGACCTACACAAACAAAAAACCTGTAGTGACCTCATCTTTTATCTGAACACACACACACAACACTGTATTACTGTAATATTTGACTGTCAAGTATTCTCACCATGATTTTAATCATTTCTGGACATATGCTTGTGACAAAAGCACTTATTTTCTACCTGTTATGTCATTCTGATATGTGATGTGTTCGCTATTTCTCCTCCAACACAGAAAACGTGGAGGCAGAGTTGCTCCACACCTTCACTAAAGTGTACAAGTTCGACACCTTGTTGCTGTTGGTGCGTTTGGCCGTGCTGACAGCTGTCACACTGACGGTTCCCATCGTGCTGTTCCCTGTAAGTCCCTCATCCTCACTGTCCACCGACACCTGAAACATGCTTCTAAAATTTGTCTACTTCAAATTAGAGTTTGGGTGAAAAATTTTGAGGAATTCTTTTGTACCAGTAGTCATCCAAAGAGAAAGCTTTCTGCAATACATCTTCACAGTGAAACATACACGCAGTAGTAGGAGACATGTTTAATAATTTATTAAATAGATGATATAACATATGCTGAATTTATGGGCTCATTCAACACTTTATTGGAAATGAAAGTATTGTGTAAAAGCCAAAAATAGCTCAAACCCACCAATAGACCAGTAGACGTTGTGCTTTATGCACTGTAATATTTGTCTTCTTATTACTTAACTTTCACTCTTTTTGTTGCACTCACACCCTGAAAGCTCTGAATGTAATCAGCAGCTGTTCTTGCTGTGTGAAAGTGATAATTATCATCTTTAACTTGAGGGTATTACATATTAATCAGGTGAACGTTGGAGGGATTGTAGCACTTTTTGTTTGTGGCCCAGTTAAAGTAATTGGATGACAGTATTTTTAGTACCCAGTTGCAGATTTTACTGAAGTCCGCATGCCCGAAGTCTGGAACACACAGGTGTTACGGCACATTGTGTTTGTTTCTGGGCGTCTGCCCTGCGTCACTGCAGCCGTATTTAGTTCCTGCTGATTGTTCAGACAATTTATCTTTAGCAAATGAACATCAAAGTCACTGTGAATCTTTGTCAGCACAGGTGTGACTCAGTAGACTTTAGACGGCGCAAACATGACGTACAAACACACACCCGTGCACCTTGTGACTGAATATACGTGGTTGTTGTGCTCCTCCCCTCGCGCTTTCAGTAAATAAACAATACCAGCGTGTTGACATCGTCGCACACATGGATGAGTCACATTCAGCTCATCGGATCTTTAGTTATTGATCCGTTCATATATCGTCAATGTTCGTGCAAGACGTCAGACTTGGAAGGTTGGATGAAGTTGGACGACAATCATATGGAACGCTGACAGTACGGGAACTACGCAAACGATGAGGAACCATCTAGACAGAAAGCAAAACGGATTACGGACAAATTAAAGTTGTCGTCGGGATGCGTTCACATTTTTTAACAGTTTGAAAATTCTGACGAAGCGCCAGCTACAAGAATGAAGCTGGACAACGGTTAAACGATGTCTCCGAAAGTCAACGTAAGTCCAGATGTCTTGTTTTGTTTTGGCTTCGGTGTGGTTTGTTAGTGCCGTGTGACCGGAGCTTAAGTCAACATTAGGGGAGTCCTCAATAATATCACTGGGGAAAGCCCAACAACAAATGCAAATATGGCTGATCTTGCTTCTATAACATGGAAAAAAAAAAATGAGTGAGCCAAACCGAGTGTGTACCACTGTTCAGACACCAGGGGCCTCATGTACAAAGAGTTGCGTGGACTTTCTCCTAAAAGTTGGCGTACGCCAAAACCCTGAATCTGGTGTAAGCACAAATATATTCAGATGTATGAAAGTGTGTAGGCATGAATTCACACACGCTCCATTTGTACATCCCACTGAATGTGGAATTGAGCATGGAACCAAACTCCTCCCTGGCCACGCCCCATTTAAATATGCAGTTTCATGTAAATAGGCTCTTGGAGCAGGGATTCCAAGGCGTTCCCAAGCCAGCCGAGAGTCGTAGTCCCTCCAGCGTGTCCTGGGTCTTCCCTGGGGCCTCGTCCCGATGGGACGTGCCTGGAACACCTCTCCAGCGAGGCATCCAGGGGGCATCTGGAAAAGATGCCCGAGCCACCTCAGCTGGCTCCTTTCGATGTGTAGGAGCAGCGACTCGACTCCGAGCTCCTCCCGACTGACCGAGCTCCTCACCCTATCTCTAAGGATTAACTTTGCAGCAAAAAAAAGTAAGTTTCTATCCCATATCATTAAAAAGTTATCTATAATTTAGTAAAGCTTGGTCTCAGCCATCGTATATGACGGAGTCAGCCCCAGAAGGGTTGAACCCTTAGATCTTCAGCAAATGTATTTATAAAGAGAAACTGCATGAACTACGCAAGTTTTTTATTTTCTAATAACATGTTTATTCAATGAGGAGAAACAAATGCTAAATTATTGTTGTGTCGTAACTTAATTTTTGTTCAGCTTTTATGACCCGTCTTCATGAAGTTAGATGCAAAAATGTTGAAATTGGCTCTATCCTGCAATGATAAAGAATCCTGAAAAAAATTACTGGATCCGGATCCTGTTCCGGATCATTACCAAAATTTTATCACTTCTAAGTTCGGCCAAGATACACCCCTGGTAAAAACTTCATTGAAATCCGTCGAGGATTTTTTGAGTAATCCTGCTAACAATCCAACCAACCAACCAACAAACAAACAGACGTGACCAAAAACACAACCTCCTTGGCGGAGGTAATTATAATAATGAACATATTTGAATGTGCACATGCCCAAATGTGTCTGCACTGGCTTTCATTTGGAACAATTACACAAACTATTTTAACACAAGCAGATGAAAATGTGCAGCAATTTGCACCCCGAGAATTACGATAAAAAAACCCCAATAATGTAGGCAAATGTAAAGTAGGCACATTTCTTGACACTTGTAAGTTTTATTTGGATAAAAAGGGGAAATTCTTTGAGAAAACATCACAAAACATCATGCTGTTTTAAGTGCTTGTACATGGTAACATCCAGTGATTAGGAGTGCAGTTCCTTGAATGGCCACTTGAGGCTGGCTCCAAAAGCGAGTTACTTTCTGTAAGATAAGATGAGGTTTTTTTTTTTGCTGTTGGTTGAGTGTCTTATATGAAAAAAAATTATAATAAGAGATCAGATAAGATTTTTTTTATTAGTCCAGTATGAAGAATGAAGGAATGAGCAGTGCCATTCTGAAAATAAAGGGGACTTCTGGGAGCGTAATATTTTGTGAGTTCGTCTGTGTACTTATGCAGTTCAAGACAGAAACAACAGACCTTTTTTTTTTTTTTTTTTTTTTTTGAGCTTAAGAAATGTATGCCAGTTTTGTTCCCTGTGCCATTTGGTAATCACAACAGTTGCATCAGACAGAACTGGAAGTGCACCGACCTCAATAACAAATCTTGCAAGGGTACGTTTTAATTTATTTCAAGTTCAGGTTTATTCGTACTTTGCAATATTTGCAATATTATTTATTTTCTTTGCACGGCTCTAGATTCCGGGTGTGTGGTAGCTCAGTGGTTGGAGCGCTGGCCTTCTGTGGAGAAGGTTACCAGTTTGAATCCCAGCTGGGTCTCACCCTCTATGCCTTCCTCCACCCACCCTGCAGCAAAAGGGTTTGAGGAAGGTATAACGTGGTGAGGAAAGGTACTGGCCACCCGACCTCATCATGGCGTGGCCCCCAACGTGTGTGGTCCCTTTAAATATGAAAGTGGTGTAAACGGACACACCCCTTCCTGATGTGCAGTTTTAGGCTCACTATTTTAAGCCACATTGATCTTTTCAAGGGCAGCACAGTGGCTTAGTGGTTAGCACTGTTGCCTCACAGCGAGAAGGTTGTGGGTTCAATTCCCGTGGCCTTTCTGTGTGGAGGTTGCATGTTCTCCCTGTGTGTGCATGGGTTTCCTCCCACATCCAAAGACATGCGGGTTAGGTGGATTGGAGTTTGTGGCCCTGCGACAGACTGGCGTCCTGTCCTGGGTGTACCCCGCCTCGCGCTCTATGACTGCTGGGATAGGCTCCAGCTCCCCGCGACCCTTAATTGGACTAAGCGGTAGAAGATGAATGAATGAATGAATGATCTTTTCAAAACTCTGAGGTCAAAGGTTAGTGTCTTTGTGAAATGCCTGCGTCATACTCATGTACGCACTCTTACACACCACACGTGTCTTTTCCCTCCCCATATGTGGTCAAAGGCTAAACTTAGCATGACATTTATGAGACCAGGGGGGCAAGAAAAGAACAGCTTCTCACAGGAACTGTCATGCTCTTTTAGCCGACACGCACAAATGTACACTCAAGACGCTCTTGTTTCAGAAATCTGAAGTGGCTGCCACTAGAGGGCAGCATCTGTCTTATGACTGAATTACAGAGGACGCGCTGACAGAGGATGATGCAGCAACATTACTGTCTTATGTCCAAAGAATCACACGTATGAACGTGCACGCTCACATAGTTGATCTTACATAAACACGCGCACCACATGTTGTTACATTATGGCCACTTCGCTAATGCTTGTGTCCACGCCGTCGTATAAAGGGCGCCCGTGTTCTCAGTGGACAATGCAGTGGTTTTGTCTGTGAGAGGGGGATGTCTGAGAGAATCCACCGGCACACAGTGGAAGTTTACAGGCAAACAGCTGAGTAGACAGTGGAAAAAAAACCTCCCCCAGACTGACTGACCTTCAGGGAGATAAAGGGGCGGAGCTAGTGTGATAGGCGGTGGGAGGATGAGAGAGGAATGCAGACAGTGATACCTCTGCAGAGGCCAAACTATCCTCTAAATTTGTTTTAAGAATCAAATCTCTTTGATGAATCAGTGTTTGGGTTTTGATTTAATGTATATCACACGTACACAGTGAGATCATGTGAATCGGACGATGATGGTAATGGGTTTGGATTTGTTTGGAATATTATCATCACGATTGCACATGCTTAAAAAAATTTCCAAGTGAGTCATGAATGATGTTCTCATAGTTACCGGCTTTTAAATACAGTCCATCATCTGTCTGCAGCCCCATCTGTTGATAAAATACCATAAAACGGTGCAAGATTGCAAGATTTATCAGTTTGGTATCAGAAACTTTTGTTGCAACTTAGCAAATACAAAACGCAACTGGAAGAAAATTAAGAACAGGAGTTCGCCAAACGCTCCATGTTGGAACCTGTCAATTCTGGCCACCATTTGATTTTTGGTACGCCATCTGAAATGCTGTTTTCATCATATACACTGGAAAAAAGAGAAATCCTAATGACATTGTTCGAGTTGGTAACACTCAAATAAATTGTGTTTGTCCAAATTAGCAAGTTGTCGTAACTATTACTTAAGTTACTTTGGCTCACCCTGTTTAAGTGTTACTAATGGAAGCGCATTGTTAAGTCAGTTCAACAATTTTCTTTGTCTGTGTCATATTCCCATCATATACCGTTTTAGTCTGAGTATTAGACGGCCACCCATTTCTCATACATTTGGAGAAAATACTTTCTGAAGTCCAAATGTTGTTTTTTATATATATATATATATATATATATATATATATATATATATATATATATATATATATATATATATATATATATATATATATATATATATATATATATATATATATATATATATAAATATTTTTTAATTTGAAAATAATTCTAACAAAAGCAAATTACAAGAGGTGCAGGACAACAAGCTAGCTAAGACCATGACGTTTGTCTGGCTGTGAGGTGGCGCACGCCTGTCATGAGTGTTTGGCGCCACCATCTGTTGTGGATGTCTGACATGAAAGTCTAGTTTGCAATTATAAGATGACCCCCATATTTTTTTAGGTGTTTTTAAGAAAAATATACTGGCTTACAGTATATTCAGGCCACTGTGGTATTATATAGTACATAAAATACAACCCTGTTTAAAAAAAGTTGAGATGGCTGTGTTTAAAAGAATGTCAATAAAAACAGCAATATGATGATTTGCAAATCTTTTAATCTCAATATTTAATTGAAAATAGTACAAAGACAAGATATCAAATGTTGAAAGTGAGATTTTTGTTGTTGTTGTCGTCCTTATTGTGTACATTTGCCGTGATGCTTATATAAAGGTGTGAGGTGTGGAGCCTACACTGCCGAGACAGTTTGGAGATAAAATGAGTTTCAGCGAGACACTGCGTAACTTTGTTTAATTTGTGCTTGGATTTCTGGCTATAAATTACTTTTGGGAAACGTTGCAGAGGCCACATGTGGTTCTGTGGCAAAGAAGAAGATGGACAGTGTTAAAGCGATTAAAAGAACTACTCGTTCACTTCTCAGCAAAGTTTGCATTTGGCATTTTGCAACTCACCTAGAATCCTTCTGACTTTTGGAGATTTATGTTTAGCTTTGTGTAGAACGGCCCTCAGCTGCAGTGGGAATAAAGTGTGTGTGTGTGTGTCTGTATGCGCAGCTGAGACACACGTTGATGGTGTCGAAGTATGTGTGTATACGTGTGCAGTCACGTGAAGTGTAAATGCTAACAGAGGTCAGATCACCCAGGGCTTTGCCAGGATTCAGAACATAATGAAAAGGGTTTATGTGGCGTCAAACATGCTGCGGTTCTCAGGCTCCCGCTGGAGGTGCATTCTATGGAAGAGCGCTTCAGATGCACTGAATAGAAGCACACACGAATACCTTTATATTTTACTGACACACAGGTTAAGACGGGGCATGATAAATAAAAAAAACCCTCTTATCTGGTGGTTTAAATTAAAGACTGATGCTCCTAATTGAGGGCAGCACGGTGGATTCGTGGTTAGCATTGTTGCCTCACAGCAAGAAGGTCATGGGTTCGATTCCCACCTGGGGTCTTTCTGTGTGGCGTTTGCATGTTCTCCCCGTGTTTGTGTGGGTTCCCTCCGGGTGCTCCGGCTTCCTCCCGCATCCAAAGACATGCAGGTTAGGTGAATTGGAAACTTTAAATTGTCCGTAGGTGTAGGACTAGTTTACCCTAGGACTGGTAGGAAGTTCCAACTCGTGCCAAGACATTGCTTGGCAAAACTTGGCATCAAACCGCGCCAGGTGTGATAGTAGCTTTACCATCAGCAGAGTTGGCGCTATCATATTGTTACTGCATCAAAACATGTCTTCCCATTCATTTGCGCATTTGTGGGTTTGCGCCTTTTCAAGCGGTTTTCCTCAGGAGTAGCATGCTCCTCATTGGTCTGAGAAACACCATATCGAAATTGAAAATGTGTTCTTGCATCTCACCTTCGAGATTCCAAGAGTCAACCAACAATTCCAATGAGCTGCTAATGCTAGCGTTAGCATTTGGGCTAGCTCTGTTGTTTCTGTTAGATTCATCCAACTTTACTGTCAACTTCAGTGTTTTTCAGACAGTTTTTTTAAAAATGTAAATTGTTATGTCCCACTTCAAGTATTGTTCCATACCAGACCTGACCTGGGTGCCTGAAACCTATCGTAGTTTAGATTTGGTTAGAATCATGCTCTATCCTGAACAGGTCACAAGCCTCATCATTCAGCGGTGATCAAACACTGTAGAGTAGAGGGGGGCAGATCGATCCTGATATCGATAATATCAATACCAGCGCTGGTACTGATATTGAACGATCCTCGTGTAAAAAGTTTGATACTCAAGCTTTTTTTCTCTCCCGCACGCACTGACTGCTGCGCACGCATATTCATCAAAGTCTACTCTCTGTCTGTAAGAGCAGCGCTGTGCTGTGTCACACAACACGGAGTAGCGCACCCTTGTATTGTGGTTTGTCAGCCCTCTACCTCAGGAGATTTTAAGTTGTGTTGAGTGATTTTTTTTTTTAAACAAAAATGTTTATTGTGATAATAAAGTATTTTGTTGTCACGTACAATGTTTGGCGAAATTCTATCCTAGGTCTTTTGGATCCTTTGGATCTGTGAAGCTTAAATATGAAAAACTATCGGTATCTGTATTGATATTGGCAATACTGGGCCTGTATTTACTTGGTATCGGATCAATACCAAAATTCCCGGTATCGCCCACCTCTACTGTAGAGAGCTCGTGTCTGTCTTTATGACATCACACCTGTAGACTGTGTTTTTGGTTGCAATGAAGGAGCTCGTTACTGGTGGACTCATCAACACAAATTTGGTCTTTTTTGTCTGACATGCTCCAGTGATTGTTGTCAACAGTCTTCTGCTGTGGCTTTTTATTGGCGGTAATTTTACTCTGAATGGGGTTTTTTCCCGCACCTGCATGCAGTTTCAGTTACAACATCTGCGCAAAGTTAAAACATCGGGCTGTGATTAGTTATAAATACACAGCCTCTAGGGGGCAGCGGTAATATTTAGTAAAGACTGAAGAGTTTGCACTTTATCTTCTGCAGAATTATTCATGAAACACTCCAGTTAGTTTAAGTTTTTTTTCTGCTATTACATTTATATAAAAGCAGTGAAAGTAGGAATACCAAAAAGGCTTTGCTCCAGGTAACAGGCACATGCTGAAGCCTAGTGGCGTAGGGGTGCCGAAAAGGGGAGAATAAGGACAAGGATTCTAGGGGCTCATGATTGACATTGGCCCAGAGAGGCTCCTTATACAATTATAATACTGACAAAATAATATGGGGGTTGGCCCAGTAAGATTTCTTTTCATGGAGCCCAAAATCCCTGGCAGCACCCCTGGGAGGGGGATTAGGGTAGTTGTAGTTTTTTTTTTTTTTTGTAGTTTGGATGCTCTTCATTTATTGTCAAGGAGAAGCTGGTTTTGCTCAAAACGGTGACAGTTTCAGTCAAGTTAATATTCTTTTTCCACTGCTCCAGACTAATGGGATATAAACTTTTACCCACTAACTGGTTCTTCAAGTCAAACTTGCCGGTAGCAGTGCGTTTAAAAAACAAATGATACGGCTTCAGTCACCTCATCCGACAGCTGCCATTAAGTGTATCGTCATGGTGACTGGCGGTTGCAGCTGGATATGTGCTGCACTTTTACCACCCAGATGGAGCAATTGGTAAATGAAAGAGGAAGCAAGCCAGTCAACTGCCGCTGATAGTAACTCTGACTAAGCCACGCCCCCTCTACCTAACATGACTTCCTGTCACTACCAGCTGATGCAATCTCTTGGTTCCGTTGCACTGCAGGAGTTAACTCAGCCTACTTGAATGGGCACCATAAGCCCCACCCCTTCATGTGGGACAAGCTCTCAGTGCCTCAGGTTTCACCTGATACTCACCAACCTTTCACCTAGTACAGGTTTGAGCCGCCTGTGGCTCAGCAGAACAGAATGCCTTAGCAGGGATCAGTGCACTTCTGGTTGTGTTCTCTCGCACACACTGTTTTATGTGAACTCATGCTGCGCACGTGGCATGCCACAGACTGCAGTTAGCTGACGTGTGTGTGGATCGCACACACTGGAAGCTGCAGAATGTTAGTGTTGTTAATAATTTGTTGGGCAGTTACATCACAAAGTCAAAATGCTGTGGTTTTTTGGATTCACCGCCTCACACTTTGCTTACATCAGATTTGTTCAAATCTATAATTTTACGGTTAAGTATTGTCTGGCTTTCCTATTAAACATCGTCAGGTTCCTGTGGGTCTGTGTCTGTACTGAGAGAAACTTTTCTGCTGTATGCACAATTTTACATTTCAGTCAGAATCAGATTTATTGCCAAATACGTTTGCACATACAAGGAATTTGATCTGGTGTTATTGGTGCATAAACAATAAGAAAAGAAAAGAAAAACACTTCTGTAAGAAGTAAAAGACTCAAATAGGCAAAACTATAAGCACTGTTAAATAAATAGAACCTAATGAACTGTGCAAAAAGAGGTGATTGGAGTACAGTACAGTGCAGGGGATGACCAATCTGTACTTTGTGGTAGTAGTGGTGGTGGTGGTGGGGGCAGGGTAAGTAGGGATCTATGAGTCATGAGTCTAACTGCGGATGGAAAGGAGCTGTTTTTGTGTCTTGAGGTTTTTGTCCTGATGGACCTCAGCCTCCTGCCAGAGGGAAGGCTAACAAAAAGTTTGTGATCTGGGTGGGAGGGATCAGCGACAATCTTCCTTACTCGCTTCAGGGTCCTGGAGGCACACAGGTCCTGTAGGGATGGCAGATTGCAGTTGATCACCTTTTCTGCTGCATGGATGATATGCTGTAGTCTGCTTCTGTCCTTAGCAGTGGCAGCAGCAAACCAGACGGTAATGGAAGAGCAGAGGATGGACTCAATAATGGCAGTGTAGAACAGATAGGTTTATAGATATGTCAAGAAAGTCTATATTAGCAGAGGAAGCAATGGAAGAAGTGTACGAATGATGATACAAGAGTGAAATTTGGCATTAAAAAATGTTGACATTGATGTTCACTTTTATGAGCTAAGTGAAAACGCAAGATGGCTACCTTTTTCAAGATTGTCACCACATTTCCATCCACAATAACATTTCCCCCATAACTCTGAAGATTACTGGCGGATTTGAGTGAATATGCAAAAATGACAGTAATGTACCACATCAAACCGTATTACCACACATTATAAGCTAGCTAACCATGTGCGGTTGTAGCCATATTGGGGTTATGGGGTTACACGACACACAACGTGTGACACACTTTGCTTGATTCGCTAATTATGAAATTCACGATAAAATTCCTCATTTAAAATCAAAGCCTCAGTTTGACTTAGGCCGAGTTTACTCAACTGTTCACATTGGACATTTTTGCACCAAACCGTGTTTGGTCTAGACCGAGCAGGATGAGACTTCTGTGGCGTTGATATAGCTTATAGAGTACTTTAGGGCACATGTTTGAATATCTATGTTTAAAACTACCCACGCGACCTATGTAATCTTATTGAAAAGTTGCAGAATTTGTCCCCTTTAATCGTTAAGGACTTTGTAATGACCAGTAATTTGTGGTGTTCTTAGATCCGCTCCTCCATCATCACGTTGCTGTTCAGTGGCCGAGAGTTCAGCTGGTTGCGCCACATGTTGATCGCCGCCGCCATCCTGGTCTTCAACAACGTGATGGTTATCTGTGTTCCCACCATCAGAGATATCTTCGGCTTCATTGGTGAGTTCTAGTATTTCCACCAGTAGTTTGTTGGCTTCATATGCAGGAATGATAAATGTGACATTACAAGGTAAACAAGGAAAGTGAACAAGCTAGTTTCCTCTCATTGTTTGAGGAATTCAAATGTTACCGTCCTTCCTGTAGAAGTTGAAACGTTGTGTCAGATGCAAAAACAGTGCATCTGCACAAAAGGCATTCATGCCCAATTTGTAACAGACAATCAGATACTTTAAAAAGCAACATGAATGTGCACAGTACATCGACATCCAAGTGTGCATGGAAGGTGAACAACGGTCAGACTGCAAATGTGCAATCTTAAGCTAATTTAATCAAAACTGACCCATTTATTATTATATTAATTTGTAATTACAGCAACAAGTGCATCTCAAAATGACAAAGTTTTGTTATTGCAGAAAGTAAAGATTTTATATAGACTCATTTCATATCAACTAAAATGTTTCAAGAATTTATTTTATTTTAATTTTGATAATTATAGCCTACAACTCCAGAAAATAGTGGAAAATGTGTCTCAAAATATTAGAAAATTTTATTTCAAGTTTGAGTAACGCTTTATGCAGTATTAAGAAGCTAGTCCACCGTGCATACGCAGCTGCGCCTGAGCATGCGTCCACACTTCCCCCCGTCGGGTTCACGGTGCCTCTCTTTACCGTGTTGAACTCCCAGACTGAGGAATGAAAATACAGCAGCAATATGTGTCTTTTCAACTTTAAAAATGTAAAATTTGCAGGTGCACACTGTATTTAGAGTGCAATACTGTTGAGACGCACAACTCGACCGCTCAACTCGACAGAACATTCACACGCGGAGTTAAGCTCCTCCACTGAAGGAAACGCACATAAGTTTTGTCTTTACCTGAAAATACAACAGCAATAAGTGTCTTTTCAATTTTAAAAAGTTCAAATTTGCATGTGCACGCTGTATTTACAGCACAATATTGTCGGGACGCAGAACTGTCGATTTATGCGTCGGGACGCACAATTCGACAAAACCGCACATCTCGACAGAACACCTCAGTCTGTTTCAGTACACACAACCACACTCATGGGGAAGACTGCTGACTTGACAGTTGTCCAAAAGACACTCATTGACCCCCTCTACAGGGAGGGTAAGCCACAGAAGGTCATTGCTAAAAGGCCCAGCTGTTCCCCGAATGCTGGATCAAAGCATATTGATGTAACGTCGACTGTAAGGGAAAATGTGGTAGGAAAAGATGCACAAGCAACAGGGATGACTGCAGTCTTGAGAAGATTGTCAAGCAAATTCAAGAACCTGAGCGAACTTTTCAGAAATTTGGTATTTCTGTATTATAATTCAATTTTTGGGTTGATCTTATGAAATATTGTAATATATTTCCTTTTTTTGGGGAGGGGAGCTACGGGCAATAATGATTGAAAATAAAAAAAAACATGAAAATATATATATATCAATAGAAAAATATTTGTGATCATAATAAAGCCACACAGCAAAAACACGGTTACAGACATGCACTGTGTGTATTTACGTGTACAGTTATATCACCGTAGTTAGAGTGTGTAGTCCTCTGATGCCTTTAATTCACTCAAATGTTCCAACTGTACATGCAACCAGCACATGAGGACGACAGCACTTTGCTGAAATTTTTCTTCCAAGCTGCCGTATGCAAACATGTGATTAAAGGTGTTTGTGGCGGAAATAAAGTTGCAGTTAAATAGTGTTTGATCTTCCTCTTGATTTTGTTGCAGGCTCCTCTGCAGCCACCTTGCTCATCTTCATCCTACCTGCTGCCTTTTATCTTCGCCTGGTGAAGTCTATACCGTTCAGGTCCCCGCAGAAGATTGGAGTAAGTGTGCGGAGGCGTGTTTTGCCGACCATTTGACCACCTTTAATCGGATGTTTCTTCTAAGCATGTCCTCTTTTTCTCTGCCTTCAGGCGCTCATCTTCCTCATTGTGGGGATCATCTTCATGATTGCCAGCTTATCACTCATTGTACTCGACTGGGTTCACCACCCGCCTGGCTCTGCTGGACATTAAGCACGTCCTACATTTCAGATTTACATTTTGGAGAGAACAGCCAGCCCAGCAACACCACCGTGTATCTTCACCCACTGAAGTTTGCCTCAGCTGGTCCAACATTTAGGAATGGGTCTGTGCTTCCTGAAGCGACAAATCATAGCTATTGCCCAGAAAACTTTGACACATGAACATGATGTGCAGAAACGGGTTAAGCCATCATCAATTTTTCCATTTGGAAAAACACCCCAGAGGGGAAGTCTTTAGCTGGGGTTCTTTTTTCTTTCTCATTTTTTTTTTCTTTGTTGCTGTAAAGTTCTGGATGTACCACAGCCTTCGTCACCATCATCAAGGAGTCTGAGAAAGCACATACTGTGCAGTCCTCGCCTGAAGCAGGTCAGTGAACTGCAGTTTGCCGAGCTGAAAACCACAATAAGGGTCCTTCAGTCCTCTGAAGAAGACAGGTGAAGGTTTCAGCCCGTCCTCCTCAGTGAAGTCAGGAGCACTTCTGGCTTTCAGTTGCACATGCATGCAAACATATCTGCAAGTACCTTCCGTTAAATGTTTCTCCAAAAATAATTGGATTAGTCAAACAACAGCTAATCTGTGACTTTATTCAATCATGTAACTCACGTCAGTTTTTTTGTTTTTTTTTGGAAAATTGCTGCTTTGTAACAAATGAACAATCTGAAGATTTGCCAAAGTATGCATGCACATAGTTTAAGTTTCAAATGTCTCATCTTAGATGTCATCGCAGAGCTTCCCAGTTCCACTGTCTCATTGTCACCTGCACATACTTGTGTTCATCCGGCCATCAGTGCTTTAAGTTATATAACAGGTTGATGTGAAACAAAACCAGTTTACTTGGCTTCACCTGTGCAAGGAGCTTGCTAACTTTATTCAGTCATTGTTCATCGCTAACGATGAACAATCACTTCCAACAGGCATTGCATCTATACTCAGCAAAAACTCCCATACAACTCTGATGTGTTCTTTGTGGTCATGACACACATACATACAAGTTGCAAGTTTGAAAAGAGCCTGAAAGGAGTTGTTATCATTGCGAAATTGTTGCAAAATTATGACAAACCAGCTTCTCAGACATATCGTGGTTTGTGTCAGAGGTGCTGAAGGTGGATCTGGTGATGTTGCTGAAGTGTGGTTGCACAAGGGTGGTATTTCGTACAGTCTGTCTTTCTATTGATCCAACGATCAGTGTGTTTGGACACCCAGTTGCTATGACATTCCGCTGCATAGCACGTCTTTTCTGTTTCATTTGGATAGAACTGTACCATCGCAAGAATCAAGATGATTTGCATCAAGATGATGCAGAATATCTTCTAAAGAGACCTAGCACCAAGACATCTAGACCTTTAGGTCAGTGGTTAGCTTCACACAAATGGTTGTCACACAAACGGTTAGTTGGAGTATCACTTGTATGTTGATGGAGCATCAGCTATAACATTTTTGGATGTGGCTCATTCTCTAGGCATGGTCTGGCTAACAGGTGCCTCAGTGTTGAGGACCCCAGTGACTGGAGAAGGCCAAGGGAACGACTACATATCACCTAACTATAGCAGACAGATTGATACTTTCAAGAAGTGTAGTTAAATCAGGTGTCTGCCTGAGTGGTTGCCATCCAGGACCCATGGCGGCACCACAAGGCACCAGCGCCTGGTTCCAAAGCTACGCAAACTGGTTTTTAAGATGGACCCTATCCTGGCTATTTATGATCCTTTACCATCGTTCATATGTCCACTCACTCTAAACTCACTCTAAACTACTGAACAGATTTAGAGGAAATTTGTCTGGTTTCTCAAAGGTGTGCTAGTCTGGAAGGAGTTTTAAGTGTTTCCCCTTCCATAGACCAGGCAGGGCAGCCCACATGTCTGCCATCTACTGCTGCTTGCTTATATTCTCCTGAAAGTGCTGTAAAAGCATTTTAACATCAGCTGCTATACTCAGAACACAGTAAAGAGTTATTAATGAAAGGGTGACTTTGCACTCAGCTTGCTAATGATAGCAGGATACCAGAGAATTGGGATAAGCTAATGTTAACACTAACCGATTTATATTGAGAAGTCAGTTAAAAACATCAAACGGGGTGGTGGCCAAGTGGTTAGTGCGCTTGGAGTTGCATCAGAAAGAGCAGCCATCTTAAATCCTGTGCCAAATCAACATGCATGCAGATCCACCTTGGATCAGCCGTGGTGACCCTGAGTGAAAACAAGGGAGCAGCCAAATGGTCTTACTATTTAGAAACATCAAATGATACAGATACAGTCTGTTACATGGCCTCTGTTGTATTCATGTTTACTGAAGACAGCCGCCAACTACTCGATGAAATTTGATTAAATCAACTATAATGTTGCACAAGCGAGTACGTGGCAACATTGCTATTTTTATCAAAAGATATTGAAAGGATTAGCTAACAAGTAAATTGTACACATTCCAAAATCTGCTGGAAGGGGTACTTCCTCGGCATAGAAAAGAAAGTTCTTATGAGATTTCAATGCATATTGAAAGATTTAATGTAAAAAAAAAAAAAAAAAAAAAAAAAAAAATATATATATATATATATATATATATATATATATATATATATATATATATATATATATATATATATATATATATATATATATATATATATATATATATATATATATATATAGGATGGCTTTCTCAATGTATTGGCATATTATATTGTTTTGATGGGAGTTTTGCTCAGTATAGAGCTAACAGTATGGTGTGTATGGTATTTGCCATGTGGTATTTGATACTTACCGGTACATATTATAAACAACTTCTCATAAATCCATTTAGTTGCATTGTCCAAGTGAAGATGCAAACAAGTTCCCCAATTTCACATTTAGACATTTGTGTCTTGATGAGTTATGGTGCACGGTCTAAACCACATAGTGCAAATGCATTTGGGATGTTTTCAGCTCCACTTTGCTATTTATATGGTGCGTAATCTGACATAAAGAAGGGCACAGGGTGCAAGGGGGTAGTCACTTAATTCGTCAGGGGTATGTTTTGGGCATAGCATAAAAAACTCAATCAGATGGTCATTTTCCTTTTACGAACTGGGATATGCTGAGAGGTTTTCTGGCGAGTTAGTGGATCTAAACCAGCTTCGATCTAAACCAGCCTATTTAAATGTTGCATACACTTTAAAAATATGGGAAAGACACTATTTGTACTCCATGTAGGTGATTCTAAATGGACCCCTGTGCTCGCCTTTACCAGCAGTGTGACTGTATTTATACAGAAAATTTTTTATCAGGTCTTATTTACTAAAACTGCACAAGTTTGACAGAAGCGTTAATTAAAATTTGGCATAATGCAAATTAATTTGCAAAACTATTAACAGGTTGCAAAAACTCTGAATGGACAGTTAAAGAATTACATCATCATAGTTCATAGGTATACTTTATATGTTTTTAATGAAAGTATAAGTCTAAAATTCTGAATTTCTTGTAATTTGAAATCAAGGCTAACATCTGTGCTAATATTTTACATAGTGCTCCAATTTTTTTTTAAGCAACAATCATGCATTATCTAGACTATGGAAACTGTATCTCCAAAATGTATTAAGAAAAGGACATAATGACAGATTTGCCATCCTCAACAAGGACTTTGAAAAGTCCTTAAACTGGGTGAATTTTCTGAGCCCGCTGTGCTTCAATTCTTAAGAAATAATATGGATACATTATACTGTAAGATGTTCACGTGACGTGACACTTAACCGCAACAAACATAACTGACAAGAATGAGGCTGATTTGTTGAGAGGCAACTTTTGGTCAAAAGCTGGGTGTCACATAAGTAACTCAGAGGAAGCGGCTACAGTACTTTGATCTTCAGTCACTTACACAACGTAGTGACCTTGCCATGCAAATGCTGATTGGTCCATTACATATGTACAAGTGTGTATGCAAACAAGATTTTGCGGTAGATTTGTGCAACTTTTATAGTGAAAAACAGTCACCTGTAATGTTTTTATATACAGCATATATATATATATATATATATATATATATATATATATATATATATATATATATTTGTGATTGATCAAATGCAAAACACTAGTTTATTTGCTTTTCCCTTTTTGAAAAAAAATCAACATTGATTTTTATTAATATGGATGTAGCCTTCATATTATATAAACAATAACAATTTGATTGCAGTGTTACAGAAAACATGTCAAAGTAAAATGAACTGTTATCTTTATATTTAACTTTTCAATCAGGTAACATCCCTGCCAATACTTGTAAATCGTGCCTTTTTTTCCGACTGATAATTGGCTTATAATTCTGGTGCCTTGGGTAGAATCAGTTTGATAAAAAATCAGCATTTAAAAGCCTTGTTTCCTTTTTCAACACCAATAAATGTCACGTACACATTCAGCCAAAGTGGACAACATTTATAGATCCTTTGCAGATCTATGCACATGAAACAAATAGATATTTCAAATGAAATAGTGAGTTATGTGCATGTTTTTTGGATTACCAACATGGTCTTTTTGGACAATTGTATATGCTATGTAAATAATCTTTATTTTATGGTACATTGACAATGTCTGTGAGTGGGTTTTGAGGGGATTCTGCCTTACATATCGTCTGCAATCCAGTGTTTGTTTTATTATGTTATATCTATCTATCTATCTATCTATCTATCTATCTATCTATCTATCTATCTATCTATCTATCTATCTATCTATCTATCTATCTATCTATCTATCTATCTATCTATCTATCTATCTATCTATCTATCTATCTATCTATCTATCTATCTATCTATCTATCTATCTATCTATCTATCTATCTATCTATCTATCTATCTATCTATCTATCTATCTATCTATCTATCTATCTATCTATCTATCTATCTATCTATCTATCTATCTATATAAAATACATGGAATGTGTATTACTTTTTGTTCTTGCTGTATGACAGTTTTACTGAAGCTTGTATATTTGTAGAAATTTTGGTCTGTCATTTTTTTTGTTGTTTTTAAAGAGGTCATAATGTGCAAGATCGGTCTTTATGTTTTACAATTAAATATGGTTGGGGTATCTTGTTAAATACCCTCAGAGGTCTGCATGTAGAAACTGGAAATGTGTTACAAGTAACATTTAGCCCAGAAAAAGCTTACTTTAGACTTTTGTGACATATGTCACAGACATATGCCTCCCCTGTTTTTGGCAACATGTGTTTTTAAGACATTTGATGACCTGTGTTAACTTGCTGAAAAGGGTGTACAATATGACTGCTTTGATATTTGCTTGTAATATATTTGACTGTTTTCTCAACATCCTACTTCAAAACACAGTTTTCCCACAATATAAGACACTTTTTATACTATTTATCGCTGCTGCAGACCAACACTGGGTTCAAATGAAAGTCACAAATAAGCAGTATTATGTGGAATCTGTTTTGGAAATCGGCGCAGTCAGGCCACCATACTGCTGGAAGAAACAGAAATGATAACAGACACACATGGCTACTTCAGTACTATTTATTACATATTTGTGTAAAGCCTGTCTCCCATTTCCAATTTTTGGGCCTCATTTCTGTCCCAGTTTCAAAATTGAGGAAATCTAGCCCAATTTTATATCTGATTACATATGATTGTAATTGATCTTTGCTTATACCCAGTTATGTATGTTCCAATTTCATATATATATATATATATATATATATATATATATATATATATATATATATATATATATATATATATATCTTTATTTTTCTCTATTTCTCTGTTAAAATCTCAAAAAATGTCTGTAACTGGAAACCCATGAATAGCATGTTGTGCTCTTCAACTTGACACAGTGCCAACTACTGCATATTGTTGTTTTTCACTTACTTTTACACAAGATTACCCTTATTCTACACCAATTAAATCCAATTATTTGCACGACTAATCGTGACATCAAACACATTTAAAACGTACGTTATTGTGCTCACAGTGTTCCACAATGCTACTTTTACCACTGATTACACCGGATTTCATGCAGAGATTGGGTACCCAATTTATTTATTTGTTTTGTTTGTTCTTTTTTATTAAAATCTTAGACAATTGAGTCTCAAAAATGATTAATGGGAGGCCGGCTTAAACGTCTACGAAATATTACTGCCAGAGTGATTGCAGCATGAGACGAATGAAATTTTTCCAACTTATGAAGTTATAGCTCATATTACAGAACAATCGTATAGATGTGTAGTTCATGCCTTAGTGTGGATTTGACTGCATACACTGCTGTCGGAAATAAACTTGGTTAAATCCTAGCTTGGATGAGGTATTATTTCCATGACTTTACTTGAACTGAAGCTTTCCACGACCTGATAAGCTTCATGATTGAAGGGTCTACAAGGCCCACTCAATTACCTGCTGTGAATGTATTAAAAAAGATTGAAAATCTGGTTTGTATTCTCAAAATTCCTTGAAAGATTTGTTGCAGCTTCATTTGCCTTGTGCCACCAGAGGCATATTACGCTCATTGTCCTTGGAAAAGCTTGATCATCTCTTCTCTAGGTTTGGTTTAATATTTTATAATTGGCTCATTAAAAAAAAAAAAAAAAATCCAAGAAAAAAGCAGGGTGTTCTCATCTCCACATATCTATCCTCTTTAATGTCTCAGGTATTAGGTCTAATTATTTCTCTTCTTACTGCAAATCTCGTCAAGTCTTGTATAATTGAGCCAGTTTGTACAGTGTTGTCTAATACTGTTCTGGCCGAGGCAAATGTAGTTTTTGTGGATGGTTACAGATGGTCTCTGGTTCACAGTATGTTCGCAGTGTTCACTGTAGTGTTGTACAGAGAAGAAAAATACCTGCTTTATTTTTCTAAGGACACCGCGGAGAAGCACTGCTGTCCAGTGTCTCCGTTTGCTGTGGATTGGTCCGGATTTGTAATTTTATCCAACAAATGGGATGCCTTTTGTATCATTGAAGTTGTTCTGTTACTATGAATAATAAAAATGTGAAATAAAAATCAGTTTTTGTCAAAGTGCCATATTTTTTAACAGATTATGTCACTAGAGATGCAGTGATGTGTTGCCATGCTGGTATCACCACGGAACAGCTTTAACCCTGACCGTGAGCTAGCCTAGCTAACACTGTTCCACATAATGAAGGTTTATGACAATTTTTACTATTCTGTTTATATTGTCATCTATGTCGGCAAGCGGGAAAGGAAATGGTGTCAACATGAAATTAAAACCCAATATCTAAATTGAAAGTTATCACATGATTAGCATTATTTAACTGGATAAAATTATGTCCTACCAAACTGTAAATGATTTTCAAACATGAATATAGTTTGCAGTGAGTTGTAAGACAATATTTTGCAATCACATTTCTTTGATTGAACTATAATTCATTTTATGGCTAGTGTGACTAGCTAACATAGCTCAGAAGGTGCAGTTAGCTTTTCCAGTATACATATACAGCATATGAAAATGATAAATCTCAATTTAAATCTGTTGGGGTTTTTTTCTTCTTTTTTTTTGCTGACATACCAAGATCAGGGATTATTTAAGATGACATCAACAATGGTTTACAGGAAGGACCAAACGAAACCATATTACTGGCACAACAATTAAATGAAACAGATATTCCCGATACTGTTTTCCCTAGCGTCTACTGCTGACATTCAATACCAGCTTGTAAGGGTGGAGGCACTAGATTGTTTTTAACCTGCACTTTTCATTTCAGATACATTGGCTCGAAAGCCAAATTGGAAGTGAACTCAGAAAAGTTGGATTCACACTGTAGTGCTTTAAGGTCCTGTGTGTGTAGTCTGATTTGTAAAACATTCTGCCTATTGTGTGTTCATTGATTGCAAATAGCCACAACAGTAATAAACTCAAAGGGTTGAGGCCGAGTGTGAAGCGACTGAGATGAGAATCAGCACCTCTAAATCTGAGACCATGGTCCTCTAACGGAAAACGGTAGATTGCCCCCTCTGGGTCAAGGGAATGTTATTGTCCCAAGGGGATTAGTTTTGAGTATCTTGGGGTCTTGTTCACGAGTGTGGGTAAGTTGGCCCATAAGATCGGGGTGGCGTCTGATGTTTTACAGACTTGGTACCAGACTGTTGTGGTGAAGAAGGAGCTGAGTCAGAAGGCAAGGCTCTCAACTTACCAGTTGATTTCACGCTCCTATCCTCACCTATGGTCATGAACTATGAGTTATGACCAAAGGAATAAGGTCGCAGATCCAAGCGACAGAAATGATATCTCCGTTGGGTATCTTGGCTTACACTTCTGGACAGGGTGACAGCTCGACTATCTGGGACGGACTTGGAGAAGAGCCGCTGCTTCTTTGCATTGAGCAAGCTGAGTTGGTTCAGGCATCTAGATGCTGACTGGTCATCTACCAAGGGAGGTCTTCTGACTGTGTCCAACTGGAATGAGGACCCGGGGAAGACCCAGGACAAGCTGGAGGGATTATATTTCCCAGTTAGTTTAAGAACACCTTGGGATCCCCTGAGAAGACTTGCTGCAGAAAATGAATGAATGGATGAATACCTCGTCACAGAGTGCTCTTCTCACATTTGGCACTTTGTACATTAGTAGTTCAAAAACATTTAAAGAAATATGACCAACTATTTGTGTTTTTCTAATGTACTGGCATATATCAACTTTGCACCACTTTTAGAAGTGTCTTTAAAATGCAATAATGCCAGAAATATACATATAGCAAAATCACAGTATAAATCCACAAATACGTTAACTCCAATATATAGTTTTAAAATTCAGGAATAAAAGGCTATTCTTTATTGTTAATGCTTGACAAACATTTATTTCCTTTTCAGCAATTTGTGTAAAAAGAAAAGTAAAAAGAAAAAGTGAACTTGCCTTGTGGGACGTTCCCGCCTTAAAAAAAAAAAAAAAACTCTTTAATTTGATTGGTTTCCTCCTGTGCTTACTGATTGTCTATTGGCTGAAACTCTCGGTGTTTTCGTGTTCTTACCACAGATCCCAGATCAGAGCGTCTTCCAAAACATTCTATTTGCGCAGCAGTTTTCGTGGACTGTGAGAGCTGAGTCCTCTGATCCTGGGTAAGTTTAAAAAGTGGACACCTGCAAACGATAGCATCTTCTGTGACCGGTGCGCGGATGTTTTTTTTTTTTTTACAGCTTTATAATCCCCGTGAAGGCAACGAGTTATAACGTTTCTACGAATAATTCTTAATAACAATTTGATAACCAGACTCAGAGGTATGTTACGTCAAATAATTTTATTTCCACGAGTTTTAACCATAGACTATATACTCAAGTGCTAGTTACCTAGCTAACTTTTCTGTCTGCCTATATATGTATATTTCAAGACTGATTCAAACTAAATAATTACTAAAACGCCTAAATGAATATGAAAGACTTTTCACCTTTTTAAAAATGCAAAATTATCTGAGGCTACACTTATTTCAAGTTCTCCCAATTAACTTTTTAACAATCATTCATTTAGTATACCTACAAAAATAAGTACTTGTGTTGTTATTTTTTATTAGAACATTTGGTTTGCACCTGAATAACTGATCGGTTTCTTTAATTAAATCTAACAACATTTACAATTACAATTTTTTTTGAAATAGAAATATGGCTGGAGAAGACCAAATGAATGTCCACTTGTAAAAGCGCCTTGGGGCAACTGTTGTGATTTGGCGCTATATAAAAAAATTGATTGATTGATTGACTTGTATGCTTGTGTATATGTATAAAATTGGAGACACAAAATTTATTGTCTGAAAGCCAATTATATCTACGCAAAGGATGTAATAAAATCATCAGTGTTTCTTTATTAGTCTGTCTGTATTTTAGCAGAATTCCGTTAAAACTACTTCATGGATTTTGACGAACTTTTTGCCACAGATAGATATTAGGCCATGGAAGACTCCATTAAATGTTGGAGGTGATCCGGCTTATGGATAAAAATTTCACTTTAGGCTTTTAAGGATTACATCAAAACTACTTAACAGATTCTCACCAAATTTTCACCACATGTACAACCCCTGGCAAAAATTATGGAATCACCGGCCTCGGAGGATGTTCATTCAATTGTTTAATTTTGTAGAAAAAAGCAGATCACAGACATGACACAAAACTAAAGTCATTTCAAATGGCAACTTTCTGGCTTTAAGAAACACTATAAGAATTCAGAAAAAAAATTGTGGCAGTCAGTAACGGTTACTTTTTTAGACCAAGCAGAGGAAAAAAATATGGAATCACTCAATTTTGAGGAAAAAATTATGGAATCATGAAAAACAAAAGAACGCTCCAACACATCACTAGTATTTTGTTGCACCACCTCTGGCTTTTATAACAGCTTGCAGTCTCTGAGGCATGGACTTAATGAGTGACAAACAGTACTCTTCATCAATCTGGCTCCAACTTTCTCTGATTGCTGTTGCCAGATCAGCTTTGCAGGTTGGAGCTTTGTCATGGACCATTTTCTTCAACTTCCACCAAAGATTTTCAATTGGATTAAGATCCGGACTATTTGCAGGCCATGACATTGACCCTATGTGTCTTTTTGCAAGGAATGTTTTCACAGTTTTTGCTCTATGGCAAGATGCATTATCATCTTGAAAAATGATTTCATCATCCCCAGACATCCTTTCAATTGATGGGATAAGAAAAGTGTCCAAAATATCAACATAAACTTGTGCATTTATTGATGATGTAATGACAGCCATCTCCCCAGTGCCTTTACCTGACGTGCAGCCCCATATCATCAATGACTGTGGAAATTTACATGTTCTCTTCAGGCAGTGACCTTTATAAATCTCATTGGAACGGCACCAAACAAAAGTTACAGCATCATCACCTTGCCCAATGCAGATTTGAGATTCATCACTGAATATGACTTTCATCCAGTCATCCACAGTCCACGATTGCTTTTCCTTAGCCCATTGTAACCTTGTTTATTTCTGTTTAGGTGTTAATGATGGCTTTTGTTTAGCTTTTCTGTATGTAAATCCCATTTCCTTTAGGCGGTTTCTTACAGTTCGGTCACAGATGTTGACTCCAGTTTCCTCCCATTCGTTCCTCATTTGTTTTGTTGTGCATTTTTGATTTTTGAGACATATTGCTTTAAGTTTTCTGTCTTGACGCTTTGATGTTTTCCTTGGTCTACCAGTATGTTTGCCTTTAACAACCTTCCCATGTTGTTTGTATTTGGTCCAGAGTTTAGACACAGCTGACTGTAAACAACCAACATCTTTTGCAACATTGCGTGATGATTTACCCTCTTTTAAGAGTTTGATAATCCTCTCCTTTGTTTCAATTGACATCTCTCGTGTTGGAGCCATGATTCATGTAAGTCCACTTGGTGCAACAGCTCTCCAAGGTGTGATCACTCCTTTTTAGATGCAGACTAATGAGCAGATCTGGTTTGATGCAGGTGTTAGTTTTGGGGATGAAAATTTACAGGGTGATTTCATAATTTATTCCTCAGAATTGAGTGAGTTATTATTTTTTTCCCTCTGCTTGGTCTAAAAAAAGTAACCGTTACTGACTGCCACAATTTTTTTTCCTTATTTCTTATAGTGTTTCTTAAAGCCAGAAAGTTGCCATTTGAAATGACTTTAGTTTTGTGTCATGTCTGTGATCTGCTTTTTTTCTACAAAATTAAACAACTGAATAAACATCCTCCGAGGCCGGTGATTCCATAATTATTGCCAGGGGTTGTAGATATTAGGACATGGAAGGCTCCACTTACTTCTGGAGGTTGAGCTGGATCTGGATCAAGATTTCACTTTATATAGGCTTTTAAGAATTACGTCAAAACTACTTCATGGATACTCACCAAATTTGCACTACAGATGGATATTAGGCCATGGAAGACTCCACTGAATTTTGAAGGTGATCCAGATCCAGATTCTGGATCAGGCTTTCAATTTGTACGCTTCGCTTTGCCAGATTTTGAGCATTACGTCAAAAATACTTAACAGTTTTTCACCAAATTTTCACCACACATTGGTGTTAGGCCTTGGAAGACTCCATTCAGTTTTGGAGGTGCTCTGGATCCGGATCCGGATTCTGGATCGAGATTTCACTTTGTAGACTTTTAAGGATTACGTCAAAAGTACTTCACGGATACGACATCACGATGTAAAATGAAGACCAGGAACACACTATTTTGTTTCAGCTTGTGAATTTAATATCAGATTGCAACGTCTTGATCAGTGGGACCATTCTGGATCAGTATGCAATTATTGCATTGTGTTGTGGAATCCGGATCCAGGTAAAGTCCTGGTCACGATGCGAATCACATATGTTATTTTGAGTCCTCGTTGACCCTTGGTGGACGTCGAGAATCTTGGATTGCTCTTGTTTATAATGTTATCACGATATCTGTATGAATGTTCCCACAAATTTGGCTAGAAGTTTTTATTTATTTGTGATTTGGTTCTCACTTTGTCCCAATCATGAATCATATTCTTAATTTCCAGGATACACTGCAGCCAAGTATCAGCAAACAAGAGATAAAAATTGAGCACCCATGCCCCAAGGCATTTACAGGTAAGGTTTAAAATATTTTTATTTTTTAATGTGCGTGTTTCTATTTGTGTATCCAGCTATCTATGTGTCTATATATAGACACACTCACACTTTGAGGCACCCTAGAGACCGCATAACAGACATTCTAAGCCTTCAGTAACTATTCTTACCTTCATCACAGTGTTGTCATGATAATACATTATTCTCAAGATATGCTGTTGGTCATGTCAACTCAGACAGGACAACAACACCAGCTTGTTTCCTGAGGAAAAAAAATACTTTTGTTGTTAAATAGTTTGAACGTCATTCAGTGAGAGTGACTGTTGTCCGCAGGCTGCAAACTGGCTGTTAAATGCATTCAGTTGCCAGGAGTCTATTAGTCTGTTAATATTTGTCCTATCAGCAGCTCTGGATGGGTGGTTTATGATTGATGTAGCTGTTCTCAATCATACTATAACAGGATTTAGACGGTGTTTATAGTAGTTGTGACTCATTCTACACAAAGCACACCCTCGCGTATCACTATGATTAGCAGCTCTATGAAATGAATCGACAGCAGAAGAATGACGAGCTGTCTCACTGTTTAAACGACTAGCCTGTTTTAATTTTTCTAATTATCAGCAGCAGTATATTTAAGTGCTTGCTTTAGAGCAAGCACTTAAATTTTATAATACAGTGTGAACTGCTGTATTGCTGGAGACAAGCAAAAATTTCATTTAAACAATCCCCCTTTATTCAGATTGAGATATTACTGAGAATTTTCTCTCGGGTACACAGCAGCTCTCTTTAGGGCATGAATCTGAACTTTGATTTGGTTTGTCTGGCTGGAAGGTGTTGTGTGAGACACACCAAGAGTGTCAAACTGGACAACACAGTGATAGAAACTCCATCATGGTGTGAGTTGGCCAAAAAACAAACACAGATGATGAGCTTGATTCTAACCTCTGAGTGAACACACAGCAGATAAAAGTCCAACAGTCCAAAACGGTAAACACAGAACTGTACAACTCTTCAAAGTCAGTCCGAGAAGAAAAGAAATGGGAATGATAGCATGGAAGGTTGAAGCTGAAAGATCTTGCTGTGAAAGTAATGGTTTCCTTACTGTGACTTCCTGCAGATAAGATCTGATTTCATGCTTTACAAATATTTCTGACTCACTCTGCTTTGGAATGAAGTTAACAAGCCTAAACAATAAATCATCTCATGCTGGAAATGGTGCTCCTGTTGGAACAGATAGTTCAGTTCAGTAGTATTTGCAATTGTTCTATTGTACAGAGTTAGGAAATGCCATAAATGAATGGGTGAGCTGAATTCCACAAGGATAAGAACAGCTGTCTCTGTGGATACACCTACTAAAACCTAAAATGCTTCATCACAATGTTGACAATATAAATTTAAAAATTTTTATCTTCTCATAAAAAATTGTGGAAAGGTGTAACATTGCCCAGAGATTAAACTGTGAAATTATGGTGTGGATTAAGGGATTTATTTTTTTAATTTTTGTACTGTCTTTCTGTCTGTCTTTCAGTTAAAGACAAAATCTCAAGAAATAATGCATGAATTTGACACAATTTAGGCATATATATATATATATGTGACCGTAGGACTTTTGTGGCTGGGACGGCGGTGGGATCGAACCCCAGACTGCTTGCACTAAAGACCAGAACTCTATCAGGTCAGCAAAAGGGGAATTCCCTGTTAGCCAAACTAGCGGGAATGTCTTTTCAATCCGGACTTCATCTTGCTACGTATATATAATGCACTACATCTTGCATAATTTGGTGTGGATCTGAATGCATATCTGTGGATGTTCTCGACATGTCTAGGACTGTTCAGCTTTGGTAGGAGTATCCACATTCCTGAGCACATTTCTAGCTTCTCTCTATCTTATTTTCATTTATTTATTTATTTAAAAGGGACAACACATATTAATGAACACATAAAGTGTAAATATGTCAGATTATAGTCATGGGCTAATTTCCATCTGTAGTCCCTGAAAGACTATAAGAATTAAACAATTTACAGTAAAAACACACAAACATCACAGGAGCTTACAATGCAACAGACTACATTACATAGGGGTCACCAACTACTACAAGACACTGACTAGACAAAAAACAGGAAACAAAAGGACACTGACATGATCTGAGCATGAAGGTTAGCTTACACAAATTCATTCAAAGGAGGACACACAGTTAAAAACAACAACAACAACAAAAAAAACTATATGAGGTCTGTTAGAAAAGTATCCGACCTTTTTATTTTTTTCAAAAACCATATGGATTTGAATCACGTGTGATTGCATCAGCCAAGCTTGAACCTTCGTGCGCATGCGTGAGTTTTTTCACGCCTGTCGGTTGCGTCATTCGCCTGTGAGCAGGCTTTGTGTGAGCACTGGTCCACCCCTCTCGTTGGATTTTTATTGCGAATAAATGTCTGAACGATTTGGAGCTTTGCTGCATCAAATTTTTCCAGAAACTGTGAGAGACCTCCAGGTGGACACCATTCGGAAAATTCAAATGGCTTTGAGGGACGATTTTATGGGGATTACACAGATTAAGGAGTGCTCCAGCCGGTTTAAAGACCGCCCACAGCTGCTGAGAGCGCGCCGCGCTCCGAGCGCCGATCGACAGGCTGAAACTGTTGTGAAAGTGTAGGAACACGGACCCACAACAGGGGGCGCAAATGAACGGACAATGGAGGAAGTCAAATAACAACGCTTTACTGTTGTGAATAAGCACAACAAACACGGCAGATCACAATAGTAAGCAATGAAGTCAATTCACAAAAATGTGTCACGTGGGCAGGCTCGAAGATAAGAGACGTCCGTCCAAAGCAGAACCGGAACCACACGATTTCCTCCGCCACCGAACCCCGGGAATACTGGAGCCGCCAAGTCCCGAACTCCCAGGTGGCCACTGCCTCCGCTTGTCGGATCTGGTACTGCTGGCGAGGAACAAAAACAGTTAGATGTGGAAGCGTTTGCACCCAGCAACACGTATGGTGGGAAAACCACCTCCACCTCTCATCAGAAACTGGTAAGTGCAGGAGTGTGAGTACTTATCAAAGAGGTAGGGAAAAAGTCCAACACAGTCTCCAGCTGTAAATACTCACTGTCCGCTATCAAACACACAAAGCAACAAAGTATTACTGTCGGGAAGACAACATAATCGGCTGAGCACTTTACCTCCTAGGTAGAGCGATATCTCGGCAACGAGGTGGAGATGTCGTCTTGCTGATATACTACTGAAGATCAGATGATTGGTGACAGCTGTCGTAGGTGATAAGTGACAGCTGTCACCCCGGCTGCTCCTGTGAGGCGGCAGCGCCCTCTTGTGCCTGGAGCCCGCACTCCAGGCAGGGTGTCCTCTGGTGGTGGTGGGCCAGCAGTACCTCCTCTTCAGCGGCCCACACAACAGGACCCCCCCCTCAACGGGCGCCTCCTGGCGCCCGACCAGGCTTGTCCGGGTGGCGGCGGTAGAAGTCGGCCAGGAGGGCCGGGTCCAGGATGAAGCTCTTCTTTCCCCAGGAGCGTTCTTCGGGTCCGTACCCCTCCCAGTCCACCAAATACTGGAAGCCCCGGCCCATCCTACGGACATCCAAGAGCCGGCGCACAGTCCAAGCCGGCTCGCCATCGATGATCCGGGCAGGAGGTGGTGCCAGACCCGGAGCACAGAGGGGTGAGGTGTGATGCGGCTTTATCCGGGACACATGGAACACAGGATGGATCCGCAGTGAGGCCGGAAGCTGAAGCCTCACTGCGGCTGGACTGATGACCTTGAGGATCTTGAAGGGGCCGATGTAACGATCCTGCAGTTTAGGGGAGTCCACTTTGAGGGGTATGTCCTTTGTCGACAACCACACCTCCTGCCCTGGCCGATACGCAGGGGCCGGGGTCCGCCGACGGTCTGCATGGGCTTTTGCCCTCGTCCGGGCCTTTAACAAAGCAGAACGGGCGGCACGCCACACCCGACGGCACTTCCGCAGGTGGGCCTGGACCGAGGGCACACCGACCTCTCCCTCAACCACCGGAAACAACGGGGGCTGGTACCCCAGACTCACCTCAAAAGGGGAGAGGCCGGTGGCAGAAGACACCTGGCTGTTATGGGCATACTTGATCCAGGCCAAATGGGTACTCCAGGCCGCCGGGTGCGCGGCCGTCACGCAGCGCAGGGCCTGTTCCACCTCCTGATTGGCTCGTTCTGCTTGCCCGTTGGTCTGAGGATGATACCCGACGAGAGACTCACCGTGCCCCCAGTTCCCGGCAGAAGCTCCTCCAGACTTGCGAGGAGAACTGGGGACCGCGATCGGAGACGATGTCTGTTGGGATCCCATGTCTGTTGGGATCCCATGCAGCCGGACGACGTGGTAGACCAAGAGGTCCGCTGTCTCCTGGGCAGTCGGGAGCTTCGGGAGGGCCACGAAGTGGGCCGCCTTGGAGAATCGGTCCACTATCGTGAGGATGATGGTGTTGCCCTGGGACGGCGGGAGGCCCGTGACAAAATCCAGGCCGATGTGGGACCAGGGGCGATGAGGCACAGGCAGCGGCTGGAGCAGTCCCGATGCCCTGCGGTGGTCAGCCTTGCCCCTGGTGCAGGTGGTGCAGGCCTGGATATAATCCCGGATGTCGGCCTCCAGGGACGCCCAGCAGAAGCGCTGCCGGACAACTGCCACGGTTCTTCACACCCCTGGATGACAGGAGAACTTGGAGCCGTGACAGAAGTCCAGGACTGCAGCCCTGGCCTCTGGTGGGACGTAAAGTTTGTTCTTCGGCCCAGTTCCGGGGTCCGGGCTCCGTGCCAGGGCCTCCCGGACGGTTTTCTCTACGTCCCAGGTGAGAGTGGCCACGATAGCGGACTCCGGGATGATAGGTTCCGGTGGATCCGACAACTCCGTTTTGACTTCGTCTTCATGCACCCGGGACAAGGCATCCGATCTCTGGTTTTTGGTCCCGGGGCGGTAGGTGATCCGGAAGTCAAAACGGCCGAAGAACAGTGACCAGCGGGCTTGCCTGGGGTTCAGCCGCTTGGCGGTCCTGATATACTCCAGGTTCCGGTGGTCAGTGAAAACCGTGAATGGCACGGACGTTCCCTCCAACAGATGTCTCCACTCTTCAAGAGCCTCTTTCACCGCAAGGAGTTCTCGATTGCTGGCGTCATAGTTCCGTTCGGCCAGGGTCAACCTGCGGGAAAAATAGGCACACGGGTGAAGGACCTTATTGGTCTCTCCGCTCTGGGAAAGCACAGCTCCTATCCCTGAGTCCGAGGCGTCCACTTCAACCACAAACTGGCGACTAGGATCGGGCTGCACCAGAACGGGTGCAGACAAGAAGCGCCGTTTCAACTCCTTGAACGCGGCATCGCACCGATCCGACCAGGTGAAGGGGACTTTTGGAGAGGTCAGGGCTGTCAGGGGGCTAACTACCTGACTGTAGCCCTTAATGAACCTCCTGTAGAAATTTGCAAAGCCGAGGAACTGTTGCAGCTTCCTACGGCTGGTAGGTTGGGGCCAGTCTCTCACCGCCGCAACCTTGGCCGGATCAGGAGCGACGGAGTTGGGGGAGATGATAAACCCCAGGAAGGACAAAGAAGTGCGGTGAAATTCACACTTCTCGCCCTTCACAAACAGCCGGTTCTCCAACAACCGCTGCAGGACCTGACGTACATGCCGGACATGGGTCTCAGGATCCGGAGAAAAGATGAGTATATCGTCCAGATATACGAAGACGAATCGGTGCAGAAAATCCCGCAAGACATCATTAACCAATGCTTGGAACGTCGCGGGGGCGTTTGTAAGGCCGAACGGCATGACCAGGTACTCAAAGTGACCTAATGGGGTGTTAAATGCCGTCTTCCACTCGTCTCCCTTCTGGATCCGAACCAGGTGATACGCATTTCTAAGATCCAGCTTAGTGAAAATTTGGGCTCCATGCAGGGGCGTGAACACTGAATCCAACAAGGGCAACGGGTATCGGTTACGAACTGTGATTTCGTTCAGCCCCCTATAATCAATGCATGGACGAAGTCCGCCATCTTTTTTTCCCACAAAAAAGAAACCTGCACCCATCGGGGAGGTGGAATTCCGGATCAACCCGGCAGCTAAAGAGTCCCGGATGTAGGTCTCCATTGATTCGCGCTCAGGTCGTGAGAGGTTGTACAGCCTGCTGGACGGGAACTCAACGCCCAGAACCAAATCAATGGCACAATCGTACGGACGGTGCGGGGGAAGGGTGAGCGCCAGATCCTTACTGAACACATCCACAAGGTCATGGTACTCCACCGGCACCGTCCCAAGATTGGGCGGGACTCTGACCTCCTCCCTAGCCTGGGAACCGGGATGAACCGAGGAACCTAAACATACCCGATGGCAGGTCTCGCTCCACTGAACCACTACCCCGGACGGCCAATCGATCCGGTGATTGTGTTTTAACATCCAGGGGAACCCGAGAATCACACGGGAGGTGGCAGGAGTCACGAAAAACTCGATCTCCTCCCTGTGGTTCCCTGACACCACCAGAGTTACTGGTGGTGTCTTATGTGTGATTAGAGGGAGTAGGGAGCCATCTAGTGCCCGCACCTGCATTGGTGAAGTAAGCGCCACCAGAGGGAGCCCTGCCTCCCTGGCCCATCTGCTGTCTAGCAGATTCCCTTCAGAGCCCGTGTCCACCAGTGCTGGGGCCTGAAGGGTTAAATCCTCGTAAAGGATTGTAACTGGGAGTCGTGTGGCAATATGGGTATGTCCCATGTGAATGTCTTGGCCCACCCCTAGCCCAGTTTCTAGGGGCGGGCGTTGGTGTTTAACCGCTCGGGGCAGTCTCTCAATTGGTGCTCTATCGAGCCACAAACAAAGCACGCTCCGCGGACCAGCCTCCTCTGTCTATCTGGTGCCCTAAATGTGGCCCTGCTCGTGTCCATAGCTTCATCAGCAGGGGGAGCTGTAACCATACGGAGCGTAGAGGCCGTGGAGCGTGGGGAGGGCGGAACTCGGTCGGAACCGGAAGGGAGAGGGACGGCGCGTGCCCGGCCACGCCCTTCGTCTCGTTCCCGACGGCGTTCTTCTAACCGATTGTCTAACCGTATAACGAGATCAATAAGCCCGTCTAAATCCCGCGGTTCGTCCTTAGCCACCAGGTGCTCCTTCAGAACCAACGACAGTCCGTTTACGAAGGCGGCACGGAGGGCAGTGCTATTCCAGCCGGACCTCGCAGCCGCGATGCAGAAGTCGACTGCATAAGCAGCTACGCTCCGGCGCCCCTGTCTCATTGACAGCAGCACGGCTGAAGCGGTCTCTCCTCTCTGTGGGTGATCGAACACTGTTCTGAACTCCCTCACAAACCCATCATATGTCAGAAGGAGCCGTGAATTTTGCTCCCAGAGCGCTGTAGCCCAAGCGCGTGCCTCACCGCGAAGCAGATTAATCACATAAGCTACCTTACTAGCATCAGTCGCGTACATGACGGGACGTTGTGCGAAGACGAGCGAACACTGCATAAGGAAGTCCGCGCACGTCTCCACACAACCCCCGTACGGCTCTGGAGGGCTTATGTATGCTTCAGGGGAAGGTGGGAGGGGTCGTTGAACGACCTGTGGAACGTCACTGTTGCGCACAGGATCGACAGGAGGGGGAGCCGCAGCAGCGCCCTGAGGGCGCGCTTCCACCTGCGCGGCGAGAGCCTCCACCCTGCGGTTAAGGAGGACGTTCTGCTCGGTCATTAGAGCCGTAAAAGCGGTGAGGATTCGCTGCAACTCACCGATCATTCCTCCTGCAGACGCCTGTGCGCCCTGCTCTTCCATTGGCCGTTCAACAACCGGTTGACGCCCCTCGGGGTCCATGACGTTGGCCGAGATATCCTGTTGTGAAAGTGTAGGAACACGGACCCACAACAGGGGGCGCAAATGAACGGACAATGGAGGAAGTCAAATAACAACACTTTATTGTTGTGAATAAGCACAACAAACACGGCAGATCATAATAGTAAGCAATGAAGTCAATTCACAAAAATGTGTCACGTGGGCAGGCTCAAAGATAAGAGACATCCGTCCAAAGCAGAACCGGAACCACACGATTTCCTCCGCCACCGAACCCCGGGAATACTGGAGCCGCCAAGTCCCGAACTCCCAGGTGGCCACTGCCTCCGCTTGTCGGATCTGGTACTGCTGGCGAGGAACAAAAACAGTTAGATGTGGATGCGTTTGCACCCAGCAACACGTATGGTGGGAAAACCACCTCCACCTCTCATCAGAAACTGGTAAGTGCAGGAGTGTGAGTACTTATCAAAGAGGTAGGGAAAAAGTCCAACACAGTCTCCAGCTGTAAATACTCACTGTCCGCTATCAAACACACAAAGCAACAAAGTATTACTGTCAGGAAGACAACATAATCGGCTGAGCACTTTACCTCCTAGGTAGAGCGATATCTCGGCAACGAGGTGGAGATGTCGTCTTGCTGATATACTACTGAAGATCAGATGATTGGTGACAGCTGTCGTAGGTGATAAGTGACAGCTGTCACCCCGGCTGCTCCTGTGAGGCGGCAGCGCCCTCTTGTGCCTGGAGCCCGCACTCCAGGCAGGGTGTCCTCTGGTGGTGGTGGGCCAGCAGTACCTCCTCTTCAGCGGCCCACACAACAGAAACAACCAGATCATTTCCAACGTGAAGGCTTTGTTGATCCGGGACGTCGTCTGACTTACACAAAAATGGCAGGAAACGTGGACATCAGTACTTTTTCGGCACATTCCACTGTTACAGGAGTTTTTTTCATGGAAAGAAAAGCGGACGGATGCACCACCGTGCCGCTCATGGCGTGGCACAAAACCACCTCCGTGTTGGTCTCACAGGACGGCTTTGAGATGGCTTTAAGACAGCTGTCGGTGGGTTTTCAGTCGTGTGACTAACCGAGAAATTGTGGATGAGCTGGACATGCCAGAACATGTCCTGTGAGGCTTCATCACGGCGTTGCTTTGCGCCATGTGGCACCGCCGCGACGCGCGGAATTCTTCCGCACGTCTGTCTCAATGTGCCGAAAAAGTGCCTGTCGATCGGCGCTCGGAGCGCGGCGCGCTCTCAGCAGCTGTGGGTGGTCTTTAAACCGGCTGGAGCACTCCTTAATCTGTGTAATCCCCATAAAATCGTCCCTCAAAGCCATCTAAATTTTACAAATGGTGTCCAACTGGAGGTCTCTCACAGTTTCTGGAAAAAATTGATGCAGCAAAGCTCCAAATCGTTCAGACATTTATTCGCAATAAAAATCCAAGGAGAGGGGTGGACCACTGCTCACACAAAGCCTGCTCACAGGCGAATGACGCAACCGACAGGCGTGAAAAAACTCACGCATGCGCACGAAGGCTCAAGCTTGGCTGATGCAATCACACGTGATTCAAATCCATATGGTTTTTGAAAAAAATAAAAAGGTCGGATACTTTTCTAACAGACCTCGTATGTACAATTCAAGTAGAATAAGTTAATTAAAACTGCAAGTCTAATTTCATACATTTATATATTTTAAAAACCATAACTTTAAAAACAATAATTTATTCAGCAGTCTCATTTTAAGAAATGAAGCCAAACAACAAAACTAGCTGTTTGTGTTTGTTATAATTTCCACCTCTTGTCTGTTAAGATATTTATTTTTATATCACGGCTGAGTGGATCCTTGTCATTTGACTGGTGCTTTGTATGTCATGTGACATGGTTTTTTCATCTCATTTGTGTTGCGTTGCATTTAGCGTGTAATTTGCTTCTATTTAGCTTGCAGTTTAGTTCCATACATTTTGTACCATTGTACGCTGCCAATCCCGCCCACTAGTGGGGGCGGCATTTAGCTAAACATGCAGAGTTTTTTTTTTTTTTTTTTTTGGAAGTACACGAAGTCAGTGCACAGCATCACACACTACATCGTCGGAATTTTGGACTCCTATTTAAAGTTTGTGTTGGACTGTTAAGCAGCAGTGGAACACCAAAATATAAGTTGCGTTTATCTGTTGTTTATAAATTAATAAAATATCAATGACAAGGATCTGTTTTAGCAGTTATATAAAACAAATAATGAATGTTTTTACATTGTTTCAATGGAACAAATATTTAATTAGGTGAAAGCTTTCACTTCATGAAATATTTGTACCATTCAATATTTGTATAGCATTTGTTTAAACTCATTCATTTTCTATATCCACTCTTCCCAGTTGAGGGTCACAGACTTAGTTGTGTTGTTTATTACAAGCAGGTCAGCAGACTCAGACGAGCAGTGTGGCGTGCATAATTTTAAGTGTGCGGGCTGACGAGCCCTCCTAATGATGTTTTACTAAAACAAAACGATCCCTAGCACTACAAAAGCACGGATGTGAAAGTGTTTATGGTCAGTTAAACAGTATTATGAAGCTGTTTGCTCAGCTGCTGTTGTTTGCTCTGCTCTCAGTCACCATGTGGTTTTTGACGCTAACCGATCAGGTGCTTTATTTACTTCAGGAGATTCAGAAGTCAGCCCCCTCACAAGTGATAATAGTACAGTCTAAAGCGCAGGAAGTGCTGACCTGATATAATAATATATATATATATAATATATAATATAATATATATAGAACTAATTATTTCAGAAAAGTATGCGACAAGCTTTTTTTTTTTTTTTTTTTTTTGCATCGACTGACACACTACTTTTTGCTGGATTTGTGGGAACTATGGGACACAAATGATCCAATGCTACCAGTGGTGACTACACATACTGTATAATTAAATCTTTCAGAGGCAGTAATGTGAGCTCTTTTAGCAAGATTGAAGAGCTGGAGGCAGATGTATAAACAAACCAGAGACACTTGGGTTGCATAATGTCCTGTTAAGATGCTGAGGTAGACTGAGGACTAAAGTGGAACATGTTATCTGTTTGTTCATGGAAGAACGGTGAAATTATGGTTGTTGGATATGATAGGCTGCAGTGTGGAAGATAATAGTGGAGCTGTACCATGATAGTCTACCAAACGTCCTCGCAGCCAAATGCAAAGGCTTTGATTTAGGTGGCCTGAGTTGGCTGTCTTACTGTGTCTGCATTTCTTACTTTGAGAGTCTGGAGGAAAGGAGGCATTCCAAGGTTAGACAGGCACAATGAATGTCTGATACGGACTTACAACCCATTGTATGTATATCAGTATGCTGTAGCGAGCGTGTTCATCACTGCCTCATAAACCTGCATAAACAGCCTGAATATTTTTCATTGAGTTTCGTCCATCACCAGTGTAAGGATGCTATGAACTTGGATATCTGGATCAGTGTTTATTTCTCTCACAGACCTCCTTTGCTCGTGTTTCGATGGCGGTGATTGAGTTTCCTAGATCAGATCCTGCTCTCCCAGTAGCGGGATTTGAATCTGCAACACCCATTTATGTTCTTGCTCTTGACCCCTGCAGTGTTGTTCACCGCCACTCCACATTCTCTGACATTACAAAGACGCTCACTAGGCCACAGACTCAAGGAGTCCGCTAATGCAGGTCCTGCCCTTGTCATGGATATGCATCGAAGTCTAATCCTTTCTCTGGAGCATCCTCCACGTGGCTGGTGTCTGCTCCTGCCTTGGTGGTGTCTTCCAAATAGCCCGTGACCTGCCTCTGCCTCTGAGCTGGCCTGCTGACTTCACTGCTTCCTTCCTACCTCTGGGCTATAGCTTCCTTGTCATTCTGATTACCCTTCCAGCCTCTCACCACCTTTCCTGCTCTGGCTGTTGTTATTTTGTTTTGGAGCGTAGTGGCCATCCCCATGTGTAGGGATTTGGGGCACATAGTTCATGGGTCAAGCAGCCATTCAGTACCATTTAAGGGGACTAAACAATACTTAGAATCCAGTCTCAGTGTACCATGAAAATTCAGTAGGTATATCTTATATATTATATTACAATTCTAAGGTGGAACTATGCTAGTATACTAAGGTATATCTAAATATCTAAAAAGGAAGAGTAAAATAGAAGAGTAGAAAAGAGTAGAGTAGAGCTACTTAAGTGCCTGGTCTTGAGAACCAGGGATGGTAGGTTGAAAATTCAGTAGGTATATCTTATATATTATATTCCAATTCTAAGGTGGAACTATGCTAGTATACTATGGTATATCTAAAAAGGAAGAGTAAAATAGAAGAGTACAAAAGAGTAGAGTAGAGCCACTTAGGTGCCTGGTCTTGAGAACCAGTGATGGTAGGTACCTTCCCAGGATGGTAGCTATAGCCAGGTTGGGGTCAATGAAGGCTTACACAGTGGTCAACATTTATAAATGTTGACCACTGAAAGCTATACCATATTATTTGTCTGATCATAGATGTAGTTTGGAATATCTATGACGTCATGGGAAAAAACAGCAAAAATGGTTATAAAAGTCTATTTCTTTTTGTACAGGAGTCAAATGTTGAATTTGTTCCATTTTTTGTAAAAAGTGATGAAAATTCCTGGTTGCACTAATAATAGTGTTTTTAAAAGGAATAGTTATAGACCCAGGACACGCTGGAGGGACTACATCTCTCGGCTGGCTTGGAAACGCCTTGGGGTTCCCCTGGAGGAGCTGGGGGAGGTGTGTGTGGATCGGGAGGTCTGGGCGGCTTTGCTTGAGCTGCTGCCCCCGTGACCCGACTCCAGATAAAGCGGATGAAAATGGAAGGATGGATGGAAAGGAATAGTTTACACCGTGTTATGCTTAGTTACCATGTTACGGGGTAACATATGTCATAGAATCTTCCAATGGTCGTCGACCTTGGTTGACCATTACTTTGGAGACCAACCATTCAGCACGGTCAAACCTATTCCATTTAGTAATCCTATGATTCCTTATTAATCCACGATTGAACAAATGATTCAGAACATTGAGAACAGCCATATCATTTAATGGCAAAAAAATGAATACAAATTTTAAAATGAGTAGATTTTACAATATTGGAGTGAGATTTTTCTGATTTTGTAGTAGGGATGTACTTTGCTGCTCAAGTCAAAACACACACAGTATCCTAACATTGTGACATTATTGGGGTTATTTTAAATATTGTATGGATGTATATCTTGCTTTGTGATTTTCATTCATACCTTAAATTCATAAACATTTAAAAATTGGCACTTTCATATGATGCTTATTGGTGAATTCAAGTGTGCAAATGGGCCTACTAAACGGGTATACAGGTCCACAAACATTAGTCTGTTGTATGTACACAATAAATTCTTGACTCATTCATTCATATTTTATCCAACAAACATATGAAACACTGAGGGGCACATGTTTAACCTTTGTGTGGTGTTCATATTTTTGTTTTTCAGCCAGCGTTGTGGACCACTCATTTTAGGGTTTTTAATTTAACACAGTCAAACAGTTTATGTTAAAATACTCAACAGATGTTGACTTAATTCCAGTTAAATAATTAATCGTATTTTTCTTTTGATAAAAAATGAAAATGGGTCCCAAAGGCCAAAACACCATAGAAGGTTTAAGCTACCTGTGGGTCAAATGTGGTTCCCAAACATTTTCAGGAGACGTAAGTCAGCAAGGGACCATACTACACAACATTATTGTGGCAATTAAAATGTTTAAGTTCTGGGGTACTAAGAGGGGAAATCTCTGGGGTGGGGTACCCTGTCCCATGAGTGGCAGTAAAAGTCGAGGACCTCGATGCATCAAAGGCTAGCTCTGGGGGTGTGGAACATCACCTTGCTATGGGGGAAGGAGCCGGAGCTTGGTACTTTTTTCCATGCCTAAACATAAGAGACCCATCAATCAAATCTATCTAATTTTTCTATTTAATTCTCACCCAGATGTGACATCATTCGGATATGGGGGAATTAGTTTTAACATGGACTCTATTTTATGCTTTTTGTTCTCTTTATATCAGCATCATAAAATATCACATTTTGACTAATTTTGGACCAGAGAAGATGAGCTTTCACTGACATACGAGGGCTGTCAATAAAGTAACGGTCCTTTTTATTTTTTTCAAAAACTATATGGATTTCATTCATATGTTTTTACGTCAGACATGCTTGAACCCTCGTGCGCATGCGTGAGTTTTTCCACGCCTGTCGGTGACGTCATTCGCCTGTGAGCACTCCTTGTGGGAGGAGTCGTCCAGCCCCTCGTCGGAATTCCTTTGTCTGAGAAGTTGCTGAGAGACTGGCGCGTTGTTTGATCAAAATTTTTTCTAAACCTGTGAGACACATCGAAGTGGACACGGTTCGAAAAATTAAGCTGGTTTTCAGTGAAAATTTTAACGGCTGATGAGAGATTTTGAGGTGATTCTGTCGCTTTAAGGACTTCCCACGGTGCGAGACGTCGCACAGCGCTCTCAGGCGCCGTTGTCAGCCTGTTCAAGCTGAAAACCTCCACATTTCAGGCTCTATTGATCCAGGACGTCGTGAGAGAACAGAGAAGTTTCAGAAGAAGTCGGTTTCAGCATTTTATCCGGATATTCCACTGTTAAGGGAGATTTTTTTTAATGAAAGACGTGCGGACGGGCTCGCAGCCGACGCGACGCTCCGCCACAGGAAAAACACCTCTGTTGAAAGCCTTAAGGACAAGTTGGAACATGTCCTGCTGTTAAACAATTTCTCATATACTCACTCCACTGAAAGCCATCAAAAACCGCCTGGATTTTACAAATGGTTATCAACACGGAGGTGTTTTTCCTGTGCCGCCGCACCGCGTCGGCTGCGTGCCGACGCGCGGACCCGTCCGCACGTCTTTCATTAAAAAAATCTCCTTTAACGGTGGAATATCCGGATAAAATGCTGAAACCGACTTCTTCTGAAACTTCTCTGTTCTCTCACGACATCCTGGATCAATAGAGCCTGAAATGTGGAGGTTTTCAGCTTGAACAGGCTGACGACGGCGGCTGAGAGCGCTGCGCGACGCCTCGCACCGTGGGAAGTCCTTAAAGCGACAGTATCACCTCAAAATCTCTCATCAGCCGTTAAAATTTTCACTGAAAACCAGCTTAATTTTTCGAACCATGTCCACTTCGATGTGTCTCACAGGTTTAGAAAAAATTTTGATCAAACAACGCGCCAGTCTCTCAGCAACTTCTCAGACAAAGGAATTCCGACGAGGGGCTGGACGACTCCTCCCACAAGGAGTGCTCACAGGCGAATGACGTCACCGACAGGCATGGAAAAACTCACGCATGCGCACGAGGGTTCAAGCATGTCTGACGTAAAAACATATTAATGAAATCCATATAGTTTTTGAAAAAAATAAAAAGGACCGTTGCTTTATTGACAGACCTCGTAGATGTCAATTTTGTGCAAGCTGGGATCATTCAGTGCATGTCTTCAAATGGCTGTGACTGAGCCTACATGACAGTTCTGTAGATGAAAGTGCACAGGTTAGCATGCACATTAGAAATCCATCAATCACATATACTGCGTCACACTCCTCTGCCAAATGCCTTCACTCCCAGTAACACACATGCACAATAAACCATGGTGACATGCCACATTTACAAATTCATTTTCATGAACTGCTCTCTTGCACTAAAGCAGTAACAGAATGATCTGGTCCTTCAGAACCAGCACTTACTATAACTAAACTGATCTTTTGGGACGTTGCCCAGAAATGATGGAAATTATATTTTTGTTTGCTTTTCACCTGTAGCTTTTATAAGTGTGCTAGACATATTCATGGGTAAGAATTTTCTGCATTTTTTTTTATTTTTATAAATGCTCTGTGGAATACATGTTGCATTTGAAATAAAGCAGTAAGGATGTTGTTTAAATAGGCTGTTGGAAACACTGACATATGCATGTTAAATGCATTGTGAGCATGTAATCATAACAGTTGAGTAACTTAAAGTGCACTCAGAGAGCAGATGCCTCCACCGATGTCCAGTATTTCTATGTTTACATCCCTGTTGATGTAATAGTGAAACGTTTATTGCTTTGATTGCTTCTCTAACATTTTTAGATCCTGATTTCTGACCACTGATTCCATTCTTAGATCCTGATTGTGACCGTGATCGTGATCTCGGTTCTGATCACATATTCTTCATTGCTGGTCTTAGATCCCGATTACCTGAGTTTGATCCTGTATGTTTTTGACACCGTTTGTTTTCTGTAAAGCTCAAGTGGTAGATTCTGATCTCTTATTCTCATCTGATTACAGGATGAAAGATTTGGATTCAGATCTGCAATAAAATGTAATCAGCTCTTTCTTGATTCAAAGTCTGTTTCTCTACCAAATTTCATTGGGATCTGTTGATGTTCTTTTGAGATATCTTGCTGCAGCAAATACAAATCCTTCTGACAGTAACCAGAGTTGTAATAAATGATAGACCAACTAGTTGACTGGACAGCAACACCCTTACAGTAGATCTATGTATGTTGGCTGAAGGTCTATAAACACTAGTATGACTTCTATCCAAAAATGCTTCAACAAGCACAACTTTAGAAAGCACATCTTTTGATTTTATTCAAAATGCATTCTGGTAGCATCATTTTCTGCAACCTGTGTCTGAGCAGGTAGTATGTCAAAAATGTGCCTTGACCATTGACAAACAGTTTTCAAAGATTTATTTAAATTAGATAGAGCTTTATTAATCCCTTGGGAAGAGTTCCTCAGGGAAATTGAGGTTCCAGCAGCTTTGGATAGCAGCACACAGGGTAAGAAGCATACAGAGTATCAAAAGTAAAAGTAAAAACAATTTGCAAAATGTAAATACAAATATAAATACTAGAAATACTGACTAGTACTGTTCATCTCCTTCCTGCCCCTTGTCTTCCTGTTGCTCCTCCTCCTCCAAAGCACTGAGGGATTATTTTAGCTCTCCAATTTGGATTATAATGCAGGTATTGCTTAGATGAAAGCAGTGTAGCACTAAAAAAGACTGTTGTAATGCATAGCTGTGGGGAAACAAAACCTAAAATGCTTTATCTCGCATCATGACAATTCTCAAACATCTCAATAGATGGCTAGAACTAAAGCAGTTCAGTCCAATTTATCTACATAACCCCCAAATGATAAAGTATGTCACATCAACGTGCTACACACAAATAAGTTCTCGCCCAGGGGTGCTAAACCCTACACATGGAGGGAAGGTATCAGTCCTGTAAGTTTTCATGTTTATCTGATCTACTAACAACTAGCTGTGGGTGGGGCAGGGAGAGTAAGAAAGCGGGTGAACCCAGGTGTAGACCTTATCCCCCTTATGAGAAAGCACATTGGCACCGTTGGTAAGGGGGAAATGCCCTATGTTTGTTGTTTGTTGTACAGGAAGAAATCTCAAGCAGATCATACCAAGTGGTGTGACCATCTGCTATGGCCATTTGGTCAAGAATAAAAGGGATGGATGTCTTAATTAATCTTCAAGAAATTCTCACGTCAACCAAGTGACTTTGTCTGAGGTTAGACGATTTGGCTGTTAAATCTTTCTCAGTGACCGCGTCTTCGTTGATAAACAAAAAGGGTAACTGAAGAGAAAATACAGGACAAGGTTTATTTTACCCTGGAGAGTCATTATCATCATCTTGCCACTAAGTGGGTCTTTGGTTTGTCTTAGCTGATCTTTTTTGGTATAGTTATCTTATGGGTTATCGTCCTGTGTTTGTGTGCATGTTTGAATGAAGTACTCAGAGAACATTCTTGCACCAGACGATTACAGTTTGTTCCTGTACAAGTGTGAGAGTGGCTTATGTAAATGTAGAAAATCCCTCAGACCTCGTCTCGCTGTCTTTTCATTAATCTCCAGGAACACAACTCAAAAGGAAACACAGCTTCTAGGGAGCTATCTTACTTTGTAAAAACGGACAACAAAAGGGCTTCTCTTCCCAGAATATTAAGGGAGAATAAACCATATTTGTCTGTAAACTCAACAGTGTACTAGCTTGTGGAGCAAATATAAATGACATGTTTCTGTTGGAAGCATATATTTGGGTTGGATGAAAGTCATTATTTCCATTCCCTACAGTGCAGTGGTTGTGGAAACAGTGAAAGTGAGTCCAACAGCAGGTGAGGGAGCTAATACTAGACCAAAGTTCAAAACTGTTGGTATCCATGGCTGTGTTTATTCTTCCTACTTTCAAACTCTCCAATCAATTTATGACTTGGGATGGCACAGTACTGATAACAGAACATACAGTATTTTCTGATACTAATACCACACTGATATAGTTTTCCCTGTCATAAAACAATTAATGTGTTAATTAATACATTTCCCTGGATGCGCTTTGCTAACCTAGCCATCTAATGAAACATCAACCCAAACTGAGAAACGAGTATGCTACCTCTGTAAAGGACAACAGAGAAGGCCCACAACATGGCTCATGCGCAGTAGAAGATGGATTTTGATTGGTTTTTAATGTGCAATATGTAATCCAGCAATTTTGACCAATATCAGACCAAGACCAATCTAAAATATTGGGTAAATTCATGCTAAATGTTAGATTACATGTTCGTAGTATTAGCTTAACTACTAAACGTAACAACTAGTAACAGGCAAAACAAATCCATCATTTCTTGTTCAGCTTTTAAAATATAGGGCAAGTAGCCCAGTGGGATAAGGATTGGTACTACCAATATGTAGACCTGAGTTCAATTCCTGGTCACGCTGCCGACACTTTGTCTGCACTGTCCCAGTCCACCCAATTGTATATGGGAACCGGCCTTGGCTGGAGTAGTAACCTGCATCGAACTGATGTTGGAATCCGGGGATAAGTGTTGGTACCAGTGGACCTCAGGGCCTCTATAGGTCTTTCTACTTTTTTTTTCTTTTAAAACATACATTACTTTTAGTTTGTGCCCAAAAACCAGTCAGTTGTTCTGTCCAGTCTTTCACTAGTTGGATGTTATCACCTCAAATCCATTGAAAGCCCCGCAGTGCTCCAAGCAAACAATGTATTCAGTTATATCTGACTTTTTTTTTAAAACTAGGATGACTAGGTGGAACCTTTGGTCAGTTGGATTAACTTTCTGAACAGAAATCTAAAGGTGCATAATGTGACAAGTTATGGGTCTAGTCTTTT
Source organism: Thalassophryne amazonica (assembly GCF_902500255.1). NCBI lineage: Eukaryota > Metazoa > Chordata > Actinopteri > Batrachoidiformes > Batrachoididae > Thalassophryne > Thalassophryne amazonica. The sequence goes on from NC_047124.1 coordinate 14,787,177, forward strand.
AAAAGTTATTCTTTCTGGTTGCAAGTGTGGCTGTATGTGTGTAGTTGTGAGTCCTTGTGGTTTTTGTCTGTAAGCACTGAGTGTATGTTCTCGTCTACATCCCCTTAATCCTCTCAGTCGCTGCAACTAATTCCTGTGCCGCAGTCTAAAGTTTGCACTGCCCCATGAACCAAGTTACCTCTGTCCGCCCTTTTGTCTCTTTTTTCCCCCCTGCAGGCAGTGGGAAACATTTGAACCCATTTTATGTTTGAAGAGCTAAAGAATCACACACAAATACACAAACATACATGTAGTTCCCAGCAAAGCCAAACCTGCTGGAGACATACGAGTACAGCGAAACTGAGACTTCACACCTTTTCCTCCAGCAGTGCCAAAAGTGCTAATGCTTATGGATAACCATGTTTATTTATTATGAAAATAAGAACATAAACTCATCAGGTTTTCTTTCCTGGTTGTTGAAAATACAACATAAATATAAATATTTTATTGTCAATTGTGAAAAGCTAATTGAAAGAATGAGAATGAAAACATTTTCAAAGTACTGATCCCGACGGATCTCAGAAGCTAAGCAGTGCGGGACCTGGTTAGTACTTGGATGGGTGACCTCTTTGGAACACCAACGGCTGTGTGTGTTTCTCCAGGTAAAACTGGAGTTGCGTCTGGAAGGGCATCCAGCGTAAAACTTGTGCCAGCTACCAATGCGGATCTGGTTGTATCCGTTGTGGCGACCCCGAACACAAAACAGGAGCAGCTGAATGGATAACAACCCACAGTGTTAACATTAACTTCTTGCTATGCTAATATACAATCACACTGAGGACATCAGATGAATATGCTCTCTGACACCATTAATCGTCATAGACATCCAGTAATAATCATTTACAAATCATATTAATATACATCGTTTTTTGAGAAGAATTGTTAAACTGCAGAAAAATGCATTTACATATTCTGCTACCTTCGCAACCAAGGTAGAAGAATACAGACCAATTGAATTAGTCTTCGAATCCAACTCACCACCAATTTGATTGACCTCTTTAAATCTGAGCCGGGCTCTGAATGCCCTACTCAGATTGTGATGCAGAAAACGAAAGTCGTCCGTGCTCATGGGAAATTGAGTTTTCAGCCCAAATACAAACCTGTGTTCTTTTGGGGAAGAATATGACAAAGTACAAAGAGGAGCTGTAGTTGTATAAGTTTTACCTCTACGGTGCTCGGGAAAGGCTCCAGCCTGTACCAGAATAAAGAAAATTAGCATGTTTGATGCTAACATTGTCATCGCATTTTCTCTGTCTGGCCTCTCAGTTTAAGAAAAATACAAATGCACATCCCAGCACGGCGAATGTGAACAGGGAGTCAGTGGGTTCACGGGGCTACTCGAGGGCCAATCTGAGTGGAAAAATTTTGTAGAGCGACACAAGCGGCCTCCCTTCCCCTCCGGGGCCCCTAAGGCTAACGTGATCCCCCATTTGTGCTCCTGTCATAAAGCGTACACCCGCTAAACCACTTTCCCACCACTAAGAGGATTGCTAAAGTAATACTCAGGAATCAAGGGATGCTCCAGCACAGCTAGACATTGGGAAGACGAAATTAATAACTCATGTAGAAAGCCGGAATTATCTTTTCACTCTGTATCAACTGAGCAGTTACCTGTTTGGTTTAAGATGTTAGGTAGGCATCTTGGCAAACATTAGCCCAAATTAGGAGAAAGAATCTTACCTATAATTTTCCCTGTTGTTATTATACACTTACACGCTTACACAAAATGTACGAGTTGCTGTTCTTTTTCATTTCCTGCACCAGTATTCTTCAAATGAAGCCCACGTTTCACTATATAAAGATGTCTTTCAGGGCTTAACTTACAGAGAATCAAGTTCTTTTGGTGTATGGCCCCAAACAGATGTTTTAAACGCTACGTTTTCTTCTCCAGAATCTGCCCAAAGTACCATCGGGTCACATGACTGATCACTTCACCATCAGGGACTGGCATAGGACACTCAAGTGACTTCTAGACTTACTCTCCTTGCTACAAGAGTAACATGTCGCTAGTGTATTTGAAAATAATGCATGAACATCACATTGCTTGCAAATGGTGCAGAAAATCCATTGACAGTTCTTGGATAATATTGATTGTTTCACTCCGTTAGCCCGTGTTTAGGTAAGGAATGTTTGCGTAGCGACCCTGATCCTGTCGCAGGCATCATGTCCGATTAGAATCAAGTGTGTGTGTGTGTGTGTGTGTTTGTGAGGTACCACAGACAAGCCTTGTAAAATATAAATCACTTCCTCTTTAGTGACTTGTTTGCTTTTCAGTCTGATGCCCACCAGCCTGATTTGTGTCTCCAGCAGTGTTGCATTCATGCACTTGATGTCCATTGCAAAGGAGATGTACATGTACACACTTTTATGCACTAACACAGGAACACACATACTGTATGAAATGATGAATGCGAGACAGAAATCTCGAACACTTTGAAAAATACAGTAGAAACCAACTCTCTAAATAAGTAATTTTTACCAATCAGTAGAAACACTGTGGTGCCAGTTCCCTCTCATCTCAGTTTGTCGACAATCTTTTCTCTCCACTTACACGTTGCACCATTTGAACTCCAAACACCTCAGTATCCCTTCTTTTTCACATATACAGTGTATCCTACAGACAAACCCAGTGACCTTCATTTTCCTGTTAAAGCAGATCAATCACAAGAACATTCTCAGAAAAAAAAACCCAGTTGTGCATCCATATTGTAATAAAGATCCTCCTTAGAGATTAACTTTTCCAAGAAGACTCTGTGAGAAATGAGGTGAAGAAGGTTGATGAGAAAAGAAAATACCCCATCTAGAGAAATCACAAAGTTAATAAATGTGGGTTGGCAGGGGAGCACTCATGTTAGCGATCTGCCCTCAACACAAGAGGGGTCCTTGGTGGGAGACTGGTAGAGTTTAATGTGATGTTCTGAGATGTATTTATCCAGCCAGAGGCCAATAGACTTGCATAAAACTAAGGAGGTGAGGCGGTTTGGGGCCGGGGTAACCAGGTACAGTCAGTACAGGTGATGCACAAATCCAAGACCGAGACATTGATTTTAACTATCAGTCCTCCAACTTTCAGAGTTCTGACTGCCTGGAATGCATTTTAATGGAAGTCAGTTTCAATTTATTCAATTTATTCAATTTATTCAATTTATAACGCGCCAGTTCGTGACAGCGTTGCCTCAAGGCGCCTCACACAAAACAGTTCAAGAACAATGTCAAATAAAATTAAAAGATTAAAAATACAATTAAAAGTTCAAAAAAGCACAATAAAAAGTTAAAAGAATTTAAAAAGATGCCAACATAACATTTTAACTATAAAATTGATTAAAAAGTTGTGTCTTTAGTCTGTTCTTAAAAATCTCCACAGAATCCGAATGTCTTATTGAGGCTGGGAGACCATTCCACAAAACTATCCAAAAATTTGTATTATAAAGTGTAGAATTCTATTATAAAGTGTAGATTTATTGCATATCATATATGTAGCCACTTTCTGCACTTTAGGTCCCAGTTTGTTGTATTTTCTCTGGATTACTCCAGCAGTTCTGTATCTGCAGGGCATTCAAAAAGTAAACCTTATTTTATCCCATGGAAACAAATGAATTGTGCGAGTTGTCATTTCGTGGTGAGGTGTAGGAAACTCTCTTAGACATGCGTGAATGTTTTCTCAGCTGCAGAGAACATCAGTCACGAGCAGTCAGCCTTAGAGTGAACAGGTGTAGTGACCATCCATCAGATTCTCATTTGCTAGAACATGAGGGAACAACTTGAGCAAAGGCACTGGATCAAATTTTGCCAAATGCAGAAACCATTCACAAGATTAAGCAGGCTTCTGGAGATGATGGCATCGGCAGAATGCAAATAAAAGACTGATTTAGCCGCTTCAAAAATGGGCAGATATGAGTGAACAGTGAAGCACATTCCAGTAGGTTGTCCACAAGCCAAAATGACCAGGTGATTGACAGAATACTGACTTTGGTCATGAATGACCATCGTGTCACCATCCAAGAACTTGCGGATGAGGTGCAGATAAGCACACGTTTGGTACATTCCATTTTGACAGAGGATTTGGGCATGTGGAGAGTGTCGGTGAAATTTGTGCCGAGGCTGCTGATTGAGGAGCAAAAGCAACTACCCATTCTGCTCAGCTGATTCAGGCTTTCTCCTTACATGGCTCCCTCACATTTTTGGCTGTTCCCCAAGATCAAAATGACACTAAAAGGGACTCAGTGTGAGTCATGAGAAGACCTCATGCGGAACGTGATGGACCAGCTTGACACCATTCCAAAAAAAGGACTTCCAGAAATGCTTCCATGGAGAAGGCCATCCATTTCCATGGATGACTTTGAAGGGGAGTAACTGTATTTTTGGTGGCCAAAGGGCGAAAACCTTTTTAATACAGCTCATACATCCTGTCAGAGCCCTTCATTATCATGTCCTCATTTTCATTACCAATGGACCCTCTTTGTATTGCAGAACAGTATTGTTTCACTGTGTGGCTGTACTGATTGTTCTTACTTTGTTTATGTTTGATACATCTCTGGACTTTACAAAATATAAAAAAGTCCTAAATTTCTTAATGTGTTTAATTTTGTAAGCCACGTCATTAATGACGTTCACTAAAGACAGTCTATGTCACAAATTGCTGGAGGCATCATTATCCATTGTAAAGTTAAATAAAGAAAGCACACTCTACATGTTGCACCTGCTAAATGACAGGTTCAAAACAGACACACCTACAAGCACAATAAACATGAGGGGAATGAGCTGAGTGTTACGGACGGAATCTAGAGGAACCACAACCAGTAAGTTCCCACAAATACCCAATTCTACCATCTCAATCTGATTACTGGTCTTGTTCTTGTATGAGGTCTGAACTTTGTCTTGAGCCTACTTGACTGAACTTAAGAAAACAAATATTGATGTGAAGTCATAACACCACTGTTGACTACTTCCTATCTGACACTTTGTATAAGTTCCTGCACCAATATTGTGGCCATGTGTACTGTATTGTCTTTATTCCTCATACATAAATATCCAGCACACCTAAAGTTCAAACAGTTTGGAAGATTGCATCAAAAAGTAGAGATAGACTGATATATCGGCCGGCTGATAATTAGCTGTGTATGGGCCATGTCAGTTACTGGCATTGGCCGATATATCGGCCGGGGCCGATAATCACCCCTGTTCAATTGACGGCCCAGCCATTTATTGGTCTATCCCTACAGAGCACCCAGAGGGATTATCAGCCAAATATAAACCTTGGAGGCCTTGTGGCAGTTTTGAGCATAGTCTACATGGTGTGGGGTTGACAAAAACTGGGAAGTTTTTTATTTTAATTGGATAGTTACTTAAGTATGACTGGTTGGTTGCTTGAGTTTGGCTGGATAGTGGGGTGGGTTGCTTGGGTTGGCTAGTTGGGTTTAGTTGACTGTCACCATGGTATTTAAAAAATATATCTGCTGATTTCATACACATATGGGTGGGGCATGACGCAGCATTAGATGTGACACCGTAGCCACGAGGTGCTTTTTCCAAACCATAATCCAATATGCAAATACAGTACTCTACTACTGAAGACACCTTTGATGGGACCAGATAAGAGAACTTTGACATAGAATGTAGGTTGTTAGTTTCCAGAGATAATCCATATGTTGACTCAGTGTTGCTAGTTACGACCCAAAGCAAACTGTACCACCTACCAAATTTGACCCAATCTGTTGGCAGAGGTAAAATATGAAATCTACAGACAAGCCATGAAACTCATTGTAGTTAGACTAATAAATTGATGACCAAAGTTTGTCTTGGAAGGTGATCTCAGGTCGTCCATTTGACATCAAGCTGTAAAGGGAAAGGCTGCAAATGCACCTTCATATTACCATACAGACTTTGGAGAAGTTTACTCTTGGTCATAGTTCACCCTCGCTGGAAGTCCTCTGATTTGTCTGTTTCTACCTCCCATGACAAGGATAAAGGTTCCACTTTCTGTAAAAATTGCTGACTTACAGTTGTATGCAAAGGTTTGGCCACCCCTGATAATTTTCATGATTTTCCTTTATAAATCATTGGTTGTCTGGGTCAGAAATTTCAGTTAACCCTGTGGAGTCGAATGACGCGTCCTCATGTAAAAAGTCACATGACCTAATTAAGCAGATGTAACACTCAATCTGCTGCACTCTGAGGCTCCCTTTAAATGTGCGTTGAACGTGGAGACTTCAACCTTTATAGCACTTTTTAAATTTTGTTAATAGGCCGCGTATAACTTGACTTAGTTTTTTTTTTTTTTACGCCATGCATTTTCATGACTATTATTGTCATTTTTTGCTGCACATTTATCTACACACACGCAGCCAAAAGGATCATTTCCTTCTCTACTGCAGCAGCAAAAGCCATTTACACTGACAAGACTGTGACCACAAATGAGCAAGGGCTGTCGTACGATGTGGTCATGAACCTGATCCAGCCATCCTCGCTTGGTACTGGGTACCACATTTACATGGACAATTTTTACACAAGTCCCAAACTGTTCATGGACATGGCTAACATGAAGTTTGGGGCACGTGGCACATACAGGGAGAACAGACAAGGATGCCCCAGAGGGAGGGCAAATGCTCTCACAAAAAAAATCTGAAACAGGGTCTATAAGATGGATAAGAGAGGGGCCTCTGGTGTTTGTAAAGTGGATGGACACACGGGAGGTGTCTGTGTGCTTCACCATCCATCATGCGTTTTCGGGTGAGACAGTGCAGAGAAGGGTGAAGGATGTGAAGGCTGTACAGTGAAAGACATTGCCTGTCCTACCCCAGTGGTGGCTTATAATAAAAACATAGGTGGAGTCAACCTATCTGACCAGCTCATCCAATCAATCAATCAATCAATTTTTTTATATAGTGCCAAATCACAACAAACAGTTGCCCCAAGGCGCTTTATATTGTAAGGCAAGGCCATACAATAATTATGTAAAACCCCAACAGTCAAAACGACCCCCTGTGAGCAAGCACTTGGCTACAGTGGGAAGGAAAAACTCCCTTTTAACAGGAAGAAACCTCCAGCAGAACCAGGCTCAGGGAGGGGCAGTCTTCTGCTGGGACTGGTTGGGGCTGAGGGAGAGAACCAGGAAAAAGACATGCTGTGGACGGGAGCAGAGATCGATCACTAATGATTAAATGCAGAGTGGTGCATACAGAGCAAAAAGAGAAAGAAACAGTGCATCATGGGAACCCCGCAGCAGTCTACGTCTATAGCAGCATAACTAAGGGATGGTTCAGGGTCACCTGATCCAGCCCTAACTATAAGCTCTAGCAAAAAGGAAAGTTTTAAGTCTAATCTTAAAAGTAGAGAGGGTGTCTGTCTCCCTGATCTGAATTGGGAGCTGGTTCCACAGGAGAGGAGCCTGAAAGCTGAAGGCTCTGCCTCCCATTCTACTCTTACAAACCCTAGGAACTACAAGTAAGCCTGCAGTCTGAGAGCGAAGCGCTCTATTGGGGTGATATGGTACTACGAGGTCCCTAAGATAAGATGGGACCTGATTATTCAAACCTTATAAGTAAGAAGAAGAATTTTAAATTCTATTCTAGAATTAACAGGAAGCCAATGAAGAGAGGCCAATATGGGTGAGATATGCTCTCTCCTTCTAGTCCCCGTCAGTACTCTAGCTGCAGCATTTTGAATTAACTGAAGGCTTTTTAGGGAACTTTTAGGACAACCTGATAATAATGAATTACAATAGTCCAGCCTAGAGGAAATAAATGCATGAATTAGTTTTTCAGCATCACCTGAGACAAGACCTTTCTGATTTAGAGATATTGCGAAAATGCAAAAAAGCAGTCCTACATATTTGTTTAATATGCGCTTTGAATGACATATCCTGATCAAAAATGACTCCAAGATTTCTCACAGTATTACTAGAGGTCAGGGTAATGCCATCCAGAGTAAGGATCTGGTTAGACACCATTTTCTAAGATTTGTGGGGCCAAGTACAATAACTTCAGTTTTATCTGAGTTTAAAAGCAGGAAATTAGAGGTCATCCATGTCTTTATGTCTGTAAGACAATCCTGCAGTTTAGCTAATTGGTGTGTGTCCTCTGGCTTCATGGATAGATAAAGCTGGGTATCATCTGCGTAACAATGAAAATTTAAGCATCATCATCCAGTACTACTCCACCCATCAGAAAACTGCATGCTGGTACAGGACAGTGTTGCTGCATTTCCTTGACAATGCAACCACAAATGCATTCATCTTGCATTGTGAGATCAGCAGTGTCAAGCAAGTGCATCCCATGACACACAAAGACTTTATGGTGAGCTGGTGTGTCAACTGTGTGGCACAGACAAACAGGTGTCCCACAAAAACAGGAACCAGAACCACATTCCTGTGCCAACTGTGACAGGCACAGATCCTCGCCAAAAAGCCACAAAAGGCAGATTGAAGTCCCAATGGTGCCTTCACGTGGGCAACAAGAGGAGTGACACACCGTGGAAGTGTCAAGCCTGCGATCTGACCCTCTTTGTTGGACAGGAATTGTTATTTTGAGTGGCGCAAATAGTTTAGCATGTCCTGCACTACATTGTACATATGTTTTGAAATTTACCCATTTATTATTACATTCTAAATCTTATTTTGACATCTGATTGTTTTCTAAATAGCTTAGCATTAGCATTTCCCGCACTATATTTGCACGTTTTGAAATTCTAAATCTTATTGTGAAATCTGAGTGTTTGCTTCCTCTGCATTACAGCATCTCCTTGTGCAAAGTGCACTGTATAGTTGAACGATGCACAGAGACACTATCTGCAGCATAATCATGTTGTAGGTCTGTGGGTTGACAGTTCTCACCATCCTTCGCTTCAGTTTATCTGAGATTTTCTTGGCCTGCCGCTTCGTGCTTTAAACTAGTACGTGCCTGCCAGTCTTCCATTTCCTCACTATGTTCCTCACAGTGGAAATTGACAGCTTGAAATCTCTGAGATGGCTTTTTTGTATCTTTCCCACTAACCATCATGTTGAACAATCTTTTGAGAGTTGTGTAGAGGCTCCCATGTTGCCACTCATTAGAAGACATGCAAAGAGGGGAAACATTTGCAATGGCCACCTTAAATACCCTTTCCTCATGATTGGATTCACCTGTGTAAGGAGGTCAGGGTCATGAGCTTACCAAACAAATTTGTGTTGCAATAATTAGTGCTAAATGTATTCAAATCAATAAAAGGAAAAAAGGTGCCCAAATTATGCACCTGTCCAATTTTGTTTAAATAATTATTGCAAACTTCTGTAAATACTAGAAACTTCATTTCTCTCTCCAAATATCGGTGTGTTCGTCTGCTAATTTGATATATTTAACTGAAATTTCTGATCCAGACAACCAATGTTTTATAAAGGAAAATCATGAAAATTATCAGGGGTGCCCAAACTTTTGCATACAACTGTATATATTGCTGGGTGTTTCTTTTATTGTTGTTGTTATTATTATTATTATTAGATTCTCTAGCCCCCGCGGCCCGATCCCAGATAAGCGGTTGAAGATGAGTGAGAGAGATTCTGTTGTGTGTTGGGGGGGGTGTGGCTGGACATTTTGGTGTTCTTTTCTTTTCTTTGCTCTCCAGGTGGTATGCAAACTGATTTATTGTCTGTGGAGAAGGTGCTGGCAGAAGAGTCCTTCACCCTCATCAACATGATGTGCAGCACCTGTGGATGGTGCTCACATGCAACCTTAAAGACTTTCAGCTGAAGCAGATAATGAGATGGCATTCTGCATTTAAGTCATGTGTGATTCAAGCAGAATTGCCGGGAACTCGACCTTGTGATGTTCGTTTGTGAGACGCTGAGGACCGCGCCTGGGTTTGACACATTGTGCCTGTGAAGGAGGAAGGGTGAGGGACACATGCTGTCAGCACACATCAGAGGTGATTAATTGTTTGACTAATTGTTAATAGTAACTTGGTATTTTGTTACGCAGTATATTTGAACTTTGATGAGAATTGTGCAGCTCGCTTCTCACTGCCGTGGCATGCGGACTGATGATCCTCCACCTGTTGTGAGAAGCTGCTCATTTACATAAAGCTTAAATACAGACCTGAATGTGTTGCTGATAGTGTGTGCCTTTTGAAGGATATTAGTTGTAGCTGCTGACTTACCTCACCTTTTCTATCCTTCACAGAGAGTCGGTTTGTCGTGTCCACCTCGGGGGTGTTTGGCGGTGAGTGTGGGTCCAGAAGCGCCGGGCTTCGATCCTTTTGGGCGCTGGAGAGCGTGCTGTCCTTCGCTCCGCCAGACTGACGCAGCTTTTGTTCGTACACTTTGTTATGCACCAAAGGGTGGAAAAATAAATTGTTTTGTTATTGGAACCGCTTTCTGGTTATTTTAGCGCTGGGTTCCGTCAGACGCAGGTCCGCTCCTCAACCCGCGTCGACACATAACAGATTCTCTAGCTCAGCTGCAATGATAAACCATGTAAAAAGTTATTCAAAGTATTGTGCTTTTCACTTGATGTTGTTGTCTTTAGCTTTGTCTACTGAGATGGTAACAATGTGTTCCAGAGTTTAAAAGATAAACTGATCCACAAAGGTTTGCTGTGTACTCAAAGGGAATGCATATCTCAAAGAAAAAGATACAATAAATCCTGTGCCTTGACAATAATTAATCTGTGGAATGCTTTGAGAAATGGTTTATTGTCCCTTTCTGGAAAGGACAGTGTGATTACCTTGTTTGCATTAACTACAGATGTATGACACTGCCCCCTGTGCTGTGCAAAGTATTGCCATAGGTTATTCTCAAATGTCAGTAGGATCAGTGCCAGCTGCTTGCTGCTGGGTGTCTGGAGCAATCTGGTTTCATGCCCAAAAAGTCAATAATTACCCGCATGCACTACGAGCACTCATTACTGAAGAGTGAATATTAGTAGAGTTTCTTTGGAGCCTGTCTTAATTTTTACAAAGCATTTGATTCAGTTCATTGGGCTACTTTATGGGACAAATGAATAAATGCAGGATCCCCAACTTATACACACTGAACTGTTACTGCTGTGCAGAGTGGAGGCACAGTCTGATTTCTTTCCATGGAATTGTGGCATTTGTCAAGGATGTGTTTTGGTTCCTGCTCTATTCATTGCTTGTAGGAACTTGGTGATGGAAAAGGTCATGGAGTCTTTTAACGGGCACCTTTGATAGTGAGGAAGGGCTCAGTGACCTTGACTTTGCAGGTGATGCTGTGATCTTGATGGAATTGATGAATATCCCTTATTGCAGCATTTGACAAGCTGAATGAAGAGTCGGAGTGTCTGTGTTTACGATGTTCCTGAAACAAGTCTAGGATTCAGGCTTTCAATGACTTTCTGGACTTGGCCTTCAGCACTTTATCTGTATGTGGTGACACCATTAAACTTGAGAGATTCTTAGCAATCACACACTGCCACTGCAGAGATAAGATGACGTACGATTGACCAATCAGGTACCAGGGCGGTTCTGTAGCACTTGTTTGGTGACACCCTACACTAGTGTATGTTCCAGGACCTAACCTGACCTGTTTCTCTTGAACAGCATCTTGTTTCCTACTCTGTAGCATGAAGTCTGAGTTCTGGTGTATGCCAATGTGACACATCATTCAAAAATCTTAAAATCTACACCTCTTTTTGTTGTTGTATGCAGACATATTTCGTTGTACTTATTTTGAGACAAGCACACACCCAAACATGTTCACTGAATGATGTTACAGTTCGATCTCAGGCACATCTATGCACATAGAAGATATTAAAAGCATCTCATGTTTATTCCAGCTTTAAGTTTCACATAATGAGAAGTCTACTTTTTTAAAATCGGTGTCTCACCATTTTGTAGTAATTTCGACAATGTGCTTCATCCTCAATGAAAATGTTGTCTACACTTTGAATATCTTGTAAAGTTACTCTCTAGAGGTATGTCCCGTTTATCGTGAACTGATTTTTGTTATTAACAGACGTGATCCCAGTAGAGACTTTAAATGATCATCTGTACACGCCTTTACCAGCAAAGTGACCTTGTTTTCGTTTTTTTGTTAGTTTGTTTTGCAAGTTTGAACGAAGAAATACATTTGATCAACGTGTCACTGGGACAAGAAAGGTTACTCTCCAACTGCTATGAAAAAGTTACTCATGGCTTATTCAGAAATAAAACATGCCACTGGAGTAAACTGGTTTGGTTGCAGTAGTTTACCAAGTACTCGTCCTCCCTCTGCAGTGAGACAGGACGCTGTCTGTCTTCCTTGTGTCACTTTGAAAAGATCCTGCAACTGATTCTGTCAGGTTCTCTTCACCATATTGACGAGCTATGTTTTACAGTCAGATCTTGGTCAGTATTCACACAGTCCTAAGCAAGCAGACAGTCGTATTCCGTAGTAGGACATGCCATGTTATCTTAGCGGCATCTGCAATTAGCATGACTGGGTATGCTAATACAAAAATATGTGCACAGTAAATATATTTATGTTTATATATTTGTGCTGCTCCACAGCCTGTCTAGTGGATTTTTATTTTATTTTAGCACTGTTGTCGTGCGTTACCTGTGCTGCTCCACAGTCTGTCTAGTGTCGGATTCCCTGTTTGGGAATCCGCTAGCTTAGCGTAGCTACTAGCTCTTAGCCGTTTTAGCATGGCGGCTTCTCCTGTCTCTCCCGTACTTTTCTGCTCTGGGTGTGAAATGTTTAGTTATTCCTCGGCCTCTTTAGCAGTAACGGTACTTGTAATAAGTGCAGCTTATTCGTAGCTTTGGAGGCCAGGCTGGGCGAATTGGAGGCTCGGCTCCGCACCGTGGAAAATTCTACAGCTAGCCAGGCCCCTGTAGTCGGTGCGGACCAAGGTAGCTTAGCCGCTGTTAGTTCCCCCCTGGCAGACCCCGTGCAGTCGGGAAGGCAGGCTGACTGGGTGACTGTGAGGAGGAAGCGTAGCCCTAAACAGAAGCCCCGTGTACACCGTCAACCCGTTCACATCTCTAACCGTTTTTCCCCACTCGACGATACACTCGCCAAGGATCAAACTCTGGTTATTGGCGACTCTGTTTTGAGAAATGTGAAGTTAGCGACACCAGCAACCATTGTCAATTGTCTTCCGGGGGCCAGAGCAGGCGACATCGAAGGACATTTGAAATTGCTGGCTAAGGCTAAGCGTAAATTTGGTAAGATTGTAATTCACGTCGGCAGTAATGACACTCGGTTACGCCAATCGGAGGTCACTAAAATTAACATTGAATCAGTGTGTAACTTTGCAAAAACAATGTCGGACTCTGTTGTTTTCTCTGGGCCCCTCCCCAATCAGACCGGGAGTGACATGTTTAGCCGCATGTTCTCCTTGAATTGCTGGCTGTCTGAGTGGTGTCCAAAAAATGAGGTGGGCTTCATTGATAATTGGCAAAGCTTCTGGGGAAACCTGGTCTTGTTAGGAGAGACGGCATCCATCCCACTTTAGAGGGAGCAGCTCTCATTTCTAGAAATCTGGCCAATTTTTTGGGATCCTCCAAACTGTGACTGTCTAGCGTTGGGACCAGGAGGCAGAGCTGTGGTCTTATACACCTCTCTGCAGCTTCTCTCCCCCTGCCATCCCCCTATTACCCCATCCCCGTAGAGACGGTGCCTGCTCCCAGACCACCAATAACTAGCAAAAATCTATTTAAGCATAAAAATTCAAAAGAAAAAATAATATAGCACCTTCAATTGCACCACAGACTAAAACAGTTAAATGTGGTCTATTAAACATTAGGTCTCTTTCTTCTAAGTCCCTGTTGGTAAATGATATAATAATTGATCAACGTATTGATTATTCTGCCTAACAGAAACTTGGTTACAGCAGGATGAATATGTTAGTTTAAATGAGTCAACACCCCCGAGTCACACTAACTGTCAGAATGCTCGTAGCACGGGCCGGGGCGGAGGATTAGCAGCAATCTTCCATTCCAGCTTATTATTAATCAAAAACCTAGACAGAGCTTTAATTCATTTGAAAGCTTGTCTCTTAGTCTTGTCCATCCAAATTGGAAGTCCCAAAAACCAGTTTTATTTGTTATTATCTATCGTCCACCTGGTCGTTACTGTGAGTTTCTCTGTGAATTTTCAGACCTTTTGTCTGACTTAGTGCTTAGCTCAGATAAGATAATTATAGTGGGCGATTTTAACATCCACACAGATGCTGAGAATGACAGCCTCAACACTGCATTTAATCTATTATTAGACTCTATCGGCTTTGCTCAAAAAGTAAATGAGTCCACCCACCACTTTAATCATATTTTAGATCTTGTTCTGACTTATGGTATGGAAATAGAAGACTTAACAGTATTCCCTGAAAACTCCCTTTTGTCTGATCATTTTTTAATAACATTTACATTTACCCTGATGGACTACCCTGCAGTGGGGAATAAGTTTCATTACACTAGAAGTCTTTCAGAAAGCGCTGTAACTAGGTTTAAGGATATGATTCCTTCTTTTGTTCTCTAATGTCATATACCAACACAGAGCAGAGTAGCTACCTAAACTCTGTAAGGGAGTTAGAGTATCTTGTCAATAGTTTTACATCCTCATTGAAGACAACTTTGGATGCTGTAGCTCCTCTGAAAAAGAGAGCTTTAAATCAGAAGTGTCTGACTCCGTGGTATAACTCACAAACTCGTAGCTTAAAGCAGATAACCCGTAAGTTGGAGAGGAAATGGCGTCTCACTAATTTAGAAGATCTTCACTTAGCCTGGAAAAAGAGTTTGTTGCTCTATAAGAAAGCCCTTCGTGAAGCTAGGACATCTTTCTACTCATCACTAATTGAAGGAAAATAAGAACAACCCCAGGTTTCTTTTCAGCACTGTAGCCAGGCTGACAAAGAGTCAGAGCTCTATTGAGCTGAGTATTCCATTAACTTTAACTAGTAATGACTTCATGACTTTCTTTTCTAACAAAATTTTGACTATTAGAGAAAAAATTACTCATAACCATCCCAAAGATGTATCGTTATCTTTGGCTGCTTTCAGTGATGCCGGTATTTGGTTAGACTCTTTCTCTCCGATTGTTCTGTCTGAGTTATTTTCATTAGTTACTTCATCCAAACCATCAACATGCTTATTAGACCCCATTCCTGCCAGGCTGCTCAAGGAAGTCCTACCATTATTTAATGCTTCAATCTTAAATATGATCAATCTATCTTTGTTAGTTGGTTATGTACCACAGGCCTTTAAGGTGGCAGTAATTAAACCATTACTTAAAAAGCCATCACTTGACCCAGCTATCTTAGCTAATTATAGGCCAATCTCCAACCTTCCTTTTCTCTCAAAGATTCTTGAGAGGGTAGTTGTAAAACAGCTAACTGATCACCTGCAGAGGAATGGTCTATTTGAAGAGTTTCAGTCAGGTTTTAGAATTCATCATAGTACAGAAACAGCATTAGTGAAGGTTACAAATGATCTTCTTATGGCTTCGGACAGTGGACTTATCTCTGTGCTTGTTCTGTTGGACCTCAGTGCTGCTTTTGATACTGTTGACCATAAAATTTTATTACAGAGATTAGAGCATGTCATAGGTATTAAAGGCATTGCGCTGCGGTGGTTTGAATCATATTTGTCTAATAGATTACAGTTGTTCATGTAAATGGGGAATCTTCTTCACAGACTAAAGTTAATTATGGAGTTCCACAAGGTTCTGTGCTAGGACCAATTTTATTCACTTTATACATGCTTCCCTTGGGCAGTATTATTAGACGGTATTGCTTAAATTTTCATTGTTACGCAGATGATACCCAGCTTTATCTATCCATGAAGCCAGAGGATACGCACCAATTAGCTAAACTGCAGGATTGTCTTACAGACATAAAGACATGGATGACCTCTAATTTCCTGCTTTTAAACTCAGATAAAACTGAAGTTATTGTACTTGGCCCCACAAATCTTAGAAGCATGGTGTCTAACCAGATCGTTACTCTGGATGGCATTTCCCTGATCTCTAGTAATACTGTGAGAAATCTTGGAGTTATTTTTGATCAGGATATGTCATTCAAAGCGCATATTAAACAAATATGTAGGACTGCCTTTTTGCATTTACGCAATATCTCTAAAATCAGAAAGGTCTTGTCTCAGAGTGATGCTGAAAAACTAATTCATGCATTTATTTCCTCTAGGCTGGACTATTGTAATTCATTATTATCAGGTTGTCCTAAAAGTTCCCTAAAAAGCCTTCAGTTGGTTCAGAATGCTGCAGCTAGAGTACTGACGGGGACTAGCAGGAGAGAGCATATCTCACCCGTGTTGGCCTCCCTTCATTGGCTTCCTGTTAATGCTAGAATAGAATTTAAAATTCTTCTTCTTACTTATAAGGTTTTGAATAATCAGGTCCCATCTTATCTTAGGGACCTCGTAGTACCATATTACCCCATTAGAGCGCTTCGCTCTCAGACTGCGGGCTTACTTGTAGTTCCTAGGGTTTGTAAGAGTAGAATGGGAGGCAGAGCCTTCAGCTTTCAGGCTCCTCTCCTGTGGAACCAGCTCCCAATTCAGATCAGGGAGACAGATACCCTCTCTACTTTTAAGATTAGGCTTAAAACTTTCCTTTTCGCTAAGGCTTATAGTTAGGGCTGGATCGGGTGACCCTGGACCATCCCTTGGTTATGTTGCTTTAGACGTAGACTGTGTTTCATAATTATTGTATGGCCTTGCCTTGCAATGTGGAGCGCCTTGGGGCAACTGTTTGTTGTGATTTGGCGCTATACAAGAAAAAAGTTGATTGATTGATTGATTGATTGATTGATGTTAAGAATCTGGAAATCCTCTAAACAATATAAAATAAATTTTGCAGGATATTGTATTTGTAATATTGATGATTAAAGCTAAGGTTTCATATGTGGGTGTCCGGGCCTAAACCACAAAACTCCAGTGGGTTCAGCCATGGCCCTATAGGACTGAAATGTTCAGACACAATCCTTGCTGCACCTCCTGCTCCGTTCCAGTTTCATGATCCTTCCTCGATTTGTCGGGTTGAGCTACAGCCCAAAACAAAAGCTGGTACACAAGTCAAACACAATTTTGTGTGTGTGCGTGTGTGTGTAGAATAGTGAGTGACAGTGGTCATGTCTCCCTTCGACATTTTAAATAATTGACACCAGGATGATGTAAGAACCACGGTTCATGTAACTTTGCATTAGATGCTCAAAGCACTTAACCTGTTGAACAAAGTACATCAACTTGCAAATTAAAATGACTCTAAGACCACATCCAGATAGTGTAACAGTGAATTCAAAGGTGTGACCCCTTTCCACACAGATGATTTTTATTTAAAACAAAACAGGAATCCAAGAGCAAAAAACAGATGTCCCTGATGGGATGGGATCAATACTTCATGCAGCAGGATGACAAAAGTAAGGTCAAGAACATGCAAGCTCAGTCTATTAAAGGCAACAGTTTTTCAAAGCAGGTACAAGTTGTTCCAGAAACAGGCATAGGTTCAGAAACTCAAAGTTCTGATACCAAGTGGTAAGTTTAAAATGGCAGCCAAGAAATCAGGAGCATAGGATGTTAGCAACGGTCTGTAACAGGAGTGCAATGCATGGAACGTGAAAAACCAAGACTGTAACAGGGAAAGACACTCAAATAGTGTGACAGAAGATTGACAGTTGATCACCTGTGACAACTGGGCTGAAGGAACGAACATAAGGTGGACCAGTGCAAACAGAGGACACAAGAATGAGCCAGAGACCAGAGAGAGGGAGCAGAGAAGACTGAAACACAGGAATGATGACATCCCAGACATAATTGAAACACAGGAATGACAATAAGATAGAGACCATTAACTATGAGGGAAAATTAACCAGATAACCTAGGAAACAATATAACACATGGGGAGTGACTCTAGAGATGGGATAATGTGGGAACTAAATCCAAACACTAAAACTTGACCCTTGTAAATAATAACAAGGGGAAATTAACCAGATAACCCAGAGAATAATACCGAATAATGGTAAATAATAATGTATAGATGAAACCAAAACATCAACTATGGGACATTCTCCTATTGCAGCAGCTGTGCTACACAGCTGTGCGACCTAGTCAAAACACTTTCTAAATTTTTATAAATAATTAATAAATAATTAATAATAAATAATAAAAATAAATAATTTATCAAATGTTTATAAATTTTTTTTTATAAATATTCACTTTATAAATCCAGATTGGTGTACTTTGCACTCAGTTCTAAGATACGATAGTAGTAGAGACAAGACAGATGTGCAAATACCCATCTTTTCCATAAATGTTATTATGACGTACTGGCTACAACCGCCAGCTAGCATAATCCAGTAGCATTGCTCTCCATACTAGCTTATTCATAATTGTAAGTTGTACTTGTCAGAGAAAAATTCCATCTTTCCAGCAAACTTTCGTATCGTAAAACTCAAGAACAGTAAAACTCTCAAAATCTACATTTTTATACATTAATACGGGCAAGTCAAACCTCTGCATGCCAAAAAAAAAAATGCATTTCTGACATTTTGAAATGGCTTTTTAAAACACACTAGTACAGATGCTCTTCAACCTCTTATGCTTAAAGTTAAACCAACTTTAATAATATGTTGAATTGATGGTCAAGTGATTTACAAAACTTGGGCTGATTGATGGGCTGACAGCCAGAAATCAGCTTGTGTCCCTTGCCCTTATGGGCAACTTAGCTTGTGGCATATGGTTACTGCATTTGGTAGCCATGCCATTTAAACCAGTTTCATAAAGTGAAGCACTTCCAAAGAATAAATTGTTCTAAATTCAGATTGATACAGTTTGCAGTCAGTTTTACGAAAATCCCGTATAATGCAAATGCATGCTCTTCGTGTAATAATTAATGGCTAGTGGCTGTGCTAAGTAGCAGCCTAGCCTAGTCCAGTCACTACTGGTAAATGTTTATAAAGTGAAATAAAGACATTACAGTCACTTCTTAATGCAACTCTTTATTCCAAATATGAGCTGGCATTTACAAAATGATTCGGACCTGTTTTGCACAAATATTCTGTAGGAATAATTTCTTATAGGGACTTTTTTCATATAAAATCTTATGAGACCCTTTAAATTGGTTGTTTTATAAATATAACTTCAGCTCATGTCTTTGCATGTGTGTATTTGAGGCTTCTGTATTTTCTCTGGATGCACAGTTGCATCATAGCAGCTGTGGCGTCAGAACTGGTTGTTGTAATCGTAAAAATGTCCAGTAGTACTACTAGTGGTGTACTTTTGCCCATAATGGTGTCCTAGTACTGGTATCATAAATGCAGCTGTAGTATTAACAGCAGTGTGATCACATGTTTGTGTGGGGTTAAAGGTCGGTCTATAAACCCCCCTTACCAAAAGTAGTATATGCAAGTATGTTTCAAGTATACTTCTAGTTTACTTTTTATATACTTATCAGTACTATTTTTTGGTAAGGGCTGCCTGGAGTGGATTACTATTCTGTTCTTAGATGTCACACGTTGTTAATAATAAAAGGAAACCAGAGCTGTGGAAACTTTCCCTCATACACACAATGTAAACATAAACATGCACATGTGCATGCGCGAGGCCTCTGTTACAATGTGAACCATGAACCAAGTAATGCGTCACTACAGTAAACGTAAAACCAAGTGCCAAACATCAACTAAACCTTCAAAATGGTGGTTAGTTAAAATGTGTGTAAAAATGTCCAGTAGTACTACTAGTCGTGTACTTTTGCCCGTAATGGTGTCCTAGTACTGGTGTCATAAATGCAGCTATAGTATTAACAGCAGTGTGATCACATGTTTGTGTGGGGTTAAAGGCCGGTCTATAAACCCGCTTGGAGTGGATTACTATTCTGTTCTTAGATGTCACACGTTGTTAATACTTGTAATAAAAGGAAACCAGAGCTGTGGAAACTTTCCCTCATACACATAATGTAAACATAAACATGCACATGTGCGTGCGCGAGGCCTCTTTTACAATGTTAACCATGAACCAACTAATGCGTCACTACAGTAAACGTAAAACCAAGTGTCAAACATCAACTAGACCTTTGAAATGGTGGCTAGTTAAAATGTGCTCTCTTAAAAGTGTCACATTCAAGCAGATCCTCAGAAAGATACAAGTACACACACATACACACACACACACACCTGACCCGGCTGAGAATCAGGTCGGCCGCTGTCACATGACGGTGTTTGAGTGTAATCTCCTTCAAACAGGGAGGTCTACTTTGAAGCGACGCTCACACCCTGATATGAACGGACCACCAACTAAACACTTCATCCTCATTATGCGCCCTTTGAATTTGGTGAGTTATAAAGGCCTTGTTTACACTGCCAGTTCAAATCAGATTCATTGCAAATCTGGTTCAAATTACAGTGGGGAAAATAAGTATTTGAACACCCTGCGATTTTGCAAGTTCTCCCACTTAGAAATCATGGAGGGGTCTGAAATTTTCATCTTAGGTGCATGTCCACTGTGAGAGACATAATCTAAAAAAAAAAAAAAAAAAAAAATCCGGAAATCACAATGTATGATTTTTTTAATAATTTATTTGTATGTTACTGCTGCAAATAAGTATTTGAACACCTGTGAAAATCAATGTTAATATTTGGTACAGTAGCCTTTGTTTGCAGTTACAGAGGCCAAACTTTTCCTGTAGTTTTTCACCAGGTTTTCACACACTGCAGCAGGGATTTTGGTCCACTCCTCCATATAGATCTTCTCTAGATCTTTCAGGTTTGGAGTTTCAGCTCCCTCCAAAGATTTTCTATTGAGTTCAGGTCTGGAGACTGGCCAGGACACTCCAGGACCTTGAAATGCTTCTTATGGAGTCCCTCCTTAGTTGCCCTGGCTGTGTGTTTGGAGTCATTGTCATGCTGGAAGACCCAGCCATGACCCATCTTCAATGCTCTTACCGAGGGAAGGAGGTTGTTTGCCAGAATCTTGCAATACACGACCCCATCCATCCTCCCTTCAATACGGTGCAGTCGTCCTGTCCCTTTTGCAGAAGAGCACCCCCGGAGTATGATGTTTCCACCCCCATGCTTCACGGTTGGGATGATTTTCTTGGGGTTGTTCTCATCTTCTAAACATGGTTAGTGGAGTTGATTCCAAAAAGCTCTGTTCTGGTCTCATCTGACTACATGACCTTCTCACATGCCTCCTCTGGATCATCCAGATGGTCACTGGTGAACTTCAAATGGGCCTGGACATGTGCTGGCTTGAGCAGGGGGACCTTGCTGCCCTGCAGGATTTTAAACCATGACAGCATCATGTGTTACTAATGTAATCTTTGTGACTGTTCTCCCAGCTCTCTTCAGGGCATTGACCAGGTCCTCCTGTGTAGTTCTGAGCTTTCTCAGAATCATCCTTACCCCACAAAGTGAGATCTTGCATGGAATCCTAGACCGAGGGAGATTGACAGTCATCTTGTGTTTCTTCCACTTTCTAATAAATAATCATAACAGTTGTTGTCTTCTACCAAGCTGCTTGCCTGTTGTCCTGTAGTCCATCCCAGCTTTTTGCAGGTCTACAGTTTTGTCCCTGGTGTCCTTAGACAGCTCTTTGGTCTTGGCTATGGTGGACAGATTGGAGTGTGATTGATTGAGTGTGT
Source organism: Thalassophryne amazonica (assembly GCF_902500255.1). Lineage (NCBI taxonomy): Eukaryota > Metazoa > Chordata > Actinopteri > Batrachoidiformes > Batrachoididae > Thalassophryne > Thalassophryne amazonica. The sequence continues at coordinate 14,808,775 of NC_047124.1, forward strand.
GAACAGGTGTCTTTTATACAGGTAACAAGTTCAAACAGGTGCAATTAATACAGGTAAAGAGTGAAGAATAAGAGGGCTTCTTAAAGAAAAATTAACAGGTCTGTGCGAGCCAGAATTCTTGATGGTTGGTAGGTGTTCAAATACTTATTTGCAGCAGTAACATACAAATAAATTATTAAAAAATCATACATTGTGATTTCCGGATTTTTTTTTTTTTTTTATATTATGTTTCTCACAGTGGACATGCACCTAAGATGAAAATTTCAGACCCCTCCATGATTTCTAAGTGGGAGAACTTGCAAAATCGCAGGGTGTTCAAATACTTATTTTCCTCACTGTAGATCTCACTGGTTCGATGTCGACATTACATATAGCAAGTGACCAGATCTGATCTGTGTGTCCGCATTGACATACATAGTCTTATCCATATTGGTTGCTATGGTAAGAGGCTGTGCCCAAGTAAAACATAAATTGTTGATGCGGCTTTTGGACGCGTTAAAGGTCAGAATAATGTGTTAGTTTGTATGTTTAATGTGTTATTGATCCGGGACGTGTTCCCAGCTGAATCACTGTAGATACAATCTGGATATGCTAAAAGTCCAATTTTAGTGGTAATGTGAACAAGGCTAAAATTATAATGTTTATTATTTTGGGTATTGTCTCCAAAATCTGGCCGAGATGGATTGAGGGGAATTTATTTATTTAATTTTTTTGCTGATTCCAATAAAACCTGGTGAAATAGTGAATTATCCACACCCATTAAATTTTGATGTTGGTCCATATCTAGCTGTACCCCCCTTCCACACTCACACACAGACACACAATTAAAATGAACAATTTCTCAAACAATATTGAGAGCTTTCGTGGAGGGTGGTTGAGCAATTTAATTTCACCAAAAGGTTGAAGCTGTTAGATTTTAATATGGATTCATTTTTTTTTCCTTTGTTAAAACAAATAAGGATGCAGGATGGGCAGATGGATGACTTTTTCCAAATAGTTTTCTGTAAATTGTGATGACACTAGTTTACTCTTCTCTGACGGTAAATTAAATATCTTTGGGTTGATCAATATTCTAATAATTATTAATCTGATTTCCATAAAACTTGGTTGTTCATAATACAATAATAATAATTTATTAATTTATATAGCGCCAAATCACGAGTATATCAACGTATAAAAAAAGACACACAATAAAATACTAATGATAAAACAGGGAGATGTGTCTTCTACCTGGCTTTAAAAGTCTCCACAGAGTCCAACTGTCATATTTGTGCAGGCAGATCATTCCACAGAGCTGGAGTGCCGTGTCTTTTATACAGGTAACAAGTTCAAACAGGTGCAATTAATACAGTTAAAGAGTGCAGAATAAGAGGGCTTCTTAAAGAGAAATTAACAGGTCTGTGTGAGCCAGAATTCTTGATGGTTGGTAGGTGTTCCTCAGTCCGAATTCCTCAGTCTCATCAAAGGGGAAAAACACTCCGATTTTAGTGTCTGGAATCTAAATTTAATGCGCTGTGAAGATGAGATTTCCATAATAGTGTTGTAATTCGGTGTATGCAGTTCTTTTTCCAGCCTGATAATATATCTGAAAAGTAAAATGCTTGGTCTGTACTTGGTGTGTGTACTGAGGATTCCTGTGGGGTTTTTTTTCCAAGGGAGTATTTGTGGGTCAGTGTTTGCTCTGTGTTTGTACACACACCACCGTGCGTAATAGTCTCCTCCTCTCCTGTCCTCGGAGCTGATGCAATGCCTATAAAGGCTGAGCCTCGCCCCTCCTCCGGCAGATCAGGGTGTACCATCCGGACCAAGCACATCTCTGGAAATTCTTCACATTACAAATAAATCGAAATTCTTTTGTTTGAGGCATCGCTGTGTTTACTTTCAGAGGGCTTTTTCTCTCTTTTATGACTTGAATCCGCTTTTGAATCTCAGTCTGTATTAAAATACGTGTCACTATATTGATATCTGTATTTAAATTTATATGTATATTTAACATCCTGGTGGAAAAGAGCAGTTTTTCAAGACAAATCGTCCGGATATACTTGATTTTTTTGTGTGTGTGTGTTTTATTTTTACACTAGAAGGGATTTCCCATCCTTCCTTGAATTTCTTCATAAGGTAAGAAGACTGTTGGGTATCTGTCAAAAATACAATTAGTGTGGAAATAATTTTCAGCTTTAATGTGGCTTTAGTTCAGTTTTTTACTTTAGTGCTATTTGGAGAACGGCTGATGGTGGAAAAACTCTTTCCGCCAAAAATGTCCTTGAAGGTTCTTTTGATGTGTGAGTGAGTGATGCTGGAGAGTCAGACTGAGGCGCACAAACGCACAAAGGCTTCGGTTTGGATCGTTGCGCAAAACGGGGAGTCGTGCGCCTTAAAGGTGCGGACACGTGCCATTGTTTCCACCGGAGGCCGCCGTGGGAATAAAGCCACTTACCGAATGCGCGCCGCCCGCGCGCCTCTATCATGGAGGCGCACGTGTGCGCTCAAACCTTATGGTCTTTGACGGTTAGATTTTCCGCGCGGATCTTCTCTTATCATATAAATAAGTCTTTTCTGATAATCTGCTGAGAAAACTGGCGCAAAAGTGAGCGGCGCCGACTGCGCCTTTTTTTCCCCGGTCATTCTGACTTGATGCCGGTCTGGTATTTTTCCACTGCCGGTGCGTCACTCCTCCTCCTACCCCCCTCTTCCTCCTCCTCTCCGAAGATGAAGTCACGTGATCGTTTCCGATCCGAGTTGGGCGGCGGCGGCGCGCGCTGCTCACTACTATATTGATTATTCTCAAGGTCGTGAACGCGCATCACAACAATAAGAGGCCTGTGGCTACATGGAGTGATGCAGGAAGCAAAAAGGAAATAAATAAATAACAAATGGTGTTTTCTTATTCCAGAAATTTACAATATGGAGCAGCCGGTCAGCAGAACTGAGATGAAACATTTAGGTGTTCCTCTAGATGATGACAGCAGTAGCTGCAATAGCAACGACTACACCTGCAAGAAAGTCCCCCTGGGCAGGTGAGGGAAGCTCCAAAAAAAAAAAAAAAACTGCTTTAATATTAATATAAGATATTCACTTCCCATCATGCAATGGGGCAGTGACCCATGAGCTGTCATTGGTATGTGTTGTTAGTTCCTTGATTGTATTTGTTAATTTGTGTTGTGTTGTTTTTTTCTGGGTGTGCAGAGGGAAAACCTGCCCCTGAATCAGAATAATAATGTTTGACGTTTGCTCTCTGGTGGGTTTTATTTTGTAGTCCGTACACCGAGATGGATGTAGAGAGTCAGAACTTTCTTCCTGAAGGTGGGACGAGCAAGAAGAAAAAGTATGAGACCGAATATGTAAGAGCCGCCTTCACCTTTCTTTCTTACAAACCTTTGGAATAGGTTTTTGTTGTTGTTTTTGTTTTTGAAACCTTATTTTCTAACGTCACACTTTTTTCTCTCCACAGCATCAGGGCAGCTCTTCCTTTGGCATGTCCGTCTTCAACCTGGGTAATGCCATCATGGGTAGCGGCATCCTGGGTCTCTCCTACGCCATGGCCAACACGGGCATCGCCCTGTTTGTGTAAGTCAATATGAAGCTCTTTATTGTATTAAATAAATGGTTTATAAAAGTCAACGTTTCAACTCCTTATCAAACATCTCAGCAGCCATCGCTTATTATAAATATATAAATGTTTAAATAAAATATTTAAAATGTTAACAAAATAATATATTAAATAAAATAGTCACACAGTCAATAAAATATAGAAAATACTAAATTATAAAATTAAACACTAGAAGCACTCAGAGAGTGCAAACCTCCGCCAAGGCCATGGGGTCACTGACGCCATAACATCTACACGCCGTGGAATCATTGAACCTAAAAAAGTCTAACAATGTTGTTTGCTAAGTAGTAAAAAAAAGTTTCTTCTGCTGTGACTGGATAGCATGTATCCTTAGCGCTTGGCATCACAGTTTATTGCAACTTGCACCTTTCCCAGAAGCTACTGTCATCTGAGCACTGATATTGATATTGCATGTGCTTATAGACAAAAACAAATAAGAGACAAAATTCAGTTTATTATTCAACTAAACTGCAAATATATGAATTTTTTTAACATTTATGAAACACTTCTCTAAACAAGGCCATAGGGTCACTGACCCTAAAGAGATTCCCTCCTTGGCACAGTGATCTATTCAACAGTGCAGTGTTACAACCAAAACTATGATACATACACTTTTCTTACCTGTATATTTGACATCCTTGACCATGAAAACATACCACTAGAACTTGGAATCACTTTTATGTCTTTATTAGTTCAAAAGTTATTGTATAAAAACAATTTTTCGGTAATGGCGATTTTCTTCTGGATCTAGCTCCATAACATTTGAAGCTACATCAAATCTGATGACACCTTACTGAATCAGTACAGATTCAGCTACAATTTGGTGTTAGTTGTGCATCTCTAGCTTCATTTGTCACCTCACACTGACACATTTTCCATTTTCCCTATATTTTTGCATATTCTGGATCACCAGATCCGGATCCGATCATCACCATAATATTAGCAGATCACCCCCTGCTGGTAGTCCAGTGCATTGTTGCCCTTTTGCACTTAAAAGGTTTTACAAAATTTCCTAAAACTTGCAGCTCTCATTGCTACATTTACACCATTTTTTTTTAACATTTAACCACCTGAGGATGGAGTATTTTGTCAGTGTGCTGCTCCCGTGTGACGTCTCGTTTCCCTCAGTGGGGGGACGATCATTCTTTGTAAAGCGGCTTAAGGTTTTACGCCCACACAGGAAACCGTGAATGTTGACGAGCCGCTCTGTAGAAAACTGCTGAATTTCCTGTAAAAGGTCGTCCAAAGCTTGACTTTGATGAGTCAAGGCGTGTTTTGCGATATGATATAAGGAGGACAAACGCGCCTCCATCCAGGTGACCGATCAGTGCGGCTGGACGTCACATGCAGCAAACAGTCTGACAGAGATTAAATTTCACAGACACTTAATACACCGGCACATGCTGTGCAGGCTCCAAGGGCGACAGACGATCCGGTACAGCCGAACCTGTCACGTTTTGTCCTGATAACTCACAGCCGTCAGAACTGGAGGCTGACGCTCGTGTCAAGGTGTTTGCAGCAGCAAATGTGAGGAAAAAGCAGGTTTTCGCCTCATTTCCAGCAGGTGATTCACCAGCGTGTTTTTAATCAAAGGTACAGTGAGCAGGATGTCAAAACGGGTCCTGCAGCAAAAACTGTGCAGGTTTCTGGAACTGTTGGAATTTCAGAACATCTGATATCAAACCACAGCCATGTTGCTGTAGCACTTTTAAGAATCTGATTGTTTTCTAACACCAAAAGGTCTTTCTTTACCTTCAATCAGGAGAACATTTTCCAGATTCCTGTCACTTTGCATCACAAATTTCTATGGTGTCTTTTCCAGGATTCTCCTCGTGGCTGTCGCCATCTTCTCCTTGTATTCTGTCCACTTGCTGCTGAAGACGGCCAATGAAGGAGGTGAGCTGCAGAGTCATGTTTCCACAGTTTTCCCACTTGAGACTGAAAATTTTTATTTAGTTATTTTTTTGGAAGTTAAATCTTCCTGTCTTTGGGGGGTTTTGCTCTTTAAAGGTGCACTGGTTTATGAGCAGCTTGGTTACAAAGCATTTGGAATGCCTGGAAAACTCGCCGCGTCCTGCTCCATCACCGTGCAGAACATCGGAGGTAACTTCTTTTTTTTTTGGAAGAATTGTATAATTTTAAGGATCATTTTCAGTACGTATCAAATTGTTTGTTCCGGGAGCAAAAAAAAACCCTGCTGATTGTGTCTAAGGGTGATTCTTAGACTACGGGCACTTATTATGTCCTTTGATCATATTGTATGAAAAACAGAAAAAAGGGGAAATTTCACACTTTTATAATTATCTTTACAATGAAAGTGTGTTAAGAAATTTGTTCTAGTAGTCTATGATGACTTTTTCACCTTTTTTCAGCATCATTATATGTCAAAGCTAGTTTTTTCCAACTTCGCCTCTTGGCTAAAATAAAGCACTTTCTCAGTAGACGTGATCTTGAGACGGCCATTCATGCTTTCATCAGCTCCAGACTTGATTATTGTAATGCACTTTATGCGGGCATTAATCAGTCGTCTCTTGTGCGTCTCCAGTTGGTGCAGAATGCTGCTGCTCGTCTTTTGACAAACACTTCTAGACGTGAGCATATTGCGCCCATCCTATACTCACTCCACTGGCTTCCAGTTCGTTTTAGAATTGATTTTAAAATTTTAATGTTTGTTTTTAAAGCTATTTATGGCCTTGCACCTCCCTACTTGTCTGAAATTTTAACTTTGCGCACCTACAGTAGGACGTTAAGGGCGACTGGCCAGCTTTACTTAGATGTTCCAAGGTCAAGATATAAACGCTGGGGTGATCATGCTTTCGCGGTAGCTGGCCCCAGACTGTGGAATGAGCTACCTCTTGAGTTACGTACTATTCCTGACCTAGCACTTTTTAAATCTAAGTTAAAGACTTATTTATTTAAACTGGCTTTTAACACTTAGTGGGGAGGTGACATGTTCTGTTATTTTTATGTTCTTTTTTTTTATGTGTTGTTTTAAAATTTTATTTTATATGTGTTTTATTTTGTAAATTTGTGTTTTTAATGTTAAGCACTTTGGACACCAGTCGGTGCTGTAAAGCGCTTTATAAAGAAATGTTGATTGATTGATTGATTGATTGATTGAAATATTGCCATTTTGTGCTTGTCCCACACCCAGACTTTTGATCTTCAATGATAAAAATGAATGGTAAAGAAATGTTTTTTCTAATGTTTTAAAATATCTCTGAATAAAATATCAGTAAAATAATCAAAACATAATTGGGGTATTCAGTGTCATACAACTGTTGTGATTATTTTTCAACAAAATGTAGTTGTCCCACACTATTGCCGTAATTTCCACCACAACACTGTAATGTCCCTAAACAGTTTGTATGAAAGATTGTTTGGGTAGTTTCTGTGGAAATAAACAGTGACATCAGAGCACATGTATATAGCGCCAAATCACAACAAACAGTTGCCCCAAGGCGCTTTATATTGTAAGGCAATGGTGTGGTGGAAATTACATTTACAAGGCCAATAGTGCCCGTAGTTAAAGAATCACCCCTAAACGGGAAGAGAACAAATGTTTGAAACCAAATGTTGGCTGTTTCACAGCAGCATATTTTTGGAATGCAACTTCCTGGAGGAGGAAAAAAACATGCATTTATTTCCTGGTGTGTGTGTGCCTATGGTATTCAAACTATGTTGTATTATCTTTGCAGCCATGTCAAGCTACCTCTACATTGTGAAGTATGAACTACCCATCGTCATTCAAGCCTTTATGGGAACCAGCAATGGGTACGTGCACAGATTATTATTATTATTAAGTTTAAGAATCAATCATTAAATGCAGATTGGGGTCTAGAAAAGTTGGCTCCACAGCAGTCAGACTTCTGTGGTCAGTCTGGTAACATCCGGAAAGTCATCGTGACCGAATTAAGCACATGTAACATCCAAGCTACCTCAGTCTGAATCTCCATTTGAATGTGTGTTGAAAGTGCAGACTTCAAACTATACACCAGTTTTGAAATTCTGTTGATAGTCCTAGTTTAACTTTAATCATGAATAATAATAATGCACAGCTTTTTCCTGAATATTATGGTCAGTTTTGGTGCCTGGTGATGAGTCCTTGATGAGTGAGCTCCATCAGGTTGCATAGAAAGGTGAAGAAAGGATCCCTTTATCACTGGTGGAAAAACGCACAACCTAAAGCAGTCAAAAACACCAACCCCCCCATGTGGGTTGATGACCAACCCATGTGGGATTCGACTAAAGTATAAACACTGCCTCCAGGTGGACAACAGGAGGCGTATCACTCCTGTGCGTGAGGCCTGTGTCCACTATCTTGTTTTGGACAGGAATGTTTTTTTTTTTTGAGTGGGACAAATAATTTGTGTGGCATCTTACTGTTTTAAATGACTGTACAAAAAAAATGCCTGAAGCATTTCCTGCATTTTAATGTAAATAGTTGTACATAACTTTCTTGTTTGCTACATTTGTACATATGTTTTTTGAAATTTACAATTTATATTTACATTCTAAGTTATAAAAACGGTTTGTTAAACATGTTTGTGGTTTTCACAGTAAAAAAAACTTTTTCTATTCAGATTTTATGTTTTTGTGTGAATTTAGAGTCACTGTGTTCATACAGTATGTTAGAATGAAAGAAAAACTGTAAAGTCACACAGGTGAGGTTGTGCTGAAAAAATGACACCAAACAAGGCAAAGTAAACAGTTTTTTAAAGGTATATTATTAAGGCAAAACCAGAAGTAGTCAAAAACAGAAAAGTATACCCTGGACTGCAGAGGGTTAAATTCATTTCACTACATTTGACCTTGACCTCAGTGTAAGAAGGTTACATGTAGAGATTATATATTACAGTTGAAGGTGTTTAGGTCAAGTCCAAAGATCAAACTTTTTTTTCTCATAAATTTACATTTATTGAATTACAAATTTATCGGCTTTCACAAATGCACACATCCTTAAATACTCATAAACAATTGACAAGCAATTATTTGAGAATGTGGAAACCTGAATTGTTTCTTTTGTTTAAGGAAATAATGATTTTTCTTTTTGTCGCTGTGTTTCAGAGAATGGTACACAAACGGCGATTACTTGATGGTGCTGGTGACGGTCGTTATCATCCTGCCGCTTTCCCTTCTCAGGAACTTAGGTGTGTGGACGCATTTCTACATTCTTCTGGAGGGTTTGGTCTTGGGTTGTTGACGTACGTCAGATGTTAAATTCCAGGAAGAAAAGAAAGTAATAAAAGATGCTTAAAAAAAATAAAACCAGGATTTCACAGTTTCAAAGTTAAAAAAAAATAAAACCAGGATTTCACAGTTTCAAAGTAAAAGCCTCATAAAAGTGTTGTGTTTGGTTGTCAGGTTACCTTGGTTACACCAGTGGGTTGTCGCTGCTGTGTATGGTGTTCTTCCTGATTGTGGTGAGTATACACATACACACACACACAGTTTTGTGTATTTTTGGAAGCTCGCCTGGTTTTCCAGATGAGTTTAAGGGAACAGGTATCAGTTTTTCCACAAAATCTGTGATGATTCAGACACGTCTTTGAGAAAATTCAAACTGTGTGGAATGAATCCAAGTAAAACTGTTTCGGAGCACACACACACACACACACACACACACACACAGTGACCGTCTGAAGTTGCAAGAAGCTGAAAATATGAGCTGCAGCCGCATCTCGTCTCACGAGTTGCTTCATCATGTCTCCTGCAGGTGATAATCAAGAAGTTCCAGATCCCGTGTCCTCTGCCCAGGCTCAGTGCTCACAACGAGACCCTGAGCAAGTACAACATAACCCTGTCACACCTCAACAGCACGGCCGTGGACTACAGCGAAGACACGTGCGCGCCCAAATACTTTGTCTTCAACTCCCAGGTGAGCGTCTCCAAGAGGCAGAGCGTAAATCCTGAAGTCCTCATACAGCTGGTGTTTAGATCCAGGATGAAACCTTTTTTTTTCCCTCCCACTTTCAGACCATTTACGCCGTTCCCATCGTGACGTTTGCCTTCGTGTGCCACCCGGCCATCCTGCCCATGTACGAGGAGCTGAAAGAGTGAGTCACCTCATCTCGTTGTTTTAACACAAACACATCACCGCGCTTCTCTCTTAGCGTCTCTGTTAACCGCCGCCTCTCTCCCTGACAGCCGTTCCCGCAGGAAGATGCAGAGCGTGGCCAACGTTTCCTTTCTGGCCATGTTCATCATGTACCTGCTGGCCGCCCTCTTTGGATATCTGACCTTTAATGGTGAGTCTCCATAATGGACAGTGGGAAAAAAAGTGTTGTTTCATGAGTAAAAGGGAACGTCGAGGGGCGCACAGTCCAGACAAGTGCCAACATCGGCCTCCTACGTGTTATTAAAGTGAAAACGTGTCCTTATGTGACTCCTTGGAAAAAAGAACCATGTCTTAACTGTGCAACAGTGTCGCCTAGTGGCAAAAAAGGGTACAAACAAACAACCAGCTCAGTGTAGAAAATTAATTCTGGAATCGACATCTAGGTCCTTCACCAACCTGATCATGTGTTCCCAGTATTAAAACAAGCACAAAATCAATCAATCAATCAATCAATCAATTTTTTTTTATATAGCGCCAAATCACAACAAACAGTTGCCCCAAGGCGCTTTATATTGTAAGGCAAGGCCATACAATAATTATGTAAAACCCCAACGGTCAAACGACGGTCAAAAATCAATAAAATACATCAGTTACTCCAGGTTCATATGTTTAGATCCACATAAAACTCCAAGATTGGGACAGCAGCTGGAACACTGACGTTTGTTTACATTTGTGACATACCGTTCCTGGAACATCAAACTGGTTATACAAGAGTACAAGAGGAAGAGCGAGCAAATATTTGGCATACAAGCACAAAGTGTCACGATGAGCATTTGTGCGTTCACTCCTATTTGTTTTGGTTTGCAGCCTTTTAGTGGAATGTTTTGCAGCCCTGAAGTTTGGGAAATCTAGAAAATGTGCTGCAGTTGTTTGAGCACATATGTGAGTGACGCAACGATTCAAGGACAGGCAAAAGAAGAAAGTACGCGGAGCAGAACAGAGCAATTCTGTGATATCACAGCACAAATATTTAAGTGGTCTTGATAGAAGTTAGATTTGAGAAGATTGGATGAAGAATCTTTAAAAAAAAAATGATTGAAATGGCAAAGAATCCAGATATGGATCTGGATTCTTCCTTCTGACAGAACTGACCATTTCCCCAAATTTCCTGAAGATCATCTGACCATCAAATAGAACCTCCTCCAAAACAGCTCACGTCTTCGGGAACATGTAATGTGTAATGGAACAGAGTATTAACACTCAGCCAGGTTCCAGTCTTAACTAACTTGTCCGTCTGTGTTTGCCACCTGTTGCTCACTCGTCTCTGTCGTCTTTCCGCACAGTGCACGTGGAGCATGAGCTGTTGCACACCTACTCCAGGGTCTACACGTTTGATGCTGTCCTCCTAATCGTGCGTCTGGCCGTGCTGACTGCCGTCACCCTCACTGTCCCCGTGATGCTCTTTCCTGTAGGTGTCCGAGAGACGTTAGACCTCGTTAGCGCCAGCGGAGGTACTGCGACCTCGTCAGATAACTTCTGTCTCTCTCTCTGTAGATTCGAACTTCAGTTAACCAACTGATATGGGCCTCCAAGGAGTTCAGCTGGGTGCGCCACACCTTTGTCACGATTGCTCTGCTGGCCGGCACCGCCACTCTGGTCATCTTTGTGCCCACCATCAGGGACATCTTCGGCTTCATCGGTGAGTAGTGACGACGTGTGGTGGCGGCGTACCGACATAAAAACGTGCTGCAGATCGATAAACGTTGACTTTCTTTCCTCATTCAGGTTCTTCGGCTGCTGCTATGCTCATCTTCATCCTCCCCTCGGCTTTCTACATCAAACTGGTCAAGAAGGAGTCCATAAAGTCTATTCAGAAGATTGGGGTAAGTTCCCGTTAAGGCAGGGGTTTGCTAGCTAGCTTGTTAAAAGCCGCTCTGGAGCATTTTCGTAATGTTGCTGTCCTTTCCAGGCCATTGCCTTCTTCATATGTGGCTTCCTGGTCATGATTACCAGCATGAGCCTCATCATCCTCGACTGGTACCACGACGCGGTGGCCAGCCCAGCCGCGCACAAAGATGGACACTAAGCGCCTCATCACCGGACTGCTTTGACTGCACAACCAATGAAGACACCGAAGTTATCGCGAAGGAAGAAGGAAAAAAAAAACCCTTGATGCTCGGCTGTGAGCCCTGAGCAATAGATCACACCATTCTAAGAGAATGTATCCGAACTTGCTACAGTACGCTGTTAGACCACAAAGATGGTGTTTTACTTCTTTTATCTTTTTATTGTAACTTTTTTGTGTGCTTTTTTTTGTTGTTTGTTTGCTTTCCTTTGTGTACAGTATAAAACAAATATTTGAAGATATCTCAAATGTGGACGAGCAAAAATCACTGTTCCGGTACGATGGAATATCGGCACGAGCTTGGCTGCAATCTCCGAGCTCGGCAAAGAGAAGAACCCGCACGAAAACAACCGCGAACCTCTCTGAGAAAGACAAGAGACAATACTCTTGAACGTTAATCCTGCTCAAGGACAGTTAAGTTCCTTCTGACATTTGTCTTCTGTTTTGTTTTGTTTTTTGTTTTTTTATTTTGCCAAGAAAAATGTATTTGGAAGAGAAGTTTGTATATTGAAAACCACTTAATGTTCAGCACACTCGTTAAAAGTCAGAATCACAGGCTCGGCCTTCTACGCCACCTACGCAGTATTCCAACACGAGGCTCTTTCATCCTATATTGTCTCCGCTTTCCTTGTAAAATGTACCATGTAGGTCAACCTGCCTTCTCGAGCCCAACACTGGGAACTGCAGATTATCTCAAATGAGGACTCTTTATAACCGTTAATTTATAGTTTACTGCCAATTTTGCTGGAACGATGTGCACACCAACTACTGCTTCAAGGCCTGCCAAGCCTCAGCGTAACGGCGGGGCAGAAAATGAAAAATACTTGGAATATGACCACATCTTGTGGTTGTAATGTACCTGTCAAACTTGTGTTTAAAACGTTGTAAAAACTGGAATTGTGTGCTTTTAAAGGGGTCACATCGTGCAAAGTCATTTTTTGTTTAAGTTGCACAATTCTATAGACGCACATGTACAATTTCTCCTCCAGCAAAGAAAATTTAAGCTTGAAATTACTCATTTTAGACGCATGTGACATATGTCTCACACACACATTACTGCTTGGTCTATGAGACACACCCACACAGCCTGTGGGATGTAATAAAATGTCAGTATTTCTGTAGTATGTTTAGCAACAAACTCCAATCTTTCCAAACCCCTGGTGACCTGCTGATAAGTTGCATAATATGACCCCTTTAAAACACAGACAACCAAATATTTCAATGGAAAAAGCTTTTGGAGAATGTTGCACACAGTATTTTTTGAGTGTTTTTACATACGGTTGCAAGGTTTGTGCTTTTTGAAACGTTTTGTAACGAAGAACTTGAAAGCCCGTTGTGGACTCGTGTCACGTCGAGTGGTGACGGTACACTGTGCTTCCAACTTTAACACTTCATCCAAAATGTTACTGTGCAGCATTGGTTTATGGAACACCGTTAAATCAGCGTCATTTTATCTATTTTGCTATATTTATATAATGGCGTATGTGTATATAGTCATATGTATATATATATATATATCTATTGAGTTTAATGTATATATATGCTTTGTTTTGAGCTTTTTTCTACAATGCATTAGAGCTGGAAAACAAAAAACCCTAACTGTTGAATTCATGAATGTGCACTGATGCACGGTTCCTCTGTAGACTGGCTGAATTATCATACGGTGTCTGTTCTGTTACACGTGATGTCTTTCTGCCGCTGACCCAGCAGCAGTTGTTTTGCTTTCAACCCAGGAACACAAAAGTTCAAACGCACGTTTGGTTGGAAAGTACGTCAACTATCTCTGGACCCTCAGGAGTAAAATGGGGCTTTGCCCGCCAGCGTTACACTCTTGTTTCAATGAAACACTGTATATCCTGTAATTAATGTCTTATTAAAGTCAGATCATCTATTATAGTGTCGTTGGTCTCAGTGCTGTTGGGGGGTAAAGAGTCACGCTCAGGTGGATCTGAATCACATTTTACAAGTGAAATCTTTCAGAAAATCAAACAAGTATTACCTTTGAATGCCTGCTTGAGGTCAGTAAATACCCATGATCTTGGTCCTTTTTGAAAGCATCAGTGATAAATTTAAGAGCAGGATTAAAAACAAGTTTGTAATCAGGACTGAGCAGCTAAAAGATACTGTGCTAACAAGGGTGGCAATGACAATATTTTGAATATCTTGCTGTGACTTTGAAATTGACCCCAAGGTCACCATAATTGACTGGTGTCAGGGGATGACCCGAGTGCACCCTTGTGCTAAATATGAATGAAATTGGTCAACTGGTTCTTGAGATATCGCGCCAATAAGGAAAAACAGACGGACATGCTGATCGCTCAAACCAGGGGGATAAAAAGTGATCTCACTCAGACTGGGCATGTGCACACTCCTTAACCATGCACTGTTAAAAGAATTCCCATAATCACAAGAATAAATACACAAGTGCAAGCATGATGACATTAAGTTTCATATACTACACTGGTAGAAAATGTAAAAAAAAAAATCCTGCAGTGAGATTTGAAACAAATGTTTAATTCTGCGGCTGTATGAGATCCTAATGAAATCAAGATGAAAACAGGTCACCTGCCATTAAAACTATAAACATGATCAAAATGTTTCCAACTAAAAGTATTCAAATAGAATTTGCACAGTTATGTGTGTAAATGACTAGAAAATCACCTTTATAGTAAAATACAAAATATATAGAGATACAGTATAAACATACAGTATTTTGGCCTTTTAATGTGTTTAGAGATATTTACACAGAAATAAAGATGTCGCTCAGCTTTCTCAGACCAGTTCTCTCCAAGTCACTTAAAAAAAAAATCTAAAATCTACAGGCTGATCCAGGATCAACATATCCTGGATTAGCACACCAAGGAACAGGCTTTTATGTCCTTCACTTTGATTTTCTTGGACACGGTTTATGCTGTACTCTGATTTCAGCCAAAGCAGGATTATTACTGAGGTAACAGCATTATCAGCCCATTGATCTTGGATCTTGTCAGTTACATATAGACAACAGACCCCTGTTACATCCACATGAGCTAAACTCAAATAGTCCACAAAGACTGAAAACAAACAAAACAGGCACAGACAGAAGCTGTTCAGAAGTGACACACCGGAAACATCTGGACATGAATAAAAATTCAACCAAAAAGTGAAACAGACACACATAAAAGCAAATCCACAAAGGCAGCACATCTTTTATGGATCACTTCCATCATGGTTAGCTAACCGCCGTCATGTGATACAAAGGTTACAGTAAATCATACAATGCACTGCAATGAAGAGTGAGCAGTGGTAATATGAGGAGAGAGGATCACTCAGCCTGTCGCACAAATGTGTGGGAGGAGCTACAGAGAAGGTAGAGTGAGTTATTGGCTGTTACAAGACGAGCCGCCAATGTGGATCCTGCGGTTACAACAGTACCATCAAAGTAAAACTATCTGAATTTTAGATTCAGTGTGCTTCACTGAGGTTCTTTAAGCTGCTTTGTTTCAATATTTAAACATTAAAAACTAACATCTTCTGGGAATGACCAGATTTCCAGATGGTAGAGAGCAACTGCTATTTATGCTGGAGACTGACATCAACATGTCACGTTTGACTATTCATAGGTTGTATTTTTGAGCAGCGGTTGATGCTAACAGTTAGCGGTTGACCGTGGAGATTAGTGAATGAAACTAAGCACTTGACATTAGCATCAACAGTTTGTGTCAACTCTAATCTGTATGATCCACCGCTAGTCTTAGCGTCAACCGTCAACATCAGCCACTAACAGCAAAGTGTTATCATGTACTTACGGTTAGCATCATCTGCATTTAGCATGTTCTTTAACAGATTTAATCACTAGTCAAACGCACATGTCAAAATGCCTTATCTGGAAATCTCGCAATTCTTGGAAAACTTTCATCTCTGCAAAGCATAGTTTACAAAAGTACATCAACTGACTGATGAAGACCTTCTGATAAAAGTCTTTTCTATACAAAAACACAAGTTGAATATTTTTTATTAAGCTGTATGACTGGAATCATTTAAGTGACATAATTAAATGCAACAAAACGTTATTTTTGAACGAATCTCAGGCGTTTTTCATAAAACATCTTTGACAAAACTGTTAAATTCCGGGTAAAGACAGAATCAAAGACGTGCAACAAGACAGTGATTCAGAAAAATAGAGGGAAATTTCAGATTGTTATTTTTGGCTCGTTAGTCACAGCTTTCATATCAAAACAGGTTTAAAGTCCAACAATTAAAAAAGGCACAGGTTATCAGAAAGCGTAGCAACGAGACACGAACAAAGAAATCCAACAGTAGTGAGTCTCAAAATCAGTACTGAGGCTAATAACATTTCCACTATTTAAAAAACAAATATTATTACGCTAAATAATTTTAAGTGTCAGCTTTTTGTAGAGAAAGTAACTTAAGTTATCCCACATACCTGCTTTTAAGTGTATATAATGCAATTTCCTGTAGTTTATTTTGCTTTCAATATCTGACATATATCCATATTTATTTTATATTTCAACAATTTATCATGGTTTCATATTGATCGCGTCCTCATATAAAACCTTTTTTAAAGTATTTGATTCCATTTTACGAATTGAGTTGATATGACCTGCTGAGAAATAAATTTAATTATCAGAGGAAAAAAAATTGTTGTCATGTGTTGTGATAATTGATTAATCAGAATTCATTTATCAAGAAAAAGTGAAGCTAAATTTGGGCCTTTGGCGCTTTTTAAATTTAATTTCACTCCATTTAAGATAATGTTATTAAAACTAATTTTCAACCTCTCTAAACCTCTAATAATAATTTACAGATAATGCATTATTTTGTAGTTTGTATGTTTTTTCAAAACTTGCAAAGCAAAACATAGACTCTAAATATACTTTTAGTGCTTTTGTTGGTTAAAACAATTTGACAATATTTGCTGGCGTTTTGAGCATTTTAACATGATGTCTGGCTTTTACAACCAAACCATTAATTGTAAAAAAAAAAAAAAAAAAAAAAAAAAAAAAAATCAGACAGATACTGAAAATAATCATGACTTAATGTCTTACTTACAATGTGATCAGGCTCCGTGGTGACATTAAAATTTTTTTTTATTTTTTTATTTTTTTAAAGTTGTAAATTTTAGTCTGAAAGGCAGTGAAGTGTGTCCTGTCTTTGATGGTCATTTGTTAGTCGTTTTAATTGACAAGAGGATAAACACCAAAACATGGACGTGCATGTTTACAATAATAAAAAGAGTGACTTTTACAGTACGAAACAATGTTTTTTGTTTTGTTTTTTTACCCTGTTTGATTACACTATGTAACACAATTTTTGTTCCTGGCTTCTAAGTGTTATATTTCAACTGCTTATGTCTAAAGTCTATGGAAAAATGACTACATTCAGCACAAACTTTAATTTTATTTTTTTAACGTTCTAGAAAGTTCTAAAAGTTTCTTGAAATTTCTAGATAATTCTGGAAACTTCTAGAAAATTCTGGACAGTTCTAGCAGTTAAAGAATATTCTAGAAAACTACTCAGTAGTAAAGGTGAATCAAGCATATTCTTGAAAACAGACAAATTTCAAAATATCATTGTCCTGATCACAGAAGCAAAGTTTCTGTGGAATAACAGCTATTTTCTATTTATTTAAGGCATAACAGGTTAGGAAAACACACTGTGTGCCCAGAAACAAAACAAAAATAAAAATTTGTTACATAGTTATTTGTCTTAAACAGAATTTAAAATAATGATTATTGATCGTCTTGCACGTTAACGTATTAATTCACACGGCTGTGATGGAGTTCATCCTCTTGTCATGTGTCAGGCCACTGGCGCACGCGCATGTGTGTGTGTTACGTGGCTGCTTGCTGTGCGTTACACTTGTGTGTCTACATGAGGGACTCCAGGCTCTCGGCAACGTTGCTCTGCCCCAGGGGCACGGACCCGTTGGTCTCTGGATTCTGCAGGGCTCTCTGGTCCTCCTGGCTGCTCACCAGACTCAGCACGGCTCGGTACAGATACTGGTACTGCTCCTGTAGGCACCAAAACATGCTGTCATTTTATTTATTTATTGTACTGCTCTGGTCATATTAACATGTCGTTGAACTCAGTGAACTTTCAGCCATCACGGCTCCACGGTTCCACTCGGCTCAGGACAACCTGAGAACGGGTGAACTTGGTTTACACTCCATCCTCAGCTCTTGATATCTTTCAGTTCTTCTTACCTGGTTGGCAAGAAAATTGGATGCCAAGATTTAGTCGATCCCCTGAAAATTTTAACCGTCACCCAGCTTGTGCTTCTGAGCTCAGCTGGGTGCAAGAGCTACTTTAGAAGTCAAGCTTTTTCAGGGGTTCTGGTCCGTCTGAGTTGGGGCGCTGTGAGAAAGCCATTGGTGATGTCATAATAAATGTTTTGCAGCAGTGCAGCCTTGATTATTTTTGCATTAATTTGAATTTTCCTGCTCTAATGGTTTACTAGTGTAACTTCCTTCACACTGTAGAAAAAAATGCATTATTTAGTAGTTTTTTGCCTTGCAACTACAGCCCCTTACCAGTAGAGGGTGCTGCGGCCCTCTCAGTAAGGTTACTTGCAGCATCCCTGAGATGCACTCGCCTTTTGTCAGTTGATATGTTTGAGAGAAATTTTTCAAAAGTTATAAACTTTATCAAAGGTCTTATTCAGTATCTCTTCCCTGTAAACTTTTCAACGTGAACAGATTCATAAACGTGAATATGACTGATGTAACACGACAGTGATAAAGTGGGACAAATCACTGTCAAGTCATTCTCAAGTCATCAATCTGCAAGTCCCAAGTCAAGTCTCAAGTCATAATGACCACCAATTGTTTGCAAGCTGACTTGAGACTTGACTTGGGACTTGCAGATTGATGACTTGAAAGTGACTTGATGGTGACTTTGTCCTACATCTGCCATTAATTCAGGATACAGTGTGTGTGTGTGTGTGTGTGTGTGTGTGTGTGTGTGTGTGTGTGTGTGTGTGTGTGTGTGTGTGTGTGTGTGTGTGTGTGTGTGTGTGTGTGTGTGTGTGTGTGTGTGTGTGTGTAAAACACTCACCATATCATTGAACACTCCAGGTCTCATGAGGTTGGTCATCCGTGCCACGTAGTAGACGTCCACGGCTCTTTCCTCCTCCAGCTGGCTGCACAGGGTGCTGAGGGCGCAGAACAGCCCTGACATGGCGCCTCCCAGCCTGCGCGCACACAAAAACATCACCGGAGTGAATGAGTAAAAACAATCTAACTAAAGTATCACGTGCCAGATTCCGGTTTCTGTTATACTCACGGATCGTGTATGACTGTGGGCGTGTCTGTGTGTCTGCTGTGTTCTCTGACAGCATTGACCAGATCAAAGCTGTTCCTGATGGGACTGTCAGGATTGGGCCAGCAGGGGGCACTGTACTGTCGCACGTTTAGCACGTGACCATCCTGGAGGGGTGAGATGGTGAAAGTGTCCGGACACATTGTGCACTTTAATTCTAACAGAATTGGAACATAGAACGTTGTTGTGTTACCTGGAGTGACTCCACGGTGAAGTCATGCATCAAAAGTCGCTCGTCATTGGCCAGAAGAACGAAGTGTTCACCCGAATACGACACAGTGAAACCCTCAGCACTGAGCGGCTGGTCTTTACTGGGCCAGTAGACATAAGACTCCCTTTCATTGCTCTGACGTGAACAAGAAGGTCATGTTAAAGTGTGTGTATTTAAGTGATGTTCCACATACACAGTCAGTGTGTGTTATACCTGAGTGTGTGTGTCTACTAAATGCACGACAGTACGTGTTTTGTGTTCCCAGATCATCCTCCAGAAATCTGTTACCGTACTGCTCAGTGGCGTCTGGCTCACTATGAACTCTTTACAGTCGTGGTGACCCTGGGAAAATGGTAAGCAGCGGAAAAATAGCAGCTCAGCTTTTAACAAACAGCCTGGATCAAAAATATGCTTTACATTTGCCATAAATACACAATATACAATAATTACACAATTTTTTTATTTTAAAAACAAAATTCAGATTCTTCACTTAAGTGATCTGAAACTAAAATCAGTACTGGCGTTCCACAAGGGTTGACCGTTGGACGTCTTCCTTTTTAAACATCTGCATGCTTCTGCTTGTGCTGGATTATTATCAAAGGGAGTGTATATTATAGAGTGTATATTATATTTATGTGATGTATTGATCTGTATGACGTATGTTCCAAAAGAAAACACACGAGTAAACACAGAAGTAACTGATGACTTGGGCCCAAATAGCAAACTGATAAACTGTATCAAGAATCCATTGGATGTCCAAAAAATTCTTAATAGCAAAAAAGGAATACTCGTAGTACGTCTGTAACTTTTCATTTAGCCACTGTCTGAGCATTATGAGTCAGACAATAACTTTAAATTTTAGAGATAAATTAGAGGAATTAGTAATTTATTTGCAAGCATTTGACAGATGGTGGGATCATGGCTTCATTTCAAACAGATTATTGGAATGCTTGGTGACAAGACTGTAACGTCACTATGTTTTGCATTTTGCGTTCCAGATCTTGTTCAGGTTCCTTGCGACTTGAGACTCATCATCTCTGTGATTCAAAGCAGGCTAAAAACAGGAAAAAAAAAAACTATATTTATATATAAGTGTTCATACTAATATGTAATAAATGTGTGAATATGTGGTGCTGCCCTAAATGTTTAGAACGTTTCATCCAGTAAATGACTTTGAAGTAATTTTTGTCTAAAACTGACTCTGTGGAACGTTATTTGTCTGCTCGTCCTCTAACCATCTTACCATGACGTAGGAAGCGTTCACGTAACCCGTGGAGTTTGTTTCTGAAGATGACAGACAGACTCTTGATCTCTCGACTAAAAGACAAAAAAAAAAAAAAATTAAAGCGAAATAACAAAATAAAATAAAAGAGAATCAATAAACACCTTAAAACAGCAGAAATGAAACCACAGTCAGACTGGCTGAAATTAAAACGATGAAGGGGCAAAATTAAAACCTGTCACTGCAAGACGCCCCACATAATGAGTGACATCGACTCCACTAAAGGAGCAGCTTTTGCAGAAATTTAAACAATGGTTTGATTTAAATAAATTATCACTTCATCTTGGTAAAACAAAGTGTATTATATTTGGAAATAAGCTCAGGATTTTAAGTAGAAATTTATTATTACATGATGCTGAAATTGAAATTGTAACAAACAAAATTTCTTGGAGTTATCGTTGATGATAAATTAAGCTGGAAAACACACAAATGGTTAAATCCAAAATGTCAAAAACCATTGCAATTCTGTATAAAACCCAAGATTTCCTCCCTTGATATTCTCTAATCACTTTATATTATTCATTAACAGCTCCATATATGACCTAGTGTATTGAGGTTTGGGGAAACACTAAAACAAACACTAATTCAGTATTTTTATTGCAAAAGAAAGCCATAACAATTATCAGTATTAAACCTTACCATGAGCCAACAAACCCACTATTTGTTTAAATATCCTGAAATTTAAGGACTTAGTTGATTATATTACAATACAAACCATGTATAAAGCAAAAACTACTTCAACATGTCCAAAATCTGGTTAAAATGAAGGACTCCAGTTATAATTTGAGAGGAACGTTATTATTTGATAAATTAAAGACAAACTACTGTAAAAAGTCACTGTATTTCTGTAAAAGATGTAAACATTTGGAATATCTGTCCTGAACATATGAAATTATGCGGTACTCTAGACAGCTTTAAAAGACTTTATAAAAATTATATAATCTCTCCTTACAGTATGGACAATTAAGTTTATTGATTTGGTATTATTTCTTTTGGATTGTGCACTATTATTTATTTTGTAGTGATGAGAAAATTCCATTCATTGATTCATCTCAAATGTCTGTGCTTTGTTCCTTTTGTATTTGTTGTTATGAGTATGTATTAGGTATGTGTGTGTATATATATATATTATTATTATTTTTTTTTTTAAATGGTAATAGGGGTGGGTGTATATAAGCTTTTGTTCGGCCACATGTGCTACTATAAATCTTTTCTATTTTTGATAAGAAGTTAATGAATAAATCATTCATTCAGCTTGTCACAAGTTTAGATTGCATCATCTTGTGGCCCTAACTGAAATTTAAGTCCCTTCAGCTGCTCCCTTGTTTTCATTCTAAGGTGGATCTGCATGTTGAAGTGGCACAGGTTTACGCCAGACGCCCTTCCGGATGCAACTCCACAATGCATGGAGGAATCTGGCAGGGGTGGGGATTTGAACCTGGAACCTTCTACACTGAAACCAAGCCCACTAACCACTTGGCCTCCAACCCCTGCTTCACAGGACCTCTTATACTAGTTAAACACCTTCTGGCACAGAAGCTCTTTCGGCCCGTCACTAGCATTTGCAACAAATTCATTGATAAATGTAACTGTCACCGTGACAATATTCCAGCCAGCTGTTTCTAATCGACAAAACATAATACGAGTGCAATGCTAGTCTTTGGTGCAGCAGAAAATAATAAGATGAAACATATATTTTGTTGTGAAAAGTGTAGGAACACGGACCCACAACAGGGGGCACAAATGAACGGACAATGGAATAAGCCAAATATAACAATTTAATGTTGTGAATGTGCACAACAGAGCAACAGACAACACAATTGAGATCACCAGTCAAATAAGTTACGGTGGTGTGTGAGCAGGCTCGAGGATAGGAGACGCCCGTCCAGAAAAGAGCCAGATCCCACACGCCTTCCACTCCACCGGACCTGAAGCAATCCTGGAGCTGCCAAGCACTGGGTCCCCAGGTGGCCACTGCCTCCGGCTGTCAGATCGGGTACTGCTGGAAAGAAGAACAGACAGGTGATGGTGGGTGTATGAACACCCAGCAAACAGTTCAACACAAAGGTGGAAAGCACCTCCACCTCTCAATTACGGAGTTTGTACAGATCCTGAAGTAACAACTAACAGTCTGCAAACTCAGAATAATGTCAGTAAGTACAGAAGTAAAAACGTTACTACTGTATGTAATCAAAGGCTGAGACGTTTACTTAACGGTAGACGATTTCTCGGCAGTGAGGTGAAGATGCTGCCCGGCTCTTATGGAGGTGTGGATGATGATGATGCATGACAGCTGGTGTTGTTGATGAGTTACAGCTGCCACTCCCGGTGCTCCGGCGCCCTCATGTGCCTGAAGCCCGCACTTCAGGCAGGACGCCCTCTGGTGGTGGGCCAGCAGTACCTCCTCTTCAGCGGCCCACACAACAGGACCCCCCCCCTCAACGGGCGCCTCCTGGCGCCCGACCAGGTTTGTCCGGATGTTGGCGGTAGAAATCGGCCAGGAGGGCCGGGTCCAGGATGAAGCTCCTCTTCACCAGGAGCGCTCTTCGGGTCCATAACCCTCCCAGTCCACCAGATACTGGAATCCCCGGCCCTTATGACGGATATCCAGGAGCCGGCGAATTGTCCACGCAGGCTCCCCGCCGATGATCCGGGCAGGAGGCGGCGCCGGTCCGGGGGCACAGAGGGAAGAGGTGTGGTGAGGCTTGACCCGGGAGACATGGAATACTGGATGGATCCGCAGTGAAGCTGGCAGCCTCAGCTTCACCGCGGCAGGACTGAGGACCTTGATGATGGGGAAAGGGCCAATTTACCGATCCTTCAGCTTGTGAGATTCCACCTGTAATGGGATATCCTTTGTTGACAGCCAAACCTCCTGCCCGGGCTGGTATGCAGGGGCCGGGAACCACCGGCGGTCTGCATGGGCCTTGGCCCTCGTCCGGGCTTTGAGCAGGGCAGAGCGCCACACCCGACGGCACCGCCTCAGATGGGCCTGGACCGAGGGCACCCCGACCTCTCCCTCCACTAGCAGGAACAATGGGGGCTGGTACCCCAAACACACCTCAAACGGGGAGAGGCCGGTGGCAGACGAGACTTGACTGTTGTGTGCGTACTCGATCCAGGCCAGATCCAGGCCGTCGGGTGCTCCGAGGTCACAGCGAAGGGCCTGTTCCAACTCCTGGTTGGCCCGCTTTACCTGTCCGTTGGTCTGGGGATGGTACCCGGACGAGAGGCTCACGGAGGCCCCCAGCTCTCTACAGAAACTCCTCCAGACCTGCGAGGAGAACTGGGGACCACGGTCAGAGACGACATCGGATGGAATCCCATGCAGACGCACGACGTGGTGGACCAGGAGGTCTGCAGTCTCCTGGGCCGTCGGGAGCTTCGAGAGGGCCACGAAGTGGGCCGCCTTGGAGAACCGGTCCACTATCGTGAGGATGGTGGTCATGCCCTGGGACGGCGGGAGGTCGTGACGAAGTCCAGGCCGATATGGGACCAGGGGCGGTGGGGCACAGGTAACGGTTGGAGGAGACCCTGCGGCCGTTGGTGGTCTGCCTTTCCCCTGGCACAGGTGGTGCAGGCCTGGACATACTCCCGGACATCGGCTTCCATGGACGCCCACCAGAAGCGCTGCCTGACCACTGCCACGGTTCTTCGCACCCCTGGGTGACAGGAGAGCTTGGACCCGTGACAGAAGTCCAGGACAGCAGCTCTGGCCTCTGGTGGGATGTAGAGTCTGTTCCTAGGGCCGGTCCCCGGGTCCGGGTTCCATGTCAGGGCCTCCCGGACGGTCTTCTCCACGTCCCAGGTGAGGGCTGCCACGATAGTGGACTCGGGGATGATAGGTTCTGGTGGATCTGACAGCTCGACCTTGACCTCCTCTTCATGGACCCGGTACAGGGCGTCAGATCGCTGGTTCTTAGTCCCGGGACGGTCGGTAATCCGGAAGTCAAATCGCCCGAAGAACAGTGACCAGCGGGCTTGCCTGGGGTTCAGATGCTTGGCGGTCCGAATGTACTCCAGGTTCCGATGGTCCGTGAAAACCGTAAATGGTACCGCAGCTCCCTCCAACAGGTGTGTCCACTCCTCAAGAGCCTCTTTCCCCGCAAGAAGTTCCCAATTGCCGACGTCATAGTTCCGCTCCGCCGGGGTCAACCTGCGGGAAAAATAGTTACATGGATGGAGAACCTTGTCGGACTCCCCACTCTGGGACAGCACAGCTCCTATCCCTGAGTCAGAGGCATCCACTTCAACAACAAACTGGCGATTGGGCTCGGGCTGCACCAGAACGGGTGCAGACGAGAACAGATGTTTCAACTCCATAAACGCGGCTTCGCACCGATCCGACCAGGTGAAGGGGACTTTAGTGGAGGTCAGGGCCGTCAGGGGGCCAACTACCTGGCTATAACCCTTAATAAACCTCCGGTAGAAATTAGCAAAGCCGAGGAACTGTTGCAGCTTCCTACGGCTCGTCGGTTGAGGCCAATCCCTCACCGCCGCAACCTTGGCCGGATCGGGTGCGACGGAGTTGGAGGAGATGATGAACCCCAGGAAGGACAAAGAAGTACGGTGGAACTCGCACTTCTCGCCTTTCACAAACAGCTGGTTCTCCAACAACCGCTGCAGGACCTGACGTACATGCTGGACATGGGTCTCAGGATCCGGGGAGAAGATGAGGATGTCGTCCAGGTATACGAAGACGAACCGGTGCAGGAAGTCCCACAAGATGTCATTAACCAATGCCTGGAACGTCGCGGGCGCATTGGTGAGGCCGAACGGCATGACCAGGTACTCAAAGTGACCTAACGGGGTGTTGAATGCCGTCTTCCACTCGTCTCCCTTCTGGATCCGAACCAGGTGGTACGCATTTCTAAGATCCAATTTGGTAAAAATTTGGGCTCCATGCAGGGGCGTGAACACAGAATCTAACAGAGGCAGCGGGTATCGATTACGAACCGTGACTTCATTCAGTCCCCTGTAGTCAATGCATGGACGGAGTCCGCCGTCTTTCTTGCCCACAAAAAAGAAACCTGCACCCATCGGGGAGGTGGAGTTCCGGATCAACCCGGCAGCTAAGGAGTCCCGGATGTAGGTCTCCAATGATTCGCGCTCAGGACGAGAGAGGTTGTACAGCCTGCTGGACGGGTACTCAGCGCCTGGGATCAAATCAATGGCACAATCGTACGGACGGTGCGGGGGAAGAGTGAGTGCCAGATCTTTGCTGAAAACGTCAGCAAGATCATGGTACTCCTCAGGCACCGCTGACAGATTGGGGGCGACTTTAACCTCCTCATTAGCTGTCACACCGGGTGGAACCGAGGATCCTAAACATTCCCGGTGGAAGGTGTCGCTCCACTGCATCACTACCCCAGACGGCCAATCAATCCGGGGATTGTGCTTTAATATCCATGGAAACCCCAAAATCACTCGGGAGGTAGAAGGTGTTACATAAAACACAATCTCCTCCCTGTGATTTCCAGACACCACCAATGTCACTGGTTGTGTTTGATGTGTGATTAATGGGAGAAGGGTGCCATCTAGTGCCCGTACCTTCAATGGGGAAGGTAGTGCCACTAGAGGGAGCCCTACCTCCCTAGCCCATCTGCTGTCCAGCAGATTCCCTTCAGACCCCGTGTCCACCAGTGCTGGGGCGTGAAGGGTAAGATCCCCACAAAGGATCGTTACTGGGATGCGTGCTGATCTACGGGCTTTTCCCACGTGGATGTTATGACCCACCCTTAACCCAGTCTCTAAGGGCAGGCGGTGAAGTTTAACCGTTTGGGGCAGTTTCTTTGTATGTGCTCATCAGAGCCACAGAAAAAACAGTCCCCGCGAACCAGCCTCCGTTGTCTGTCATGTGATTTTACTTTGGCCCTGCTCGTGTCCATAGCTTTGTCAGCAGGGGGAGCTGTGGTTCCACGGGGCTCTCTGACTGTGGAGCGTGGAGACGGCGGCACCCTTTCGGACCCGGAAGGAAGAGGGACGGCTCATGCCCGGCCACGCCCTTCGCCCCGCTCCCGACGGTGTTCTTCTAACCGGTTGTCTAACCGTATAACCAGGTCAACAAGCCCGTCAAAATCCCACGGCTCATCCTTAGCCAGCAGGTGCTCCTTCAGGACCGGAGACAGTCCGTTTACGAAGGCGGCGCGGAGTACAACGTTATTCCAGCCGGACCTCGCAGCCGCGATGCGGAAGTCGACGGCGTACTCGGCTGCACTCCGACGTCCCTGTCTCATAGACAGCAGCACAGTCGAAGCGGTCTCACCTCTATTGGGATGATCAAACACTTGTTTAAACTCCCTCACAAACCCAGTATATGTTGTTAGGAGCCATGAGTTTTGCTCCCAGAGCGCCGTAGCCCAGGTGCGTGCCTCTCCTCGAAGCAAATTGATGACATAAGCCACCCGGCTGGCATCTGACGCGTACATGACGGGACGTTGTGCAAAGACGAGTGAGCACTGCATTAAGAAGTCCGCGCACGTCTCGACACAACCTCCGTACGGTTCCGGTGGGCTTATGTATGCTTCGGGGGGGGTTCGTTGAATCACCACTGGAAAGTCTGTATTTTGTGCTCGGTCGGCTGGAGGAGGCACTGCAGCAGCGCTTGGAGTGCACCACCGATTGAGTATGACGTTCTGCTCGATTACTAAATCCAACCGAGCAGTGAAGGCGGTTAAGATTTGCTGCAGCTCTCCTAACACGCCTCCTGCCGACGCCTCTGCACCCTGTGTTTCCATTGGCGGTTCAAGCGATGGTTGACGCCCCTCGGGATCCATGACGCTGCCCGAGAAATCCTGTTGTGAAAAGTGTAGGAACACGGACCCACAACAGGGGGCGCAAATGAACGGACAATGGAATAAGCCAAATATAACAATTTAATGTGAATGTGCACAGCAGAGTAACAGACAACACAATTGAGATCACCAGTCAAATAAGTTACGGTGGTGTGTGAGCAGGCTCGAGCATAGGAGACGCCCGTCCAGAAAAGAGCCGGATCCCACACGCCTTCCACTCCACCGGACCTGAAGCAATCCTGGAGCTGCCAAGCACTGGGTCCCCAGGTGGCCACTGCCTCCGGCTGTCAGATCGGGTACTGCTGGCAGGAAGAACAGACAGGTGATGGTGGGTGTATGAACACCCAGCAAACAGTTCAACACAAAGGTGGAAAGCACCTCCACCTCTCAATCACGGAGTTTGTACAGATCCTGAAGTAACAATTAACAGTCTGCAAACTCAGAATAATGTCAGTAAGTACAGAAGTAAAAACGTTACTACTGTATGTAATCAAAGGCTGAGACGTTTACTTAACGGTAGACGATTTCTCGGCAGTGAGGTGAAGATGCTGCCCGGCTCTTATGGAGGTGTGGATGATGATGATGAGTGACAGCTGGTGTTGTTGATGAGTGACAGCTGCCACTCCCGGTGCTCTGGCGCCCTCACGTGCCTGAAGCCCGCACTTCAGGCAGGACGCCCTCTGGTGGTGGGCCAGCAGTACCTCCTCTTCAGCGGCCCACACAACATATTTGGCTGTTTGCAGCTTTTTGTTCCACAGTGATGGTTTCTCACCGGGCATCAGAGCTCTGGCCCTGTTCCTCTCTGCGTTTCCTTCTCTTAGCGCCGTGCTGTAGTCCGCGTGCTTCGCTTGACGCTGACTGATCAGCTGAAAAGGGAACAAATCAGCACGTTATATTCAGGGAGACAACATTTATAACACAAATAACATTTATTCTTGAAAGATTTTCAAGGTATAGAACACAGAACAACCAATCTGCACACCTTAAACTGTCTGTCCATACGCGTCCTGCCTGACGTCCCGGGGGTCAAGAGGTCAGACACATAGACGTGGAGGAGATCAGAGGTCACAGAAGTGTTACGGCTCAAGATGGCTTCCACCAGAGCATCGTGGATGAAAACGTACTGCTCCTGTGGGATGAAGGACACACTGTATTCACTGAGACTGGACTCCTGTGGCGTGTGTGTGTGTGTGTGTGTGTGTGTGTGTGTGTGTGTGTGTGTGTGTGT
Source organism: Thalassophryne amazonica (assembly GCF_902500255.1). NCBI lineage: Eukaryota > Metazoa > Chordata > Actinopteri > Batrachoidiformes > Batrachoididae > Thalassophryne > Thalassophryne amazonica. The sequence continues at coordinate 14,837,403 of NC_047124.1, forward strand.
GTGTGTGTGTGTGTGTGTGTGTGTGTGTGTGTGTGTGTGTGTGTGTGTGTGTGTTTACCTCCGTCTGAACCAAGAAGTTCCTCTGAGTCCGGACGTGTTTGAGGAAGCCGAGAACATTCACCGTCCCCTGATCCTGGATCTGCTGCAGCATGCTGTCAATCACAATGTAAGTGCCTGTACGTCCCACACCAGCACTGTGACACACACACACACACACACATCAAATTACACACACAGAGTTTGATGCGTTGTTTATGATTGGTGGCAACACTGAAGCGGAATCACACAGTTTACCTGCAGTGCACCAGAACCGGTCCCATCTCCTGTGTCCGGGCCTTCGAGGATGTTCTGATGAAGGACAGGACAGGCAGAGTGTATTCTGGGACGCCCATATCTGGCCACTGGGTGTAGTGGTAATGAAGCACCGTGTGGTCCACTTGCTTCTGAGGTGTCTGAACGATCAGAGGAGGAGTTACAGTTTGTGGATCTACAGCAGGACACTGTCCAAATTATTTTTAAAAACAGCTCCAGGTGTGTGAAGAACCTTATTGGTTGCATCTCTGACGGTAAACGTCCTCAGTGTGTAGTAAGCAAAACCCTGGCTGCTTTTCAGGGTCACCTGGTATGGACCATAATTCTGCTGGTCCGCCTCTGGCCAGTATTGGTCACATTTTGTCTGCAGAAACACAAGAGGCACGAGTAGCAACAACAATGACAATACTATGTTTGGAACCATCTCTGCTAACTTCATGAGACATTGTACTCAGGCGTTCACACATGCACTTCTAGATATTGTATCCTGATGGGAATGATCCTGAACTCCACAATCCATCTTACCAGGAAGTTAGTTACCAGCAGAATGTTCACAGAAAAACCTTGACAATATTTTATTATTTATATATATATATATATATATATATATATATACACACAAATTTAGTTTGCGTCTACTAATTAGCCAGGGTTGCAAAATTCCAGAAAATTTCAAAGTTGGAAACCTGCCATAAAAATTAACAGGAATAAACTGAAAATCTGCAAAATAGTTGGGAAAAAAAAACATCTTGCAGCACAATCTTGGCTAAAACAACCAGTTTTAATGGAAGTTGAGTTGGATTTCTACCATGCACTGTGCATTCCTCGGTCACATGCACGGTTGGAAGCCTGACAGATAAATAACTTGATGTGCATTAATGAGATCTGGTGTTGGTCTGGGATCACCTACCCGTCCTTTCTCCTTCAGGTTCGTGATCATGACGACAATGCCTACATTCTGCTGGCAGATCATTCTCCAGAAGTCCTCTCTGCTCGCTCTGAGAGGCCCCTGAGCAGCAATGTAAGCCCTTGTTCGCTCGTAGCCCTGTAGGCCAAAAAGCTAGTAAGACCCTAGATATGACACCTAATGTGTAATCCCTTTATTAGTTCATGTAATAACAGACATCGCCGACAAACACATACTTACGTCAACAAAGTTAGCATTGATGTAATCCCCGCATTTTCCTTCACTGTCCAAACTGTTGGAGAGCTTCACTCGACTGTGGTCATCTGGAAGAAGAAGAAGATTAACCAGTTTCATCACCATCTGCTTCGACCAAGAAATGTCAAGTCTAAACGCGCTGAGACGTACAGGCCAGTATGTTGATGTATCGGTTTTTGCTTTTGTTGTCGGGATGGTTTGAGGTGTCGGAGGTGATGTCCATGTCCACTGTGCATGCCTGTACCTCCTGAAACATCAACAGAAACATTCTACATCTGAAATTCACACCTAAGCAACAGGCAGTAACACAAACAGAAACATTAAGCTCATTTATGAACTGTCAGGTAATATTTTATTTGATACGTTACGATGTTGTGAATGTTTGTCTGTCTATATGTGGACCTGCAACAGACTGGCATCCTGTCCGGGGTGCACCCCGCCTCAGGCCCTATGACTGCTGGGATAGGCTCCGGTCACCCCGTGACCCTTAATTGGAGTCAGCGGGTATAGAGGATGGATGGATGGATGTTGCTATGTGTCAACAGGAAAATGCAGAAATAATAATCTCAAAGTAAATGAAGTAAATGAATGAAGCTGTCAGCAGAATGAGAGTGTCGGGGGTTACATGTGCTGAAATCCTATCACCCATGTCAGTCGGCCAGTTAGTTGGTTGGTGTGTCTTCACTATCCTTAACTCAATCAATTTTATTTATATAGCGCCAAATCACAACAAACAGTTGCCCCAAGGCACTTTATATTGTAAGGCAAGGCCATACAATAATTACGTAAAAACCCCAACAGTCAAAACGACCCCCTGTGAGCAAGCACTTGGCGACAGTGGGAAGGAAAAACTCCCTTTTAACAGGAAGAAACCTCCAGCAGAACCAGGCTCAGGGAGGGGCAGTCTTCTGCTGGGACTGGTTGGGGCTGAGGGAGAGAACCGGGAAAAAGACATGCTGTGGAGGGGAGCAGAGATCAATCACTAATGATTAAATGCAGAGTGGTGCATACAGAGCAAAAAGAGAAAGAAACACTCAGTGCATCATGGGAACCCCCCAGCAGTCTAAGTCTATAGCAACATAACTAAGGGATGGTTCAGGGTCACCTGATCCAGCCCTAACTATAAGCTTTAGCAAAAAGGAAAGTTTTAAGCGTAATCTTAAAAGTAGAGAGGGTGTCTGTCTCCCTGATCTGAATTGGGAGCTGGTTCCACAGGAGAGGAGCCTGAAAGCTGAAGGCTCTGCCTCCCATTCTACTCTTACAAACCCTAGGAACTACAAGTAAGCCTGCAGTCTGGGAGCGAAGTGCTCTATTGGGGTGATATGGTACTATGAGGTCCCTAAGATAAGATAGGACCTGATTATTCAAAACCTTATAAGTAAGAAGAAGAATTTTAAATTCTATTCTAGAATTAACAGGAAGCCAATGAAGAGAGGCCAATATGGGTGAGATATGCTCTCTCCTTCTAGTCCCCGTTAGTACTCTAGCTGCAGCATTTTGAATTAACTGAAGGCTTTTCAGGGAACTTTTAGGACAACCTGATAATAATGAATTACAATAGTCCAGCCTAGAGGAAATAAATGCATGAATTAGTTTTTCAGCATCACTCGCATTTAAGCTGCGAGTTTGTATGTTATACCACGGAGCTCATCATGTTCATCATCATCTTCAACTTTATTTAAGTCATTATTATTATTATTGTAATCAACTTCACATCAAACACACCTGCAGCTTTTTGCACAGCATTTGCTTGAAGTTCAGGTTAAATCAAATCAAATAAGTCCTACCGTGCATAAATTCATTTTTATTTAATTTTTTTTCCATCACTCACTTTCTGGAGGAGGTGGAGTCCAGCTTCGTTAACATGAGTAACAAATAAGAAATTTCATCTTGGATTAAAAAGAAATTATACTGAGTGGGAAAAACAGGCGCTGCCACTGAAGTGAGGTGGAAGTGCAGGTGTCTTACCTCATAGGACTCTCTGACAATCTAATGGAGGGTGGTGTGGATGCAGAAAGCACGACGATGGTGGTGGTGAGAGTGGGGAGGGCAAAATAGACAGACAGACAGACAGGGAGTCAGTGCAGGTACACAAACATGAGGTTCAGTTACACACAGAGAGGCAATGCTGAATGAGAATTAAAGTGGTTTTCCCAATGCAGACATGTATGTGTCCCTTACGGTATTATACTTTTAAAAAGCTAATAAAAAGTTATTTTGTCTTTACAAGTGCCACATGGGGTCAAAATCTACCACCAAACACACAATAGTTCATCTGAAGGATTAGACATAAAAACCCTTAAGAGCAAGTAACCAAATACAGTTTCAGCTTTAACTACTAGTATCTAAATGTAGTTCAAGGTTCAGGAATTACATCCATTTATATACCAGACCTTAAGAAAAATCGATCAGTACCATGTGGCTGTTCATTTGACTGTGTGACGTCAGCAGGTGGTGGGTTTAATCTCTGCTGATGCTCTTCTGTAAAAGTTTAACATTCTGCAAGGACTGTATAAACACAATTATATATTGAAAATTATCTTTACTTCCAGTGAGTTCCATATTGATGTTAACCACACGTTGAATAAAAACAAAACAAATTAGAGCCACACCCTCGTAGGACGCAAACCTCCGCCAACACTAGTTTCCAATTCTGCAAATTTTTACCTTGGAAAAAATTTTCAAGGTAAAAGTAAAATTAGAAGTGGCTTTTCAGAAAATAAAATATAACATAAAATATAGATCAAAAGGGCTTTTCAATGTTAAAATCAAATATCCGCTAAATCCGCAATACGGATCACAAGCGGATCAAACTTAGTCTGTTCATTGTGAGTGTCAGACTGCACCTCACTTTCAAATATGAGAGTGATTGGGGCACGTCTGATTAAGATATAATGTAAAATATACATTAAATGGGGATTTCAATGTTAAATTTAAATGGCCACAAAATCTGTAATCTGGATCAGATCCGGAACAAACTTTGTCAGGATAAAGGATTCTATCCTACATAATGCTCTCAAATATGAAAGAAATTTTATCTTTTTTGACAGAGTTATGATTTTTATTCAAATTCATTCAATGTTAAAGGATAGGGATTTTTGCAATTTCCAAGATTTTTCCTGACTTTGACCGTTAACCTTGAAAATTTAATCTGTTCCTGCCTATCAGGATATGAATCCTCTGTAAAAATTTCATAATGATATATGAAAAATTGTGGGCTCCAGACTGTTCACAAAGAAACAGGTGCAAAAACATAACCTTTGCCCAACTTCGTTGGCAGAGGTAAAAACAAACTGATTTTCGTTAAATGCATTTTGCATTCCTGTCTGTGTGTTGCTCAGTAGGTGGTTCATGCTGCGAACCGGAGGTGACTCGTATCATGCAGATGCACCTAATATTCATACAGGCAACCAAACATTCAGACGTGACGATGCTTAAAATGGGACACTGCTGAAAATTTTTGTGAAATGTTCGGCACTAGAAATGTGGATTTCAATATCTTCAACAACCTCACACATGCTCGTGCAAAGATGATCTAACTATAAGCTAAAGATTCAAATGGGATGTGATGTTAATGAATGCATGAACAAGCAGTGAGGAGAGATGAGTGAGGATTGTTACAGCCTAAATTACCTTTTAATTTCATGCCTGTTAATCCTACAGGATGTTGTGTTTGATTATCAGCAGCAAAATACATAATTAATCTATTTATTAGAAGGTTTGTCAATAAAGAATCCCAGTCATCCAGGTAGGAGATAAAGAGGTTTACTCTACAGCAACTGGACTTCTTCTTGGTCTTGAAGATGCATTACCACTCATCCAAATTAAGACAAAACATCTTAAAGAGTGAAAAGGAGATAATGAAAAGATGTTGCAGAATAAACCTCAAGACATCAGTAGGTTGATTTATTTGACATAAAGAAAGTCACTGTGATATTCACAGCTACACAAAGTCTGACAGAGTAAACCTAAAGCATATTCATAAAAACTGAGTAAGTTCCTGACTTCATCCGTTTCTAGATCCATCCCGGAACGTAAAGGTTTTTGTTGCAAGTATGAAGCAACCTTTTCATCAAGTTACATGAAAATTGGTTCAATGGTTTTTGAATAACTCATCGATATGTTACTGCACTCTAGTTCATACTAGGAAATGTTCTTTCCCATTAATCCATGTAATCTGAACACACCTCAAGCAATCGTACCTTCAGCATTTTTTGCCAGATTGTGTCATTCCACTCAACCCTTGTTCCTCTGCTTCTTTTGTACGTTTCCTAATCCTGACACCTTATAACTTTTCATATCCACACCATTTTCTATTAAGATAAGTATGACATTTGGGGATGTCATCCTGCAGACTTGTGTGCAAAAAGCCATGACTCATGGGGACTACTCACCTCAAACTCCTTGGAGAAGGAATTTGTGGTGTGCAGCTCCAAGACGTGCTTCACAAACTGCTTCACTGTCAGTGAGTCGTGACCGTCTGAAACACGAGTGAACAATCAGCTGCGTGTGATTGATGCTGCTAATGAAAGAAGTAACTCCTTTCAGTGTATTTGTGTCCGTTAGCTATCGTACCTGTGGTGAACAGCAGGGGTGTAGATGGAGCAGATATGACTTTAGGTGATGCATTGTCATCTGGGTAGAAATTTGCCATCTGGAAACAGCTTCTGTTTCATAAAGGCGTCAAAATCAGAACAGCAGACAGTAATTTCCACAGGCCGTTAACGGGCTGGGTTCACTCTTGAAATTATATATGTTTTGTCTTATTAGAACAGCTGTCGCAGATGGTCACGGAGTTTCCCCCTTACCACCACCATCAATATCCTAGCTCATGGGGTAGGTAAGGTCTAGACCTTACTCTTGTATAATACTTGAAGGTAACTTGTGTTTTGATTTGGTATAACTAAGTGAATTAAAGTTGTGCAGAGAAAGAAACAGACGATGAGTGCTTGTGTGTTTGTGTACCTCCAGTAGATGAGGATGCCAACCAGTACCAGCAAACAGAAGATTGTGAGAGTGGAGACAACAGCCAGAGGGATGACCGTTCTCTTTTCTCTCTCTATACCTGCGACCAGCCCAACTTGAGAATCGTGGCTGCTGTTGCTACCTTCTGGGAGGGAAGACAACACAAGGAAGGATGGGGTGAGAGACAGAATGTAAGGGAAAGCGTTACATAGACAGACAGTAGGGTGGTAAAACTTTGACCCATAATTTACTACATATATATCAATAGTTAATGGCTGCGTATGAAAGCCACCCCAGAATGGTAGCCATAGCCAGGTATGGGGTCAAAGAGGGATTACACAGGGGCCAAGTTTTAAAAATGCTCCAATCATATTGAAAATTACACCATATTATTTGTCTGACCATGAAGATGCCAAAAAGTTATGGTTTAAAGAAAGCAAAAATGTGATATATATCAATATTAGTTTGTATCAGGGTCAAAAGTCATCCAATTTTGGTAAAAAAGTGATTAGTTAAGTTAACAGGTTTTGCACCATCTATTATGACTAGTTAGCATATGACAGGGTAACACGTCCAGGAACCCAACAGACGTTGGCCTTGCTTGACCATTACTTTGGAGACCAACCATTCAACACAGTCAGAACTGTTCCACTTATTAATCTTATTACCACATTTTGACCACAAGCACAATATAGAGAAGGTGTTGAAGAAAATGTGGGCACTGTGTAAACTTACCTTCTGTTTCCCCTTTCATGAACGCATCTGTAACTCTGAGGCGCCCTAGCACAGGATTCCTTGCTGCATTTAACAGCCCCTCTACCTTATTGAACTGCTGTGTGGTCTCTCCATCTGCAAGTCCATCACCACCTCCATCCTCATCTACACTTTCACCTCTGAAAACATGTTCCTTGTGCCCAGGATCTCGACTTTCTTCACCATCACCAACCCATTCTCTGATGTCACTGAGAACAGGGCCACCACCAGCAGTGAGAACTTCTTGATTGCTGTCCTTTCCATCATCTCCATTATCACTAACCACTTTGTTCACATTTTTGTGATTTTCTTTATCATCGCTGACTTTGTTTCCTTTTCTCTCTTCAACACCATTAAAGGGCTGTAGCCCATTGCTTTCATTCTTTAGGTGTCTTTCAACATACTGATCTTCCAATCCAGTTCCACTGCCCTCTCCTGAACCACTAATGTCCTCAGGCCAGTTAAAAACTCCAAAAACAGTCTCAGATTCAAGTCTTTTCCCACTGTCACTTCTCTCCTCATTCGCTTTTGCTGCATCCATTTTCTTACCACCAATTTTAGTTCCATTTTCATCTGTATATTTACCTACTTCAGTGTCCATTTGGGTTCTTGTTGTTCTCCACATTTCCCCAATATTATCCACTTTAACAACAGCAGTTGAGCTTGGACTCATAGTAAGATCACCATCCCATTTCAGATCAAGTCTCTTGCTATGAAGGCCAAAGCCTGACCCACTGTCTTCTGCTGGACTGTCTTCATTGGTTTCTTCAGTGGTCAAACCAGCAAAGGGGGCCAAATGTTGTGAGAAAATGAAATATTTGACTGAGGTTGCAATGTGTCCTCTTTGTCTATCCCGCTTGGTGTCCTCTTTGTTGTGAAGATATGGAAAGTTCTTCAGAACATGTTGAATTCCACCATCATTATGGTCATGAGTATTCTGACTTGAATTTACGGTATTTCTTGTAACAGGACTATGTTTTAATGTATTTATGATACTCGAGTCATAGTTGGGTAGCTGTGAAAAAGGATACTGGGTCCTGGGAAGCAAAGGAGTTGAGATTTGAGGATATTTGAAACTGGTTTGTAGATGTGGAGCAGAGTGCTCCTTGGAGAACCTGTCATTATGATGAAGGATAATGTCACTCCTGTCATCAGGAAGGCCAGCAGAAGATCCCAGGCTGTTGGTATATTCATTAAACAAGGTGAGTGATGGAAGTGCGGTTGTATATGAACCTTCCTCAGTAGATAACTCCTGTATTGGCATAGAAGGTACAAAATGGTTGACTACAGATCCAATAGGCAACGTATTCAGTAAGCCAGAAGACTCTTCAAACTTTGGAGTGGTGGTAACTGCTGAAAGAAAAGCCAAAGTGAAAGTCTGGTGTTACATTTTTAAGATCTCCAAAGAGTTCGAAGGTGTTCATTAAACACGTGGCTCTAATGTCAGATCAAAGGAAAAGTTTACCGAGATCAGTATGTGAAAGATTGACACACGCTCATCATGCCCAGACAGTAAGAACAGTGCAAGAAAGAAAAGCAAGAAGCAAAAGCTATTTGTTGACAGCTTCCCAACAAAAAATGTTGCAAATTCAACCACCAGAGTGCAGCCTTTAGCCACGTAATGCACACAAAGATTGAAGGAAGAAAAGATCCAGAAGAAGATGCAAATCACAGCGTTGATTAGGTTCAAGTTGATTAATGAAAGGATAGGAACCTATGCCCTGATGAAGACCGGGAAAATGTCAAAAGATTGGAAGAAGTGTGAAGAACATTTCATGACTACAGGGCAAATCAAACAAGCTAAAAGCATGAGGATGTTGAGAATTACCATTAAATCATTTACATCACCACCAATTCATTGCACCACATACCAAACTAATGGCGCATTCCATTTCGCTCGGAGGTTGTAAATTGTGACTACCAGTGATGTCAAACCCGAGTTATACACACAACAACACAAGTCGGAATATAACACGGACAACTCCAAGATTTTGAAGTAAAGAGTGCCAGAAAAATATTTGGTCCATCAAAGAGACTTCATAGAAGAGGACAGATGTGCAGAAGTTACATTAGTTTGTAGCGGTGTAGCAGGGTTAGCTAGTATTAATCAAACAACACATTATGCCATATTTCATACATAAAACACCATAGCGACCTATCCACAGACAGCGGTAGGACAGTACTGCAGTACTGTGTGTATGATTTATTTAATTTATTCAATTTGATCAAAAATTGCAACTTTCACTATGGTTGACTCTCGGAGCAGCCATCTTGGACCGTGAACTTGGGGTATGTGGGGTTCGAACAAGTTTATGCATTGGAATTCTGACTTCAGGGAGCATTCCTGGAGACCATAACTTAGAATTCCGACCTCTGAGTACAACACCATAATTACAGAGCACAGTAATGATTAACTGAACACCAGGGGGGCATGAAGGGGGGAAAACAAAAACAAACGTGCAAATTTGCACAGTTATTTACCCACAATCACCATTTCTACTACTATATGGTTAATGCAAATCGCTCACATTGTAATTTCAGCTATTTTTGCTGATAGGTGCTATACAGTACTTCTATGTTTCTCACAACATTAAAATTTAAAGCGCCTTGTCCTCATTGCTCCAAACACTGTATCTAAAATATCACATATCTCAAAGAGAGCACAGTACGTAGATTGTACAGTCACCAAGGTCTTGTTGGCTGCTTTATCTTACCGGTAAAAATGGGCTGGGTGGTGTGTATCAGCTCTCTGAGGAAGGAAGAGGTGATGAAGGATTTGTAACCCGGGTCGGTGATGGTGTTGCTGGCACTCGCTGTCCTTGTGGTGATCCACAATGTTGAGGAGGTGGAGGGAACTGGGGAGACTGATTGTGTGACAGGTTTGTCCACAGGGATGCCGCGGCCTTCAGAAGACAGCGGGGAATCTTGGTCTACGTCTGTACCTGTCAACAAAACATACTTTAATGTGACACGTTACCACGTAACTTAACATCTCTTCTTAGTTTGGTGAATAAATCTGACCTAGCACAGCAGGGATGGAGGCTTTTACAGGGGAGGTTGTTGTTTCAAGTGGGGAGCTGCTAAAAACGTCTTCATAGAAGACGTCAGTGACTTGAATGTCCCCTGCAGAGGGGGTGTACAGGCTTGACTGTGGAGACTGGAAGCTCCGTTCACTGGTTTGGTCTGTGGGACCAGGAGCCTTTGTCTACAGGTAAAAACAGACGATTCCTGAATTTCGTGAAAACGTTCACTTCAACATTGTGGATTATAATAATCAGGTTTGAGGAACAACATTAAAAGTCATGTGAGTAATATAAATGTTTTATAGTCATCTACCTGGTACAGCAACACCGACAGCGATGCTTCTTCTGTGATTTGTCGGTGGACTGTTGGCACAGTGGTGGTCTGAAGGAACGGAAACAGGAAGCCCGGCTGCTCACTTTCCCGGGTTACCCAGAGTGCACTGTTGCTGTTATGGGTGAAGGGCCAGTGTTTTGGGATTGCCTGCTCCTCGTCAATCCAGTTCTGATCCACGTCAGTCTCATCGGGTTCAGGCTCGTTTCCATGGGACTCCGTTATCCCGGTGTGGCCGAGTTCAGGTTTGTGCTGAACCGCAGACTCAGATGGACTCTTCGGAGTCGAGCGGACTTGGGATGGAAGGTCAGTGTTTGCTTGGGTTCGCTCTCTGCTCTGGTTCTGGGAGTGTATAGGATGGTTCTGGTAAACTCTGGTCTGTTCCAAAGGGACCTCCTCCACTGGGCTGTGGTCCTCAGGTGCCACGTCCACCTGATTGGGGTTTTCTGGCTTCTTCCATCTGGTTTTAGACAAAATCTAACACAAAGAGGAAGTTTTCTTATCATAAGTGACATGTGCCCGTGTTAGAGGACTAATTAAAAAAAAGGGGTGGGGGGGATGTTTTAAAAATTATTATTGTAAGTCAACAAATAAATAAAGTAAATAAATAAAATCAGGCTTCTTTAAACAAATTTTTTTTTTTTACTTTTTATTTTATTTCTCACATGTATGCATACAGAACAGTAATCAAACAGTATGGGATCAGCTCACAAAGAACAGGGGGGATTACAGCTTCAGATCACATTTTCATTCATATAAGTGAAGAAAAACTAAAATCAAATGAATAAATTTCATTTAAATGTTAATGTCTTTGTTTATATAACTTATCCATTTGCACAATTTCCTATTATAATCATCTTTTTTTAGTCTTAAACAATAAGTCATTTTTTTCCATCACACATATTTCCTGTGCACCATTCTTTTTGTCTAGGTGGGCCTGAAGCCATTTTCTTGTTATGGCTAAACTAATTTTTTAATTAGCATGTTTAGTCTAAATAAAAACTCAAATCTTTTTTTTTTTCATATTTTCTGTTTGATTTGACTGAGCTCAGACACATTCAGTGAGGGAAATACTCGGACTTGTATGATCCATTAGTTTCTGTTTCATGTTTTCATTTGTGTTTTCAGCTTTGGCATTGAAACACATTTTAAAGTTGTTGTATGAAGAAGCCTGACCTTAAAAAAAATAAAGTATTTTTCATAATTATAAACAAAAGCCAGTAACTGCTTTTCTGCAATATCTAGAATTCCAGTCAAAGGGTTTATTTTCATATTAACTTCTTGCTAAATCTAGGATCCCTCCCTCCCCGCCACCTCTTATCTATCTCTTTGAAATTATATTTGATTTTTCATGCGTCTTTACTCATAATTATGCATCATTTTGCTTCATATTGCCAAATAAGTGCTGTGGCCATAATCAATTCACCTGTTAGTAAAATGGACAGCGAATGCCAGGAATTCATTATTTAAACTATGAAAAACAGCAACATGCTAGACACATTATATTCTTCTTTCTTTCTTATCTTTGAGGAGAAGATTTGAATTACCGCCAAAATAAATAAATAAATAAATGCTGGAACATCCTTCTTAGCATCCCTCCACACGCTTTGACCGACATAATTATAATAATCTGCATAATAATTAGGCTTTCTGATATGACTGAGTACAGGGCATTTTGTTCGTACTGCAAAATAAATGTAGAAAATGAGCACCAGCAGACTGAGTGGAACCGGCTGAAGTTATTACCTCCTTGTTTCCTTCCAGCTCTGGTGAGCTGCTGTCAGAGTCACTCTCTGAAGAGATGGACAGAAAGAAATATTGCAGTAGCGAACGCATCGGTTACATAAAATAGACGTGGGTAATGGTTTGTGAGTATGTTTGTACCGAGGTCTTGTAACGGCATGTCCACGATAACCTGGTCGCTCCATCGTCCCCTCAGGCTGTTGGCGCAAACGGCGACTACCTGAAACACGTAGCTGCTGTTGGCCAGCAGGCCGGTGATGATGGCACCCTGAAGCAAGCAAACACTTCCCTTTATACTTCATAACCCCATGACTGAAAAGACTGGCAAACTAAACAGACTGACAGCATCTATCCAAAACTAAATTTTGTTAAGCTCTGTTCTCCGTACCACGTCCTGGTCCCCGTCAGTCCGGTACTCCTGCTTGCTCTGCTCGTGGCCCTGCAGCCGCTGGTAGGTGACGGTGTACCAGTCAATGGTTGTGTCGTAAACCACGCGAGGACGCTCCCATGTCACCATGATAGTTGTATCGTTTTGGGCGTCGGCCTGAAGATTTTCTGGCTCCAAGGTACAGGCTGGAGATGACAGAAAGAAATGTGACAAATACAATTAGATAGTGAATATCTGCAATAAAATAATAAGAAAAAAAAAATTAACAGGGAAACTGATCATTTAAATGTGGAGAGCAGACTATGTGGTAATTTACTATAATATATAAGACATAAAAAAATTAATAATAAAAATACCCATGGAGGAGGTGCACATGGTGTGTGCACAATGTGTGCCTGAATGCATGAATTCATTACAGGCAAAAAAAAAAGGAAGGAAAAAAAATCCCTGCTGAATTTCTGAATACTTTCTTCAATTTCAAAAAGCGCTAAAAAATAAATTGGCTGCGCAGGGAAGGAGAAGAGGAGCTGAACTACAAAGTCGGGCTCCCTGGCAACCCAAAAGACCCACTTTACTGGAGGGTCGCCTTTCTGAAGAGGAGAGCGTCGTAAAAAATATGTCTTTGATGATCATGACCGGGCTGACTAAAAGGCAGAATTACAGCTGCAGAAGAAACACAAGTTATAATGCATTTCCAGTCAAAAAATAATAATAATGTAATATTTATACCAACACATGATCAATTACTAATATAAGGTTCTATTATTGAATGCCTTTACCATTATAAGATTATTCTGAAATCTGATCCAGGCTGCTTCTAGAAGCTGACACTATTCAGTTAATGTTACTTTAATGCAGTTGTTTAATTGACTCTTATGTGCAGATTATGAAATTATTTATCCTGAGCTGGGACACAAGTGCACACAAAACAGTAATTAAAGGAGAATAACGGAAGTATGTAGGAAAGCAAGTGGGCTAAAATGACTTAGAAAACATAGTGGACTATTCAAATGACTGGTTGTTGAAGGTGTTCTGTGTGATTAGTACATGGCTCATCATCAGCACAGTGATTTTACAAAACTGGTGCTAGATCAATATTCAGATTCATATTGGATGTGTTGTTGCAGATCCAATATTATTATACACATACAGACAGAAATGGAGAGAACTAACTGCTATAAAATGATTTAAAGTTGGTCATAAACCAAATGATGGTGAAACCGTACTGGGTGTCTGCACGTCTTCCACGCCGGTGTAGGAGGAGAACACCAGGCCCATGAACTGCTGCTGCTGCTCCCTGAAGTTGTTCTGCAGGTAATCAGTCAGCATCACGTATCCGGCCTGCTCCACGGTCAACACCTCACAGAACACCTCTAACTGGGGGTCGGGATGAGAGCAAGTTAAAGAAAGAAAGGGCAGATCACCTCGTCTCATCTCTGTGTAGCTGCAAACCGCTGATGCATGTGTGCATGAAGCTTGCAATGGTGCCCTTCTATTTTTGGTTCGCTAAAACGTGTCCACAATGTCATGCCCTGCTACGCCTTTCTGCAGTTGTACAATCACTAACAAACACACACACAAGGTGAAAATCCACAGCATGTCCTGACCTCATCCACTTTCCATTATTCTGCTCCATAATTCATGGTTATTACACAGCTGATGTCAGAGATCCTTTACTCAAACTGCTAACAGTGTCACGTTGTGTTGCTGCTGTAACATCCACACACATGATGCCACCACACAAACAATACTGTATAAACTTTTATGATTAAAGCTGTCATATTGCAGCACTGTGATGTGTTTTCCTGCTTTCAATTGGAGCACAAATGTCACTCAGTATTCTAAAAGCCTTCTAACTCAAACGCTACAGCTAATGTCGCCCATTATTCATTTTGTGACACTGTAAAATCTGATAAATGAACCCAATCAAACAGTTTGAGGAAACCATATAAACCATACAAACTTCAACTTTGTCACTAATTCATGAACATTGTTCCCAAGAATCTGCTGATATTGACTGGAATCCATGTGACCCTCAACTTTAACAAGATTCCCAGTACCTGCACTGGCCACATAGCCACACAGGCACACAGCATGATGGAACCACCTCCAAATTTTACTGTAGGTAGCAAGTGTTTTTCTTTTGCATACAACTGTGTATAAGTCTTTAGGTTTCCTGGTGGTCTCTGTCTTCTCGTATGGTTGTTAGACTTGAATGCTAACCAGTAGTGAGCTCAGGCATACTAAGTCTCTCTGGAGTATCACTCAAAAGCCCATAACAAATGAACTGGGTCTTAAAGAGACTAAGATGAGCAGTATCACATGCATTGTGAAAGAACATAAGCTACAACGTTTTGGCAACATGCAAAAGTTTCTCTGTGCATGATCCAGCGTGCACATACCTCAGTGTTGCAGACCTCAGTGGCTGTAGAAGGTCAAGAGGACACCCATGATTAATCTGGCTCCAGCAGTTTGATTGTCACTTTGGTTCGGTAGGAATGGAATGGTTGTCTGCCTGTGTGCTTGCCATCCAAGGCAGTTTCATGGCGTGGTGCATGCAGCAATGCGTGGCGCAAACCCATGCTCTCTGACCTGACCCATATCAGTGGACTTTTTTTGTCCGCACACAAATGCTGTTTCCGTTTTATTATTCACCACCTGAGTCTGCCTCAGCAAACCAAAACCACTAAAAACAACATGTAAGGACCTTCCCCAAACCAGAAGATTGCTGGATCAATACCTGACTGCTTCTATCTAATAGTGTAAAACGCAAAAACACATTTATGACATTCCATTATCATGCCCTTTTAAGTTGATTTAACACAAATGAACCCATTTTTTCCTCACTTAAACTACATTTTGATGGTCTGTTCAAGTTCTCCAAACTTAAACAATTTCAGGTAGTTTTCCCAAAATGTGTGAGTCAAGCTAACTAGTGTGTGAATAAGTGCATGTGTCACAGTGACTACTGACCTGTGTCTCCGATATGGTCACAGGCTGTTTAAACACAACCCATTCCACCGTCTCAGAGCACGGTGGCACCGTCAGAGAGCCGTTGTAGATGTAATACTTGTCTGTGTTATTAGGCAGCAAGGGCCACAAAGAGAATGCATCCATTGGCTCAATTTTACCTGATTGAAGAAAAAAACTAGATACATATTCATATACATAATTCAGACAACATGAAACAAAAGTCTAAACAATGACAAAGCCAACTGGCATTCTTGGTAACATTTCAGTAGTTGAGAGGAAAAAGCATCAGTGTTGACTGTAGCGTCGTTGACACAATGGTGCTTCGAGCGACACAATTAAAATAAATTTTTCCTTCAAAAAGTTAATTTACTAATCATGTTGATAGGAATGGACCTTTGACACTAAAACCAGTTATAGATATTCAACATACGGAATAATGCGTAACGTCATGCAAATCACAGAATTCATGCTTTATTAAATTTTTTGCCTACATATTAAGTGTTTCGCCTCCACCAAGGACACTGTACATTTGTTGGTTATTAGCTGCATCAGTTTAATGCCTGTTGACCAGGATTACTCCAAAAACATTTCTTTTTTTTCTTTTTTTGCAAAAAAACTGGTGAAGAGCCTGGGTCTAATGAGGAACAGAAACCTTTTTGTTTTGTGATTGTGTGGCGAAGTCCATAACATTTGGAGGCCGTTTTTATTTTACTTATTTTGCATTGTAAGATGCGGTGTTCTGGGCCATGGCAGAAGTTCGCACTCCATAATTAACCTTTTTGTTTTGGGATGTTTTTTGCCTTTATTTGATAGCAGGAAGCGTTTGGGCCAACTGAACCTTTGCTTTGGAATGGCAGAACCATATCCACTACTTCCAAAATATCAGCAAAGAGTTACACACTATATTGACTTTGGATCATTATGCCTTAAATATATTTTGAAAAAACTTTAAGATTTTTGTTTTTGTACCAAAAACATCTGCAGATTTTGTGATCTGTGCAATGCAATTTGCAATTAAATGTGCCAAATTAAACGAAATATGTAAGAATCTCATGTACATGAAGGACATGGTTAAAATAAATAAACCCTGCAAAGTGAATCTTTGTGTTCAAAAGAGAGATTTTAACCACGGGGTATTTAATTAAAGGCTCATTGTATCACTAATGGAACAATGTTTTGGAACAGTGTTTCTTTACTTTCAGTATATTGTTGGATGATAGATAACAGTGACATACCAAACCTGCTGACAGTGTTGACAGCTTCTACAACAGGGCTGAAGTTTTCGTTGTCATCCAGGCTGGTCTGTAGGTGAGAACATAGCCTTCTATTTTGGATTTCATATTCAGTCAGATTTCATATAGATAATTACTACCCATTGGCATATTGTTGTTTCCATACAACCCCAACTCAGAAACACATGGGTAAAGACTACACAACCTTTTGTAAATCTTACTATATCTCTTTATAATTTAACTTTAATTACTTGGACTTCCATTAATTGAAATAGAAGAAAACTACCTGCAAAAGTGAGCTACAAGCCAACAGGTATAGTCCCACCTCAAAGAGCACAGCCAGAGCAGCGATCCTCCCTCCCTCCCTGACAGCGTCGTCCAGAGTTTGGAAGTCATCTGCATTGTAACAGTAGATCTGCATCTGAACAAAATGAGTACACAGATGCACGCATAAATATACAATGCACAATGAAAAGTACAAAGAGCTTCAGAGCAGTCAGAAATGAGCAAAAATATTTATTTTTGTATAACTTTGAAGTGAATTTGATTGAAATTCTACAGGTGACTTTACACCGTTAGTTCTAAGTGGACCAAACCATGCAAGAAAAACCCACGTGGGATCACAATGTCCCTTCATTGGTCAGAAGTGCTGAGTTTATGTTCAGGGTTTTAATATCAGCAACATCAAATTCCTGTTAAACTGAGGATTTATCAGAGGTATTGTTGGCATTGACTGAGTCCTGACTGAAAACCATCTAGACAGACCAGTGGTCCATCCCTATCTTCTGAAAGTTGTCATCTATATACCAGTCATCTATATGTCTCATTGGCTTTTTTTTTTTTCCATTGATGGGGGCACTCAGCACTGAGGCACCTGGTGCTAGCCCATTCTTAAGAAAATGTGGTCCATGGCCATAGGTCTATAAGTAGTATGCCTGGTCTCCCTAATTAACCACTTTGACAGAAAGATGTTCCAGTGCCAAAGAGTCTCCAGAGAGAGCTGGTACCAAAGACATCAAGTTGCAATTGTTGGGACTGGTTTTATCCCAATAATGCCCTCTCACCTCTCAACTGAACCATACCAGGGTCAACCTGAACCTGGATGGTATCCCATCTTTTCATGTGAACCATGATCTCCTTGTTTGGCCTGGACAAGAGTTTGAATGTGTCTTATTTGGTTCCCCAAGCAAACAGGTCTACCTCTACAAAATGGATCACAGCCCAATTAAAATTGACTAAACGGAAGTTGTGAAACTGTCTCAACAGGCTTTTCAAGTATGCTGTAAACTAAAACAATCAAGGCAATATATTGTTGGTGTAGGGTGTGTTTTCTGTAGGCACACATATTCCTAGATGTTTAACCAAAATCCAGGTAATGGGGTTCCAAAAAAAAAAAAAAAAAAAATCCACACTCAAATCAAGTCAAAATGACTCCCCATTTTACTCCTTTAAAAAATGGCATCTGCATTGATGGAAAAGAAAGTGTGTTAAAGAAAAGTCCTGGGAATTAACTGACGATCTGGAGACAGACAGCATAACAGATGGGTTAATAAGCAGATGCTACGTGTTTGTGTACCTCCAGAGGATATTTCATCCCGTTTACGCTGTGTTCAGATCCATCTGAAGAGGTATTGCAGCGTCCCCAGTGGAAAGTGATGCTGCCAACACGAAACCTGGAGCTCAGTCCTCCTCCACTCACAAAGAAGTTCCCGTCCACACTGATGGCCACTGCAGTACACATTATGTATGCAAACCAACGGTTAACACAGAGAGAGCTCATGTGGCAGGATTCACCCGCTTCACAGGGTACAGCGCAACAACAGTGATATAATGCCAATGAAGATTTTAATTTAGACCTAAAACAACTGAGGAGTAGTCAAGACAGAGCCGGCTACCCTACTGTTGATGCTAATGTGGAAATATCTCACGATGCAATGGTCATCGTATACTGTGTACATATAAATAAAATTACAAGTCAAATAATTGCATGGTTGGACAAGAAGATTGTGATCTACTAATATGTAGATCTGGGTTCAATTCCTGGTCATGCTACCTCCTTGTATTCTTGGAAAAGACACATTATCTGCATTGTCCCAGTCGCCCCAGCTGTAAATGGGTGTCAGCCTTAGCTGGGGAATAACCTACATTGGACTGCAGCCCCATCAGGAGTGAGTCATAGACTCTCATCTGCATTACGCGACAGAATCCAGGGATCTGCAGCGAATAAAATCAGTCTCAGAGTATGTACGGGAATGGCAACTTGGAGAATTCATTCTTTTTCTTTAGAAAGAAAAACCCTAGCCAAATAAGGGGTATATATGGGCATTGTGTAACCATTTACACGGTGCAGCTTTTACAGAGGTCAGGGTTTCCCTTATAATAGTACAGACTAGGTGAGCTGCCAGGCCAGAAATATTGTTGTAATAACAGCAATGAAAAATAAGGGAGACAGTTCAGAAACTGCTGCTGTGTATGAGGGAGCTGTGCTGTGGTCGTGATGCTGAACAGCAGCACATAAACTATAAAACTGACACGGCACGCCGTAAAGTCTAGCTCTTCCACTCCGCCAGGAAGCCGTGTAACGAATGATGCAACAGATAAACATTTTAGTCTCTTCAGTCACAGCCACAGAAACCTGTAACTTCTTTGCAGCTGTCAAGGTATCTTGGTGGCTTCCCCCACTACTCTCCTTCTTGCACAGTCAATCATTTTTTGAGAATTGTCTACCCAAGGAGGATTTATTGTACCATACTGTTTGCATTTCTTAATGACTGATGTAAACAATCGCTAAGACATATTCAGTACCTTGGAAATGTTCATGTATTCATCCCTTGAGATGGTTGTGAAAGTGATGATTTACTGTCAACTCGACAAAATGTGGCATTAATTCTACAGCGATGTTTTCATATGTATATATTTTCTTTATTTCACTACATAAAAGCATGTTTTGTTATTCTGTAGCTTTGGACATTTTATTAATTAATTATGATTGCACACAACTGGATCATTTTTTGCATTTATTCCTGAACATATTTTAAATTATCATGTGTGCCAACAATGCCAAGCAGAATCGTCCATAAACAGACATGGCGCAGATTGTCCTCGTTCACATAATCATGCCCTCACCCCGAAACATGGCCAAACCTAACCTTAAACCACATCTTAACCCCCAGGCACTGAAAGTGTTCCCACAGAGACGGACCAAAAAGATGATGATGATACAGTGCCTTGCAAAAGTATTCAGCCCCTTGGTATTTCACACATTTTAATTTGTTTATGACATTTAAAATACAAAAAGTAAACCAGGCTTCTCAATATAAAAATTTCTAAAATTATCTTCCTTAGACTCAAACTGAAAGTAAATCTCTACAACTTGGTATAAATTAATTAAAAATATAAAAGCCAAGATGATGGGTTGCATAAGTAATAGGCCCCTTTGGTATAATACATGTAAATAATCACTTTTATTGCCCGTTTTCTTCACACAAGTCAGGGGATGGATACATAAACATTTCCAAGTCACTGAATATGTCTTAGACTTTATTTACATCAGTTATGAAGAAATACAAACAGTATGGCACTCTATGGTAAATCTGTGTGGAGTAGACAGTTCTGAAAAACTAAGTGACTATGCAAGAAGGAGAAGAGTGAGGAAAGCCACCAAAACACCGAGACAACCCAGAAGAAGTTATAGGCTTCTGTGGCTGTGACTGGAGAAATTGTGCACAGTGCATATTTTGCATTTTGTATCTCCAGTTGTACAGCTTCATGATGAAGTGGAGCAGAGGAGGGTTTTCTTAAAAAGAAGACCTGAAAGTTCACCTACAATTTGCCAGAAGGCACATCTGAGATGCAAGCCTAGATTTGATGTTTTAGTGAATGAAGACCCCCATCTATACCACTTCATCATGAAGCTGTATAACTGGAGATACAAAATGCAGAATTTGCACTGTGCATAATTTCTCCAATCACAGCCACAGAAGCCTAAAACGTTTTCTGGGTTGTCTGGGTGTCTTGGTGGCTTTCCTCACTCTTCTCCTTCTTGCACAGTCGCTCAGTTTTTCAGAACTGTCTTCTCCACACAGATTTACCATAGAGTGCAATACTGTTTGTATTTCTTCATAACTGATGTAAATAAATTTCAAGACATTCAGTAACTTGGAAATGTTCATGTATCCATCTCCTGACTTGTCTGAAGAAAACTGGCAATTAAACTGATTATTTACAGGTATTATACGAAAAGGGCTGAATACTTATGCAACCCATGATCTTGGCTTTTATATTTTTAATTAATTTATATCAAGTTGTAGAGATTTGTTTTCAGTTTGAGTCTAAGGAAGATAATTTTAGAAATGTTTGTATTGAGAGGCCTGATTTACCTTTTGTATTTGAAACGCCATAAACAAATTAAAATGCGTGAAATACCAAGGGGCTGAATACTTTTGCAAGACACTGTAGTTGCAACAGCTTCGACTTGTTTCCCTCCACGCAGCGCCTGTCGTCTCACTGTCTCTTCACGTCACTTTCTCCCCACTTGCTCTTTTACTGCTCTTCCTCACTTTCATCTGCACATCTCGACATCTATCTTGTTTCTCGATGAGATATACTGCTGACCCTCTGGCTTCTCTTCTCTCCTACTCATCTTTCTTTGAGTCTCTAAATTGTTTTTCCCTCTACATCTGAAAAGTTAAACCACTTAGCACAACTGGGGATGAAGATGATGTACTCTGATATCTTTAGGGTACCAAAATACTGTCAAAATTATATTCAGACTGTAAATATAACATATACCAATCCTATAATTCTAAGCATCATTGTGATTTCCTACAGGATGACATCACAAATGGATCACATGTGCAAAAAATGAGGTGACAGTTTATATGAAATGCATGATGACAACCTCATCACAATATTGCCACAGGTAGCAGTTGTTGATGGTATGGTAGTTTGTGAGTACAAATACAATGTATTATATTCAACTCAAGTTCAACTTGCCCAAGATACATTAATATGGGAGGTCCACTCAAATTTGGTAAAAATCAGATAAGTGTCTGACCTTACAGCTGGCAGGGTATTTTTAAAAAGTCACAAAAATAGATTAATCAAAACAAACAAACAAACAGAAAGAAAACAAAGCATTTTAGATTCAGACGTGATGTTTTTCCTGATAAAAATGAGTTTTTTTTAAAGGATTAACAAGCACTGAGATGACAGACATCACTGTACTCTACTCGCCACTGTTGTTGGATCAGCGTCCATATGAGCAAATACAGCCAGTGTGAACAAAATCTGACACACTACCAAATGACATTCAGTCTGTTATCTACTATGGCCAATGAGGAAACAGATAAGGGTAGTGTTCTATTGTGCATGACATTATTTCTAGAAGATATTTTATATTTTTCTCCCATCAATTTCCACTAAAAGTTCCAAAAACTGCAAAAACACACTGCCCATTCAGGACAGCCAAACATGGACGTACCCGTCTTCCCATTGTTGTGGATGGTGCTGGACTTTCCTGTCAGTTTGTCCCAGCCCTCTAGCTGTAGGTTTTGGAACTGCAGGCTGACCTGGATGAAGGTGTCGTCGATGTCCACAGGAGATTGCTTGGCACTGTTGCAGGACGGGAACTTCTTACCCCAGTTATGCTGGTTCACACTACCTGTACACACAGACATCGAGTAAATGAGATTAAAGCGTCAATCAAAACCACATTTTCATTTCTTCGACAATCTGTGAGCAGATTAACACCACACTGAAAAATGCTCAAACCTGAAGAAAAAAGGTTCATCCAGTGTGGGACAATGAGTGCAATGTGGCCTTTATTTACAGATGCCAAAATACTACACATACTATCTTAATAGTAACTATAAAATACATTATTGCTTTTAAAAAAGAACATAATTTGGCGTTTGCAATGGGTGCGATTTGTTAACGCCGGGTGCGGATGTAAACTGTAGGTCACACATTACTCTCGCTCAGTGTGTGCGCTCATTAATTCATGAGTGCATGCCATGCTGCGTAATGCAGCGTATGTGTGCTTTAACAAGGCCATACGTTTCAAAATGATAATGAAAAAGAATCTGACTAGCATGAACATAAATTAAGTTTTCATACAATCAAATTTATAACAACACATGATGCAAAGCACACGATGGCCACTTGCGACCTTAACAATAAGGTCAAGGTCACAACAACGGATTATGCATAATTACGCAGAGTACTGGACAAAGTCTCATTCAAATTCACCACAGTGGTTACGAGATTTACACCAAAAAAAAAAAACAAAAAAAAAAGATATGACCCAGAAATGACAGACTTTTGCCACAACACAATACATCCAATTTTAAAACAAGTGCATAAAAGTTAAAAACAACAACAAAAAAAAAACATTACATTTATCATATTTATACTCAATGTTCTGCTAAACAGTTTACTGACACCAGTCAGCTACGTGCACATCAACTGACAAAAAAAAAGGGTGAATATCAGCACTGCTAAACATCCATATTTTAAATGTTTCAGATATTTCAAGTTAAACAACAACAAAAAAACAAATCATCATTTAAATAGAACCGTTTCAGCATCATCACAAAGCAAACTTCTACGATCAATCAGCTTGGCAGCATGTGCTGTGTGTGGCCTGGCATGTTTTAGTACACTTCAGTTGTTAAGATTTGAGTGTGTGTGTGTGTGTGTGTGTGTGTGTGTGTGTGTGTGTGTATATATTACTTAACACGTCACAGCTGACCTTTTTACTTACAGTCATAAGTACAGCAGCACATGTGCGCCAGCTAACAGAAAAGCAGTTATTCTTGTGTCAGTGACCACATCTGGCTTCATCCATCAGCTTAACAAGCACACACACACACACTCTCACACACACACACACTAGATGGTTTATAGACTGTATGTTAACAAGTGGCTGAGAGGCGGGAAAATGAATCATAAATCACCTGAAGCTACATGATTTTAATGTTCTCATTTAAATGTGCACACACGCACGCATATGTGCACAAACCCAGTCACAGTCAGCTGAGAAGTCAAATTTACATTAAGTATGGAAATTACATGTCATATCTCTGAGTTGCACGTGTTTTCCACATCACTGGCAGAATAAAGTCTACTAACGCCGCCGCTGCTACTGTGAGAATCGGGTTCCTATTGTGGTCAAATCCACGTGGGAGACGTTTAAAGCAGAGAAACTGTAATTCTGAGGGGTTTTTTTTAATGTTATTCTTTTGTTGTTTCTCAGCTAGATGAGCCTTTGGCGCAGTGTTGTAATTACAAGGATGTTGCTCCACTCCTTCACTATCTGGACTTATATTATTCACCTTTTCAATAAGTAAATACTGGTCTCTGTGTGCCTCTAAAAGAGATGATAGACATAGAACAGAGATTAGTTATTGGATGCCAACCAACCAGAGGACCACCACAGTTGGCAGATGACAGCAGAAACAGCAATGAAAAGGCCAGAAGAAAAGATAAACAGATGACAGACAGATACAATAGTGTTCAGAATAATAGTAGTGCGATGTGACGAAAAAGATTAATCCAGGTTTTGAGTATATTTCTTATTGTTACATGGGAAAGAAGGTACCAGTAGATTCAGTAGATTCTCACAAATCCAACAAGACCAAGCATTCATGATATGCACACTCTTAAGGCTATGAAACTGGGCTATTAGTAAAAAAAGTAGAAAAGGGGGTGTTCACAATAATAGTAGCATCTGCTGTTGACGCTACAAACTCAAAACTATTATGTTCATACTGCTTTTTTTTTAGCAATCCTGTGAATCACTAAACTAGTATTTAGTTGTATAACCACAGTTTTTCATGATTTCTTCACATCTGCGAGGCATGAGTCAACCAACTTGTGGCACCTTTCAGCTGTTATTCCACTCCAAGATTCTTTAACAACATTCCACAATTCATTCACATTTCTTGGTTTTGCTTCAGAAACAGCTTTTTTGATGTCACCTCACAAGTTCTCAATTGGATTTAGGTCCGGGGATTGGGCAGGCCACTCCAAAACATTAATTTTGTTGGTTTGGAATCAAGATTTTGCTCGTTTACTAGTGTGCTTGGGGTCATTGTCTTGTTGAAACACCCATTTCAAGGGCATGTCCTCTTCAGCATAAGGCAACGTGACCTCTTCATGTATTTTGACATATCCAAACTGATCCATGATACCTGGTATGCGATATATAGGCCCAACACCATAGTAGGAGAAACATGCCCATATCACGATGCTTGCACCACCATGCTTCACTGTCTTCACCGTGAACTGTGGCTTGAATTCAGAGTTTGGGGGTCGTCTCACAAACTGTCTGTGGCCCTTGGACCCAAAAAGATCAATTTTACTCTCATCAGTCCACAAAATATTCCTCCATTTCCCTTTAGGCCAGTTGATGTGTTCTTTGGCAAATTGTAACCTCTTCTGCACATCTCTTTTATTTAACAGAGGGACTTTGCGGGGTAGTCTTGCAAATAAATTAGCTTCACACAGGTGTCTTCTAACTGTCACAGCACTTACAGGTAACTCCAGACTGTCTTTGATCATCCTGGAGCTGATCAGTGGGTGAGCCTTTGCCATTCTGGTTATTCTTCTATCCATTTTGATGGTTGTTTTCCATTTTCTTCCACGCGTCTCTGTTTTTTTTGTCCATTTAAAAGCATTGGAGATCATTGTAGATGAACAGCCTGAATCTACTGGTACCTTGTTTCCCATGTAACAATAAGAAATATACTCAAAACCTGGATTAATCTTTTTAGTCACATAGCACTATTGTTATTCTGAATTGACTACTGTATATAGACAGTGTCTGGCTTGTATTTTACACAATTTATGTATATTACGGTTGGGCCATACAAATGCAGGCAAATGTCCTCCTAAATAAGGCTAAAATTTCCTCTTCGTCCACAGTTCAAAGATGACTACTCTGGATTAAAATATCAGTAGCATCTAAATTTACAAGCATGTGGGGTTTTGATTAAATACAGAAAGCACATCTACCTTCTTGGCCGCAAATAAAGACTGAAATAATGAACTTATCACACTGTAAAAAATGTCCTTTTTCATGGCTTCCTAGAAACACACACACACAAGAACCCTGAAAGCAACAAGCAACAAGGAAACTAATTGTTTGGGAGAAAGAGTCATGCAATCAGCAAAAGTACCCCTCGGCACTGTTTACGCCTCATTCAAGGTTATGATTAGGGCTATATTACCAGTAACACTAGCATCCATCAACTTATAGTAGCTATTATATAACGGCTGAACTCATTGTCATTTGATTGGTGCTTTGTATGTCACATGACATGGATTATTTGTCACATTTGTGTTGCATTGCATTTAGACTGCAGTTTGGTTCCATTTAGAGTGCAAATGTGGTTCCATACGTTTGGCACCATTGCATGTTGCACACACACACACACACACACACACACACACACACACACACACACACACACACACACACACACACACACACACACACACACACACACACACACACACACACACAAAAACAAAAAAAAAAAAACAAATCCACTGTGCTATCTGGAGGCTGTTAGCAGGAAGTTAGAATGAAAAGTTGGACTAATTTCTGACGTGAGTTTTTTCCGCTGCACTGAGGATGTACACAGTCTTTTTACAGTTGTACACAGTTTTTTATAGTACACATGCACACAAGTGCCATCTCGGTTGCGCACAGGGGACAATGACAACGACTCTACCAAGACGACGATTTGATTGAGCTAAGTGACACAGCTAATTCTTGTAACACACAGATACACACACACCCACCCACCCACACACACACACACAAAAAAAAAAAATCCACTCCGCTGTAAGCCGTCTGGATGCATGAAGAACTGGTCAAATGAAAAGCTGACATGATTTTTGGCTGGACTGGGGAACTACACAAAGTCTTTTTTTATGGAAGTCTGAAGTCAGTGCACAGCGTCACTGGACTACATGTCACAATTTGTACTTTAGCGGCAGTGGAACACCAAAATATAAGTCCCTTTTCTGTTGTTTATAATTTAATAAAATATCAAATGACAAGAATCTATTTTAGCCGTTATATAAAACAAATAATGAATGTTTTTACATTCTTTCAATGTAACGAATATTTAATTTGGTGAAAGCTGGAACATTCTATTCAACAAGGCTTTGGTATGAGCTTTCACCTCATGAAATATTCATACCATTGAACTCATAAACATTCATTATTTGTATACTGGTGTAGTGATAAAACATATTACGCCTTGCCGCAGTGATCGCCCCGTAGCGTGTGCTTCTCGAGTCCAACACAACACAAGCATGCTCAAATTGAACCTGAAGCACTGACACTGATTTCCAGTTTAAAATTTCTACAAATATCTTTGGGGAAGACGCATCCAGCTAATCTGCCCTGTGTTAGCTAACAGAGCAAGGCCTGATTAGCATTTGCATGGGAGACCTCTTGAGAAGACCAGGGGCTGTGTGTGTTCATCCAGGAAACACTCAAGTTGTGTTAGAAAGGGTGTCTGGTGTAAAACTTCTATCTGCTTTGGTGACCCTGAACAAATGGGCGTAGCTGCAACGCAATCATCATCACGATCATCATCATCATCTTTGGGGAAGACTTATTAGGAAAGAAGCAGAGAAGAAAAAGGAGGTGATAAAGATGACACAAGAGAAGAAATAAGGACATAATGCAGACTAGAAGAGGTTTCTCTCTCTAGACACTCATCTTTTGCATTCCCCCCATCTCTTTGGAGTGAGCAGAAGAAACAAAGTGTGGATATGCACACGGCATGTATACATGTTTCAGAAGTGCACATATGCATGTGCACTCCATCTCTCTTTTACAGCCTACGCTTATACCAATTATGCTCGCTTGGCGCTCGGGGCACAGCTGCACAAAGGCTGAAAGCGCCAACAGGCAGCATGATTAAACAGAGTAACATAAGAACTGACTGTTTTTTAGCGATCGTTTATGTAGCTGCTGACAAATATCTGAATATGTATGAAATATTAAGATTACAGAACAGATAGCTGTCAGGTTTGGTATACGATGGTTTTTGAAGCTGCATCAGTGCCGTATGGCAGGGGCAGCTAAATATTTAACCTCAGTTTCTCAGCATAGAGATTGTTGCTGGGGGTTGCTACTGTTGCCTGTAAGTTCTGGATGGAGTATTTTGAAATCATAGCCACATTAATTACAGTTATTAATTACACCACGTCCAATTATTCCTCAATGAGGGTCCACGTACAAATGCTGCCATGCATAATGTAGAGTTTAAACGCCACAGACACATTTGTCATTTTGTGCTACAGCACAGAAATAATACTAAGTTGAAGCAGAAAGATTCTAAAGCTGGAAAGATGTAAGATACTGAATGAATCAATTATGCATAGCAGAGAAGCACTACACACAGACATGTACATCCCTCATACAGCAACACTGTCAGATCATTCAAGAAAATAATCCCCATAATGCTCTCCCCTGTGATCTCTGATGGCTCAGAGAACATGTGAACATGAAAATGTCTGCAGACCCACAGATGCCAGAGATAAAACATTTTACACAACTGCTCCATTAATTTTTCCACTAAGAAAAAAAAAAAAAAGCACTGACTCGAGTGCATGCCTTTGCTAAGGTCCCAAATTCCCCAAGTAGGAATGCAAGAGATGCCAATGTACGGCCAAGTTGTGGCCACTGGAAGACTCTGATTTAAATCAGCATTCTTGCACCCAATGCAAAGCGATGCACATCACCGTCCCTCATGTTATTGCTATTACAATTATATTTATTTGTAACAGCAGCATATCACAACATAAAGTGCCCCAAGGTGTTACACACAAACAGGGTTTAAACCTTAACCACCCCATGAGCAAGCACATTGGCAACAGTGCAGAGCAAAAACTCCCCAGATGTTTTTTTTAATTACAGGAAGAAACCTCAAGCAGACCACACTCACTGTGGTGGCCATCTACTCTGGACATATCAACAAAATAGAAGAAAGACACAACAAAGAACGGTCAGAATATGCAGCGATAGATATTTTTCCAGCTAAGTAACCACATGCAGTCAAGTATAGGTGCATCTGAGTGGAAAATAGTGTTAGTTGTTGACACGTTGCGGAGGATCAGCTGTTTTTAGCGAGCAGATACGGAGCGGCTCAGCTTAGAATTCTAAATAAAGGAGAAAAAAAAAAGCATAAAAATGTCTTTGTAAAGCTCAGTGCAGGTGTGCTGTTGTCACCTCGCTTTAAGGGGTGACGACGAGTCGTAGCTGCTGCAGAAAACCGCGGATGAAAAGCTCATAGCTCGCTTAAAGTGGGCAGTTCAGTCGAACCCCGACCCCCTGCCCACGGACCAAGTTTAATGCTGCCATCGACCCACAATGCAAAAATAATAGTAACGCACAGTGACTTGGAGAAGTAACTTTAATCTGATTACTGATTTGGAAAGATTAATGCGTTAGATTGTTCATTACCAAAAAAGTGGTCAGATTAGAGTAATGTGTTTAAATAACGCGTTACCGGCATCACTGGTGCAGAGTAGACACATTCACATGTGATGCAACCCGAGTTCATTCCGCACCTATTCACACATTGGTGCTCCTTGCAGATCCTCTGGTAACCATTGCAGATACAACACGGAATTGGATTGTTTTGCCTAGTTCACTTGTAGAGCAATCCTATAACTTCCAAATCAATATAGGGGGACAAATTGCAAGGAGAACCGGATTCCCAGACTGATTTATTGTTTACATGAACTGACACGATGTTTGAGCAAAACATAAAGTGACACAAGACTGAGATTTACCTCAAACACTGAGGGTGTTACTTTCTGCAAAGGAGCCTTGTGTCAGACAAATGTCTGTGGATCTTAGTATCCAATATGTCAGAATTGGCAGACTGAGTGTGTGTGAAGTGTGGTGACGAGGTATTTGGATGCTTGAGTCTTCACAGTTGCTGCTCATGGCCATGTGGGGCCACAAGTGTGCCGATAACATGGCCAGTAAACTCATTAAATCTGGCGCATACTGGTACAAGCAATGGAGAGAATGAAAATGAGGAAAGGGGCCGTGTGTATTTGTGAAAAAAGGAACACACACACAAACACACCTCTGCACCATTACCTCATCATTTCCCACAAGGCTTCAGAAGAAGCTGCCAAAGCTGCCAACAATTGGAGCAGAAGAGGAGGCAGCCTAAAGTTATTCAGTGAGTAAGAACGGTGTGAAGTGCGTGCACACACACACACACACACACACACACTGCAAAAATCAGATGGAGGATAACATGAAGCTCATAGCTGCTTCACAGACCTACTAATTGGGATCAGATGTTTCCAGATATGCACTTTATGCCCTACAATCGCTCTCAATTTAACATCAAGCATTTAAAAACCAACCAAGAGTAATGTTTTATAAGCAGTCAAGTGTTAAAAGCATGTTTTGTTTTGTTTTGTATTTCTTTGCTGCTGCCCATGTGTGTCACCAATATCCACTGCAGAGAAAAGAATCATCAGTAACCAATAACAGAGAGGATTTGTAACATCCTGAAGTGCATCTCTGCAGAATCAACAACACACCATCTCTGCTGCAAGCAGAAAGAAGCTGATGGATTGAATTTGCCACTGTAGTAAAGTGATGGACTTGAACAAGACCAAAACAGCAGCGGTCAATCTTATTATTAAGTGCCCAATAGATGAATTTCAGCAAAAACTGGTAATATGACTTCGATCAAACCTGCTAGGATCAGTGGGCCTATAGATGGGAAGATATGAATTGATTTTGGTTAGTATCAGTCAACAATCTAAGATAGACTTCAAGGCAAATTTCCAACCTGAAGAAGAAAGATGTTGACAATGAAGATGACAATGAAGATGATGATCAAGAAAATGATGATAATGATGATGAAGAAGAAAATGAAGATGGAGATGAAGAAGATGAAGTAGCAGTAATAGCAGTAGTGCAAAACAGAACACCTCCTCAGGTCATTTATTCCAACTGCAGTCAGACTGTATAATACCTCAAAATGTTTTTAGCACCATAACAACCTGCTGATTTAGCACTACACCTTCCGACACCTTTTGTGCTTTATTACATGCACAACTGTGTAATTTAGCCTGTGCAATAATTTTATCATATCTGTACTCACTTATATTCTATTTTTCACATAATCTGTTCTCATCAGTATTTATCCACCCACCAGCAAACATCACAATGTACTTTAGTCACCTTTCTTTATGTAAATATTTTTCTTTACTACTGTACGACTCTTGCTGCTGAAACAAGTGATTTTCCCTGCCGTGGGATCAATAAAGTTTATCTTATCTTAGAAGTTAGAGTAGCAGGTCCTACATAAATCCTGTAGCCTGCTGGTGTTTACTTCTGAATTCCGTCGTGTGACTCGGTTGACAGTTGACTCTCCATGGTTGGCATATTAGTCCATTGCAGGTTAACTTGTAGGAAAATGGCTAAGTTTATGGAAACCAATTCAGGTATCTTGACAGTTTGAAAAACCCACTAAGATTTTTTTTTTACATGCCTGAAACTTTGAAATGTGGGCGTGGCATCGCTATGCTGTCTGGGTACTTTTAATCGAGCTAAACTATGAGCTGTTAGAAAAAGTAGTTCCAGAAATGTTGAAGATGTTCAAACGAAAACAAAGAAAACAGAGATTCTAAAGTTTGAATTCCTTTTTTTTTTCAAGTACCTTGTGCCATTTTGGTTTGTTTAACTTTGTTTTTCTTAAACTCAGGATAAATTAAAATTCTGACAGGCTTTAGAAGGAATTAAAAGTACAGGAAACTGGCACATTGACTGTGTTTGTGCGTGACACAATCCCCACTTCCAATGTTGTCCTCGTCATCCCTCTCTGTTTTGTCTCCAGGGGGTCCTTGGGATCCTTCTGCCTGGAAGACACCCTCCGGGGCCCCATCTGTTAACAGTGTGAGTCTGTTATTGTGTGCTCTGATTTCCACAAGTGTCCTCTTGTGGGAAAATGTACGGGGAGACTATGTTTTCTACAGGATAACAGTCAAATATCATTACAGGAATACAGTAGAGAGTCTATTGCTACGTAATGGTGGTGTGAAGAATCTTAAAATATATGAGATACATAAATACTACAGCTACGAGATATCAGATGCATCACTGAATCTACTGATCCGTTATCAATCTCAGTTATTGTAGGAACATTATACGGTACTTAACTCTTAATAACTGAAATCATTATTGTATTTCTATGCCTGTGTTTCTCTTCATCACTCCCCAACGTTCGTCTCTGTCTCCTCTTTCTTCTTAATCCAACTAAACCATAGCTGGAGGTGACAGAAACTTCAGTCCTGTGCGTGCTTTGTCTAGGGAGCGCAAACACATTTTAAATATTCATAAGTCTGCCTTAGTCCATAAAGTTCCATCCCTAACAACGCACTTCTTCACGTACTGTCCCACTGCAGGTCATTCAGATGTCCTAGTTTTCCAAGAAAATGTTCATTGTTGTTCCGTGTTTACCTTTACTTTTCCCGCCACCTTTAGACAATCAAAGGAAAAAAAAGCCACACTGTTTGATGCAGAGCTTTGAACCCGAGAGCTGCGATTTCAATGTAGCCCGAGTTTAAACTTCCCCTCAGCTTCTCCTCCATCTTAGTTCTTCATTTTCCTCATCTCTCCGTCAGCCTCTCTCTCTTTCTTTCCCTTAATTTCCTTCTGTTCCGTTACTCCTGTGCACTGCGCCTCACAATGAAGTGCGTTTCTTTCACACGTTAATGTTTTTACTCACGGCCCAGTGAACAGCACAAGGCCAGAAAAAAAAAAGAGGGTGGTCAGAAAAAGAAACTCGCACGTGGAAGGACCGCCGCAATTCCAGAGAATCCAAATGAAGCTCCAACGTGTCGCCCTCAGGAGCAATGACAATGGACGAAACGCAACACAGAGGAACAGGACAAGCACGGAGTGCAGGAAAAACAAGGAAGGAAAGACAAAAAAGATGTGAAGAAAGAGAGAAAGACAGAAGGAAAAAGGGAATAAAAAAGGAGGAAAGGGAAAATGGGATAAACAAAGACGGAAAAAGAAAATGTAAAGAAGAAATGAGATTGAAAGAAGGACAGTGTTACAGAAAGGCCCATAACAATATGGACAGTGGCAATCATTATCATTTTGTCTCTGTACACCATAATGAAGTTGAAATTAAAGTAAATAAATAAATAAAAATTTTAGATGTGCTTGTAGTGTAGACTGTCAGCTTTAATTCAAGAATTTTACCAAAAAAAAAAAAAAAAAATTACCCATTTTGGAATTGCAGCCATAACTGCACAGTGTTGTGTGGGCCGCTGAAGAGGAGGTACTGCTGGCCCACCACCACCAGAGGGCACCCTGCCTGGAGTGCGGGCTCCAGGCACAAGAGGGCGCTGCCGCCTCACAGGAGCAGCCGGGGTGACAGCTGTCACTTATCATCTATGACAGCTGTCACCAATCATCTGATCTTCATTTGTATATCAGCAAGACGACATCTCCACCTCTTTGCCGAGATATCGCTCTTCTTAGGAGGTAACGTACTCAGCCGTTGTGTTGTCTTTCAGACAGTAAACATTGTTGCTTTGTGTTTTGACAGTAGTCAGTGAGTACTTGCAGCTGGAGACTGAGTTGGACTTTTCACCAACCTTTTTGATAAGTACTCATACTCCTGCACATACCAGTTTTCTGATGAGAGGTGGAGGTGGATTTCCCACCATAAGTGTTACTGGGTGTAAACGCACCCACATCTAACTGTCTTTGCTCCTGGCCAGCAGTACCAGATCCGACAAGCGGAGGCAGTGGCCACCTGGGAGTTCGGGACTTGGCGGCTCCAGTATTCCCGGGGTTCGGTGGCAGAGGAAATCGTGTGGTTCCGGTTCTGCTTTGGACAGACGTCTCTTATCTTCGAGCCTGCCCACATGACACATTCTGTGAATTGACTTCATTGCATTCTATTGTGATCTGCCGTGTTTGTTGTGCTCATTCACAACAGTAAAGTGTTATTATTTGACTTCCTCCATTGTCCGTTCATTTGCGCCCCCTGTTGTGGGTCCGTGTTCCTACACTTTCACAACACTGCAACTTTTGTCTGTTGCACAACCAGTCACAGCTTCATGGTGGAGTGGATCACAGAAGAAAACACATATCACAACTGGAGTCTCCCATGTACCTTCTGGCAAACTGGAGCTGACATTTCACATCATCTTTTGAAGAAAATCCACCAACTTTGGGAGCATGTGAAACTGAGATGCTGACATCAGAGCTTCTCTGTACATAGTTTGGTAAAAAAAACAAAAACAAAATATGTATCTATAAATGTGGTTGCTCAATCTGTGCAGAATTCTGACCAAATCTGAGACACTTTGGGGGGAAAACTACACAAGGGAACTCACACATGGGTTGGATATTTAGTCTACTGGTTGAATGACCATTTTCCCTATAGAACTGGACTATAGTCCACTTGGAACTGGGCCAATTCCTGTTTTTTGAGGTGGGCCACAATCTTGTATTTATGTAACCTTGCGTCGCTTCTCCCCACTCTGGGCTCAAACTCAGTCCCTGGGATAGAAGGCAGGTACTCTAACCCAACCCATGGTCTCTAGTGTCGGTTGCTAAAGCGTGTTTTCGTCTTGGGGAATGAGGGCTATTTAACTTCTCCACAGCGCCACCCACTGGCCTCAGTTACATTCGCACCTCTCCAATGAGACAAACAAAACAAGACTCATCAGTAGATGACACATCCCCTCCAGTCCCCACAAATCAGTAATATAAAGTGTCGGGGGATCACCCAAGTACATGTTTATGCTAAATATGAAGGAAACTGGTCATCTGGTTCTTCAAATATTACTTTAACAAGGATGGCAATGAAAATATCTTGAATATCTCACTGTGGCCTTGAAAGTGACCCCAAGGTCACTGTCATCGACTGGTCTTGGGGGGGATCACCCAAGTACACCCTTGTGTTAAATATGAATGAAATTGGTCAACTGGTTCTTGAGATATTGTGCTAAGAAGCAAAAATGGACAGACGGACATATTGATCATTATATCTCCCCATAGTACATACCGGGGAGAGGGGGAAAATAAATGTGCCACGGTTTGATTGAAGTGATCCAACCTGGATAGGTATGAAAGCACCTTTAGTGAGCCAGTTTTCAGTCAGTTTTGAAGAAACCTATAGTAGACACAGTTCCTGTGTCATCACAGTTGGACTAAAACAACTGAAGTCTCCCTTGATAAGGTTGCTGACTGAAGTACAGGATCACCGCTGGTGACCAGTAACGAGTAATATGACTGATGTCCATGAGCTCAGTGACAAGCTGTTGACTCCAGTCAGTCCACCTGATTCCCCCGACCAGTAAGAAGATAATCTCTTCATCCAAAACCATTACTGTTTCTGCTGGCCCTCAGATTAACACAGCAGGGGTTCTGTGGTCACCTAATGGATGCCATCTAACCATATGGCGTGAAGCTCCAACAGGAACTTTATAACATGTCAATACAAAGTGCAAATTTACACAGTTTTGGAGTGTAAATTGGAAAATGTGGGTTTAATTCTTGGTGAAAACTTCATGTGTTGTCTCCAGATTGAGCAGGTTTGGGAGTCAGTGTATGGTTCAAGACCCGTTCAACATTCAAAAGCAATCGGGGGTCTAAACCACAACTTTTCATTTAGTGGACAACCTGTTCCAGCTGTGGTCAAATACTTTTATGAGCAAGAAATACACTATTAATGTATAAACGGATTAATAAAATGACTTCTTGCAATAATACTCACTAAAATATTTCTACAGACACTTCTAATGTACTGTTTACATTAATTATTCCAATCAAATGTGATTTTGGTAAACTCACCAATCCTCTCAGTAAATAAAGTTGAACTCCTGCAATATGATACATATTGTAGTACTGTATATTGTTCTGTCACCTGATGAAAACCTTATTTCCACTTCCACAGCAAGACATTGTCTGTCTAAGTGGCTGGAATTCTGACCTGGGAATAACTGTGGTTCTATAGAAATTCCAAAGTTATTAAGTTTTTTTTTCTCATAAGTATTTTGTTATTCACTAAAATAATCTGTTCCCAAGAAAACCTTTATCTTGTAAAATGCATTTCACCTTATTAAAGGGTTAGAAGCAGCCAAATGGTACTGACCTGAGTATGACCAGCCAACATCCTCCGGAAGTTTCCTCAGACCTCGAACCAGCAGCTCTGCAGCAACAACTAAAGGAGAGCAGGGAAAATTTGTGTCATTTTGTATACTTTGACTTTTTGGAGAATATACAGTTATACATGTTATTGTGGTACAAAGTATAGGAAGTAGCAACAGTCAATGTCAATATGAGTAGGTACAGCAGTGTTTGGCACAGAGCAAATATACAGTACTGTACATTTAATTTCCTATTTCAAATACTTGTTTCATTACATTCCTCCCACCTCGATATGTGTATGAAATTTTGAGTGTCTTCTCTTTGATTACTTTTTTGTGAGTGGGAAAATACCCTATAGATGAATATTTATGGTATAAGTAAGACCCTTCAGCTGAGGTGAATCTGAGGTGGATCTATATATTGATTTGGCCCAAGTTGTAGATCATATTACATGAAAAATGGGCAGGGGCGGGTTTGAACTGGGAACCTTCCACACTGAAAACAAGTGCACTTAACTGCTTCCCCGCCACCGCTGCATGAATATTCATGGTATCATATGGTTATGTATTTTGAGTTGGCAAATTGTGCTGCATTTACAGAATTGTTAAACCGTATAAGTCAACCTTTAAAATAAACTCTACCGAAGCCCAACTTCTGACCCTGCCTAGTTTTTGAAACATTAGCCTGTTTGTGTGTTTTTCTACAGCAATCCACCTAATCTACCCATCTTTTCAGGACAGACAACACCAAATAATCCAGTCACATAACTCAGCTTCCCTCTACCCAAGTATCTTTTGTCTACCCAGAGTGATCGTCAACTAATAATAAAACCAGATCATTTATAGTTTTGGTAGATGAACACGATGCATGTCATTTAACTTTTTTTAGTTTTGTTTTTTACGATGAGCAACAGTAACAGTGGACATGCAAACCGGCAGCAATCTGTTCCAGTGGAACACCTAAAATGTGTTTCCAAATCCAAAGGGTTACTGTAAAGAACTGAAGACACCTCCCTTTACCTTTGAGCCAAAAAGTAGCCTGTGTCACTGCAAAAACCCAAAATCTTACCAAGTGTATTTGTTGACTATCAGCAAACACAAATCTAAAGTAGAAACAGGTATTTCTCATCTTTTATCTTTCACGTGGTGTTGTCCCAAGCAGAACTCCACCCCCACCCCCGTCTGCAAAAAGAAACAAATATCCTACATGAAGATGAAAGCTCTGCGTGAAGCCAGGTGAAGGTCATGCACTTCTAGCTGCTATATTGAGGCATCACTGTTGCAAACTGTAATCCTATTGTTTGCTGTACACAACAAAGAGATAAGGAACACACAGCGAACATCACATAAACACTCACGTATGTACAACGCCGCTAAGTCACTTCTGAGCCACTGATTCATATTGTTTCAGTGCAGCTGTACAGTGAATCCACAAAACAATCTATCATCTGTAAATTTTTCATTTGGCAAACTCCAATACAGCCGCAGCGACGTGGGGATTTATATGGAAGTAAATCTGTGCCACCAGAGTTTGAATTTTTTTTAGCATCAAAATCAGACTTTGAAGTTGAATTTCTAAGGCTGCATTTGTTTAGCATCAAAATATTCACCCTCAAAAACTTAAACCTAAAAAAAAAAAAAAAAAAAAAAAAAAAAAAAAAAATTTCAACGTCAAAAATTCAACCTAAAAGAATCCAACCTCAAAAAAATTCAACCTAAAAAAAATTGAAAAAATGAAACCTCTAAAATTAGAAAAGCAGGGAGAGGCAATAGATCCATCTCAATCATCCAACGTAACAGATTTACTACCATAAACGTTGGATGATTGAGACAAGGATCGATTGCTTCTCCCTGCTTTTCTATTTTTTGAGGTTTCATTTTTAGAAGTTGAATTTTTTTCTTTAGGTTGAATTTTCTGAGGTTGAACTTTTTTAGGTTGAATTTTTGAGGCTGAATATTTTGATGCTAAACAAATTCAACCTTAAAAATTCAAATTCAAACTCTGATGGCACAGATTTACTTCCATAGATTTAGTTGTGCACCTCACACTTGAAGATGACCCCCCCCAGTTTCCCTGTGGCGCTTTACAATCTCTTTTCTGCATTTGGAGGTCAAGCAGATAAAAACAGACCTTTTGAAGCTTTGAACAAGTCTGAGCAAGGACTTACTCCTAAATCCACTTAAAGAAGTAAACTGCACTGCAATGAGAGCACATTCACCCACAGCTGAACCCAGAACACAGTTTGAAGTACAATCGGAGCCGTAGCGTATTCACTAAATGCATCGGGACTTGTCCTCAAGTCTCAGAGTAAGTTCAGTGAAAAATTTGTGCTGATTTTTCAAGCCTTATTTCTTTAATTTGTTTAAATGGACCTTAAATCAGAGTGCTGGTGTCTCTCATAGTGTGTTTGTTGTGCATTTCCTCAACACCCAGGTAAGTTTGAAAAAAAACATCACCATTTGAGACCTTTTGTCCTTACTGACAGACTCAAAGTGCGAAAGAACTTCAGAATTCATTCAGTGTTAAATGTGAAGTGGTTACTAGTTTTCACATCACTCAAAAAGCCATTTCCTTCTCTATGTACTTTGAAAATCCACAATAATTGCTTCCTGGAAAGAAATTACATTTTGAGAATTTTTTTCTTCTTTTTTTTCTGCTGGTGTATGGTTCAACTCCTTTTGAAAACAGTAACACAAATTCATGACACACATGATAAAGACTCCAGCCTTCTATCCTCTTATGTCTGAGCCACAGGAGGTCATACTGTGAAGAGACGATACAAGAGGCAAACAAATGATAGAGGAAAAACGGCAAACACTAAAGCCTGCACATGTTAAAATCAAGTGTGGCGGTAATACAATGCACTGACTTCAACCAAACGGCAATTTAAAACAGGAGAGAGAAAGTTGTTCCATACAACACTTACAGCATAGAAATCTGGAAGAATGTGTAGAAAATCCACACACTCTATATCACAAAAACGTCACCAGTAATAGTATACACAGAGAACCTTTAAAACCTGTTTTCAAATTACAAATGTTAAAGTTTAACCCCTTAACGCCTGAATTTATATAGCTGTATATAAAAAAATGTTTTGTGTGTGTTTTTGCCTTTAAGTAGATGGTAAATAATGTTGAGATTATTAATTTCACTTTTGCACAAAAAATAAATAGTAATTTTGGTATTTTGGTAATGACTTTATGTTATAATGTTATAATAATAATAATAATAATGGTATGTTGCAAATTTGCGACAACAGGCATACTGGTCAATTTGGTATGTTGCATATTTGAGTCAAATATTGTAGCATATATGCGACAACAGGCGTTAAGGGGTTAAGGATATTGTAGATTATAACTTGTTTTCTCACAAATGGAATTGTGTGTAAAATGGCTATAATTCCTCAATGGCCAATGCAATATCTTGCCAAAACCCTCGAATTTAAGCTGGAGGTGTACCCTTCAACCACACCTCGGTTGTACCATTTCAGCTTCACTTTGGTGATGTACAGAGGTAAAACTGGCCAACTACTTATTTTGGGTTGTCACAATACTTGAATTTCAAACTCAATATTGATACCCAGGAAAATATCAGGTACCAATAACATTGGTGGAAAAAATGAGAAACAATTGAGGCTTTTTTTTTTAATGAAAATTAGAACAGCACAAACAATCATATTTGTAAGTGGTCAACAAACAAAAAAGGACATTTTTAGGTTGTATGCAGTAGTGCAAATTAAGAAATAAAGAAATATATACAGAGAGAGAGACACACTCATACACACCCAAAACAATGTATTAACAACTTAATTGTCTTCCTTGTAAAAACAACTAAAACTTGAATAGACAGTGGTTTGCAAAAGTATTCAGCCCCTTGGTATTTCACGCATTTTAATTTGTTTATGGCGTTTCAAATGCAAAAAGTAAATCAGGCTTCTCAATATAAAAATTTCTAAAATTATCTTCCTTAGCCTCAAACTGAAAACAAATCTAGTAATTAAAAATATAAAAGCCAAGATGATGGGTTGCATAAGTAATCAACCCCTTTGGTATAATACCAGTAACTGCCAGTTTTCTTCAGACAAGTCAGGAGATGGATACATGAACATTTCCAAGTCACTGAATATGTCTTGAACTTTATTTACATCAGTTATGAAAAAATATAAACAATATGGCACTCTATGGTAAAGCCACTGTATTACTGTGTGTATCCATACTGTCCAATTCCTGTTTTCCAATGCCAGATTCCAACCTGGGACCTCCTGCAAGAAGGTGACAGTGCTAACCACTCCCCCACCACATTACCCATCTACACACATTGATTTTTAAATAAGATTAATTGAAACAACTAACTGAGGTACTGACT
The DNA here is from genome assembly GCF_902500255.1 of Thalassophryne amazonica. Lineage (NCBI taxonomy): Eukaryota > Metazoa > Chordata > Actinopteri > Batrachoidiformes > Batrachoididae > Thalassophryne > Thalassophryne amazonica. The sequence goes on from NC_047124.1 coordinate 14,877,821, forward strand.
GATCTGCATATTGCAGAGAATCTCATAAAGGACATTTGACCAATTGTGACCAGAAAGGCACCAGAAATATCATCACATAATCATGTGATAATGTATAAAAAGTTCCTGCAGACATCGTGGTAAGTGGCTATGGTTACAACATGTTCCATGGAAATAGAGCAGACTGGACCAACACATGTAGCTACACTCTGTAGAGCCACCTCCCAGACCTAGCACCAGTCCACCTAACCTATTTTAAGATGTCCACTCAATAAGAGATGGTTCAGACATCATGCCATAATGACATGAAGCACTGGAGAGATGTAAAGCAAATGTTGGTCATTAGTGATATTAGAATGACCCAGTGAGAATGAGGGAGTATTTCTCAGGGTAAAGGGCAGAAGCCAGAAGATACTGGTGCTCAACTTTCAGACCTCAGTGCATTAGTGACTGGACTTCATATCTACAAAGTGGCCATGCATGAGCCACTCGGATGATTCTCTGCACTAAATCACTCCCCATCGCTTTATTGTTGTGTTTCCCAGGTGCTTCAGAAAATGGACATGAACAGCTAAAGTGACTCCAGCAGCAACAAAGATCCTTCTATATGACTGGCTCAAATATAAAGTAAAGGTCAACAGCATCTTTCCAGGGTTAGGGTTATTCATGTAGTTGTCTCCAAACCCCAACACCAACAACAGCTTGTCTAGTAGGACAATAAAGAACAAGACCATAGATGTCAGAGTGAAACACAATAATGAGCACAAGGACAAACCCAACAAGGGTTTACAACCCCTGGCAAAAATTATGGAATCACCGGCCTCGGAGGATGTTCATTCAGTTGTTTAATTTTGTAGAAAAAAAGCAGATCACAGACATGACACAAAACTAAAGTCATTTCAAATGGCAACTTTCTGGCTTTAAGAAACACTAAGAAATCAGGAAAAAAATTGTGGCAGTCAGTAACAGTTACTTTTTTAGACCAAGCAGAGGGAAAAAATATGGAATCACTCAATTCTGAGGAAAAAAATTATGGAATCATGAAAAACAAAAGAACGCTCCAACACATCACTAGTATTTTGTTGCACCACCTCTGGCTTTTATAATAGCTTGCAGTCTCTGAGGCATGGACTTAATGAGTGACAAACAGTACTCATCAATCTGGCTCCAACTTTCTCTGATTGCTGTTGCCAGATCAGCTTTGCAGGTTGGAGCCTTGTCATGGACCATTTTTTTCAACTTCCACCAAAGATTTTCAATTGGATTAAGATCTGGACTATTTGCAGGCCATGACATTGACCCTATGTGTCTTTTTGCAAGGAATGTTTTCACAGTTTTTGCTCTATGGCAAGATGCATTATCATCTTGAAAAATGATTTCATCATCCAAACATCCTTTCAATTGATGGGATAAGAAAAGTGTCCAAAATATCAACGTAAACTTGTGCATTTATTGATGATGTAATGACAGCCATCTCCCCAGTGCCTTTACCTGACATGCAGCCCCATATCATCAATGACTGTGGAAATGTACATGTTCTCTTCAGGCAGTCATCTTTATAAATCTCATTGGAACAGCACCAAACAAAAGTTCCAGCATCATCACCTTGCGCAATGCAGATTCGAGATTCATCGCTGAATATGACTTTCATCCAGTCATCCACAGTCCACGATTGCTTTTCCTTAGCCCATTGTAACCTTGTTTTTTTCTGTTTAGGCGTTAATGATGGCTTTCGTTTAGCTTTTCTGTATGTAAGTCCCATTTCCTTTAGGCGGTTTCTTACAGTTCGATAACAGACATTGACTCCAGTTTCCTTCCATTCGTTCCTCATTTGGTTTGTTGTGCATTTTCAATTTTTGAGACATATTGCTTTAAGTTTTCTGTCTTGACGCTTTGATGTCTTCCTTGGTCTACCAGTATGTTTGCCTTGTATTTGGTTCAGAGTTTAGACACAGCTGAATGTGAACAACCAACATCTTTTGCAACATTGCATGATGATTTACCCTCTTTTAAGAGTTTGATAATCCTCTCCTTTGTTTCAATTGACATCTCTCGTGTTGGAGCCATGATTCATGTCAGTCCACTTGGTGCAACAGCTCTCCAAGGTGTGATCACTCCTTTTTAGATGCAGACTAACGAGCAGATCTGATTTGATGCAGGTGTTAGTTTTGGGGATGAAAATTTACAGGGTGATTCTATAATTTTTTCCTCAGAATTGAGTAAGTCCATATTTTTTTCCCTCTGCTTGGTCTAAAAAAGTAACCGTTACTGTCTAAAAAAGTCACAGTTACTGACTGCCACAATTTTTTTCCTGATTTCTTATAGTGTTTCTTAAAGCCAGAAAGTTGCCATTTGAAATGACTTTAGTTTTGTGTCATGTCTGTGATCTGCTTTTTTTTCTACAAAATTAAACAACTGAATGAACATCCTCCGAGGCCAGTGATTCCATAATTTTTGCCAGGGGTTGTATGTCAAGCCAGATACCTGGAAGTCTGCTTCAAGCTTCTTGGATACTAAAGTGTCAGTCACTGTACAATTCTAATCATGTAAACAAAAAAAGAAGATAAAACATGTTGAAACAAAGCAAAATGTCAGAGTGTTAGTTTCTGCTCCTGAGTTGGATAATAAAATCTCCTTCAGAAAACTGACACTGTGACAAAAACATTGAAATCTCCCAATTTAAATAATGAAGCGGCTATTTCAAGTCTTGTTATATCAACATAAAAGATTTAGATTCTCAATATTTTGAAGATACCAATTTTGACCATAAATAAAATTTACTAGTCATATTTCAATCAGGTCTAGAGCTAATGTTGTGGTTTTATTCTAATGTTCAGTCACACTAAAATGTGGTCCAAACCCACCGAGCACAGGGTGATTATATTTCAGATGCGCACTCAAACCATTCTGATATAAACACTCAGATCCTTTTACGTCAACTTATCATGTTAAGCCCATTTTGTTAATTTTGTAATGAAGCGTGAAATTTCCTCTCCATGGTGTATCCACTTGCTCTTGACCTGTAAACCTATCCTTTAGTCACTGGTTTCTTATGTTTCACATTATACCGTTCACATTTGATTACTAGGAAAAAGTTTATGCCACTTCTTGTTGATATGGGGTCAGATACATACCATAAAACTCAACCTCTCCCTCTAACTCTATTGAATTCAGGTGGCATAACTGGTTCCTGAAGAGAAGTTAATATAAGATAAACTTTATTTATCCCAAAGGATATTATTTTGCTGAAACAATAAACAATGTTTTTTAAATACAGTAAGTACAACAAATTTATGCAAAATGACGAAGACATTTGCACAAGATGTTTGACAATTTGCACGTAACTCTGAATAGCTGAATAACTTTGTTCATTATGTATTCATCTGGCAGAAGAGGGAGGAATTATACAGTCTGACTGCCACAGTTAGGAAAGACCTCCTGTGGCGCTCTGTGGTGCACCTTGGTGGTCTCAGTCTATGGCTGAAGGTACTGGACATCAGTGTGGCATGCAGGGAGTGGGAGGTGTTGTCCAGGATGTTGAGCATTTTCCTCAGCATCCTCGTCTCTGACATCTCCATCACAGGTAGCTCTCCTGATGAGCTTACTGAGTCTGTTCATGTCAGCTGCCTTCAGCCTGCTGCCTCAGTACAATACAGTGTAGAAGATGACGCTGGAGACCACCAAGTGATGAAACCCAAAGAGTTCCCGACACATGGAAGAAGGTCGATATGTGTAACTTCCGTTCTGACATCAGCATTACATTCCGTCAGGCAATTTAATTGTTGGCCATAACATTCTTTACCTACAGGCTGTGTAGGTTGATCAGCAAGAAAACCAATCCTCTGGGAGCAATCACAGTCCAAAATGGCAAAGACAGCCATTTAGCTCACCATGATATGTCAGTAATTTTAAAAATATCTTTCTAATGTGAAAACAGCATTAAATACATAAAATACTGAAAGCACTAAAGGACTGATAATGGTGAAAATGACAATACTTTTTATGTTTGGTTCTTGACTTTTTAAGGTATTTTAAGTTTTCGCCTCATTAAGGTGACAGTTGTTGGGGTGAAGAATTTGCAGGCGGCGTGTTCTGAGTGTTGGAGTAAGTGACTGGTCCCAGCTGAATGTTAATGAATAGAGCATCACGTTGGAGGACAGGACTCTGAGGTCTGATTCAGCCCCTGAGCCTGAGATAATGGAATCATTCATCAGCTGCTTTTGCACCAACATAATCTGAGCTGAGGTGATTGCATTTGTTTTATTAAATAGTGCTCTGCCCTTCTGTAAAGTGCTTCAACCCTCTGTGCAGAGTTTATTCTGGAGCATGACATCTTTTTTCTTTCCATAGATCTTTGTGATCTTTTAAGGAAAGAATGATACATTTTAAAATAACATGATTATTAAATAACTTTTAAAAAATTGATACAACAGAAAATGGTGAAGCAGATCAAATCCAAACAATTTTTTGTTAAAATCCAGCCACTTACGTTTTTAACTTGTATCCATGCTTAAAACAAACATTCTGGCATTGTAATGGTCTCTGGTGTATCCCACAACTACACACTAAGAAAAACTGCATTGCTGATGAACAACAAACAGTCATCAGCTAGTGATTTTGCAAATCCAAGTACTTAAGATCATTAACAGCTTTGGCTACCTGGGAATAAGACAGAACATACTCTGAAATGTCCATCAGCTGCTTTTGGAGTGTTTCAAAACCAGGACATGAAGAACAACTCTTTTATATCAACTGCAAGCATGGATCACGTTCAAGAGGAACTTTAACCACCAAGAAGATTTCCTTCAATGAAATTTTCTCAACAGCTTGAAGATTAGCTGCCAGGAATACTGGGATGAAGATCAGTACCTCCAAATTAAGACCACGGTCTTCTGTCAGAAAAGAGTGTATTGATCCCTCTGGGTTAGGGAAGATTTATTGCCCCCTATTGGAGGAGTTCAAATATCTCTGTGTCTTGTTCACAAGCGGCAAAAAATGGGGCATGAGTTCGACAGATGTTACAGATGCTGCATCGGACCACTGTGATGAGAAAAAAAAAAAAGGTTGAGCCAGAAGGTGAGGCTCTCAAATTACCAGTCAGTATATGCTCCTATCATCACCTATGGTCATGGTATATCGCTAATGCCTGAAAGAACAAGGTCGCAAATACAAGCAGCAGAAATGAGGTTCTGCTGTCAGGTAACTTGGTTTACACTCAGGGACAAAGTGAGAAGCTTGAATATCCTGGAGGAGCTTGGAGTACAGCAACTGTTTCTTTGTATCTATAGGAGCCAGCTGAGATGGTTTGGGGTATCTGGTGAGGATGCCACCTGGCTGACCTAGGGAGGTCTTCCAGGTATATCCAATAGAGAGGAGACCCCGGGGAAGACCTAGGATACTCTGGAGGGATTGTGTCTTGGGAACAAATCAGGATAGCCCAGAAGAGTTAGATAACTTGGCCGTGGATGAGGAAGTGTGAGGTGAGCTGCTTGACCTGCTGCCACAGTGATCCAGACTGACAGAAAATGAATGAATGAATGAATGAATGAATGAATGAATGAATGAATGAATGAATGAATGAATGAATGGGTACAGAAACCAGAGCAGGATTCTTGGTTCTTGATTCTAGCCCAGTCCAACAGTATTAAAGTCATCATCAAGAAGAAGAGTCTACAAGGTAGGACATTCTCCAAATGGATGGCAATCAACTTCGATGAAGATCTTTCACAGAAGCTTAAGTACAGAAAACAAGGGGAGGACTGAAAAAGTGACACAAGGACATCCTTAAAGTAAGACTAAAGAAGAGGAGCGGATCATATACTAAATATAGTACAACAGGAGTTGAAACAAACCAAGACCTTCTGCTCAAGTCTTCTCTCCCTCCTGGACTGAGCTGTCATCTCTGCAGCAAGGCAATTTGCTCATCAGAGGCTGGACTCATTCCACCACACCAACACAGCCACTGATGATGGAATACAATCCTCAGTCTCTTCCCTCGGATAAGAGAAAAGCTCATCGATTAATTTCCTCATCAGAAATCTTCCTTCAAATTTCAATCAGGATTAACATAAACCATGAAAACAAAAAGAAGATTAATCTTTGCACGGCACACACCACAACGCAAGGCTGCGCATGAAATCGCCAACTGAAATTACATCGACATTTTTAATGTTTTTGGTTGTTTATAGCGGATTTATTATTGAGGATGTTTCATTTAACATGCTTCTGCTGCCTCTTCATCAATTAAGAACATGTGGGTGGTTACGCAATGTCCCCACAAGACTGTTTTTCCTGTGCAAGAAGCTCTCTGTGAACACATGGCAACTAAAGTCCCCTCGATTTCAAGATGGTTAAAATTACCTGCCGTTAAAAGGAAACTACTACCAAGCGAAAGGACTGATGAACACACATCTGTGTCATATAACTCCTGAGACCTGTTGATTTCAGGTCACGAAACACACACCGATTCAAGGGCACATACCTCCAAGCGCCAGACTATAACTTATATAGCATTCAGCTGTGTTCTGAGCCAGCTGGTTAAATTAATGCGTTTAACTTCTCTTCGATCATCTCAGTTCCTCAGGCTCAGATTTGTTGGAGACAAAATACAAAAAGGACAAAATAATAAGAAAGAGAGAGTATAATCTGCAGGAATATCACTAAACATTTTTACTATAATGTTTGGTACCAACACAGTCTATATTAATAAAAACTTCACATTTTTTCCATAGTTTAAAAGCATTTTAATTCATTTAATTAGATGGCAGAAACCCTCAATGCTTATGACATTTAATTCTGTACTCAATATGAAAAGTTGTTAGGAATTAAATACAAATGTTTGTTATTTATATCATGCTATAAAAAGCACGCAGTGAAACCTGTTGCTTGGTTGGTTGATGATGAACTTGTCAACCTCATAGGACGAGCATCCAGAGGTATGAATATCACTGCCAACATGGTTGAACTCTCAAATTGTAACCACATACAGATAAACCGCTGATGGCTTTTTCTTTTAAAAGTAAGCCCTACTCGGGCCACGAGGCTCACTGCCCCACTGCTTATCCCCGGATACCAGAGCGTGAAGCGGATGAGAGTCTATGCCTCCCCCTGGATGGAATGCTAGTCCCTTAATCGACTCGACAAAGAGCACAGCATCATCTGCAAAGTCAAGGCTAGTGAACCTTTCCTCCATCAAAGACACCCAAGCCATCAGATGTCCTGACTCTTGAGTACACCAAACACCCAGTAAAGACCAGAACATATCCCTGACAAGTCCAGGAATTTACTAGGAGTAAGTCAGGGGCTCTACCTCCACTCCACACAACATTGACCTGTGTGTCTGTCGGCTTTGATGTCCTTCACCTGAATAGGAATCCCACAATGCAGCTGGATTAACCCAAATTTTGAGCAAAGCCAATTGAGTCTAATAATAGATTAAATGCAGTGTTGAGGCTGTCATTCTCAGCATCTGTGTGGATGTTAAAATCGCCCACTATAATTATCTTATCTGAGCTAAGCACTAAGTCAGACAAAAGGTCCGAAAATACACAGTAGTACCATATCACCCAATAGAGCGCTTCGCTCTCAGACTGCAGGCTTACTTGTAGTTCCTAGGGTTTTTAAGAGTAGAATGGGAGGCAGAGCCTTCAGCTTTCAGGCTCCTCTCCTGTGGAACCAGCTCCCAATTCGGATCAGGGAGACAGACACCCTCTCTACTTTTAAGATTAGGCTTAAAACTTTCCTTTTTGCTAAAGCTTATAGTTAGGGCTGGATCAGGTGACCATGAACCATCCCTTATTTATGCTGCTATAGACTTAGACTGCTGGGGGGTTCCCATGATGCACTGAGTGTTTCTTTCTCTTTTTGCTCTGTATGCACCACTCTGCATTTAATCATTAGTGATTGATCTCTGCTCCCCTCCACAGCATGTCTTTTTCCTGGTTCTCTCCCTCAGCCCCAACCAGTCCCAGCAGAAGACTGCCCCTCCCTGAGCCTGGTTCTGCTGGAGGTTTCTTCCTGTTAAAAGGGAGTTTTTCCTTCCCACTGTCGCCAAGTGCTTGCTCACAGGGGGTCGTTTTGACCATTGGGGTTTTTCCGTAATTATTGTATGGCTTTGCCTTACAATATAAAGTGCCTTGGGGCAACTGTTTGTTGTGATTTGGCGCTATACAAATAAAATTGATTTGATTTGATATTGACTATTTATGTTAATGCATCTATGTCAACACAAAATACAGTATATGTACGCATGCTGAAGATGAAGCCTGTGATCAAGCATTTTACGGTATGCTGTTGGAATTATTTATGCAAATTATCACTGTAATTAGCATATTTGCATATATGTCATTGTATTTTTGCCACCAAAATAGAATCTAAATTTCTTGTTCTTACACATTTTTGAGTAATCACCAATAGGAAAGAAAAAAAAATTTAATTTAGTCACTGTTCGAGACATAAAAATGCATGCACACAGACGGATACCATATAAACACTATGCAATCATCTCATCCGAGCCATGTAAGAAGTCCTGGAACATAAATTAATTTATGCTTGTATGAGCCTATAGGCATGTTGGAACCTTTTGTATGAATTTTTAGTACTGCTGGTGAAGCTGCAGCACAGGAGGTTTTCCTGTCATCTCCACAGGCAGGCTGGGGGAAAAACAAGAAGAGCTTGACAGTGGCATCCAGCAGCACAGGGCATCACTTAATGAGATTCGGCTCCATATTAAACTAAGGATATTATTCTACTAAATGCTAAACAAAGCATCCACTGTTCCACGGGCATGTCACGGCATTAAAGCTGCAACTTAACACGCGATCAGATAAGGCTCCAACTGTACAACAGTGTATAAAGTGTGTTTTGTTCTAGAAGGGTTTGTGTTACCATGAAAATCTGGGGTCTGTGTTGTAGGTGGTAATATAGATGAACAGCTGGACGGGTTAAAAAAAAAAAAAAAAAAAAAAAAATCACAGTGTCAGGTAACGTCGTACTACCTCCAGCCAGATGGCAGGCCACAAATTCTTCTGCAGCCCGCTGGCTCCACACCAACCCGGTAAAACCAGACTCTTTTGATGTTTCAAAAGTGGCCACGGTTTGTCATAGAAAGTTTCACCACGTATGAGTTTTTGCTACCATTTTTTTATTCAGTGGGAGTGGAGCAGTGGTGGACACTGTTCAGCTAATCCGATAACCGCTAATTATCAAAGCTAATGTTTTTGTTAGCGGATTAGCTTTTCAGATAAGTTTTAAAACCATCATCGGACCAATTATCTTCCGATAAATTTTAGTTCCGGTAACTTTCAGTCTGCTAACATTTTTTTTTTTTTTTGCTGGTAAAGTGAGCAAAGTTTAAGAGTAAAAAACATTTGTAAACCCTAAAATCAAACATTTTAATCCCTGTCATGTGCAGATGAGTAGTTTTTAGCAGACTGCCTGTCGCTTGCTGATAACGTCATCATTAAGCTCAAGACGTGATTGGCCGATCGACGCAGGGAGCATTGTGGGTAGTGTGGTTCAGGTTCACTTTGGACGTTACACTGTTACCAGCCGCTCGACACAAACAAAACGGACTAATTTTAATATTATTTTATTTCTTTGTGGCATGGGATAATTTAATTGCCAAGACTCGTTGGGAGAGAGGATGTTGGGAAGGTGTCGTAGCACGGACCCACAACAGGGGGCGCAAAGGAACGGACAATGAATAAGCCAATAAGTAACAATTTAATGTTGTGACAACACACAACTAAACACACAAAATATATATAGTCAATTAACACCAGGTGACGTGTGGGCAGGCTCGAAGATAGAAGACCCCCGACGAGAGATGAGCCGCGTCCCACACGGCTTCCACCACCAACGGTCTGAAGAACACCGGAGCCGCCAAGTCCCGAGTCCCCAGGTGGCCTCTGTCTTCGGCTGTCGACCCTGGTACTGCTGGTAGAAAACAAGACAGGATGGATGAGTGTGAAGTCGCACACTTAGTAATCCACAGTCTGCACTCAGTTAGGAGGGAGCACCTCCACCTCCAATCACACACTCGTGCAGCTCCTGCTTAACCACTTATCTGGTTTGGGGTGTGAGGCGAAGCCGTCACTGATCACACCAAACGCCAATCCCACAGATAAGGACAAACACCACAGGATAACGGCTGCAAAAGAAGTTCAGATATTACTCAACGTTTTGAGACAGCAGAGAAAATTACCTCTTCGGTAGTCGATTTCTCGGCGGGGAGGTGGAGTTGCAGTCCGGCTTATATAGTGGTGTAGATGAGTGACAGCTGGTGCGATGAGTGACAGCTGTCACTTCTTCTGGGTCTGGCGCCCTCTCGTGCTTGGAGCCCGCACTCCAAGCAGGGCGCCCTCTGGTGGTGGTGGGCCAGCAGTACCTCCTCTTCAGCGGCTCACATAACAGAGGAGACATTTTTTCACTGTTTACACACCGTTTTGGATAATCAGGATGCCTTATGTGGAATATTTTCTATTTTGGTTGTTTAAGCCGCAGGGTTCAAAGCGTGTGGAAAAGCAGCAGCTTTTAGTTTGTAAATGATACTGAGATAAACTGTGACTTCTAATACTGTGTTTTACTGCTTTTGAAAGATGATGGCAGTGTTTGGGTTTTTATTTTTTTATTCATTAATTTTTCATGTGTTGTTTTTGTTTGTGATCCTTGAATTTACCCAGCAGCCCCTGCGGCACTTAAAGTGAAACTGGTTTATCAGAAGCCGACAGTGTAATCTGCTGTGGCCGTGTCCGAATCAGTACTAAAAGTTATCGGTTATCTGTAATAAAGATACATTTTTTAGCAGTTTATTGGTTTAGTGTCATAAAAGATAACTTTTCAGTTATTGGATTAATGGTTATCGAAGCTAACTTTTTGGTTAGCTGTGCCCACCACTGGAGTGGAGACAGTTATGGAAGTCCGGAGTTAAGCTTCGGGATTGCGATCTCAGCGCATCCTGCAACTGCAGTATAAAGCCAGGGACATCTTTAGAGTACAGAAAATATGAGGGAGGTAGGTAGGTAGGTAGGTAAAAAACTTGTAGGTTTAAAAAAATTAACCACCCTGTACCATAAGAAGAAACAGTTTTCTAACTCACAAAAAACATCAGAATGACAAAAACAGTTCAAAGAAAAGAGCAACTTCAACTAGACAGTCATTCATACATAGGTCTTGGTCATGAAGAAAATAGAAAAGTTATTGACAGGTGTAATTTGCCCTACTGACAGTGCCTTAAACATAGGCAGTTATAGGACAGTCAAGTTCTTGAAAGATCTAAAATATTAGCTTTGAAAATGTGAACACACATACAGAGAAATACAAAGTGGAGCTCTTCCAAAGATTTTGTGTGCTTGCACATTTGCGTGGTGATACAAAAACCTGCTCACCATCTGTTCACCTCTCCTAAGATAGAAGAGTAGTTAAGTCCAACATAGAACCCGACGCTCATCGCCAGATACTGTAGCATGAAGCAGAAGAGAGTCTTGGTTTTCTGTAGTGTGATACATCTGTTTGACTTACAGGTCTCATAAACCTTAATGTATTAGGATTTGAGATACTTATCAAAATGCCAAAAATAAAAAACACACCAGTTTGCTATGTAAAAAGCAAAACAAAACCCATCAATGCCAGTTTTTAATGGGTTCTTCCTCTCAATAAGACTGATCATTTTAATAGGTCTTGTTGCAAATTGTTGTCATCTTTAGGATTGGTGTTAATGAGCCAGTAAAAACACCTTTATGTTTTGAGTTACAAGCCAATCACACTGAGGCTAAAGTTAAGTGTACAAGGGTCAAGTGTGCATATTTCCTTCCACATTGTACCCAGGGCTGAGATATTTTGGAGCGCTACAGTTGCCTGCTGGGGACTGGCCTCATATCTTTGTCTCAGATCGCACCACACAAGTGAGACTTGTCTCATGAAGGATCTATGAGTAAGTGATACACACACAAAGTATCATATCTCTCAAAGGCACGCATGATGGACACTCATGCAAACATCTGTTTTTTGCACAACGCAGGTAACCAGACAATGTGACGCAATCAACTATAGCAGAACTGAACCACCAGATGTTCATACTAATGTATGAATAATTGAATTTATTGTTAAACAAATGATCCCATTTGATCTGTGGAAATAAGGGGCATAAACTGTCGTATAATCAGGTTGCTAATTTCTCACAGCATTGATGGTATTGCACAATGCACGCACGCACCATCACACCGGTGATGACTATGACACCACCCACCCCTCCACATGAAAACCTGCAGGTCAAATATACACTGTGTAAAGTAGGAAGGAGGACCGGGGGACTCGCTGCTAGCCAGCTGGTGCACGTGTTGTTTCACGTTGCTACCCAATTGCCCCCTGTTGATCCGTGTCTGTTTTCTGTACATGCAGCCAGCACATTCTGTTTTATCTACTGAGTACATATGGCTGCACATGTCCACCTTTGGTTACGAGGGAACACTCTCTCTGTATGTGTGTGTGTGTGTGTGTGTCTCACTACTCTGCCTGTCTAGTTAAAGCAGCAAGATGCACCATTTCCATCTGCTTTGTACAAAGTGAGAAAATAGTGCACCCTGCGTGGCGTGAGCATGCATGTATGTGATCAGTAATCGCGTAGAAGCACAGCATAGCAGAGCCGCAACCTTCTACACCAGGCCAGGATTTAAAATATATATTAATAATGATTTTCTGGTATCTGAAAGATTGATTGCTTTAACAAAGACAGCCGAGTTGGAGGTTGGATGCAATTTAAATAAGCAGAATAAGAAAACGAAGAAGGAGAACTGAAAAAAAAACAAAAAACATCTGAGATGCACAACCAGTCCAACAGGCCTCGGACATTTTCATGCTTATTTATTGCATTATTTATTGCTTGTTCAGATGCATAAGTATTCACTGCTATGATTCTGAAGGTTTATCAACAAATCATGAACTCTGCACATAATCTAACCACTTACATTTATGAATGGAATATCTTCAATGGAGAATCCAAGCAACATGATTTCCATCAGCAAGCAGTGCGTGAATAAAGCAAGTTTCCATGACAACAGCTTAAAGCGTCATGACAACAGAAGAGGCCCCGATGGTGTGTGGAACACCCCAACTTCCTGTTAGCTTCCTGCTCTGACTCTCGCTATCGCCATGGATACAAAGCCATTCCCCCACCGCTCTACTTTTCAAAGTTGTGTCACACCCCCGATTTTTCAGTCGCCGGGCCGACACAACAAATGCACACAAATTCTACACAAAGGAAAAGTTGCACTCACACCTGAATACCAGTGCACATAAAAATGAGGATGTGCACATTTGTGTATTCTCATGCACACAACGTGAGCATTAAGAACGCTGTCTTAGTGTGTCCGAGCGTAACGTAATGCAAAGTAATTCAACTTCCCACCCAACCTTTCCCCTGAAACGTGTGTGCAAAAAGGGTGTGTGTGTGTGTGTGTGTGTGTGTGTATGTGTGTGGAGGGGGGTCTTCAGCTGGTGGGGCTGGAAGTTAATCAACATTCCGATTGGTCACACTGCCGGGCCCTCCTGAATTTTCTCAATACGTTTGCTCTCTGTTGAGATCCATTTAACTTCCACACCGCTCGCCTCCAAATTCCACGCTTGCCAATTGAATAGACACGCATTCATTAACTTCCATCAAACCAATTAGCTTCAGTTACCACTTCGATTCATCACTGCCACAAAACCAAAGTTCTGCAGATTGTCAGAGGAAATCTTTGCATGTGACAAAATGTAAACTGACAAAACAAGTACATGTTTGACTTTAAGTCCATGATCCAGCTGTTCTGCATTTGATTTTCAAGGTTTTATGTGTATTTGTTTATAAGTTAGTGTGTAAATAAACATCCCTGACCTATCTGACTCATGCATTCATATTATGGGTGTGTACATCCTGTTGGATGCAGAAAATCATGTAAGTACATCAGAAAACTTACAGTTTGCAATTAATTCACTGGTTTGAAACTATGAATTTAATGCTGATAGATCGATCGAACGATCGATCCCCCTCCTGTCCAAATGGCACCTTAGAATTGAGCCAAATTTGGCACACATAGCACTTTAGCAGCAGTAGTTATGGAGAGAGACATTTTTGTGCTCTATCATCATTGGCAAGTGTGCTAAAAAGTTGGTTTTCAATTCTCTTCTTTTCCTTGTGACCTTTTACCTCTTCATTTTTGCTAGTAACTGTAGAAGTAGTAGTAGTAGTAGTAGTAGCAGCAGCTGCTGTCTCTTCTTGAGGCAGCTTTAGTTGTACCCTAATAGTTCTCTTGAATCCGGGATAGTTGGGAGGTGATAGCTTTGTTGGTGAAAATGAACTTTTCATTTCAGTCTCTGAATCAAACCCACCCTAGGACGGTTAATCACCTAAGACAATATAAATCAATATCAGCCTCTACAGATTCTAAATTTTCATCGGCCACATGACTGAGGACGGCAAAATTCTTTAGTACCATAAGTGATTTCTGAAGACTGATGCCTAAATGTCAAACCTACCATTGATTTTTCAATGCATGAGGTGAAACCTTCACAAATCCTGTAAAAGTAACTAGATGAGAAAATGGATGAAAAACATGACTCCACAAAAGATAATAAAAAAAAAAAAACATTAATAGGCTCATGAAAACTCATCTTTATAACTCCACTGTAGCCAAGCGGTAGTAGTAGTAGTAAGGTTCTTTCTCTCCAAGCCTCCACGCAGCTTACAAAAACAACAGTGGCTTCTGTACGTGCACACCGGCAGAGACAGACGGCCATTGTCAGCTGCTGTAACTTCAGACACTGAGGAGACCACAGAGTGTGTTGGCATTTTTAACTCTCAGTTACACCATTTCACCTTCTGTCCTCTTGTCCTTTCACATTCATCTGTTGCTTGTGCTTTTCTACTTCCTCAGCCTCCCTCCAAAGAAACCTTTACTAAACCTGCTTAAGCACATTAAATGAATGACTTCTGCTTAGGAAGGTCATTTTTCCAGGACCAGCTGGTTTTAGTTTGGTTTCACGGTGAACCAAAGATTACTCCAAATGTCCAATATTTCCTCACAAGAGAAGCAGCTCCGTAGATTTGCCATTAATGTTTGCAGATGATCTCAGGGTCCGGATCTATAGATCCGTTTACACTCTGAAAAGGCAAACTCAGACATCAACCATTTTGAAGACACCCAGTATATAATTTCAATTTCAAGCTACAAATGATCTCATTTGCCTTGGTTGAGGGACTGCTTGATCATCTCAGCTACACCACTTGTGAGTGTCTCTCCTCTAGTCTTACTGACTTGTGTTTTCTTGGACACATTCATGTTCCTCCAACTGTATTAGAGGTCCAGAGTCTACATGTTTTGGGTAATGTTGCCTCAACCACACTGACAAGGGGCCCACAATGGGTTAACAGGTCTAGGCCGACCATGGATGTCCTGGATGTTAGCAAGGTAGAACTAGTGCATCATCCAAGATCTGCCACCACGAAGTGGAGAGCAGAGTCCCAGTAGAATGGTCACGTGGCGTGTTTCTCTGGGCACGACCCAGCACTCAGGTGCCCCAGTGTTGAAGACCCCAGTGGTGGGAAAACACCACACCCATGTCGTGGATACCCTCAGACCTACTTATTTTTCACCCCACACTAAATGCATCTCTAACCCTTCCACAAGATGCCCCCATTTTTATCTCAAGTTATGAGAAGACTGTTAATGAGAGCGGCAGCTATAATAAGTCAATTTAAAATCTTTTGAGTGACTGAAGTGTTTCACTGAGCTGACTTTCCTGTCCGGGAACATCAGCATCAAAGAGATGCAGCAGCCCTCATGGCACGAACCCGCTTTAAAATAACTGTGACCGTGCGCAGCCAGAGTGAGTGCAGACTGCAGATCAGTGGATTAAAGAACAAAACCCCACATCAACATAATGTTTTAGAAGAGAAACCAGAAGGCTGGAAAAGAAAAATTGATGCACATAATACAGGAGAAACACTCACTTATTCAATGTAACAGTTACATTCTTAGGGACACCAAAGTGGCAGCCGCTAAACACCTCCATCACACACGATATGTATCATTCTTGCGTGCAAAATTCCCCAAAAATGCACATTCTGGGCATATATTCAAGGCAATATTCAGTCCAGTTTAGGAAGCAATTCATATAGGGGAAAATGCAACCAATACAATAATCTCTTAAATTTGCATGGCCCCACCCACCACCCCCCCAAAAAAGAGAGAAAGAAATCTGATTGTATTTTTCTACTAAAAACCAGACAGTTAAGAAGGTTTTGGAAAATCTTTCTAACAAGATTTCCCTATGAAAATTTTTATTTGGCTGATTTTACAGAGCTCCAGCGGGCTCTGTGTGTGTGCATGTGTGCACACATCTCATTTTAAGGACTGAGTTGAAGCTAGAGGGAGGAAGACACAATTATAGCACATATACCATTTACACTCGCACAAACCAAGGAGCTGCAACTCCAGAGAAATCCAGGTCAGAGTGGCAGCTGATGTGTATCAATAAACAGCACGTTGGCACAGCCTGTGCACAGAGCGCTAATAAACACTGGATCGTTAGCGTGACGTGGAGCCAGAAACAGGGCCTGATGGATGCTGCTGGTGCCAATGCCTCAATTTGTGTTCTATCAAATGTCACATTGAGAGCATTTCCGAGTGTCTAAATCCTTCCTATCTGACACTTCTGGTGACAGGAGAAGTTGCCTGTACAACAAATTAAACAGAAATCTCAATTTCTCTGCCATTCAGCTCATGAAAGGTTATTTGTTGGAATTGTCGGATACCACGGATAAATAAAACTGCTCAACGCAGAGTGAGGAAGGACTGCAGGCTGGAATATTTGTGCATTAGAGACGTCTAAGAAATTATACTTAAGGTGGCTTAACCCCCACCACACACACACACACACACACACACACACACACACACACGGCTGTTGTATAATCTCCAGTGCAGATCCTACTGAGCTGCTCAGTGATCGATAACATGCCAGCAGTAGTTGTGGCCATGTTCCAGGCTGACCATTGGATGTCCAGCATGACTCGAATTTCTCCACCGATCTATCAGTCCCACAGTGCACTGCTCAGTTCCACTCCACTCAAGCATGTTTTTATCTCCAGCTATGTTCAATTTTTACTACATTCGATCCATATTTTGATACTACAGTGTTCCCCCCCCCCAAAAAAAAATCTCCTGAAAGGAAGGGGTTGGGGGGGGGCAGGATTTTCCGCACTTGCCAGATATTAGAATTCAATGACGCAAATGATAACAGGCTTTATCTGGCTTTTTTGTTAGCAGTATAAATGAAAAATATAAAGTAAAAAGAAATGATCATTTATGATTTATGGAATATTTTCGGTGAATAAATGAATACAGCACTAGAACCTGCTTTGCTCCCGCTGCTAATTTACATACATGGTTTCTGTAGCACTGGAGCTGCAAAGCTCAGTTACATTTGTGAATAATAATGATGCCTGAAGCAAGATAAAGCAATATCTTTGAGTTGAAGGTATTATAAAGCTCCAGTGTGCAGGATTTAGGGTCATCTAGTGGTTAGGCTGCAAAGTGCATTAAGCAGTCACCGGTCATGCTATGGTTTCCCTTCAAGGTCTTCTTTAGTAATGAAAATTCACATTTCCTTGTTTCATCTTGCAATAATGACCAATATTCATAATCCTCCAATTCACAAAAATGAGGGTTCTTAAACTTGTTAATCTGCACAAGCATCTGTGTAGGACAGCAAGTACTGATTCCTCTTCTTTTTTTATTTGCCACAAAATTCAAAAGGTGACATAAGTTTGCCCCTTTTGGCCTACTTTACAAACATGGCAGGCTCTATGAGGGGGGCCACTCCCATGTACACATGAAGGACTCCTTCTAAGCCAAAAATTTTAAATTTTTAATTTCCTAGTTTCCTAGCATTTATACACTAATGACAAAATAGTTAGGAATGCTATAGTCTATTAATTGCAGAGGGACCCAGGGTATATAGGGAGAAGGATGCTGAGGATGGAGCCACCAGGCAGGAGGAGAAGAGGAAGACCAAAGAGGATGTTTATGGATGTGCTGAGAGAGACATTCAGGTGTTTGTATGACAGAGGAAGATACAGAGGACAGGATGAGATGGAAACGATTGACCCTAAGGGGAACAGCCGAAAGAAGAAGCTCTGTACCTCTGTTCCAAATCCTAAAGCACATGTTCAAACTGTTACAGATGCTCAGCATGACTGCTTTATTCTTCATGTACAGTAGTGTTCAGAATAATAGTAGTGCTATGTGACTAAAAAGATTAATCCAGGTTTTGAGTATATTTCTTATTGTTACATGGGAAACAAGGTACCAGTAGATTCAGTAGATTCTCACAAATCCGACAAGACCAAGCATTCATGATATGCACACTCTTAAGGCTATGAAATTGGGCTACTAGTAAGAAAAAGTAGAAAAGGGGGTGTTCACAATAACAGTAGTGTGGCATTCAGTCAATGAGTTTGTCAATTTTGTGGAACAAACAGGTGTGAATCAGGTGTCCCCTATTTAAGGATGAAGCCAGCACCTGTTGAACATGCTTTTCTCTTTGAAAGCCTGAGGAAAATGGGACGTTCAAGACATTGTTCAGAAGAACAGCGTAGTTTGATTAAAAAGTTGATTGGAGAGGGGAAAACTTATACGCAGGTGCAAAAAATTATAGGCTGTTCATCTACAATGATCTCCAATGGTTTAAAATGGACAAAAAAAACAAAAAAACAGAGACACATGAAAGAAAATGGAAAACAACCATCAACATGGATAGAAGAATAACCAGAATGGCAAAGGCTCACCCATTGATCAGCTCCAGGATGATCAAAGACAGTCTGGAGTTACCTGTAAGTGCTGTGACAGTTAGAGGACGCCTGTGTGAAGCTAATTTATTTGCAAGAATCCCCCGCAAAATCCCTCTGTTAAATAAAAGACATGAAGGAGAGAGCATATCTCACCCATATTGGCCTCTCTTCATTGGCTTCCTGTTAATTCTAGAATAGAATTTAAAATTCTTCTTCTTACTTATAAGGTTTTGAATAATCAGGTCCCATCTTATCTTAGGGACCTCGTAGTACCATATCACCCCAATAGAGTGCTTCGCTCTCAGACTGCAGGCTTACTTGTAGTTCCTAGGGTTTGTAAGAGTAGAATGGGAGGCAGAGCCTTCAGCTTTCAGGCTCCTCTCCTGTGGAACCAGCTCCCAATTCAGATCAGGGAGACAGACACCCTCTCTACTTTTAAGATTAGGCTTAAAACTTTCCTTTTTGCTAAAGCTTATAAGTTAGGGCTGGATCAGGTGACCCTGAACCATCCCTTAGTTATGCTGCTATAGACGTAGACTGCTGGGGGGTTCCCATGATGCACCGTTTCTTTCTCTTTTTGCTCTGTATGCACCACTCTGCATTTAATCATTAGTGATCGATCTCTGCTCCCCTCCACAGCATGTCTTTTTCCTGGTTCTCTCCCTCAGCCCCAACCAGTCCCAGCAGAAGACTGCCCCTCCCTGAGCCTGGTTCTGCTGGAGGTTTCTTCCTGTTAAAAGGGAGTTTTTCCTTCCCACTGTAGCCAAGTGCTTGCTCACAGGGGGTCGTTTTGACCGTTGGGGTTTTACATAATTATTGTATGGCCTTGCCTTACAATATAAAGCGCCTTGGGGCAACTGTTTGTTGTGATTTGGCGCTATATAAAAAAATTGATTGATTGATTGATTGATGTGCAGAAGGGGTTACAATTTGCCAAAGAACACATCATGGTCATCATCACATCTGGCCTAAAAAGAAACAGAGGAATATTTTGTGGACTGATGAGAGTAAAATTGTTCTTTTTGGGTCCAAGGGCCACAGACAGTTTGTGAGACGACCCCCAAACTCTGAATTCAAGCCACAGTTCACAGTGAAGACAGTGAAGCATGGTGGTGCAAGCATCATGATATGGGCATGTTTCTCCTACTATGGTGTTGGGCCTATATATCACATACCAGGTATCATTGATCAGTTTGGATATGTCAAAATACTTGAAGAGGTCATGTTGCCTTATGCTGAAGAGGACATGCCCTTGAAATGGGTGTTTCAACAAGACAATGACCCCAACCACACTAGTAAATGAGCAAAATCTTGGTTCCAAACCAACAAAATTAATGCCTCGCAGATGTGAAGAAATCATTAAAAACTGTGGTTATACAACTAAATACTAGTTTAGTGATTCACAGGATTGCTAAAAAAGCAGTTTGAACATAATAGTTTTGAGTTTGTAGCATCAACAGCAGATGCTACTATTATTGTGAACACCCCCTTTTCTACTTTTTTTTAACTAATAGCCCAATTTCATAGCCTTAAGATTGTGCATATCATGAATGCTTGGTCTTGTTGGATTTGTGAGAATCTACTGAATCTACTGGTACCTTGTTTCCCATGTAACAAGAAATATGCTCAAAACCTGGATTAATCTTTTTAGTCACATAGCACTACTATTATTCTGAACACTACTGTATTCACATCAAGGGCGTAAAACGGAATGCAGGAACTAGATTTAATTTAAGTCTCTAATGAGCAGTAGCACACGTTGAGCTCACGGCTAATGTACTGTAACTCACATCTCCGCCAACTACACACCCAGAGTGCCTGTCAGGGCAGAGACACCCTCAATGAACCACAACCTGAATATTTTAAACACTGGCGCAGAGCGAAGAAGCCGCATGATCTCAAACTTTAAAGTACTCGTACTCACTGCTGCCAGCAATCTTCAGTGTCGATTCATCAATTTGGAAAAAATAAAAAAACATTTGGAATTTATAATAATTCACGACTGCAAAACACTTGTCGACCATCCAAAGAGATCCTTTAAAAGCATCAAATTCATTTTTGCTGTAGTTGGTGCAAGTTCTTGCATCAGCATGTATGCAATAGGAGAATGATGAAATACTAGCAACATGTGCACGTTTACACTTTCCTGCTGAAATGCACATATGGAAACACACACACACACCCAGCAGGTATTATAAGCACTCAAGAAGTCAAAATGCTTGATATACAGAAGGAACCACGCTGGTTAAAAGCATGTGGCACACATGAAAGTCTCCAACTAAAACACTGTGATCACTGGATAACTGCGCACACACACACACACACACACACACACACACACACACACACACACACACACACACACACACACACACACACACACTGTAGATGTGTGATTTTGACTAGAGTCCAGGCAAATCAAACAGATGGCGAGAGTCTCCTCTCTTTCGTTTCCTTAAACAAAACAGTGTATCACTCTCTGCATCCGCTGTGAAAATAAATCTGAAGATTAACATTTAAAAAGCAGCGGAGCAATTTGCATCAGGTGCTGCAGACGTGTACAACCCCTGGCAAAAATTATGGAATCACCGGCCTCGGAGGATGTTCATTCAGTTGTTTAATTTTGTAGAAAAAAGCAGATCACAGACATGACACAAAACTAAAGTCATTTCAAATGGCAACTTTCTGGCTTTAAGAAACACTATAAGAAATCAGGAAAAAAAAATTGTGGCAGTCAGTAACGGTTACTTTTTTAGACCAAGCAGAGGGAAAAAAATATGGAATCACTCAATTCTGAGGAATAAATTATGGAATCATGAAAAACAAAAGAACACTCCAACACATCACTAGTATTTTGTTGCACCACCTCTGGCTTTTATAACAGCTTGCAGTCTCTGAGGCATGGACTTAATGAGTGACAAACAGTACTCTTCATCAATCTGGCTCCAACTTTCTCTGACTGCTGTTGCCAGATCAGCTTTGTAGGTTGGAGCCTTGTCATGGACCATTTTCTTCAACTTCCAAAGATTTTCAGTTAGATTAAGATCTGGACTATTTGCAGGCCATGACATTGACCCTATGTGTCTTTTTGCAAGGAATGTTTTCACAGTTTTTGCTCTATGGCAAGATGCATTATCATCTTGAAAAATGATTTCATCATCCCCAAACATCCTTTCAATTGATGGGATAAGAAAAGTGTCCAAAATATCAACGTAAACTTGTGCATTTATTGATGATGTAATGACAGCCATCTCCCCAGTGCCTTTACCTGACATGCAGCCCCATATCATCAATGACTGTGGAAATTTACATGTTCTCTTCAGGCAGTCATCTTTATAAATCTCATTGGAACAGCACCAAACAAAAGTTCCAGCATCATCACTTTGCCCAATGCAGATTCGAGATTCATCACTGAATATGACTTTCATCCAGTCATCCACAGTCCACGATTGCTTTTCCTTAGCCCATTGTAACCTTGTTTTTTTCTGTTTAGCTGTTAATGATGGCTTTCGTTTAGCTTTTCTGTATGTAAATCCCATTTCCTTTAGGCGGTTTCTTACAGTTCGATCACAGACGTTGACTCCAGTTTCCTCCCATTCGTTCCTCATTTGTTTTGTTGTGCATTTTCGATTTTTGAGACATATTACTTTAAGTTTTCTGTCTTGACGCTTTGATGTCTTCCTTGGTCTACCAGTATGTTTGCCTTTAACAACCTTCCCATGTTGTTTGTATTTGGTCCAGAGTTTAGACACAGCTGACTGTGAACAACCAACATCTTTTGCAACACTGCGTGATGATCTACCCTCTTTTAAGAGTTTGATAATCCTCTCCTTTGTTTCAATTGACATCTCTCGTGTTGGAGCCATGATTCATGTCAGTCCACTTGGTGCAACAGCTCTCCAAGGTGTGATCACTCCTTTTTAGATGTAGACTAATGAGCAGATCTGATTTGATGCAGGTGTTAGTTTTGGGGATGAAAATTTACAGGGTGATTCCATAATTTATTCCTCAGAATTGAGTGAGTCCATATTTTTTTCCCTCTGCTTGGTCTAAAAAAGTAACCGTTACTGACTGCCACAATTATTTTTCCTGATTTCTTATAGTAAATGGTAAATGGACTGCATTTATATAGCGCTTTTCCATCTGAATCAGACGCTCAAAGCGCTTTACAATTATGCCTCACATTCACCCCAATGTCAGGGTGCTGCCATACAAGGCGCTCACTACACACCGGGAGCAATAGGGGATTAAAGGCCTTGCCCAAGGGCCCTTAGTGATTTTCCAGTCAGGTGGGGATTTGAATCCATGATCGTCTGTACTCAAGCCCAATACCTTAGCCACTAGACCATCACCTCCCCCATGACTTATAGTGTTTCTTAAAGCCAGAAAGTTGCCATTTGAAATGACTTTAGTTTTGTGTCATGTCTTGATCTGCTTTTTTTCTACAAAATTAAACAACTGAATGAACATCCTCTGAGGCCAGTGATTCCATAATTATTGCCAGGGGTTGTAAACCTGCAGCCAAATCCAGGTGGAGAGACGGTCTTAAAATAATAAATGTGATCCTTTTTTTTTTTAATTAAACCCATCTCACAGAGGTCAGCTGCTGTGACTCCAGATCACAGCCGACCTGTGACTGTGCAAAGGCCCATCAAAAAGAAAAGACAACCCTTTCTGTCCCAGATCCAGATCATGTGAAAAGATTCCAAACTTTTTTCCCCATTGTGACAGATCTGATAAATCAGATGCACTGACATAAGGATTAATGTAAATTAAGATTAAAACATATTTGCCCACTTTGAAATGTCCATGTACTGACTTGCATTAAAAGCAGTCTTTATATTTCATTAGTCTGATTACTTCTGGGCTCTCTTGAATTAAAGCTGAAAGTCTAAATTACAATGGTGGTGCACAGAGATAAACGTACAAAAATTCTGTCCCTGTCCAAATACTTATGGACCCGACTGTATTGTTGATCCCCAGGAAGAAGGGGGCGTGGCAATAAGCATCTCCTTGCTGTTTAACGCAACAGGTTGCATCGCCTCAGCTTCCACATTTTAGCTGCAAACTTTTAAATGGTTAAAGACACCTGTGGCCTATATTGGAGATTATATTAAATTTAAATTTAGTTTGATATATTAAATTTATATGTTGGCCTTGTTGATCCAATGTGAATTTAATGGATATTCTAATATGATATAAACCTAATAAATTGGTAAATTAAAACAGAAGCTTTTAAAGTCATTTTAGTAGTGAAAATTCACACCATACAATAGGATAAGGACTTTTTTTAATCAAGGCAACTAAGTTTTGGAAGGAAAATTCCAGCTTTAATGAATGCTAACTTTAACATCACATAAGAGGTGAGGAGAGCATCCTAAAAATAAAAAATAAAAAAAAATAAAAAAATGGACAAAACAACCTGTTAACACATTCGAAGCAGAAAATCCATCCACAGATTACACTGTGTGCCATGCAGAAACTATATTTGCACGCAGACTGTCTGCTCATGGCATGTTTGCCTGCAGGAACAGCAAATATAGTGTAAAATGCATTTCTCTTTGACGCAGATTTTGCGCGCACTGTTCAATATATTTGACGCGCCGCCGATCAGCATCACGTGTCATCCAGCCAGCACACTTAAATCCCGTCTCTTACCTATTTGGCAGAAAATGATCAGCTGGTAAATGCAGACAGAGGTTCTGTGCGCTGCCGTCTCCATGTTCTCGATGAGAAAATGAAACGTAAAGAAGCAGAATGCGCGTTTTTTGTTTTTTTGGCGGTGCGTAAAAGACGCGCTACCCGGTCATCGCGCCTCCTCCGTGGACTGACGTGATCCGATCGGTTCGGTTCGGTTCAGTGGCACGCCATGAGGAGTGATGGCTTGCACTCGCAGCCTATTACGGACGAGCACCCAACGCACACAGCAGAGGGGCTGTGCGCGCGTGTGTGTGCACCGCCCACTGACCCTAATGGAAATTACTGTATAACATTATAGTTGTCATAAAGTCTGCAGCGCACAGCACAGTTTATCAAGACTTACAAATGTGCTGCATGATTAAAACTCCCTATTTTGCATTGTAAAATAATTATCTGCGGTTTGGAGCTGAGATTAGAGTGAAATTAGAAAAATGCAAGTTATTACAGAATAGCCCATAATAGCATTTGGGACCCTTAACTCTAAGAGTGTCTTTAGAATGTTTCTGTCTGATTATCTCATATCCTCTTGGCTGATTATGTACATATAAAGTCCAGTGCTGCCACTTTGATGTCAGAGTAATGGATCCCCTAGAACTCAGCTTGATGAGGCTGAACTGATTTTCCCAGTTTGAGCTCCAATTTCAAATGCAGAGCCAATATTCTTTCAAGGAGGCTGAGAAAATGTTCATGTTCAGTATAATTCTGCAGCATAAATCACACACACACACACACACACTTTAAAATGCAATTTACTTTCGAGTACATGGATAATTTATTTTCTTTTAGTTGGATATTGATTAAAATGTGTGATTTGCTTTTTGAACTTATAATTAGATACATGGGAATATATCATAGTATAATTTGCTAATGTTGGTCTGTGCTCGCCCCCCCAACTCCTCCTGGGTCCTTTGGTGGGTTCCCACTAAATTTAGTGGATGGAGTGCAACCCAAAAATGGCCCTTAAGAAATTTATTTCTGGGAAAGGGAAAGGTCATGGAATTTGAGGTCAGCCAGAGGTCAAGGTGATCATTTGAAAGATTACTGTATTCAAATGTCAATAATAATGGTGATGATGATGACGATGTGGCAGTGAGTTAAGGTTATAGAAACAAGCCCTGTGGCCACTCTGACAGTCCCAAAAGAAAGAAGAAAATAGACCAAAGTGGGATCAGGCAGACTCAGAACATCTAAAATATTAAAGATGCCTGATTTTAGCAGTGTGTAAGCAGGGATATACACACACACACACACACACACATTTTTTTGGGGGGGGGGGGGGCATCAATCTGGAGGAAACACTGGCCATCATGTCAGCCTGAGCATCTTTGAAGATGAGAAATAGTTTCAGTCCACTGAACTGAAGGATCAACTCATGAAACAGGAATGTGGATCACTCTGTGTGTGTGTGTGTGTGTGTGTGTGTGTGTGTGTGTGTGTGTGTGTGTGTGTGTGTGTGTGTGTGTGTGTGTGTGTGTGTGTGTGTGTGTGTAGTTGGCAGCAAATGCACTACAGATTTCCCATGAAGTACACAATAAAGTCTGTGTGCATTTAAGACAAGCTACTTAACGTAGCCTCTGTGTGTATTTGTACGTATCAACACTACACTGTGTGTGTGTGTGTGTGTGTGTGTGTGTGTGTGTGTGTGTGTGTGTGTGTGTGTGTGTGTGTGTGTGTGTGTGTGTGTGTGTGTGTGTGGAGCAGTGTTCAGTCTGAGAAAAAACATGCTGCTCTTGTCACTTAGTGTGCATTTATTTGCATAAATTGAGAAGATTAAATTTTTTTTTTTAATTCAGCCAGGACCCTCTGCTCAAACAGTGGACCAACAGTTTGTTTTTTTCCCAGGTGCTTGTTGCTGCACCCCCACCACCCCCTTGTGGCGCTAGAAATGCCAGTGCACCAACATTTAGAATTTATGTGAAATTTTGTTGAGTTAGTATTCAACATTGAGGTTTTGTGTGTGTGTGTATGTGTGTAAAACAGGCTGCTGGTATCTAAAATCGATGCCACTGTCTGCACTGAAGCATGCAGCTTATCCCCAATGATTTAAGAGTCTTCTTCCATTGCTGATTGATTCCAGCAAAGTACAAACACCCTGCACACTGAGGTGATTTATTTTTTATTTTTTTTAAACTACACTCACTGGCCACTTTATTAGGTACATCTTGCTTATACCAGGTTGAACCCCCCTTTTTTCCAGAACTGCCTTACTTTTTCATGGCATAGATTCAACAAGGTGTTGGAAACATTCCTCACGCAGTCGCCCATTCAACCAGTCTGACTATTCTCCTCTGACAACAACAAGGCATTTCTGTCCACACAACTGCCACTCTCTGGACATCTTCTCATTTTCACATCTCTGTAAAAGATTCTCTGTAAATCCTAGACATGGTTGTGCGTGAAAATCTTAAAATATTGAGACCAGCTCATCTGGCACAACAACCATGCCACATTTAAACTCACTTAAATCCCTTTTCTTCCCCATTCTGATGCTCCGTCTTCACCACATCTAGATGCCTAAATGCACAGAGTTTCAGCCATGTGATTGCCCCCCCAGGACTAAACCAAACCAACTTTTTTAGATTCCATAGATGACCCCAAAACACAATCAGGATGTTCCCAAAAATAAAAACTGGCCTCAAGCCAGTTATCCAAGAAGGCATCCAAGATGGCCACCAAAATAGGGTTTTTCCACCAAAACACCTTTAAATAACATATGAACAACTTAAATATCACAGAGGTCAATGATAAGGGTCTATTGGTGGCCATTTTGGACACCATTTTGAAACTTAAACCCATTAATGAATTTAGTTTAGGCACAAATGAGTTTGCTGTGACCTGCAGTGGTCTTCCCATTGAATCTCTGTGATATTTAAGTTGTTTATATGTTGTTTAAAGGTGTTTTAGTGAAAAACCCTATTTTGGTGGCCATCTTGGACGCCATCTTGGATAACTGGCTTGAGGCCTGTTTTTATTTTTGGGAACATGCTGATTGTGTTTTGGGTCATTTAAGGAACCTACTAAAATTGGTTTGGTTTAGTCCCTGGGGGTGCAAAGGTAGCGGTCGTAGCTCCCCTAGTAAAGTGTTGGCAGAAGTATGTGCTCTCTGAGTGCCTTTCTAGTTTGATGTTGGATTGAGTTGACTTGTACTTGCAGCTTCTCCTACCGTGCGTCATATAGAACTAGCTACAACATAACGCCATGAGCAGAATTAAATTTGCCAGGTGCCTTGGGTAGTTCAAAGAAGTAGTTTATGTAGTTGACCTTGACCAATCTGTTCCAAAACTTAATCTAGAGACACTAACCCAAGTTATATTCCCCCCCAGTTTGGACAAAAAAATTTTGAGCCATTTTTTAGTTACAGACACACACAAGAGCGATTACAGTACCCTGTGTTCTCACAGCAACACATAGGGTAATGATGAGCAATTATAAGGCAGCGTGGGCAGCATATCCATGTGTAAAAGCAGGAGAGAACCAAACAATAATGACAGAAAGTGTTGAAGAGAAACAGAATTTGTTCAGAATTACTGAGCTTTCCAGCCAATGATGTGTCCTTGTTGCTGCACACTGACACAAACATTTGTGCAAATAACTGATGCAAGATATGAAGTTGTAACTCAAAGCTTGTTGGCAACAAGGGGAAAAAAAAACATGCATGTATACATGCACGCATACATGTACGCATGCACACGTTTACCAAGTGCAGGGACAGACAGACAGGCACGAAGTGTGTGATGAATGATCAGAGCGCGCTGAAGCCTCCTGCAGCATCCAGAGCTTTTTTACATTCCGTCACCGTGGAGAGCCAATTCAGTTTTCACTGCACACAATAAATGTGATGCATTAAAGAGTGTGTTCTCCGCACACTGTCTGACTGTCAATTCAAAGAGCAGAAGAAGGGCAGCAGGTTAACCAGGGGAGCTTGGGGGGGGGGGGGTTGTTCTGGTTATTTACTGTGAAGGCCACTGAACAGGTTGTAATAAAGCACTGGGGAAATTTATGATGTTATTTCTGGAGTGCAGCTTTTCTATACTAAGAGAAGAAAGCTTGGAAAGAGTCAATAATGTTATTTACCTGTAAAACAAATGAAATCAAGAATGTAAACGTAAAAAAAAAACAAAAAAAAAAAACAGGGGTCACTAACCCTGCTGCTCGTGAAGGTCACCTGCTCTGCCTGTTTTCCCACGTGCACCTGCTGCACTGACAGCTGATTAGTCAAGTCCCATGTTTCCAAGCACTTGACTGGCTGAGTTAATTTGTAGTGGGTGGGGCAGAGAGAGTTGGAAAACACGCAGGGCAGGTGACCTCCAGGAACAGCAGGGTTTGTGACCCCCCTGATGTACAGGAACCAAAATTCCACATACTCTGATGACACACTTCCAAAAAAACTACAAAACACTCCCACAACATATAATCAGCTTCTTAAATGTGAATATTTTTTTGGTTTCTTTGCCGCCCTGAGACAGCAAACTGGTAGACAATACAAGACATTTGAGAACATCATCCTGGGCTTTAAAATGCTGATCAATGTTTTTCACCATTTTATGGACCAAACAACTGATGGGTTAGTTCAAAAAAATAATCAACAGATTAAGTGTTAATGAAAATAATTGTTAGTTGCAGCCTGGTGATATATGTTAGGATTTTATTTTCTTCCATTCCTCCCTTCTTCTTCTTTGTCTTTCAGCTGTTCCGTTAGGGGTCGCCTCAGCAGATCAACCGTTTCCATCTCACCCTGTCCTCTGTATCTTCCTCTGTCACACCAACCACCTGCATGTCCTCTCTCAGCACATCCATGAACCTCCTCTTTGGTCTCCCTCTTCTCCTCCTGCCTGGTGGCTCCATCCTCAGCATCCTTCTCCCTATATACCCTGGGTCCCTCCTCTGCACATGTCCAAACCATCTCAATCTCGCCTCTCTGACTTTGTCTCCAAACTGTCCCACCTGAGCTGTCCCTCTGATATGTTCATTCCTAATCTTGTCCATTCTTGTCACTCCCAAAGAGAATCTCAACATCTTCAGCTCTGCCTCCTGTCTTTTTGTTAGTGCCACTGTCTCTAAACCATACAACATAGCTGGTCTCACTACTGTTTTGTAAACTTTCCCCTTCACTCTTGCTGATATTCTTCAGTCACAAATCACTCCTGCCACCTTTCTCCACCCACTCCACCCTGCCTGCACTCTCTTCTTCACCTCTCTACCACACTCTCCATTACTTTGAACAGCTGACCCCAAATATTTAAACTCATCTACTTTCACCACTTCTACTCCTTGTAACTGCACTATTCCACTGGGCTCCCTCTCATTCACACACATGTACTCAGTCTTGCTTCTACTGACTTTCATTCCCCTTCTCTCCAAAGCATATCTCCACTTCTCCAGACTAGACTTAACTTGCTCTCTACTCTCACTACAGATCACAATGTCATCTGCAAACATCATAGTCCATGGGGACTCCTGTCTGATCTCATCTGTCAACCTGTCCATCACCACTGCAAACAAGAAAGGACTCAGAGCTGATCCTTGGTGTAATCCCACCTCCACCTTGAATGAGTCTGTCATTCCGACTGCGCATCTCACCGCTGTCACACTATTCTTGTACATGTCCTGCACTACCCTAACATACTTCTCTGCCACTCCAGACTTCCTCATACAATGCCACAACTCTTCTCTTGGCACCCTATCATAAGCTTTTTCTAAGTCCACAAACACACAATGTAACTCTTTCTGTCCTCCTCTGTACTTTTCCAACAGTATTCTCAGAGCAAACATTGCATCTGTAGTGCTCTTTCTCGGCATGAAACCATATTGCTGCTCACAGATCTTCACCTGTTTTCTAAGCCTAGCTTCTACTACTCTTTCCCATAACTTCATGCTGTGGCTGATCAGCTTTATGCCTCTGTAGTTACTGCAGCTCTGCACATCAACCTTGTTCTTGAAAATAGGAACCAGCACACTTCGTCTCCACTCCTCAGGCATCCTCTCACTTTCCAAGATTTTATTAAACAATCTGGTTAGAAACTCTACTGCCATCTCTCCTAGACATTTCCATGCCTCCATTGGAATGTCATCTGGACCAACTGCCTTTCCACTCTTCATCCTCTTCATAGCAGCCCTCACTTCTTCCTTGCTAATCTCTTTTACTTCCTGATTTACTCTCACCACATCATCCAGCCTTTTCTCTCGCTCATTTTCTTTATTCATCAACTCTTCGAAATATTCCCTCCACCTTCTCAGCACACACTCCTCACTTGTCAGCACATTACCATGTGCATCTTTTACCACCCTAACCTGCTGCACATCCTTTCCAGCTCTGTCCTTTTCTCCTTCTTTACTATTCAACTTCTTGTACAGCTCGCAATATGCCTTTTCCTTTGCTTTTGCCACTTCTCTTCTCGCCTTACGCCGCATCTCCTTGTACTCCTGTCTACTTTCTTCATCTCTCCGACTATCCCAAAACTTTTTCGCCAACCTCTTTCTCCTTATGCTTTCCTGGACCTCTTCATTCCACCACCAAGTCTCCTTGTCTTCCTTCCACTGTCCAGATGTCATACCCAGTACTGCCCTAGCTGTCTCCCTCACCACATCTGCAGTACTCTTCCAGTTGCCCAAAACTGCTTCCCCTCCAACTAGTGCTTCTCTCACCTGCTCGCTAAATTTCACACAACAGTCTTCCTCCTTCAGCTTCCACCATCTGATCCTTTGTTGAGCTCTCACTCTCTTCTTCTTCTTTACCTCTAAAGTCATCCTACAACCAACCATCCTATGCTGTCTAGTGACACTCTCTCCTGCTACCACCTTACAGTCTGTGATTTCTTTTAGCTTGCATCTCCTATAAAGAATGTAGTCCACCTTTGTGCACCTTCCTCCACTCTTATATGTTACCCTGTGCTCCTCCCTTTTATTAAAGTAGGTATTCACCACAGCCATTTCCATCCTTTTTGCAAAATCAACTACCATCTGTCCTTCCCCATTCCTATCCTTGATACCATATCTACCCATTACTTCCTCATCACCTCTGTTCCCTTCACCAACATGCCCATTGAAGTCTGCTCCTATCACCACTCTTTCATGCTTGGGCACACTCTCCACAACCTCATCTAACACACTCCAGAAATCTTCTTTCTCCTTCATCTCACAACCTACCTGTGGGGCATATGCACTGATGATATTCATCATCACCCCTTCAATTTCCAACTTCACACTCATCACCCTGTCAGACACTTGCTTAACCTCCAACACACTTTTAACATACTCTTCCTTTAAAATGACCCCAACACCATTTCTCTTCCTGTCCTCACCATGGTACAACAACTTGTACCCACCGCCGATGCTCCTGCTCTTACTTCCCTTCCACTTGGTCTCTTGCACACACAATATGTCTACCTTTCTCCTCTCCATCATATCAGCCAGCTCTCTCCCTTTACCAGTCATACTACCAACATTCAAAGTCCCCACTCTCATTTCCACCCTTCTAGTTTTCTTCTTCTCCCGCTGTTCGTGGCAACGTTTTCCTCCTCTTCTTTGTCGTTATCTTCGCCCAGCAGTAGCCCAATTTCCACCGGCACCCTGTTGGGCAATAGCACCGGTGGCGGACGTTGTTAACCCGGGCCGCGACCGAGCCGGTATGGGAATTCGATTCTGAGTCTGCATAGTTGGGTTGGCTTGTTTTACGCCGGATGCCCTTCCTGATGCAACCCTCCTCATTTATCCGGGCTTGGGACCGGCACTCAGAATGTACTGGCTGCACACCCCATGTGGCTGAGTTCTTCCATTCCTCCCTATTTATTTATTTTACTCTACGTTGTTCTATGGCTAAGTGGTGACCAGTGTGTTCTGCCGGTTTTCCTACAGCCTGAACCCGTTACCATGACAGTGGATGCTGAGCTGAGTGACAGCAATATTGACTTCCTATGCTGAAAACAAGAGGTCACTATCCCCAGCACCATTGTGCTCAACAAGACTAGTCGATATATATGTGACTGAGTGACGACATTAATGTTCGAGTTCTACTTTAGAGAAATGTAGCTGTCAGTGAGCCTTGTTCTCCGGCGGTTATGTGGTTTACACAGACATTCTGAGTTATTATTCCATATGCTGAGGCCATATGCTGTCTTGTCAAAGTGTTTTATTAAAGCACAATTACCAGCTCATGAAGAAATTTCATAACTATACTCACCAGCCACTTTATTAGGTACACCCATTCAATTGCTTGTTAACACAAATGACTAATCAGCCAATCACATGGCAGCAACTCAATGCATTTGGGTACCTAGACGTGGTGAAGACAACTTGAAGTTTAAACCGAGCACCAGAATGGGAAAGAAAGCGGATTTAAGTTTTT
Source organism: Thalassophryne amazonica (assembly GCF_902500255.1). Taxonomy (NCBI): domain Eukaryota; kingdom Metazoa; phylum Chordata; class Actinopteri; order Batrachoidiformes; family Batrachoididae; genus Thalassophryne; species Thalassophryne amazonica. Next base: position 14,910,673 of record NC_047124.1, read on the forward strand.
TGGTTGTTGGTGCCAGACAGCCTGGTCTGAGTATTTCAGAAACTGCTGATCTACTGGAATGTTTACTTTACACACAACCATCTCTAGGGTTTACAGAGGATGGTCCAAAAAAGGGATGATATCCAGTGAGCGGCAGTTGTGTGGATGAAAATGCCTTGTTGATCTCATAGGTCGGAGGAGAACAGGCAGACTGGTTGAATGGATGAGTGTGAGATACTATCATGCCAATATGGACCAACATCTCTGAGGAAGATTTCCAACACTTTATTGAATGTATGGAATGAAGAATTAAAGTGGTTCTGAAGGCCAAAGAGGACCAACCTGGTAGTAGCAAGGTGTACCTAGTAAAGTGACCAGTGGGTGTACACTTATATGTAAAGAATTCAAGATTAAACTGGGCCTACAAAAAGCATTTTTAAACTTCTGTCTCCTTTTGAAGGTAACTAAAATAAAATACAGTAGGATTTTCTTCAAAAACACCCTGAGGTTTCAGCAACAGTTTGCCCAAAGGCATATGGAAGACTTGAGCCTATGATTTGATTATTATATGAATATCATTTGTTGGAACGTTAATAACTACAACAAACAAAGTTTGCTCTATGTCCAGTTACTCTAATCACAACCACAGAAGACTGGAACGCCTTCAGAGTTGTCATAGTTGGTTTGTGGCTTCCCTCACGAGTCTCCTTTTTGTACAGTCACTCCAAAATGTTTGTGTATCCATACCCTGATTGACTATAAACTGGCTGTAAAAGTGATGATTTACTGTAAATTCATGAAAGTGTGCCAATACCCATGTCCCATATAATGGGTTTTTCCCAGTATATGAAATTTTCTTGTTGTTGCTGTTGTTGTTGTTCAATAACTTTGGACATTTTATTAAATATTCTGATTTTACAAAATTGGTTCATTTGCAGTCATTTGTCAACACATTTTAAATTCTGCACTTCCAGCTATAATCTGCTTTCAAGTCAGATATTTCAAAGTGTTTACAATATTAAAAACGAACAGAAACACAAGTAGATTTAAAAGAAAAATCAACAGAGATCAAAGAAACCAAGCACCCAAACTTCACAGAACATCGTCAAAGTCGCAAAATTGTGTATGACGACGATGACTCCTGCTGTAACCTTAATTTTGCAACATGGGGCATTTTGATTCCTGGCAGAAGAACACATTCTAAAGCAGGGGTGGCAACACCGGGTCATGAAAGGCCAAGACGGTGCAAGTTTATCTTTCAACCGATTGCATCAGTAGGAGGTTTTATCAATGGGGGTCCTCGCCTGCTGCTGAGGTGATCAGTTGCAGGAAAACCTGCACCATCTTGGTTCTTCATGCCTACCTCTGCTCTAACGAGTGCCCAGCTACTTTTTTTTTTTAAGTGCATTTGTGTTGAGAGTGGGAATTGAAGACTTTTTGAAAGTACCGTGTTGTGTACTAGGACTTTAGCCCTGATCCTGCACACTGGGGTGCGCTGAAGTGAGGCCTCAATAAGCAGAGGACGAAACAAAGTTGAAGTGGGATTGGTAAATTGCATGTTGCGTAAATAGTGAATGAAGTCCTGTTTGTGAAGCAGCTACAGACACACTCAAGTCGCAGACAGGCTGACAAACACTTACTTTCCCAAGAAAAGACAGCAGATTTTTTTCTTTTTTTTTCCTGCCCCCATTGCCTTGAGTCTGTACAAGCGCATGGAGCGAGAAGGATTGCTGCTGGGTACCATGGAAACCATCAAAGACAGAGAGAGAGAGAGAGAGAGAGAGAGAGAGAGAGAGAGAGAGAGAGAGAGCAAGAAAGAAAGAGAGATTTAATCAACACACTTGTATCCTGCCTTCACTCACTTCCAAACTACATACACGTTATTGTACATTCATGGAGCTCAGTGACAAACCCTTCTTGTCCACTGCAGAAATGCTTCATTGGGGTGGGGGTTATTCAAGTGTTTCCACTTTTCACTGAAGGACTCTGTGGAACATCAAATTTTAGCCCCTGTTTCAAATAGCTCTGCCTAGTTTTGAAGAGCAAAACATGAATAATAGTATTTCTTGCTTTCTTGGTCATTGAATTTTAACACTGTGTGCCTGCCGTATCACATCAGTTAATTTAAGGCTGCAACAACAGCTGGTCGCCACCAAGACTTGGTCAGTAGCAACAAGCCTTCAGTGCTTCTTTTCAGCACTGTAGCCAGGCTGACAAAGAGTCAGAGCTCTATTGAGCTGAGTATTCCATTAACTTTAACTAGTAATGACTTCATGACTTTCTTTGCTAACAAAATTTTGACTATTAGAGAAAAAATTACTCATAACCATCCTAAAGACGTATCGTTATCTTTGGCTGCTTTCAGTGATGCCGGTATTTGGTTAGACTCTTTCTCTCCGATTGTTCTGTCTGAGTTATTTTCATTAGTTACTTCATCCAAACCATCAACATGCTTATTAGACCCCATTCCTGCCAGGCTGCTCAAGGAAGTCCTACCATTATTTAATGCTTCAATCTTAAATATGATCAATCTATCTTTGTTAGTAGGTTATGTACCACAGGCCTTTAAGGTGGCAGTAATTAAACCATTACTTAAAAAGCCATCACTTGACCCAGCTATCTTAGCTAATTATAGGCCAATCTCCAACCTTCCTTTTCTCTCAAAGATTCTTGAGAGGGTAGTTGTAAAACAGCTAACTGATCACCTGCAGAGGAATGGTCTATTTGAAGAGTTTCAGTCAGGTTTTAGAATTCATCATAGTACAGAAACAGCATTAGTGAAGGTTACAAATGATCTTCTTATGGCTTCGGACAGTGGACTTATCTCTGTGCTTGTTCTGTTGGACCTCAGTGCTGCTTTTGATACTGTTGACCATAAAATTTTATTACAGAGATTAGAGCATGCCATAGGTATTAAAGGCACTGCGCTGCGGTGGTTTGAATCATATTTGTCTAATAGATTACAGTTTGTTCATGTAAATGGGGAATCTTCTTCACAGACTAAAGTTAATTATGGAGTTCCACAAGGTTCTGTGCTAGGACCAATTTTATTCACTTTATACATGCTTCCCTTGGGCAGTATTATTAGATGGTATTGCTTAAATTTTCATTGTTACGCAGATGATACCCAGCTTTATCTATCCATGAAGCCAGAGGATACGCACCAATTAGCTAAACTGCAGGATTGTCTTACAGACATAAAGACATGGATGACCTCTAATTTCCTGCTTTTAAACTCAGATAAAACTGAAGTTATTGTACTTGGCCCCACAAATCTTAGAAGCATGGTGTCTAACCAGATCGTTACTCTGGATGGCATTTCCCTGATCTCTAGTAATACTGTGAGAAATCTTGGAGTTATTTTTGATCAGGATATGTCATTCAAAGCGCATATTAAACAAATATGTAGGACTGCCTTTTTGCATTTACGCAATATCTCTAAAATCAGAAAGGTCTTGTCTCAGAGTGATGCTGAAAAACTAATTCATGCATTTATTTCCTCTAGGCTGGACTATTGTAATTCATTATTATCAGGTTGTCCTAAAAGTTCCCTAAAAAGCCTTCAGTTGGTTCAGAATGCTGCAGCTAGAGTACTGACGGGGACTAGCAGGAGAGAGCATATCTCACCCGTGTTGGCCTCCCTTCATTGGCTTCCTGTTAATGCTAGAATAGAATTTAAAATTCTTCTTCTTACTTATAAGGTTTTGAATAATCAGGTCCCATCTTATCTTAGGGACCTCGTAGTACCATATTACCCCATTAGAGCGCTTCGCTCTCAGACTGCGGGCTTACTTGTAGTTCCTAGGGTTTGTAAGAGTAGAATGGGAGGCAGAGCCTTCAGCTTTCAGGCTCCTCTCCTGTGGAACCAGCTCCCAATTCAGATCAGGGAGACAGATACCCTCTCTACTTTTAAGATTAGGCTTAAAACTTTCCTTTTCGCTAAGGCTTATAGTTAGGGCTGGATCGGGTGACCCTGGACCATCCCTTGGTTATGTTGCTTTAGACGTAGACTGTGTTTCATAATTATTGTATGGCCTTGCCTTGCAATGTGGAGCGCCTTGGGGCAACTGTTTGTTGTGATTTGGCGCTATACAAGAAAAAAGTTGATTGATTGATTGATTGATAAATCACATGCAAACAAAAGACCTCTTTTACACGTGCCTGCATGAACAAACCTCAGCTGTTCTTATTTAAACAAATACATAAAAGAATAAAATGTTAACATCGTCCAAAGTAGGATGTTTGCTGGCCAAAGGTTTGATAACATATGGGAAAGGTCTTCCATAAACAAAGGTAGATGAACACCACTGCATGCAGATTGAGAAGATTTCCTGTGTTTATAATTAAAAGTGTGTATATAAAAATGTACAGAATTCGTATTTAGCTTCCCAGATTGCCTTAGAATGGGGGGGGGGGGGCACCCCTAGTAGGGGTGTGCCAGTTCTGGATCAGCCCCTGCTCATTCTCACTTGTATCCATCAGAACCCAAAATTGCAGAGCTGAATAAACGGTGGTTTTTGTGCAATTGTTCGAGAAATTTTGCTGCAAGATTTGTATTTGTGTTTATTTCTGCAGTGTTTCACAGCATTTTGGATTTTTCCGTGTGCTGCTTTGCAAGCTGACAAACAGTCATGACCCTCACTGCTCCCAAAATGACAGAAGGCATCTACTTGGCAGCAACATATCTGTCACCAGTTACTTCATAGATAAAATAGATGAAGATTTAGAACCAAAAATATACTACAGACACTGAGGTGATGCCTCCTTAAAAAAAAAAAAAATCATATCTATAAGAAACGACCTATATACACAGTCCTACAATTTTCTGAGGCAATAAGTAAACAGACAAACCAAACCTACAGTAAGCATTTCTTTTTATATGAATCATATCTTTTACAGCTAGTTTTCTTTAGAGATGAGTCAGATGTCCTCTGTTGTTCTTATGGTTTCTTATTCTGAATCCAACTACAATTTCGGGCCGAGCACTGCACACCTCCAGTGTTGGACCAAGGCTATAACCCTGTTTAAGCTGCATACCAGCCTTGCAAAATATTTTATCTTAAATGCTTTTGGGTTAAGATCATTTAGGTTAATTTTGTGAACACATAAAAAAGTTTAGAAATTTGAATGATATTTCTGCTTAAGGTCTATGATTTTGCTCACTTCCTGGAGTTTTGCTCAGTAACAGAATTCTGATATCATAAAGGTCCAATTCTGGAATATTTCTGATTCAGCTACTTTGAACTTCTGTCTGTTGCACCACCAGTCACAGCTTTACCGTGGAGCAGAACACAGAATGATTTTTTTTAAGTCAATTTTCAATTTCAATTTATTTTCATTCATATAGAGCCAAATCACAACAAAGTTGCCTCAAGGCGCTTCACACAAGTAAGGTCTAACCTTACCAACCATTTTTCTTTCTTTTATTTATTTATTTATTTATTTATTTATTTTGGGGGGGGGGGGGGGGTGAATTGAATATTTTGGGGATAAAATTCCATTGCACATCTTCAGGACTAAATGTGTATACAGATCAGGTTTCCAAAGCGGTTTTAAAGACAGATTAAAATCAAACCTGGATTTTTTTTTTTTTTTTTTTTTTTTTTTTTTTTTAACAGTTCTTATTCTTTTACAACGAAAGCTAAAAAAAAAAAAAAAAAAAAACTTAGGGTTTACAATAAAGGGTGTGTACTTAAAGGGCGACTAAATTATCGCGCTATTTGGGTGGGGAAAAAAGCTATATTGGGTCTCGAACCTGCAGTGATTGGATGTTAACGCACACGCCTTACGACTTAGCGACCGGAAGAAGTGACGTCACAGTGAGAAATTGAGCCTTATATAGACATATATCCTCATCCATTTTTTTTGACCGTTTTTAGACAGTTCATTAAAAAATTTTTCACATAGATATAAATTTTTAGGAAAAAAGCCCATGTTCAAACTGTACTTGCTTGAATCACAACATTACAAAGTCTCAATTCAGTCTTCATCAAACCCCAAAGCTGTGAAGACTCTTGGTGCTGACAGGTTATCTTTTTTATATTTATTTATTTTATGTTTTTCTTTATTCGTTGACCCCTGGCATACCTTTGTTCTTTGTGTGTTTATCGTTAATCTTTTAAAAAAAAATGCACAACTTGTTGCACAACTTCTCAATCATAAAAAAAAAAGTTACAAATGTAAAGAAAGTGTGAAGTGAAAACGAACTATTTTGTTGAACACAGAAAAAACGTTGAGACCTCCATAAGGAACTTGAACCTTTTTTTATTTTTCTTGTATATCTCATTGCCCTTGTGTTTTGATCGTTTGTTATTGCATTTGTTGAAATAAAGTTTTGTAAAAAAAAAAAAAAAAAAAAGATATACACTACCGCCATTTAAATGATACATGTTAATGTCGTTTAACACTTAAACATATTTTCAATTTAATTTTTTTTTTTTTTTTTTTTTTTTTTTTTAAGGATAAATATAAAACGTCAATCGTTATTGTTGTCAGGGTCAGGTGGTACAGCGGTTAGAGCCGTTCACTTCCGAACCATGAACCAGTACCGTTGTACTCGACACCTGATGCGGACAATAATCTCCATGCTCAATGTAGTTGACTGTAACTGATGAAAATAAAGATTAAGTGTCTGGACTGAACAGAAATTTAGACATATTCCCAAATTTCAGCCCGATTTACGATATTATGCATCTCTGTGGATCCACTGGATGTCATTCATAACATTTTTTTTAATAAAAGAAAAAAAATGCCAAGTGTCTGAATAAGAATAGTAACTGCTAGCCAACTAACACTCTGGTGGGAAAACCCTCATGATTCTACAGCATTTTTAAAAATAATTTTACGCAATAAAAAGAGCATTTAAAAAAGGCTGTAAAAGTGACAAATAAAAAAGAATTAAAAACCAACATGAATAAGTGAATGTTTCCACAGCTTCACTGCTTTACATTTTCTCTAAAATGCCATAAAAATTTGAAAAACAAAAGGCCAAGCTTAAGAGTTCTGACAAAAATATTTGCAGCCGGTGTTTTAATGTAAAATGAAGAAAGAAAAAGCTGTAATTAACATGATAATGCTAACACCTGTTGAGTTTTGTCACTCATTTGATGAAAGATGTGATCGTTTTAGAGGACGTAAGTAAACTCTGTTTCACTTACCTTTAATTATGTCGATATGTAGTTTACTTAATTCACAAGTAAAAACAAAAAACTTTCATATAAAAGAAAGAAGTCAAATGATTTTCATTTTTTGAGCGAAGATCGCCCCCGTGTGGTGCCTTATGTGCATCACATCTGACGTCATTACCAAGCGACAGTAAGATGTGCGCGTCCTTCGAGTCTCTCATTGAATCGGCAGCTTGGTTTTTTCTATTTTAATGGAATAACAAGAAGAGAAAGAAGCGGTTAACCGGACAAAAGACGACTCTGGCAGAATTTAATCTTTAATTTAGTGAGTGTTTGTAGAATTTAAATATACTTTGTTTAAATGGGTACATAAATGTTAGCATATGTTATACTTAACATTTTCAATTGTTTTTAATGTGGGTGAAACGATACATTGCGTGTTGTGATAATCGCAATTTGGGGCCAATTATTTTTTAGAATGAGTGTCGTGAAATCACAAAAAGTCAACTACTGTATGGAAGAAATAATGTCTCGCAGAAGAATGCTAAATGATGTATAAAATCTATGTCAAGGGTTGCCATTTATGCTTCAGAATGTTTATTTAAAGTTAAACATTTACCACGTTATTTCGACATAATTAGTGAATAGTGATGTAATTATAAATCATGTATCAAATTGCAATAGGTGTAGTGTGCTGCCAGTTTCACATCTGATTTCACTATGATCTATTGTAAATGATTCAGAGTAGCTGATTGGCCAAGGATAGGGAAGCGTGGACTGAGCTGCTTCGTTTCCTGCCACCATGACCTGGACAGGCAGCAGAGAATGAATGAAATCGCTGATTGGGTGGTGGTCAATGTATTTGTCGTCTGCATGTAAGAAGTCGTGTCAGGCTCTTCGACACATCTTGGACCAGTTTAATTCTGGTTTTTCTTTACAAAAAGCGTTGCTCCCACTAGCATATAATGCATGCCAGCAACTAGTACAGGGGGAATTGTTTTGATGTCAAGTTGCTTACGGCGTTCTTTACTGCTCGCCATTGGATCACAGTCAGGATCAAGTTGTTGACTGTGTTTTCTGTTGTAAGACCCAGCAGGGATGGCGGCTCCAAACGCATCAGAGAGGAAGGCCTGCTGGGACGCCAAGGACCGGCTGTGGAAATGTCTGGATGATAACGATGGCAAAGCTGCCTCCTGCCAGAGTTTGCAGAGCGAGTTTGAAGCAAAATGTCCCGCTCAGTGGGTAAATAAAGGAGGCTCTTTTTAGTGTTTGGTGTGTGTGTTTGTGGCTTTGAAATGTGATAGTTTGTGGATTAAAAGTTGTTTTGTTTTGGAGAAGAATGGCTTTGGAATAGTATGTTTTTCATAAGCATCAAAAACACAAAAGGTTTTCAAATTTTTTTATTTTGTTTAAAGCATAGCATCATTTTTGACTGAATTAAATACTGCTGACTTGTTGCTCATCTTGTTCACTTTTCCCCCGCAGGTTAAATATTTCACCAGGAGGAGAGAGTTTTTGAAATACAAGGAGAATTTGGAGAGCCAAGGCTTCACACCGGCTGAGGGCCCACGGCAGCCTTCCTAATCACTGCTGGCACACAGGACTGTTGAAAGAGCCTCTTTTCAGTCAGGTGACTGAGGATTTGACATTTTCTCGTTTTGCTGCACCTCTGGTTGCCCAGCTTTGTCCTATTCCCAAAGACATGCATGTTAGGTGAATTGGGCACTTTAAATTGACTGTTGGTGTATAGGAGCACATGAATGCATTTTTTCAGCCCTGTGACCAGCAGCATGTCCAGGGTGTACCCTGCCTCTCACCCAACGACCGCTGGGATGGGCTCCAGCTCCCTCTGACCCCAGTACAACTGCACACATCCAGATTAAATGATCCTTCTTGAGCTGCATCTTTATTTGTACAGAGATTAAAGCTGTACTAGGAAGTGGTCTCTCTGACATCATAAACAGTTATGTGAATTTTTTTTTAGTCCAAATCCTGTAATCTGAAGTCTGGTCACATTAATCTGCCAGCCTGATTGCTTTGCCTGTTACTTGAAAATGAGCCCCGAGAATAGTTAAAAGTCTACCTGGCGGCTGATTGCACATGCTCGCAGCACTGATCGATCAACTTTATCGTTTCATATATTTTTGTAAAATATTGCTGAGACAATAAGGTAAAAATTCAAGGTGTAATTGCTGTTTCCTGTAAATAAACTTAAAAAATTGGAATGTTTTGTCATTACAGGCAGAGTTGGAAGTTAAACACCACAGGAAATTTTTGCATCTTACAGTTCATATTTAAACATGCAGACATTTTAGATTACAAATCTGTATATAAAATGCATGTGGCCTCGAGTCAAAGGTCACTGCTGCAACACCACACGCGAATAAATTACACAAAAATAGGTGATTTTTGTTCTACCACATGAAATTTCTGCAAGAATATAGCACACCTCTGGCACTTTTTTCGTTTTGCATAGTACAGAGTATTTTATGGCAGTTCTTCCACCACTGATTAACAGTTTGATTTGACAGTTGATTGAACAAAGTACAGTACATTCCTTTACGCACTCAATCTCCCTTAAATGTCGTGGCTCACTGTTCTGTTGCACTGCAGCCTTGCAAGCTGGTGTAGTTTGTGCACATCAACCCTGGTAAACAAAAATCAAACACTTCTGGAGATGGAAGTTTAAAAAAAATAAAATAAAAATCTGAAGCTACTGTTGTAGCAAGCAGCTAAAAGGTATGTGTGTGGAAATGCAAATTTATAGTGCTACAGGGGGGGACTAAACTACCCTCAAACCCCAGAGGGTAAAACTGCTAATCAGAACAATGCATTGGTGTTTTTTGATTAAAAAGGTCAGACTGGCCCCCGTTTGACTTGCTGTTGAAGTTGAGTTGGGGTGTAAGTAGACAGAGACCTCATTTACACTATTAAAAAAAAATGAAATGGATACTGCTCTCCACACATGGTATTTCATGTAAGAAGACTTAACATCTCAAATTTACACCTCCAAATTTGGAAGGGGCAGGGGGCTACAAATATTTTCAGTGATTGTAGTTGTACATGAAGTAATTTATACCAACATTCATATAGTGAACATGGCACATTGGGGGTGGGGGGGGGGGGGTGGTAACTGGACAGTACCCTGACTGACAACTATCACTGCATTAAGGAGGTGGTTCACTCTCATACATGCATACAGTAAAATTTGTCCTCTGCCTTTAACTCGCACTGGACAGCCACAGTCTGGCACCCGGGACCAACTCCAGATGTAGAGATGCTGCCTTAGCCAGGGGCAGACCCTAAAGAAGCATGTTTTTGATTTGAAACCCACGTCGACGGAAGATGCAAACTCCACACAGAAAGGTGGGAAGTGATCCCACGACCTTCGTGCTGTGAGGTATCAGTGCTAACCACTAATCCAGCGGGCCGCTGCTTTATCACAACCTATTAATAGTCAAATGGATCAGGTCAACTGCACAGTTTGATATAAATCTGCTCAACATTTGATGTATTCTAGAAACTTTGATCTCTGTGTGAAAAAAAAAAAAAAAAAATTTAAAAACAAACCAAATTCCTTGACAAATGAATCCATCTTGCCTGAATTTATCCCGAAAGCATAGTTTCCATTCCAACACCTTTTTGGTTCACTACATTTTCAGCAAATCCCAATAAAGAGACAAACACAACCTGTGCATTATGAACTCAAAAGCTTTTCAACTGGCCGAATGATTTGTGGCGTGGATCAGACAGTAAGTCTTTAACATTAGCAGGGTTAAGGGTTCGATTCCCAGCAGACACCTGTGTTAACAGCTCTATGACTAAAGGCAGCACTGGTGTAGCGAGCACCATGTTAGCAGTGCGACAGCTGATGGTATTGGCTTTGAAAATGCCACTCAAAAACAAAAGTTTAAATGTAACAAAATTTGCAGGTAGCAGCTGAAACGTTAAGTTTGGTTTTAAATCTGGAAAGGAATCATGCCAACTCCTCTCTAAACACAGGACATCAGTACAGTCTGTAGCACTAGTGCATACAGTACATTCATCATCATAGATGCCTCTCTTTTGTGCAATTCATCCCATGGTTCCACGCTGTACAATGTGAGCATATTCTTCAAAATTCAAAATCAGCTCACATCTGTAAATACACACCAGTACATTCGGTTTAAGTGCAGCAGATGAGGCTTGTCTATAAAAAGGTACAAGCTCTAATCAAAATCCTCACAGTGCAGCTCTCAGAACATTCATTTGTGTAGCAGCGTCAAAACTGCACTTGTTTTCAATCTTAAATTCAAGATGAAAATATGTAGTTAAAAAAAAAAATAAAAATCACTAAGGCAGTAAAAACAAATGTTTTAGTTGGAGCTCCTCAGAGGTCACTTGTGCATATATTCAGTATTCAGCAACAGCGCCTCCTTATGACCAATAAAAACTTTTTTTTATATATTTGCACGAGTCGACCGGCCTTCTCTTCACTTTTTTTCTCCCTCTATACTTCTTCCTCTTCATGATCCAATTGCAATCTCTGAGCAAGACCATCTGGCCACTTCACCTCACACCCATTTTTGAGACCCAGTTGTGTCAAAAATCCTTCTGCCGCTGGTCCTGCCCTCTGGTGGTTATAAACTGCCGGTGATGTTCCCAGTCATCGCCCACACTGGGAACTCTGTGAGGTCAAAGAGGGAAACCCCCCACGTGGTAATGGCCAGCATCACAACCGCCACGCCGATCAGGTTGACCCCAAAACCGGCTTTCACCTGGAAGTGAGGACAGAGATCAGGACATAGAGGTGATTAATGCCGGACAAGAAACAAAACCAGACTGAGGTCTCTGGAAATATTAGCTTAAAGGATTTCTTTTTGTTGGGGGGGACAAAAAAACAAAAAAACTTTGTGCAGGTGCAGGACGAGGACATGTTGTCTGGACTGTGTGCGAGTGCTGTACCATGTCGCTGATCTGCACGTGGCCGTAACTGAAGACAATTGCGTTGGGGGGGTTCCCCACTGGAAGCATGACCCCGAAGGACACACACATGGTGGCGGGGATCAACGTGTGGAGGGGGTTGATGTTCAACGTCTCCGACTGGAGAGAGCAATGGGAGAGAAGGGAAAATAAAAAAAAATATCGCCTTGGTGTTCTGTGTGACATCATAAAGTCAAGTCAAATTTACTTATAAGGCACATTTAAAAAAAAATAACACTGGTGCTGACCAAAACACAGAACAACTAAAAGTTATTTAAAATTACAGTCAAGTGGTTGAAATAAGAATATGACAAATAAATATAAGTCTTAGTTTATTCTGGTTTTAAAGCTAAAGTAAAAGAATAAACCTTCTAATGTACATGCATGGTCCACTTTATTAGGTACACCTGTTCAATTCCTTAACACAAATGGCTAATCAGCCAATGACATGGCAGCAACTCAATGCATTTAGGTATCTACACGTGGTAAAGACGACGTGCTGAAATTCAGTGACTTTGATTGTGGCATGGTTGTTGGTGCCAGATTGGCTAGTTTGAGTATTTCAGAAAGTGCTGACCTACTGGGATTTTCACACATACAACCATCTCTAGGGTTTACAGAGAATGGGCCAAGAAAGAAAAGCTATCCAGTCAGCGGCAATTGTGTGGATGAAAATGCCTTGTTGAGGTCGGAGGAGAATGGGAAACTGCGTGATGCCATCATGTCAATATGGACCAACATCTCTGAAAACCGTTTCTACATCTTGTTGAATTTATGCCCTGAAGAATTAAAGCAGCTCTGAAGGCAAAAGGAGGTCCAACCTGGTACTAGCAAGGTGTACCTAATAAAGTGGCTGTTGAGTGTAAATGGGTAACTTGGTCCGATGTTTTGTGGCAGCTACCATAAAACCACAGTTCAACATCAGTCTCAGCACCACCAAAAGCATCTGTTTAGAGAACAAGATTGGGAAAATCCTAGTAAGTCAAAGCTTAGTCACTTAGAGAAGAACGGGGTAGTGGTGGTGGAGCTGGTGGCATTTCCCACCTTGTATCTTTTAAAAGCCTTGACTAATTCCAGAATCAGTGTGCTGAGCCGTGTGTGTCGTACCAGTGTGGACAGGATGGGTAGGAACACAGTGAGAGTCGCTGGGTTGGAGGCGAACTCTGTGACTACAGACACCAGCAGACAGGCCAACAGGGTGACGCCCCAGGGAGGAAGACCGCTCATGGGCTCCAGCTGTCTCCCAATCCAAACTGACAGGCCCGACACCTGCACACAAAACGCACGAAAAGCTTCACTGGCTGCCGACACTGCAGCCCCTCAACTGATTTTACAGTTTGTGTGTGGTTGCTGAATAGCAGTGCCACAGTCTAGTCCAAAGCTGCTTCCATGTCAAGACAGCTTACGGTTTCTGAGCTTCTTACTGGGAGGCAAGCTCAGTTACCTCAGTTACCACCAGGCTCGCAAACTGCATGCCACTTTTTATTAAGCACCGGAAGTCCTGAGCCTTGTGAGATCCTGGACATTAATTTTCACAGCTAAAACCACATGCGTTGTACCTTGCAGCCAGCGGCCAGCGCGTAGCCCCCTCCCACGAGTATGACAATCTCCCAGGGCATCAGCCTCTGGAAGTCCTTCCAGGTGATCATGGGAGCCAGTGGGTCAGATTCAGAGTCTCCATCTGATAAATTTAAAAACACAAAAGTATATAATACACAGCTGGAATGTGTGGTGACTTTCTATTTATTGTGTGTTGCCGTTTCAACAGTTTCCAATCAAAAATGCAATTTAGATCAAATTAAACTGAATATAATAATGTTATTAAGAGTTGGGGGTAAACACTTTTGTCAACTCCAAACAACTGAACATCATTTTTATGTCATCTGTTTATCTGTTAGTATTTTAAATTACATTGTGAAATCTGACCTTTTGGGGGTTAGAGTGGTACCACAAAAACAGTAGTGCAGCTTTTGTGCTCCAAAGTGTTGCCCAACTGTAGTGTCACAACAGTGCTTGAGCTTTACCTGTTTTTCAGTCAGCAGTGTATTTTATAACCTAATGCTCCTGGTATTAATCTGCCTGCACAGGCCTCCTAAAGCAGGAGGTGAAGTATAGAATTACTGCCATCAAGATCAGATTTCAAACTGATCTTTATAAATCCAAAAGCTGAGGTGGATGCTGGACATTTTCCTTCTCAGACATTTGCAACATGGTGCACATAAAAGCTAATAATCTCAATAATGAGAGCAGAAATAATTGTGACCCATCTCTGTGATACTGTAAAAATGAAGGACAGATGTGGATGTGTCAGGTTTGCAGACATATGCACTCTCCAAGCATAGTGTACTTTTATATTAGAATTGTAGATGATCTATGTGTGCATGTAAATATGAAATAGCTGGACAATCCATTATTATTAAAATGGAAAAAACAAAATTAAAGGCACGTTTTCATTTGCAAGGTAAGATTTTTGCAAAACTTGGCAGGTATGTAGATTCTAACCTGCATAAAAGGACTACAGACGGAAAAATACCCCTTTGCGAGGATGGAAACGTGCACACTCCTGACCTTTATCTCTGCCGCTGGAGGAAGAGGAGAAGGGGCGTTTGGCCGGGATGAGGAAGAGAAGGAAACCCAGGAGGACAGACACTGTTGCATCAGTTCTGTAACCTTTCCTAACAAAAATATAATATGAATTATAATGACAAACACCAATTATATGTACAATACGCTCTCTTTAATAATCTGAATCAACACGTGTCATTTGGCTACATACTTCTCAAACAGAGACGTCCAGCCAGGCACGAACCCCGGTTCTCTGGTGAACCACAGCAGAGTCATGAGGATGAAGAAAACACCCGTCACCACCTCTGGGTAGCTGCAGCACACAAACAAAGAGGTCACGAGTAAGGATTACACGAGCCAGAACCTGACGGCGCCGCCGTGTCACATCTGGGCGAGTAACTGACCTGTGCTCCACCCCCAAAACACTCACATACCTGATGGGTCCCAGTTTTGCGTACTCCTCATGGATCCTCTTCTCTGACATCATCTCTCTCTGAGTCTTGCGTTTGTTACTCAGCGAACACGTGTCCCTGAAACTGAACACACAGCGGCAAACAACAGGAGTCCAGAGTCAACGACCAGCAGCCAAAGGTCACCGCGTACACGCAGCGCGACTATCGTGAGTCCATAATGATAAGATGGAGTTAAAGTGACCCACTGCTGCTCCTCAAGAGTGGACAAGAATGCAAACGCTGATCTAGCGGTGCTGACCGTGCACAGACTCACTTGCAGCCGAGGAAGAGGAAGTGGAGCCACAGCCAGGTGAGAACCAGCATGATGATGGCGATGGGGAAACTGAAGATGAACCACGTCCCAAAGTTGATCACCTTTGCATTCGGATAACGACTGGAAGGAAAAGCAAAGTGTCATGATGTTTACCGCCATTATCTGCCAGAAGTCAGTCATCACGTCTCCGTTTCACTTTAAATCAGTACCGTGTGAAAGGTTGCATTTTAAAATTTCAATCCACCACTTGATCGATGAATGTGGATTTTTACGTTCATTTGTGATTCTAGAATGCGACCAGGTCAGCGAAGTCTGTCTACAAGAACCCAAAAGTCTTCATTTTAACCATTTCCTCCCCCAATACTTGACCAGAGTTGTTTGCATGTGTGGGGTTTTGTTGGACTATGAATCGCCCTCGACAGCTGGAGAAAACGACCATTTTTTGGACTGGAAACCGCCAAG
This sequence comes from Thalassophryne amazonica, assembly GCF_902500255.1. Classification (NCBI taxonomy): domain Eukaryota; kingdom Metazoa; phylum Chordata; class Actinopteri; order Batrachoidiformes; family Batrachoididae; genus Thalassophryne; species Thalassophryne amazonica. The sequence goes on from NC_047124.1 coordinate 14,926,491, forward strand.
TTGTACATCCCCTGACTCCCGCTGACATTTTGTACAGGCCAGTGCAGGACAATAAAGGATTAAATTAAAAATAAAAGCCCATCTCCAATGCAAAATTGTTTTGCAGTGGAGAAAAAGACAAAAAAAAAAACCACAAACTTTTCTAACAAAAACTGTCCACTCTGAAATATGTGCTTTGACTGACAGCTGTTGTTCCTCCCAGCGTCTTCTCTTTGCACCAGCTGACTCCCCACATTGATACAATGTGAAACAGAACATGTAGGCCTCAGTTTGTATGTCAAGTGCTTATCATAATAAATAAATAAAAAAAGTCCATTTGATGTAAACTCATCACACAGAAAGGGGGGGGGGGAATCTATTTAAGTTTGAGAAATTTAGTTTGTATATGAAGTTTAGGTAACAGTGTATGAACTCTGGTAAAAGATGACATTCTAACCTTCAACTCACAGTTCACTCCAAATGTCCCCATTCTTTAATATGCAGAGTTGAGCTTATCTGAGAGAAAAGTGCAACAGACTGATAAAGACATCATGTTGTACTGTGCCACTGACTGCATTAATAAAGGTTATGATCCACAGATATTGAAAGAAAAATGACATGAAAGATGATCAAAATTCACCTGAAGTTGGGCAAAAAACAAAAAAAATGATTAAAATAAAAGGCCCATAATCAGAGATGAGCCTTTATCCACACAGTTTGTAAAAACAAGATTCATCTGACATGGTTTAAAGTGTGAATTTATGATGATTGTGCAAAAACCTTGGATTTATTATATTTTGTTGTTGGACTTATCCTGCCATTCAGAAATGAATGAAAATGATTATTCATTTAAAAATGCTACTTAGTTTGAGTGTTTTTGTTAGATTTAAGACTTACCACCCCCCCCCCCCCCCAAACACACACAAACTCAGGGCATTTGTCCAACAACGTGCGACATGAAGGAGACCATTCTGCCAGGCTTAGTGTAGCGGCTGGAGGAAATCTGTCAGAACTGTGTAGGCTCATCAGTTTGATCTCAGATCGAGATACTGAGTTTTTTGGTGGATAAAAGGTCTGTTTATTGAAAATTTTCCACACTACACAAAACATAAATGTACATACAGTACACTGGAGCTAATCACCCAACACACCAGTCTACTAATCCACCCGCCAGACCAGACCTGTTAAATTACAGTTTGTCTTTCTGTACTCCAACTGTAGAGTAGAAATGCACAAACCGACAAAATAAAGATACTTGAGCTCTGCGTTCCAAAGGTCACATAGCTTTTTCTCATCATGCACCTTTTCTGTGGAATAGTCTGCCCACTGAGACACAGCAGTCTGTACTAGGGGAGCTACGACCACTACCTTTGCGCACCCCCCACCCCCAGGACTAACCCAAACCAACTTTTTTAGGTTTCTTAGATGACCCCAAAACACAATCAGGATGTTCCCAAAAATAAAAACTGGCCTCAAGCCAGTTATCCAAGATGGCCGCCAAAATAGGGTTTTTCACTAAAACACCTTTAAACAACATAAATATCGCAGAGATTCAATTATAAGGGTCTATTGGCGGCCATTTTGAATCTTAAACCCATGAATGAATTTAGTTTAGGCACAAATGAGTTTGCTGTGACCTGCAATGGTCTTCCCATTGAATCTCTGTGATATTTAAGTTGTTTATAGGTGTTTTAGTGCAAAGGTAGTGGTCGTAGCTACCCTTGTATTGACTCTGCGGTGTTTTTTAAAATTCAGATTAAAGATTCGTCTGCTCTCCATTTTATAATTGACATTGACTTACTTATATTGAATCTTGCTTTCCTTCAGTTTTCAATTATTGCCATTACTGGTGGAGAAAGTCTCATATGAAATGGATGTAATGAAAGCCCCAGTGAACATTCATAACAAGGCAAACGCTCAATTCTACTACCTCAAAACACAAAATCCTGCTAATTCATTTGTACGTACACGTAGGTGCAGGTGTACCTACGTGTTGAACTGCTCAGCAAAGATGAGGTTGGTTGACGTGCCGGTGATGGTGATGAGTCCGCCGATGGTTGCAGCGTAGGTGATACTCAGTGACAGACATTTGCAGACCATGTGATCGGTCTTTGTTGGATACTGAGAGTCTCTCCTCATCTTCACCCGCTTCACATTTGGAATTTCAATCGCAACCTAAGAGAAAGAGTTGTAGAATGTTGTAAATGACTGGAAGTGTTTCTCAATTTTTTTGAACAGTGTGTACGTATGTATGCGTGTTGAAAACCTCAGGCAAGTGTCCATTTGTGAGTTTGATGATCCCTTGGCTCAAGTCTGGCCTAACTGCCAAACCATTTGGTTCCCCAGTCTGCATGTCAGAAACAATTTTCACTTACATGCATTTTCCCCCCCGACTTTCTTTGCATCCTCTCTTAAAATTAATCCTAGAGAGGACTCACCTCCTTCAGTGTAGAAAGCTCCTGATTAGGGATGCTGCTGCTGGATGACATAAAACAGCAAGATGAGGAGAATTAAAACAAGGTTCTAACTATTGCTGATAACTAAAAAGCTGTGACAATTTTTTTTTCTAAAGTAACATAACCAATATCTATACCATCCATGAGACAATATACATGTTTTATTTAGTTTCACTTTTGATACTGTGTGCTTCTTACCCTGTGTGCTGGTATACAATGCTACTGGAACCTCCATTTCCCTGAGGGAGTCTTCCCAAGGGATCAATAAAGTTCTACCTAATCCAATGAAGCCACTGCTTTAAAAATATAAATTTGACTGCCCATTTTTCTGTCAACATATGCACTGATACTAGTCTTAATCTAAACTAACTAGTCTTTGTTTAGACTCATTTAGACTTTTGGTTTTAAATTAGGCTCAAAACTTCGGTCCTATTAAGATCTTTATTCTTTCTATTCAGGTCAAATTGGTGACAACACTGTGGCGCACGTTAACCTCATACAAACATCCATACCTGTCACTGTGACAGAGAAGCTCCATCTGGTTTTTGTCCAGGTTTTCTTCTTTGTCTGAAACACCTGAAGACACGCACATGACATTTGAGCATTTTAAAGACTAATAATAAATAACTTATCAAGTTTATGTTCATACCGCTGTCATCCTCGGGGCTGTTGCTGGTTTCCGAGTGGTGGTGAACGTCGGCCAGGCCAGTGCAGATGAGCTGCTGCAGGACAGCCTCTGCTATAGGCATCACCATGGCGGTGGTGGACGTGTTGCTGAGCCACATGGACAAAAAGACGGTGCAGCACATGAAGCCCAGCACCAACCTGGCTCAGAGACACATGCACATTGTTTAAGCGTTAGTGCCCATTTTTGTGAGCCTTTGACTTTTGGAATAAGAATAATTTGTTCTGTTCCCACTTTGTGAAATCACAGTGAAGCTGTTCTGTACTTCAGAGTAATAGTACACAATATTGCAACAGATCTTGTACACTATTCCATGAGAAAGTACAGTATCAAGAGCATTTATTGCACCTTCTCTTATCTCGGAAATCTTGCCCATTTTCTACATACAGTGCTTCCAGAAAGTAGTCAGTGTTCACATTTTCACATTTTTTTATGTTATAACCTTATTTTAAGATGTATGAAATTAAATTTAAGATTTTTGCAAATTTATAAAAAACAAAAAACCTAAGAAATCACATGCACATAAGTATTCAAAGGCCTTTCCTATGAAGCTCAAAATTGAGCTCAAGTGCATCCTGTTTCCACTGATTATTATTGAGATGTTTCTACAGCTTAACTGAAGTCCACCTGTAGACCTCCGAGACAGGATTGACTTGAGGCACAAATTTGGAGAAGGGTACAGAAACATTTCTGCTGCTTTGAAGGTCGTAATGAGCAGAGTGGACTCCATTATCTGTAAATGGAAGAAGTTCAGATCCACCAGGACTCTTCCTAGAGCTGGCTGCTCGTCTAAACTGAACGATCATGGGAGAAGGGCCTTAGAACCTGGTGGTCACTCTGTCAGAGCTCCAGCATTCCTCTGTGGAGAGAGTAGAACCTTCTAGAAGGACAACCATCTCTGCAGCAATCCACCAATCAGGCCTGTATGGTACAGTGGCCAGACAGAAGCAACTCCTTAGTAAATGGCAGCCTTCCTGGAGTTTTCTAAAAGGCACCTGAAGGCTCATACGATGAGAAACAAAGAGGAATGGGCAAAACTGCCCAAAAGGCAAATGGGAAAAGGGATGGGCAAAACTGCCAAAAGATAGGTGCCCCAAGCTTGTGGCATCATATTCATGAAGACTTTAGGCTGTAATTGCTGCCAAAGCTGCATCAACAAAATATTGAGCAAAGGGTGTGAATACTTATGCACATGTGATTTGTTAGTTTTTAATTCATTTGCAAAAATTTTAAAAAAGCTTTTTTCATGTCATTATGGGGTGTTGTGAGTACAATTTTGAGGGAAAAATTTAATTCATTTTGGAATAAGGCTTGTAACATGACAGAATTTGGAAAAAGTGAAGCGCTGTGAATACTTTCTAGATGCCCTGTAAAATTATGGTATTTTATGAAAAGAAAACTTCCAGCACTCACTGGCGATAGAGAGAGAGAGGAAAAAAAAAAAAAAAAAAGTTCAATAAGTTGAACTACTTCGAGTGCCAACGGCATGTCACCATGTTCCTACTGGCTGCACCATGCCAGCAGCTAGACACTTCCCCAAAGAAGTGAACATAAATTATAGATGGCAAAGCTTGAAAGGAATCCTCTCTTCAACTTATCCTGGAGTACAGCAATATGTAATAATCCACTATCAAAAGTATGTGCCTTAAATCAAGTTCATCAACTTCTATATGTAGGCTTTTAGTGCTGAAATATAACTGCAGTGGTTGACTTCAAATAAAAATCAGTGAGGAAAAAAAAAAAAAAAAAAAAAAAAAAAAAAAAAAAACTGCTGCTCAACAAATGTTTATTCATTTCTGCAACAGTTCAGCATGTTTGTGCATTCAATAAACACAAAACTCAACAAACATGTAAATATGCCAATGCTGCTCACATGCCAGGTTTGGCTCCTGCGACCATCACCATGCGCAGAGCGATGCGTTTGTGCAGGTTCCACTTCTCGATGGACGCCGCCAGGCAGATGACACCAATTAGCAGGAGAGTTGTGTCTTTGCAGTACTCTGCTGCAACCTGGATGCACACGCGCGCACACACACCCCATTTGCAAAGAGGAGATAATTGATTCCTACTTAAACTTATCATGAAACTGTCCCCTGAAGGTTGCGCATAGCACAGTGCAAAAAAAATGTTCTGCAGAAGGGACTCATATGTGTGTACTTGTCACAGTTTGTCTAAAATGACTTAATCACATTCCCACATGGATAACAGGAGGAGCAGCCTGAACAAATGTGGGAATAAGAAGAAAGACCAGATTTATGTAGAAATGTAGTTTGTAGATCCAATTCAAATGAATCATAAAATTAGACTGGATCAAAATCCTGATTCAAAACGATATAAAAAGTTTAAAAATAATAATAATCAATCTGCATAAAAAAGGGAATTTAATTTTTACATAAAGTTGTATCCCATCAATCTTCCTTTTCTCAGATTCCGTCTCTGTACAGCAGTAGCTCAGTGGGATAAGGAGTTTGGATACCAAATATGTAGACCTGGGGTCAATTTCCAGTCACACTACATCTGCATTTTCCTCGTTCACCCAGTTGTAAGTTACCAGCTTTGGCAAGAGAAGTAACCTTCAATGGACTGTTCCATCCAGGAGGAATTGCAGACTCATCTGCTTCACGCTCTGGAATCTGGACACAAGTACCAGTGGGACTCAAGGTCTAAATAGGATTTACTTCTCTGGGTGACATCATGGCACTAAATCATCTTTGTAGAGTCTCTTTTCTAGTTTCACATATTAATATTGTATTTCTACTACTAGTATTCCATTTCTCTGTATGTACAGCACTATTGTCCATTTGTCATTAGGGTTCTGCTCATTCAGTGGGAGAGTCCAAAGCAGCGGGTCATATGCTTTATGACAATTCAAAGGCCTCTGTGACATTCTCTAGTTTCATGATGCAAAAATAAGATTTTTGAATTAACTGGAAGCAAGAGACATTTGACAGGAAGCCAAAAGATACATAATAAAGCCAGAAAAGGAGCAGCGGTATGGTTTCCTTTTGTGTTTCTAGCTCTTATACAGTCTATGATTCTTTCCTTTCAGATCAGCACTTACAGTTTTCCATTTGTTCTTTCTAATCTGCTCAACTTCCCACCTGCAGCATTCACAGCGTTGTGTAAGCCTCCATCTCCTCACCTCACCCAAAACCTGATTTCTGTCAGCTGGACACATTCACATGCAGGCTGTCATTTTAAACAAGAAACTTGCACATGGCAGGAAAATGTGACCGTTCAAGTCACAAAAAACCCTGAATACAGGATCAAAGCAACAAAGATCCATTTGCAGTGATAAGAAAACAAGCTCAGAATCAGCTCTTTGATAATGAGTCTTTTACCCCAGATTGCAGGATCAAAGCAAGACAAACTAATGAAAACATAAGCTTGGCAAGGTTTAAAGATTAAATAATTAGTGATCAGGATCAAAGCTCAGCAAAGATTCAGGAATCATCACTTTGATCTGGAATAGACGAAGGGTGAGTGATTACGATCCAACAATGGTACAGAAGAAATCAAAGAAATACCCTCTCAGAGTACAGAGAGGCAAACAGAGCACCTTTAGTCTCTTTGTAATGAAGCTGTGGGACAACCTATTTCCAGTCAGAAGGGGTCTGACATTTTCCCCATCTAAAGCATTTACAAAATGTTCCAGGCTAGTCGTGTGTAACATTCTAGTTTCTCAGCTCAGAAGTTTAAAACAATGGAGTTCTAAACCTCTGGTCTATGGACTTTATATTCAGACACATGGTTTGGCTAAAACTGTTTACAAGCTTTGTAAATTCCTAACCCAATCACATTCCCTTTCATGTGGACTTTGCCTGAGTTGCCCTGGTGGGAATAAGTACACTCATACCAAAGACCACAATAACCAAACAAAACTATGATCGGTTGTGTAAATACTTTAATTTCCCTTAAGGTTAAGCATCATCTTGCTTTTTATTTGGGTCTGGCCAGTAACTGTCCTCCAGTTACTATGGGCCATGTGATCAGTACATAGATTCTAAATCTGTCATTTAAGGTTCTTAGTCATTCATCTGGGTTTCAGATAACTACACTGGACTTCTTGATAGACTTCATGGCCTTCCAGCACTCATCCAATCATCTCAGTTTCTTCAGAGCAAGCCTGAAGAAGCCAGTGGATGGGCTGTGAAATCCTGAAGACCAACAAGAAGTCAAAATAACAGGCAAGACTGAGATCATTTGGAGATATGCAGAGGAAGCATGTGGGGTATATCAGGAGCAACATGTTGAAGATCAAGGCACCAGGCGGGAGGAGAAGAGGAAGGCCAACAAGGAGTTTTGTTTGTATCTGGTGAGGCCAAAGAAGATTCAGAGGTCACAGTGAGATGAACCCACATGGTGAATAAAGAATGGAATCAAATTGATTGCATATATTTTATTAACAATATTAAATCAGATGAATTGTTTTTGGCTAGTTGGTGGTCAGGTCTCCTTGTCAACATTTCCTACTTGATACAAGATGATCTTGTATCCCCCCCCTTTTAAAACCAATTAATGAAACATTTACAACTACCTTTGTTTACAAATGAGGGATCACAGAGTAAAAACATTGCATAAATCCTCTATGTTGGAAGTTACAGGCAGCTTTGTCACATGAGGTATACGGCTCACATTTTATGTACTGCTGATAAGAAATGCAGAGTTTTCTACTTCAGTTAAGCTTGGTGACTGATTGGGGGGGGGGGGGGTTATTACTGTCAAAAGGTAAGTCCCTTCAGATGCTCCCTTGTCCCCCCCCACGGTCACCACAACAGATACAAGGTGGATCTGCATGTTGATTTGGCACAAGTTTTACACCGGATGCTTTTCCTGATACAAACTCCACATTACATGGAGAAATATGGCAGGGGTGGGGTTTGAGCCAAGTGCACTAACCACTTGGCCACCACCCCTGCAGGGCTGGGAAATGTATTACTGGGAATACTGATTAATAAAAAAAAATTTGTACTAAAGGAGACAGAAAGCTTGACATGCCATCATTAAAATTGTCATATCCATCAACAACTGTGGCAAACTTAAACTAGAATTGGCATTCAAAGTACAATATTTGCCATTTATGTGCTTAACATAAATTAATGCAAATTATTCCTTTGGGATTCAGTGATACGAGGGGCAAGAAGTTTTAAGCCTGACCCAGGAAAAAAAAGTAGGATGTGGTTCTTCATGTTCTGCCTTCTGAGAAACCCAGACTTCTTAAGAATGTGTGAAGTTTTGACTCACTGGGTGCAATGCTCAGAAATGTTGGTTTCTGTTGATCACCGTCTGCCGTGGTTAAGGGGGGGGGGGGGGGGGGGCACCACCCCCTGCCTCCTCCATTGGCAGGATTCCGCAACAGGGACTGAAGCCAAACCAAATTTACAACTCTGCACTCACATGTGCAATAAATAATTTTTCTTACCCCATCGGGTATTATAGTAGAATTGCACCCTTTTATTTGTAACACAAGTAAATAATCAATTTTACAGCCAGTTTTCTTCATACAAGTCAGGGGATGGACACACATTTCCAAAATCATTGAATAGGTCTTGGACTTCATTTACATCGTCATTAAGAAATACAAACTGTGGTACTGTATGGTCAAACTGTCTGGAGGCTGCAGTGAGGAAAGCCACCAAGACAACCCTGAAGTTACACACTTCTGTGGCTGTGACAGGAAACATGCGTAGAGTGCGAGTTTTGCATCGCCAGTGATACAGCTTCATGTTGAAATGGTACAGAGGAATTTCTTGAAAGAAAAAAAAAAAAAAAAAAGTTAAAGTTCAGATACAGTTTGCCAGAAGGCACATGGGAGAAGAAAGCCTAGATTTGATCTGTTGTATGAAAATCCATCTCTGCTCCATTCCACTATGAAGCTGTGACTTAAATTAAGATGTGGAGTAGCTCAAGGAGTCACAAACATTCAGGCATCACTGCATGAGAGCTTCTGAAGTTATTGAACTGCAAACTGATAAACAGTTTCAAAACGTACATAGCGTAACGGTGAAAGATTTAAAGTTGAGGGTATTCAATGAAGGGAAGAAAAAAAAAGCAAAATCTTCTGAGAATGATTTGTTTTCCTTCTAGTGTGTTTACAACTGTAAATTAAAATCAAACACCACATTTGACCGATTTATCAAGTTATAAATCTCTTTACAGAAAGAACAGAAGAATGAACTTAAGCAGAAAATCTTGTTGAATGAACTGCTCAGAACAGCAAGAACTCACAGCAAACAATAAACAAAGTGAATGTTGGGGGGGCATGTCCTTTCAGGACAGGGTGAGTTACAAGCCTCCAGTGGAGTACACAAATAAAGCTACAATGAGTTCACAAAAGTCACTGAAAGCTTGGTTCTTGGCCATGAGCCCGGACACTCGCAACCTCGACATTCTGATCTTACTCAGGTTCTTCAAAGCACCAACCAGAACATTCACTGATTTTAACAAAGATCACAGCATCATCAGCAAAGTCAGAGTTTGAGGACCATTCCTTGTTAACTATTACACCAAAGTCACTGGACTGGATGGGTCCTTGCAACACAGTCTACAAGTACAGAAGAGAAAAGGGACTGGAACATAACCCTGAGGGACACCAAGGTTTACCAGAAAGTGTATACACCAATTACCTCACAATTCGTGTACAGTTTCTGGTCTCACCTCACTGGACTTTAGAACCCCAAACAGTGGGTAAAGGAAAGCAGGAACCAGAGCAGCAGCACCCAAGGGAACAACCTCAGACACCCAGTAGACCGCTGTAACCATCAGCACGTATCCACAGCATGCCTCCTGTCAGGGGGAGAAGATAAACAAATGCTTCATCTCTGATTGCATGATATGTTATTGAAAAGAGAGATCAAACCATCGCAACAGACAATGCATCAATTCAAATATACGCAGGTATTTTATGGATAAATCTAATGTTTGCTTTTGATATATTTGTGTTCAAACAAGCAGCCAGCTGATGTCACCATGCCTTTCTCTACTCAGATTGGTCACTGACATGTGCTTCCCAGCATCCCTCGCGCAAGAAAGGAGAAGCCTCCACATTATCTATGACATCGCTATGGTTGCCATCATAGACGGTATAGGTTGTTACCGAATAGGCTGTTTATTTATATTTTTCTCTGTTCAGGAGAACCATTTATTTATTTTCCATCATATTGGCAATGTCATATTATGAATCCCCTATTTAAAGGCTAACAATAAAATTATAGTGGTGCTAAAGAAAATTATTTTATGACTTAAATCTTAGAAAACCCAAAGGTTGTACACCTTTAATGAAAATAAACAAATAACATGAAGAGTCTATAGATTTGCATGGATGAGAATACTTAAAAAATAAACAAACAAAATAAAAAATTAAAAAATTCAAATAGATTTGTTATTTCTAGATTTCTATTATAAGCCTTCTTGATATTACTGCAAGTAATTTATGTAAAAGCTCATTTGCTTTTAACAAATTGTTTGCTTACAAATATTTCCTCCTTTACGCTATACTTTGATAAAATACACACCCCTTTATTTGTATTTAAAAAAAAATACTTTCTCAACGTTGACAAAATCAGAAAAAAGTGTACTTGATAAACCAGACATATCTGCTTGCTGTGATTCTTTCTAAGTAAACAGTGAAGCAGTTATACTTCAGCGTCAACACAAATTGCACCAACATGGATCTCCTATTATGGGGTAAACTAACCATAATTTAAGGTGGAGATAATCCATCCAGACTCAATACTTTCCGTGAAGGCTTGAGCTTCCCCACCGCAGCATCCACGCTACTAGCATATGCGAAAACAAAGTAGTTCCATCTCAAAATTTACAACAACATCAAAATTTAATATACCAACAATGTGGACATTTGGAAAGGGAAATTTGCCCCCCAATTTCTTGTTTATCAGTCAAAATATTTAGTTATGCCGTATAAACCTCAACAACAGAACGCAAGAACAGTTTGAACGCACATTTTCAGCCATTCTCACAACCAAAATTAAGTCAAAGTTTCACACAAGGATGGGTGTCAACATCTTGCTCAGTTGATATCATCTTGAAACATTCATTGGAGTAGCCTCGAGTTGACACTGTCCAAGAGTCCAAAAATATTAGCTAGCTGCAGTAACACAATCTAGTTTCACAAACCACTGCTGGACTACAAGACTAAACTCTGTGTTCATGAAAAACACCGCAATTTTAGTGCAGTTTTTAAAATGGAAGTGATTAGCACATATACTGTACAAACTAACTTATCTAGCAAGCTAGTTATCCACTTACTGGCGAGCCAAAGTTATGCTTCTTGCCAACAATCAGAATATGTTTCCACCACAAAGCAAACATACAAAATACCATCCAGTGGCTTATAAACAAATATGCACGCATTTAAAACAAAATCAGGTTTATTCGACGTATATTTTGCATCATACGTACACCATAGATTTACATGGAGGAGCCGCGACAGACATTTTGGCTTGTTTTCCCAATAACAACTTTAGTCAGTGGAGTAGTAAATAAAATTTTTAATACCAGAAATCATTCACATAGTTTAGTCAGTTCATATCACAAATGGTGTTAATCGATGTATGCAAGATATTGTTAATGAACAAAGGACAAAAAGTCTCCATAATGTAGAAGTGTGCAGTATGATAACACTTACTTTATACCAAGAAGATTAATCACAGAGCAAATATCTAGCATAATTTCAATTCTTCGTGCCGTTCTTGACTATTAATTCGGGAAGGACTCGAAGTAGACCCACTGCTTCTTTGCATCAAAAGGAGCGAGATGAGGTGGACCTGACCTGACCTGAATGAATTTATTTATTTGTCACACAGACTGAACAATAATAATAATAATAAAAAAAAAAAACTGATAAATAAGACAATTCAACAATGAACTTGTGACCGAAAGGGTGTGGGCAGAAGCAAAGCTTATAAAGGCCCACCCCTTATATATACACGAGGTCTATTAGAAAAGAAACCGACCGTTTTATTATTTTTTTTTTTTTAAACTATATGGGTTTGATTCATATGTTTTTACGTCAGCCAAGCTTGAACATTTGTGCGCATGCGTGAGTTTTTCCACGCCTGTTGGTGACGTCATTTGCCTGTGACCACGCCTTGTGGAAGGAGTGGTCCAGCCGCCTCGTCGGATTTTCATTGTCTGAGAAGTTGCTGAGAGACTGGCGCTGTGCGTCATCAAAATTTTTTCAGAAACTGTGAGGCACATCTGAGTGGATACCATTCGAGAAATTAAGCTGCTTTCGGTGAAAATTTTAATGGCTGATGAGAGATTTTGGATTGTTTCTATCGCTGTAAGGACTTCCCACGGAGCGGGATGTCGCGCAGCGCTCCGAGGCGACGTCCTAATCCTGTTACAAGCTGAAAACCTCCAAATTTAAGCCTCTGTTGACCCAGGACGTCGTGAGAGAACAGAACTTTCAGAAGAGGTCGGAATCAACAGTTTATCCGGACATTCCACTGTTAAAGGAGATTTTTTTAATGAAAGACGTGCGGATGGATTGGCGCGTCGGCTCGCAGCCGGCGCCACATGAAAAACACCTCCGTGTTGATAACCATTTGTAAAATCCAGGCGGCTTTTGGTGGCTTTCAGTTGAGTGAGTATCTGAGAAATTGTTTAACAGCAGGGCATGTTCCAACTTGTCCTTAAGGCTTCCAACGGAGGTGTTTTTCCTGTGCCACCGCACCGCGCCGGCTGTGAGCCGACGCGCCAATCCGTCCGCACGTCTTTCATTAAAACAAAAAAACAAAACAAAAAAAAAAATCTCCTTTAACAGTGGAATGTCCGGATAAACTGCTGATTCCGACCTCTTCTGAAAGTTCTCTGTTCTCTCACGACGTCCTGGGTCAACAGAGGCTTAAATTTGGAGGTTTTCAGCTTGAAACAGGATGACGTCGCCTCGGATCTTTCATCAGTTTTACAGCTGACAGTCTGATTTTTGTCTGAAAATGTTACAAAGGCCTATTGATTGTCTCATCAGTTCCCCATGTTATCTGCAGAAAGGAAAATGATAGGCAGATTAGGTTACAACAGACTGTAGGTATCGTCACTAAACCAATCAGCACAAGACTAAATGGGCATTATAACATCCACAGTCCAGGTTAAACTCCCATTTTACTTTGAAAGATATTTCAAGAAAATTAAAGTGTTAAATAGCATTCAAAACTGTAGACTAGAGCCCGACCGATATGGATTTTTTGAGGCCGATAATGATATTTGGATGAAATGTGGGGAGAATGTAATCGCAAAGTTATTACAAACAGCATCCTTATAAACTTACTTGTATGCTTTTGTCAGCCGATCAGTGCAGTGTAACGGCAAACTACGGGGGTCGGTGATGAACACATTTAAGCAGGGGTGTAAGCAGCTCTCAGTTGAATGGAGTCAGAGCTCCATCTACTGGACAAACAGTGCAAGGACATTTTACATTGCCGACAAATATTATTTCAGTAACTGTTCTGTTTATGAGAAATTATCGGCATTCTATCGGCAAAATTTCGTCCGATAGAGAGTACTTGGAAAAGGGCTTGTATCAGCCGATAATATCGGCCAGCCGATATATCGGTCGGGCTCTACTGTAGACTGAACAAGCTGATCCCACTGTGATGTGCAGATATGAAAACTTTATTTGCACTGAAAATGTGTCTGAAGTGTTCAATATCACCAGCAAAGACTGTCTTATCAGGAATTTTTTTGTATATATAAATCCGGAGGGGGACAGATATCACCCTGCCCATCAATCAGTCCTCAACATCACCTTCTAAACTGATTGGTGGCCTTCAATAAAACTTCACTTTGTCTGAGCACTGCCATTTCACACTTATGCAAGCTGAAAGAAAACCCAGCTTGGGTATTTTTGGCACCCACCAGGTCTTCCTCTCTCCTCTTTTGCCCCCGTGACAGCGTCCAGCAGATGTTCTGTTCCGCTGCAGCTGGACGCCCGACACGTTAACCGACCCCTGCCACATTCCTGACAGTCTGGGGTCCCTTGTGACATAAGCAAGCAGCCACGCGGGGTTAAAATCCAGCAGCACGGCGATTTATGTAACGTAATTGCTGGGATTGTTTCTCTTTTTTTTCCCTTTTCACACTGAAGTTTTTTGTTCTTTCTTTGCCCCATCCTGTGTCGCCTGCTTCTGCCAAACCTCCAGGACTCCTGGCAGAACAGCACCAAGCCACAGAATGCTACAACACCACAGCAATAATGTTAATAAGAACACACATGCTACACTACCTCACTTAGAGACTGATAAGAGATCAACACTTTTCTGTAGATTGGATTTGTGCTCAGTGAGGTAATCTTCTTGTTCTCAAAGGATCTGTCCCCAAAAAATGTGCACGGCGACACAAAGCGGACTGAACGTGATCCTAACAGGACTCGTCTCGCCGTTGTGCCCGTCCCATCGACAAGCCGTGACATCTCTGCACACACTCCGCTCAGCTCAAGTCCACATCAGCATTCATCAAAGCAAAAGACAGTACGTCTTTTCAGCTCGCCCTCACATACACACATCAAAATCCACTCCAGGACTCAACAGCTGCAGTCTGGATCCTCAACAGCAACAGCAGAACAACAATAAGAAGGTACCAATTAAATCTAAGTCATCTGACACTAAACTAACTTAAACTAAATTACAGAAACAGTTTTTTGGTGTATCGACCCATTTTTAACTGCGTCATTAACAACGGAGGAGGTCCCAGCCTCATTATATCTAAATTCTGGGTCTCCTGGTGTTGCTTCACCAGCTGCTGGTGACCACATTAGTAATCCCTGTGCTACTCTGTTGGTTTATTGCTGGGAACTAGTGCTTTATGTGCTGTTAGTTCCGGCCTATTGATTCTGCTTTCTTTCTCTCGGTTTGAGGTGCCGTTGCCACGATTTAAGCCTCTAGTTTGATGCTGCCTGCTGGACCCCTGGCTGAAAGCCAGATGTATACTTACCCATGACTCCAGCCCAAATGGACGCTGACTTACAACAACCTACAATTGGACTTTAGTACCTGGTTTTGATTTGCATATTTGATCATTCTTTATCTGATTTTAGTTACCATTAGAATGGCCTAAGCAGTAAGTCACCTTTGAGTCTGATCTGCTTGAGGTTTCTTCCTCCCCCCCCCCCCCCCCCCCCCCCCAAAAAAAACAACAACACCAACAACAAAACCCTTACCACTGTGGCCTATGTGCTTCCTCGGGAGGTTTGATAAGGTTAGCCCTTGCCCATCTGAAGCACCTTGGGGCGACTTATGTTCTGATTTGGTGCTACATAAATAAATTGAATCTACTGTTTTCTTCCACAGGTAAACTAACAATAGATAGTGCAACTCTTTTTGCTCCAGCTCAAATCTAGAGATATTTTGGTGTCAAGTGTCTGAATGCTGTTTGTATTAGAATGCACGCGTTTGTGTTGTCCAGGTGCAGAGACAAAGTGTCTGTAGGACCTGTGAAGTATCCTGAACAGCTGTTGTTGGTATGTTGGTATGGGCTAAAAAAAAAAAATTAAGTTAAAGGAATTGTAACAGAAATGGTGTGGTTGGAAAGAGCCTATAGAGACCCTCAAAATGGTGTTTAAATATTTGTTCTCTGTCACATATGAAGAAAGGTGTGAGCATTTGAAGGTCAGAAGATCTTGGTAATTTACGTCTGTGTGCTTAAGGGAAAAACACCAGAAAGCTGTGCCCGGTGTCTCATTGTTTACATTTCAGAATGAGGGTACTCTGTCAAACCTAATTATTATCTCATTTACATGTGTGATTTGCAACAATCCACCACATAAACACTGTTTTCTGAAAGTAGCTTCCAAGCTAAAAAAAAAATTTAAATAAAAAAATAAAAATTGCTATTTTGCCATGCGTCAGGAAGAGCATCAGGCATAAAACTTGTGCCAAATCCCAATGTGAATCTGTGCTAGATCTGTTGTGGAATAACCTCAAAATCATTGCACTCTCAAAATTGACCGCACTTCCTGTGTCAGAATGTGGCTCTAAACCACAGCAGTCTTGCAAATTAGTTGAGCTTAAAATCATAAATGTATAAATTTGTGGGCAAACATTAAAACAAATGGTAGGTCTTGTGAATCTGCCACACAGACCTGATATGGCATCCAAGCCAGTAGTTTGACACCCCTCATTTAAAGTGTTGAAGGACCCCAGTGAGCACTAAATGTAATTTCAACTTTGATTTTTGGTTTAAATCTGGGTGATATTTGTCTGAACATCTTTCCACCAACTTTTTAACCAGTGAAAATGCAGATAACATTATTAATGTGTCACAAATGCAAATTTTATTTAATCAAATGGATAATTTGTTCAATTGAAGCTTTAAACAGATGATATGGAGTGTCGCCTAAAGAACTCGGTGTGTGGCTTTGACAAAAACAAGTAACACCATTTCAATTTTTTATATTGAAACAGTTGTTTTTATTCATAATTCATTCATTACTGAGAAAAAGTGTACAGCAGTACATAAAACAAATCACATCTTGGAGAAATTAAAGTTTACTTCTTGACACTTAATAATTTTATGTAAATATTTAATATGCAGAAAAACAACCCCCAAGGAGCAATTCAAACACAATGAACAAGTTTCAATAACTTTATCATGTACGGTGTTTTTTGTTCTTTCTAAACTCTTATGATGACCGAGTATGTACCAAGTTGCAGTTTGTTTGTTGTCGTTTTTTTAACCAAAAAAAAATATGGGTCATTAATTAACAGTTCTAAAAGGGAGCATTTTAAAGTTGAATAGACTTTTAAAAAAATGTGAAAACACGTTGAAAACAAGTTGTAAAGTGAACATTTATTCAGCGTCTTCTTGGTTTTCGACGGGATTTAAACAGCTAGCTTGTAAATGTAAATACGGACGGGACTTGCTAACTAGCCTTCAAAATACTTATATAGCAAATTGTATAGGTTGGGAAAAAATAGGCGAAAAACGTCTTTACAAAAAATAAATAAATAAAAAGAACAAATAAAAAATAAAAATGCTGACTGAGAAGCATCAAATAAATGTTGTAGAACTGTGTTTAATTTTGTTCCATTTTTTCGTGCTGTACTCACGCTGGTGGGGTGGATGAGCGGCAGCGGAAGCAGTGACAGGGGGATGAAGACCACCAGGATCAGCTTCCTCGCCTTCCACAGCTTCTTGAACACGTCCATCCTGTCTGCGGCCTCCAGCCTCATGTGGAACCCAGAGCTCTGAGCCACACCGCCCGTTGTTAATCCACGCACCGCGCGTGCCTCGCTGTTTGGAGCGCAGGTGAGACGGCGCCATATTTATCGGACGAGATTGATATGCTAATTAGTCGAGCAGTAGCTCCGCCCTGTGTGGCGATAAGACGGCCAATCACAGTTCAGTAAAGTTAAAGTTTTCAAGACTGGGGAGTGTGTGAGTGCGCGTGTTGGACCCACAGTCCGGGGGAGGGGGGGGAGCGAAAACAGGGACTTTACAGAAAAGTAAAAAATATATATAATGATTAAATACTTTAAGGTCTAATGGAATGAATCAATAGATAAAAATTGCAAGATTAAAAAAAAATAAAATTAAAATAAAAATAATAAAAAAAACTGCAAGATGTTATAATAGATAGATAGATAGATAGATAGATAGATAGATAGATAGATAGATAGATAGATAGATAGATAGATAGATTTAAAGTGTAGTTGCACACTGACATCTAGAGGAGTAGGTTAGTCAGTGCAAGCCCATGTGTTTTATTTGCTCATATTTTATTCTTAGAAATATCAGATGATATGAGAATGACATTGCATACATATGCATATGTATGCAATGTCATTATCAGATATATATATATAAACTCAATGGTATGGCTTAAATTAATAATTTGAAATAAAAAAAAAGGCAAAATAAAAAATAACCAAATTAAGTAAAGGTGTTTTTATTTCAAGGCACTGCAAACAGTGACTTTTGCATTGCTCTCTCTCTCTCTACACACACACACACACACACACACACACACACACACATATATATATATATATATATATATATATATATTACTCTTGAATTGATGTATGTTATATTTTAAGATAATTTATCCGTTTTGACTTCCATACCTTTGTTCATCATGGCAGGTAAAACGCAATTCAAAAAGCATTTCTTAATATATTTTCTTCAAAAAGTAAGACAACAAAAACATGAGTCACATGCATTTAAAAATTCCAGGATATCAAAGGATGCTGAAAAATATATGCAGCTTATCGTTTGAATATGATAGACTGAAATGTTTTGCGTATGACCTGTCGATATTGCACAAAAAAACTCATTGTAATTTACGGAGAACAGATGTGTTTTAAGTCTGAATCTCAGCAGGCAGGTTATTCCATAGAAAAAGAACACATTAACTGAATGTGCTGTGGCCTGCTGACTTCTTTTTCATCTTGGGGAGGTTGTGAGTAGGCCTGCACTGCAAGAATCCAATAAGGCATCAGAAAATGGGATAAAGTTTGACAACCTCAGAAAGAATAGCACAGATCTTTACAATACTGGTTCAGCTGAAAAGAAAATAGACATGCAGTTGCAGTTAAAACACAGAGAGTTGTCAAGTCTTGGCAGAGGTCTGTGTTTTAACAATTGATTTGGCTTGTTAAATTGTAGTTTGAAATCCATTAAATGCATTAGGCTTTAAATGAAGTTGTAACTGATTATAGAGGGGAAGGCAGCGTAAATCATTTAATGAACGTGTTGGTGGTGCAGGATTGTTACATACACTCAACAAAAATATAAACGCAACACTTTTGGTTTTGCTCCCATTTTGTATGAGATGAACTCAAAGATCTAAAACTTTTTCCACATACACAATATCACCATTTCCCTCAAATATTGTTCACAAACCAGTCTAAATCTGTGATAGTGAGCACTTCTCCTTTGCTGAGATAATCCATCCCACCTCACAGGTGTGCCATATCAAGATGCTGATTAGACACCATGATTAGTGCACAGGTGTGCCTTAGACTGCCCACAATAAAAGGCCACTCTGAAAGGTGCAGTTTTGTTTTATTGGGGGGGGGGGGGATACCAGTCAGTATCTGGTGTGACCACCATTTGCCTCATGCAGTGCAACACATCTCCTTCGCATCATCCGTGAAGAGAACACCTCTCCAACGTGCCAAACGGCAGCGAATGTGAGCCCACTCAAGTCGGTTACGACGACGAACTGGAGTCAGGTTGAGACCCCGATGAGGACGACGAGCATGCAGATGAGCTTCCCTGAGACGGTTTCTGACAGTTTGTGCAGAAATTCTTTGGTTATGCAAACCGATTGTTTCAGCAGCTGTCCGAGTGGCTGGTCTCAGACGATCTTGGAGGTGAACATGCTGGATGTGGAGGTCCTGGGCTGGTGTGGTTACAAGTGGTCTGCGGTTGTGAGGCTAGTTGGATGTACTGCCAAATTCTCTGAAACGCCTTTGGAGATGGCTTATGGTAGAGAAATGAACATTCAATACACGAGCAACAGCTCTGGTTGACATTCCTGCTGTCAGCATGCCAATTGCACGCTCCCTCAAATCTTGCGACATCTGTGGCATTGTGCTGTGTGATAAAACTGCACCTTTCAGAGTGGCCTTTTATTGTGGGCAGTCTAAGGCACACCTGTGCACTAATTATGGTGTCTAATCAGCATCTTGATATGGCACACCTGTGAGGTGGGATGGATTATCTCAGCAAAGAAGAAGTGCTCACTATCACAGATTTAGACTGGTTTGTGAACAATATTTGAGGGAAATGGTGATATTGTGTATGTGGAAAAAGTTTTAGATCTTTGAGTTCATCTCATACAAAATGGGAGCAAAACCAAAAGTGCTGTGTTCATATTTTTGTTGAGTATACTTAGGAATGTCTCAGTACACAAAATGATGTCATCATCAAGACAGTTATCACAACTCCTTCAAGACTCAGTACACCGTCCTGCACCAGTCCAGCTCACTGTGGTTATCTAAACAACTTAATGTTTGTTGAAATCTTCATTTGTCCTTTATTTATTACCTCTGCCAAAGAGGTGATGCTTTTGTTGTCATTCCTCAGTCAGAAACTCAGCAGGATATGAACAGACCTCAAAGAAATTTAGTGGAAAAGTAGACCTTGGGTCAGTGAAGAGCTGACTACATTTGGGTGCAGCTCTGGACCAAGAGGTGCCTTTGAGCTTGGATTGTGATTAAAAGAAACTCTAATTTTGATCACTGAGCTTTGATGCATATTCCTTTGATCTTTGATCCTGCTAAATTTGATCTCTGATAAAGGAATCAGAACCTCCTTGAGTTTGAGCTTTGATCTGGATTCCTTGTAACCAGATCTTACCTTTGATGTCTGATCCCGGTTCCTTTGATTCCAGATCAAGGTGTCCTAACCTGCCTCTGATCCTTGATCTTTGAGCTGTGGTCTTTGATATGGATTCCTTTGGACCTGATCTTGCCTTTGATGTTTGATTTCTATTCCTTTGAGCCTACTATTTTGATCCCTGATCAAGAGGTCTGATCCTGTCTTTCATCCTTGATCTTTGAAGTCTGGTCATTATGGTTATTGTTGTCAACCACACATGACTTTTTGTGTTTTATCTCATACTTGTTGTCCTTGTACAGTAACTCATCTCTGATCTTGGCACAGAGAATAAAGATTATAAATTACTGGGCTCTTTGCGTCAGAAATGCATAAGAAATCCATGCAACGACACTCTCATTTGCCAGACTCAACTACTGTAGAAGCTTACATAATGCTGGGGGTGCCCGTCAAGACGCTGATGCATTTTGATGTCTTGCTATTGTTTGAAGGTCACAGCTGTAGAGTCTCATCTCATCAGCCACTGACTGTGGTTCCCAAAAGTTCTCTTAAGCTCTGTGAGTACATGGCTTTTTGTGTTTTAGTTCATATTTGTTACCCTTGTATAGAAACTCATTTCTGATCTTGTCATAGAGAATAAAGATTATAAATTAGTGAATAGAGAATAGAAATTATGTGTGTTTGCACATATCCCATCATTATCTGCTCCACCCACACATCCACACTGCATTCGATTAGAACAGATTAGATTAGATTAAATAGAACTTTATTGATCCCTTGGGAAGACTCCCTCAGGGAAATTGAGGTTCCAGCAGCATTGTATAGCAGCACACAGGGTAAGAAGCACACAGAGTATCAAAAGTGAAAAAAGAAAAACAGTTTACAAATATAAATATAAATACAAATACACAATATAAATACCAGACATACTGATCAATACTGGTTTACTGGCTACTATTGTTCCTCTCATTCTCATTCCTGACATATGTCTTCCTATTGCGCCTCCTAAAGCTGGTGTTGCTCAGGTCTTGGTTGGATAAAAGGGAACCACACCACCTATGGTTACTATTAACTAGTGACACGGAGTCATACATCACCTTTCCACTGGTCACATGACCTTTGACCCTGGATGACCTTGAAAAGTCAAGATCAAGGTCATAACTGTTTACCTTAAACCATTTGGAGTCAATATAGATTAAACATGGTGGAAGGATTGTGTGTTAGTCAAAGATAGAGTGATTCAGTTTCAAACCAAACCAATCAAATGTCAAGGTCACACTGAAGGGTATGTTATGGTATCAGTGGACATATTATTAATCTTTTACCCCTCAGTCTTTGCATACCGGTTTTTCTGTTTACTTTGTGTGTGTGGTGTTTTCTCAGAAGTTTCTTGGAATTGTCCCAACTAATCTCTTTCCTATAACCAGACACTTAACGTCTGCCAAGCCCCAAAGTGGAGATCAGACAAAAGGTCGCGGGGACTCCGGAGGTCCTAAAATCACACTACATGTTATCATGTTCGTCTGCTTTTGATTTCTAATCTGTCATTAGTGCTCACGTCCAAAATTAAACCTGCAGGGAGTCGCCTAAAGCTGAGACAGATTTCCAGCCGCTACCTCCTGCCAAAGTGTTGCAGATTGTTTCTGTCAAGTTTCGTCATCGTATGTGCGGTGACTTTAGCACAGCGGTAACCAATGAGAAGCTCCCTGGTTTGAGACCGTCTGTGCCCCATACGCCTACTGCACCCAGAGTTATATCAGGAAGGGAATCTGGCATCCAGTGTGCCAAATCAACATGGCGATCCATACTGGTGGCCCCAAACAAAAAGCGGAGAAGCAGAAGATAATTCATTAGCAATTCTGTGGGCATCACTGAAATTTGTTTTTGAAATATCTTGCAGGCATTGGGGAAAATTATCAGTTTTTACAGTCGGGCCGCAGGACAGCTGTGGAACTGTGACACCACAGAGTAAGAAAGCATTCGTGCACAGCTTGGTGATTAAGTTCAGTGCTACCTGTAGTTCAGAAAAATAGGTCCTGTTGACCCTGAGGCCCTTTGGTACCTGTGCTTATCCTCAGGTCCTGGAGTGTGAAGCGGATTATAGATTGCGACTCCCTATGCACAGGACACCAGTCTATCACTGGTTACTTCTCCAGCCAAGGCCCATTTACAGCTGAACTGTCCAAGGACACAAACAGGAAGCGTTTCCAGAAAGCCAACCCATGTCTACGTATTAGTGACTCAACTCCAATCCCACAAAGTATAGTCTGACTGTTCACTAATAGTCTCATTTGTTTGCATTAGTTACCGTATACATAAGGTATGTTTCATTATTAACATGGCATTGAATTATTGATGTTTAAACTGCTGAAAGTGGCCCATTAAGGACTTGGTGTGTTATTGATTTGTGGTGTTCAGGTGCACTCAGTTGTTACAGTGAAAACCAGAAGAAGGTTTCCGAACAAACTGTGTTGAGGTTTGTATTCATGTCACGTGTATGATGTTAAGACATCTCATTAACACTGGTATAAAACCTTTTTATTTTAATAACATATTGTAAGATTCTACATTATTGATAGAATATAATGTATCAAAAGCTTGCAAGATAAAAAAAAAAAAAAAAGCTGTGGAAATAGCTAAGAAAAAGCCACTGCTGGAGATAGTAGCTGTTTTTAATGTAAACTGGTTGCAAACCACAAGTTATTATTATTATTGTTGTTTATTTTTCTAAAACAGGTTACAACTCCTTCATGTTACTATATAAATTTTATAACCAAAGTAATTTGAACAGTATTCACTGTTACATGCAGAAAAAAATCACATATACTGAAAAAAAAGAAAAGAAAATCTATTTGAATTGCTGTCATTGGATGAATGAATGAAGTTGGTCCAAATTAACAAATTGGTTTAGCTATTACTTGTTAAGTTAATTTTGATCAACCTAATTAATTTGAATGTTACAATTTTAAGGACTTTGTTAAGTTGATCCAACAATTCTCTTTTTTTAGTCTAATAATAAGGTACACTATATATATAGAGAGAGAGAGAGAGAGAGAGAGAGAGAGAGAGAGAGAGAGAGAGAGAGAGAGAGAGAGAGAGAGAGAGAGAGAGAGAGAGAGATCTATCTATATCTATATCTATATATAGATATATATATATCTACGAGGGATGTCCGTAAAGTATAGGTCCTTTTTATTTTTTTCAAAAACTATATGGATTTCATTCATATGTTTTTACGTCAGACATGCTTGAACCCTCGTGCGCATGCGTGAGTTTTTCCACGCCTGTCGGTGACGTCATTCGTCTGTGAGCACTCCTTGTGGGAGGAGTCGTCCAGCCCCTCGTCGGAATTCCTTTGTCTGAGAAGTTGCTGAGAGACTGGCGCTTTGTTTGATCAAAATTTTTTCTAAACCTGTGAGACACATCGAAGTGGACATGGTTCGAAAAATTAAGCTGGTTTTCAGTGAAAATTTTAACAGCTGATGAGAGATTTTGAGGTGATTCTGTCGCTTTAAGGACTTTTCACGGTGCGAGACGTCGCGCTGCGCTCTCAGGCGGCGTCATCAGCCTGTTTCAAGCTGAAAACCTCCACATTTCAGGCTCTATTGATCCAGGACGTTGTGAGAGAACAGAGACGTTTCAGAAGAAGTCGGTTTCAGCATTTTATCCGGATATTCCACTGTTAAAGGAGATTTTTTTAATGAAAGACGTGCGGGACGCAGCCGACGCGGTGCGGCGGCACAGGAAAAACACCTCCGTGTTGATAACCATTTGTTAAAATCCAGGCGGCTTTTGATGGCTTTCAGTGGAGTGAGTATATGAGAAATTGTTTATCAGCTGGACATGTTCCAACTTGTCCTCAAGGCTTCCAACAGAGGTGTTTTTCCTGTGGCGGCTGCGAGCCGACGCTGCAATCCGCCCGCACGTCTTTCATTAAAAAATCTCCTTTAACAGTGGAATATCCGGATAAAATGCTGAAACCGACTTCTTCTGAAACTTCTCTGTTCTCTCACGACGTCCTGGATCAACAGAGCCTGAAATGTGGAGGTTTTCAGCTTGAATAGGCTGATGACGGCGCCTGAGAGCGCAGCGCGACGTCTCGCACCGTGAAAAGTCCTTAAAGCGACAGAATCACCTCAAAATCTCTCATCAGCTGTTAAAATTTTCACTGAAGACCAGCTTAATTTTTCGAACCATGTCCACTTCGATGTGTCTCACAGGTTTAGAAAAAATTTTGATCAAACAAAGCGCCAGTCTCTCAGCAACTTCTCAGACAAAGGAATTCCGACGAGGGGCTGGACGACTCCTCCCACAAGGAGTGCTCACAGGCGAATGACGTCACCGACAGGCGTGGAAAAACTCACGCATGCGCACGAGGGTTCAAGCATGTCTGACGTAAAAACATATGAATGAAATCCATATAGTTTTTGAAAAAAATAAAAAGGACCTATACTTTACGGACAGACCTCGTATATATATATAGATATCTATATCTATAGATAGATATCTATATATATATATATATATAGATAGATATCTATAGATATATAGATATATCTATATAGATATAGATATCTATCTATATCTATAGATAGATATCTATATATAGATATATCTATATATCTATAGATAGATAGATAGATAGATAGATAGATAGATAGATAGATAGATAGATAGATAGATAGATATGGTATTGTATGGTAAGCATGTCAGGAGTAGGCACTTTTTTAAAAACCGAGCAGTTGCGCAAGAAGGAGACTTGTGAGGGAAGCCACCAAGACACCTAATCAACTCTAATTGAGTTTCGGCTTCATGATTGTGGACAAGCACAGAGAAGGAATTTCTTTAAAAGAAAGCTATGTAATTTCAGCTCCAGTTGCTCAAAAGCCACACGGGAGACTTGAGCCTAGATTTGATTGTTTTTCCTGTTGTTGTGTTTCCTGGTTCCTCGAACCTCCTTTAAAACTCGAGGAGACCGATCTTTTAAAGCCGTAGCGCCTCGTCTCTCTGGAACGAACTCCCTCTCTCCCTGCGATCCCTGGACTCTGTTGAGATGTTCAAAAAGCAACTAAAGACTCTACTTTTTAAACAGGCTTTTCATGGCCAAAAATCTTTTAGTACTGAGTGTTTTACTGTATATTTTTATTGTTTTACCTTGTAAAGCGCTTTGTGACCCCTGTCTGTGAAAGGCGCTATATAAATAAAGTTTACTTATTTACTTACTTACTTACTTTCCTTGTATGCTATATTGTTTGCACTAATAAGATGGTGTTTCTTTTAGCATGGACACTTCCTCAGTGTAAGTACAGCTTGATTGATTAAAATGAACCATTGCTTTACTCCTTTGAAGCTGGTCCTGTATCTACTTTGACAGCACTGTGGCTGTAAATAATGCAGTTTGCAGTGGAGCTCGATGCATCACAACTTACTGACCTGACATTTGATAGCACTGTTTTTCGGGCTAAAAGCATTGGATTTCACTTCATCTGTCATTTTTCTTCAGTCTCTTGCCATCTTTTGCTCTCTCCCATATTGTTTCCCTCCTGTTCTATGTTGTTGCAGCGTCTCCTCGACAACTCCGCCTCTCCTTGTTTCTCTAAATCTCGCTCCTATTTTTGGTCTGGCTGATGTTGATTATTCATGCCTTTGCACGGACTGTACACAGAGAACTTCCAGAAGTCAGGCTCGTCATATTACACCTGAGCATCCACCTATGACACTCTCCCTCCTGTGGGAGCACAAACGCATATAGTCACCTGCAAGCCATTGAAGCACACATGGAGGAACCGACATCACATTTTCTATCACATTACTGAAAATGAAAACACAACAAACTTAAACACTGTCAGGAGAAATTTAATGAACATCTTTATATGATTAATATTGTCATAAATGTTCAGACCTGGAATCAGATGCATTATCATTACTCTGACTTCTTACCAGTGAATTCTGGCATTCCTCAGGGATGTGCTCTGGTTCCTATGCTGTTTAAGGTTTGCATGAACTGGGTAGGGTTGTGAAAACGTAATGTTTAGGTGTCTCTGTTGACAAGAAAAGGTTTACAGACTCATATTTTGCAGACAATGCTATGACATTTGAGAAATTAATGAACTAAGACTAATATTAAAAGAGGAACCTTTTCTAAATACTTGTTCCTTGAATTGCAACAGAAGACGGCAACCAGTGAAAAAGGTTTTTCTGGATATTAGCGGATTTGGGGCGTGCTACTATGTATACCATAGATTGTTATGTATGCATGGCATTTTTGAATGTTGAACCATAGTATTAAAAAAAAACACTAATCATGGTTAATATATGTGTTTAATCTATGTGATTAGCAAATGCATTCATGCAGTTGATGCTACCCGCTAGGATTAGCTGCATAGCGTCAACTGTGGTTAGCATGATTGGAAAAAAAAGCTAAAATACCAAAACTGACATGTTAGCAATTAAGCCAACAAATTGTACACATTACAAAATCTACTGAACTGAGTATTTTCTTGTCATAAAAAGCATAGTTCTTAAAGGTACTCAACATGACATAATTATCTTACAGTGTTGTGTCTAATTTGCCATGTGATTCCAATTTGTCTGCAAAGAGCCATTTCCTTGCCAGAAATCCTCTCACTGGGTCGTTTAATACCTCAGGGTTGTGTGCCTGGTGCACTCTGGTTTAAAGGGAACGCCAGGTGAAGCAGACATATAGACCGGTAATCAAGCCCTGTTAGGAAGTTTCCGCATCTCTTGTTTTTTTTTAAACAAAAAGGCAGTTTAATTGTGTGTTTCTCATTTCAGGTGTAAAGAAAATTTGTGGTTGTGAATTGTGATTTTTTTTTTTCTGTATATAAGTCGCATGTCCTCTCAAACTAGTAAAAAAAACGTGACTTATACTCTGGAAAATACATTATGTTAATGTGTATGTTTATGTTGTGATGTGTTGCGTGAACAGGGTGTGTATCAGCCTTCTGATACATTTGGGGAGGTATGGCAGCCAGGAAGTATTGATCAGAGTGAACAGTTTTCTTGTGGAAGGTTAAAAAAAAGAAAAAAAAAATACAAGGAATATCAGGACTTTGGTCTGCATGAGTTACAGCTCAGCACGACTCAGTGAATGAGTTAGGTTATACCAGAGCTCAATCAGCCCAGCTGGAGATCAGAGAGAGAGAGAGACCAAATGAGCAGGGAAAAATGAGGTGAGGGACAGCATGGAGTAAGCAGCAGCGAGAGATGAAGCAGATTACAGCTATGGCACGTGCACGCTCACATGCATGCTCCTTCACCTCTCTCTTTCTCTTCTGTGCATTTTTACAGCAAACCGGCATCATGAGCGGCAGCATGGTGGAGGTTTTCCTCTCTCCTTCAAGAGAGTGAAGAGAGAGGAAAAAGGCAGGAGAAACCAGCTGAAGAAACCAACTGGAGAAACCGGCAGGAGAAACCGGCAGAAGAAACCAGCAGGAGAAACCAGCAGGAGAAACCAGCAGAAGAAACCAGCAGGAGAAACTGGCAGGAGAAACCAGCAGAAGAAACCAACTGGAGAAACCGGCAGGAGAAACCAGCAGGAGAAACCAGCAGAAGAAACCAACTGGAGAAACCGGCAGGAGAAACCAGCAGGAGAAACCAACTGTAGAAACCAGCAGGAGAAACCAGCTGAAGAAACCAGCAGGAGAAACCAGCAGAAGAAACGAACTGGAGAAACCGGCAGGAGAAACCAGCAGGAGAAAAAAGAAATTCAAGCTTCTCTACTACAGCAGGAGAAACCAACTGGAGAAACCAGCAGGAGAAACCAACTGGAGAAACCGGCAGGAGAAACCAGCAGAAGAAACCAACTAGAGAAACCGGCAGGAGAAACCAGCAAAAGAAAACTCTTGAGGAACCAACTGGAGAAAACAACAGGAGTAACCAGCTGTAGAAACTGGCAGGAGAAACCAACAGGACAAACCAGCACCTGAGCATGTGAGTCTCTCTTCCATTCTCTTCTTTGAGTCCAGCAGAACTTGACCCATGTCTTGGAAAGTGGACACCCAGATCTGGGTGCTGCTGTGCCCCCTGCTCTTTGGCCTGAACCTGGCGAGAAGCCCCACATTGGGTGCTGAGGAGTTCCAGAGCACTGTTGGAATGCCGCCTCTGCAAGACGGGATTGACATGACCGTCCAGCTGCAGCCGGACCTGCAGACGGAAGCCCAGACGGAAGCACGCACAGATGGACAGACTCTGATGGAAACACAGACTCAGCACACCACCAGCAACTACACAGGTGAGTCTGTCTGTCTGTCAGGTGATATTTTTATGCCTGTGCGTTGGAGCACTCATCGTTTTACTCCTAAAGAATTCCCAAAAATTTGAGGAAAGAAAATCTGATCACAAAATTTGACCATAAAGATGT
Source organism: Thalassophryne amazonica (assembly GCF_902500255.1). Taxonomy (NCBI): domain Eukaryota; kingdom Metazoa; phylum Chordata; class Actinopteri; order Batrachoidiformes; family Batrachoididae; genus Thalassophryne; species Thalassophryne amazonica. The sequence goes on from NC_047124.1 coordinate 14,955,295, forward strand.
TAAAAGATGTCAAACATGAGACAGGGCCACTAACAGAGTGCACGCCTCCACCAAGTCTGAGAAATTCCCAAATATTCCAATGGGATCAGCAACTTTGCAGCATATATTTAGCCAGATGTACAAAAAGGTCAGCAGGGCAGCTCTGTCAGGTTAGGTAAAGTGCTCAACTCGTAGCTTATTCAAGTCAACTCTGGGAACATCTGCATGGGTCCTGGATTGCAACCACGGAGGCACACAACTGCTCCATCCCCTTGGCCTTCTCTAGCCACTGGGGTTTTCAGCACCGAGGAAGTTGCGTGCTGGATCATGCACAGAGAAACTCACCACATAGGCAAATGAGTGTCAAAGCTGACACTCCCTCACAATGCAACTCATCTGAGGTTCTTGAAGTAAAAGCTTCCAAGTCTCACCTGTAGGACAGGAGGCACCAGGACTCTAAATACTGGGAAATTTGCTATCCAAGGTATTGACATCACCAGATATCTATGTCCAATAACCTCATGACTCCATGAGCTCTTCCCAGACGCCTCTCGATCACAAGGCAGAGGACCCGGAGATGAGAATGTCATTGCTGAGATAACCACAGGTAACCACATACAGGTATGCTTCCGATGGCCGAGACCAGGAAGTCATTACAAGCCTGGATCTTAGTGATGATCCAGGATCATCAAACCTGGACACTCTGCTTCTGCACAACCAGGGTATCAAATCATCCCATAGCTTATTGATGTTTTACTAAAATCACCTGCTAAGTCGTACTGAAAGGCGGCTTCAAGCTCATATTTATGGCTGCAAGGTCATGTGACTCACAAGTTCTTCGTTATCCTGGATGTGTAGTGTTGATTGGTATAAATCCTACCAAACATTTGGGATTAGCGGGTGAACGAACATATAGACAGTTTCTTGAAAGATCATGTGATGTTGTTAGTGGTTTAAATTTTGCTTGTATTTCTATGATGTATTATTAATGGTGTTACATTTTAATTACTTCAGCAAATGAACAGTTTAGTGCTTTTCTTGCATGCATGTTGTAAAAGCATCACTAGCACAGTCTGCATCACTTCACACCCACCGGAGCACAAACACCTTTTCTCTCTCCTCTTCTTGCCCCTTATTTCCTTTAAAACCTTTTATCTCTAATTATGCTGTTCCTTGTTCTCTTAATTCTTTGTCTGTTTCACTCCATATCTTCATCTGTCCCTGGCTGCTCATCACGTGTACGCACAAACAGCCAACAGCAGAAGACCAACTGCAAACCTCACGTGCTGAACACACACACACACACACAGAGCACAAAAACACACATTTAGCCCAAACTGTGCCAATCTTCTTAAAGGTTTATGGAATAAACACACTTACTTATTTTGACAGGGCAGGAATAAGCACTTTATACTTTAATAACACACAGCATGCATAAATTATGCCAGAGCAGAGAATTTGCATGAGAAAGCTTCCAAAACCTCCAAATCCTAAAGGTGTGATGAAGTCTGGGTGATTTTTTTTTCTGTGTTAATAAATTAAAACTCTTCCAGCTATATTTAATGCATTAGAGCAAATCTTGTACACTAGAAAAAGTGAATGTGGAGGGCTGTGCACTTTGCAGTTTGCATAAAAATGCATGCCTTCTTTAATTTCAAAAAGTTTTAATTTAGTTAGATGTATTTAATATTTTTGCTTTTAACTAACCTCATGTAATTTTGCGGAATCTGTCGGCAAAATCTATTTAATCAAAGTCAATGTTTGCATTTTTGAGCATACAGCAACAATTTTTTAAGCATAAATGATTATTATTTTTAGGGTAAATCTAAAGAAGTGTTTTTCCAGGCTGCACGTTCATTAACTTTAAACCAAGTTCGCTTTCAGGTTTTTATATGGTGTGTGATTTTAATTTTTTTTTTTTTTTTTTTTTTTGTAATACTTCCATGTCCTTCCTGATATGGGCTTTCAAAGAACAGCTCTGTAGCTCAGTGGTAAAGTCGCTGACTGGCAATCAGAGCTTTCGAAAGGTGCAAGTTCGCATCAGAGGGGTGGTGTGTTTTTTTTTCTTTTAAATATTCCACATAAGTGGTATAAGGTACCAACTGGTTTTTATTTTTTTTTATTTCTTCCACATAAGCAGCGCTACGTGCTGCACCTCGCACTGTTCCTGTTCATAAGACACCGGCGCGTGCACGAACTCTCGCACCAGGTTCATGCACGCCTGCTCGTCGGCGCGATGGTTCATGGTGCACTCATTTCGAACTGTTTCGCACTGTTTCACCGTACTCGACCAGACGTCGACCAAACTTCGCACTATGTGTGAAGGGGCCCTTAGTGTTGTCTTACTTTGGAAGTGTTTTGGCCTGTATTGACCACCATAGCTCACGGAATCAGATAGAGCCAGTTTGCATGTAAGTTACGTGAGTTGTGTTCTTGTTTTTTTTAATTAATATTACTATTTTTGTATGACCTTTGCCAAAATAAACCCTTTAAGGGTAATTCCGAAGTTGACCATCATCCACATATCATAAATTTAGTGGAAACCAGCCAAAGGACCTCGAAGGAGCAGAGGAACAAACAAGCAAACATTTCTCATGTAATGTGGAGTTGCGTCAGGAAGGGCATCCGGAGTAAAACTTGTGCCAAATCAACATGCAAATCCATTTTGACGGTGACCTTGACCTTAAATTATGTAAATTACTTGCAGGACACTTTGCTTTGTGTAAATGGCATTCTAACTCAGGAAGATCTTTTACAAAGTTTGAACAGCCTTAAACTCTCCTCCTGCATCTGTTTGTCTAAAGTTAAACTGGCAGGACAGATGCATGAAGGCTGTGTGCTTTCAGGCTGCATCAAAATGAGCCATGTCTCATTACACGAATCATCCAGGAATCCATGCTGCCTACTGTTCCAGGAAGGAAATTGATCAGTGTTCTGCTATCGATTGCCTAATCTTCCTCATTTTACACCGGGGCTGCATTGACTGACTTTTTCATTCTGTGAAGTTTACATTCTGCAGCCTGGTCGTCATTTCAAAGTGGTAAAATCTTTAAATACAGTGGATCTGGAAAATATTCACAGAGCTTTACTTTTTCCACATTTTGTTATGTTACAACCTTATTCCAAAATGGATTAAATTTTTTTTCCTCAAAATTCTACACACAGTACCCCATAATGACAATGTGATTTTTAGGGCGCGAGCAGGCAACGTCCTACGAGGACCCTATTGTAATTGTGCTGTTTATTATTATTATTATTATTATTATTATTATTATTATTATTATTATTATTATTATTTACTATTATTATTAGGGCCCGAGTAGGCAAAGTCCTACGAGGACCCTATTGTAATTGCGCTGTTTATTATTATTATTATTATTATTATTATTATTATTATTATTATTAGGGCCCGAGTAGGCAACGTCCTACGAGGACCCTATTGTAATTGCGCTGTTTATTATTATTATTATTATTATTTATTATTAGGGCCCGAGTAGGCAACGTCCTACGAGGACCCTATTGTAATTGCGCTGTTTATTATTATTATTATTATTATTATTATTATTTATTATTATTATTATTATTATTCTCACTTGAAATCGAAATTTCGGCCTCTTCCCATGCTCAAAAACTCACCAAACTTTCCAAAGTCGCCTGATTGACTTGAAACTTCACATGTATGATGACAGTTGGCCCCTGAACACACCTACCCCTCTGTTTGTACACTGAGCGCCCCCTAGTGGATGAACATTCAACATGTCATAACTCCTTCATGCATTGTGTGATTTGTTTCAAGTTTTAACTGTGTGATGAGTGGTTGCCCCTGCATGCACATGCCCACATGTGGTCACAAGGGCACCCACTGGTCTGGGTAGGCAGTTGCGCGGAACGAGGGCCCGTATATGACTGCTTGCAGTCCTAGTTATTATTATTATTCTCACTCTTGAAATCGAAATTTCGGCCTCTTCCCATGCTCAAAAACTCACCAAACTTTCCAAAGTCGTCCGGCCGGATCCAAAATTCGATATTTTGGGGGCGTCGCACATGGTCGCAGAAAAATCGCGAAATAGCGCCCCCTAGAAATTTTCAAAAACCCCTCCGCATTGGGCTTTTTTCATCGTAGCCTCACGAAATTCGGTACACATATTTACCATACCAGGACGCACGAAAAAGTCTCTTACTGTCATGGTGAAATATCGACAGGAAGTCGGCCATTTTGATTTTAAGTTTCGATTTTGAGCAAATTTTGCCATTTTTGGCCATTTCCACTACTTACATTTGAACGAACTCGTCCTAGGGATTTCATCCGATCGTCTTCAAATTTGGTCAAGATCATCAAAACACAATGGTGATCAAAAGTTATCAAACGATTCTAATTAAGTCAAAAGGCATGGCTGCTAGGGATCGTGAAACTTTGGCGAGCTTTTCGGAGCACGCCATTTCACTTCGAACGGCTGTCACACCCACATACTTCATCGTAGATCCTTCAAACTTGCTGGACATGATGAGGGCTCCGCACTGAACGTCTACATATCTTAAGTTCCCACCTGCGCCATAGCGCCCCCCAGTGGTGGCGGGAAATGTCCTATTTTTACTTTAAGAGGTCCTGATGTCACATACTTAACCCAATCAACTTCATTCCACTTTTAAAACATGCAGAACAAATTGGTGAACATAGGCAATAAACGCCGTGAAGTTACGAGTAACGGCGTCCGTGTGGCGGCGTACCGAATATTGCCCATTTGCCATGAAATTACGTTCTTCCTTTTGACGGCTTTAATTTTGTCACATCATCATGAAAATTGATACACAGGTCGAGCACGACAACCTCTTACAATTCATAGGGGCGTCGCCCATGGGCGGGGCAAAATGCCTCAATAGCGCCCTCTTGAATCTTTCAAAAACCCCTCCACATAGGGGTTTTTTTGGAGTACGGAGATGAATATTGGTACACGTGTGACTTGCATAGATGTACAAAAAAGTCTCTTGCACCATGGGTCTATTCCAAACAGGAAGTCGGCCATTTTGAATTTTCTTCTCATTTTGGCGTGATTTCCACATGTTGTATTTGAACGAACTCCTCCTAGGGATTTTGTCCAATGCACTTCAAATTTCTTCAACATCACCCACAGACGATACTGACCAAAAGTTATCGAAAGCTTTTCTTTATGTCGAAGGGTGTGGCCGCTATGGCGCCGCCATTTTGACCCTTCGCCATGGAAAATCAAGTCATGATAACTCCTTCGTGCTTTGCCTGATTGACTTGAAACTTCACATGTATGATGATGGTTGGCCCCTCAACACACCTGGCCCCTCTGTTTGTACATTGGGCGCCCCCTAGTGGATGAACCTTCAACATGTCATAACTCCTTGATGCATTGTGTGATTTGTTTAAAATTTTAACTGTGTGATGAGTGGTTGCCCCTGCATGCACATGCCCACATGTGGTCACAAGGGCACCCACTGGCCTAGGCAGGCGGTCGCACGGAACGAGGGCCCGTATATGACTGCTTGCAGTCCTAGTTTATTTATTTATTATTATTATTTTTTTTTTTTTTTTTTTTGCAAATTTATTGAAAAATAAAAAAAAACTCTCAGAACTCACATGTACGTAAGTATTCACAGCCTTTGTTATGGAGCTTAAAATTGAGCTCAGGTGCATCCTGTTTCCACTGATTATCCTTGAGATGTTTCTACATCTTAATTGCAGTCCACGTGAGGTAAATTCAGATGCGTCTGTAGACCTCAGAGACAGGATTGTCTCAAGGCACAAATCTGGGGAAGGGTACAGAAACATTTCTGCTGCTTTGAAGGTCTCAATGAGCACAGTGGCCTCCATCATCTGTAAATGGAAGAAGTTCAGTTCCACCAGCACTCTTCCAAGAACTGGCCGCTCACCTAAACTGAGTGATCAAGGGAGAAGGGCCTTAGTCAGGGAGGTGATCAAAAACCTGATGTCAGAGCTCCAGTATTCCTCTCTGGAGTGAGGAGAACCTTCCAGAAGGACAACCATCTCTGCAGCAATCCACCAATCAGGCCTGTATGGTAGAGTCGCCAGACAGAAGCCACTTCTTAGTAAAAGGCACATGGCAGCCCACCTGGAGTTTGCCAAAAGGCACCTGAAGGACTCTCATCCCATGAGCATTAGTGTATAATTACTTCCAACAAAGAACTGATGGCCCTTTCATGGTGGCTGCCATGTTGGTACAGTGGCCCAAAAGGGACATCCTGCATTTTGTATAATCCCTGTTTCCAAAGAAATGAAGACATGAAAGTAAACAAAATCCTGACCAGGGACAGCACAATGCAATCTGTAACCTCACCACTAGGTGACATTAAATTCTACACACTGTAGCTTTAATAAATGCTGCATGATTTGTATAACATAACCTCAACATCTCTAAGAGTGTGTATGATTCAACCCACCTTTATTTCTGACTGCTGAAATGTGATCGTGATTTTGATCTCTGTTTCACATACACACACACACACACACTGCGGAGCGCTGCAGGCTGACGAGCTGCACACAAAGCATTTGCTCGACCTCCTGCACGTATGACGAGTGGCAGCAGCTCAGTACCACAGCACTCGTAGGACACAGTCAGGGAGGGTCTCAAATGAGCCTTCTCGGTTGTAGCAGTGGGAGCAGGCTGGAAACAGCTAAAGGGCAGGAGGAACACAAGGGAAATGCAGCGATGGCAACATGACAGTCAGAACTATTGGATCATGAGAAAACACATTCAGCGCTTTTACAACTTCAAGAACTTGCTGACTTTTAGTGTGTGTGTGTGTGTGTGTGTGTGTCTTTGGAAGAGAAATGACAGAAGTAGGAAGAAAGCAAACACTAATCTTACATTATTTATACCATAAAGGGCCCTATCTTGACAATCTATGGTGCACTGTGTAAAATGCATAGCGTAACCACATTTGATACATGTTCAACTCTACTTTGTTATTTACACAGGTAAAGAGTAATACCTGCATTGTGAAGGAACGTTTGGCCGTGTGGCGCAAGCATGTGAAGGCGCCTACGTTTGACCTGATTACAGTAGATCCAATGTAAAAAAAAAAAAAAAGCCACAACTTAAATTCGTCCCTTTGAAATATGATACACACAGAAGAAAATGTATCCAAATAACAGAATTTTATTATGTTTCTCAATTAGACATGAAATGCAGCTGATGTACATATTTAAATCATGTAGATCAAACAGACTGTTTTCAATGTGGATGGTTAATTTAAATTAATTTCACCTTTAAGAGGGTTTACAGGGTGTAATGCACTCATGCATGGCTTAGACAAACATGCATGAAATCTTATGCACGCAACAAAGGAGTGAGTTTTATTCAGCTCATACTGACTTTGTTGGAGGAAAGATTTATGATGTTTGAAATCAGGTGATGTAAAAAGCAGGAGGAACAAAGAGACCAAGCAAAGTGCACCACGCTTAATTAAATTAAACTCTGACAGAGATGACATTTATGTTTAACCTTTATCCATCCAGAGGAAAATGCCAAAGGAGAACAGATGGAGGGATGTTTGCTTTCATTTTGGTCTGTCTAGTTTATGTGGTTGTTTTATTTCTGAGCATAATATGAGTCCTGTACGCTGAAAAACAGCCCTACAGCATGATGCTGCCACCACCATCTTCACTGTACTGTACATGTGATAGCTTAGATTTTTTTATTTTTAATAAATTTGCAAAATGCTAAAAAAAAATAATAAAAAAAATTCACATTGTCATTATGGGGTACTGTGTGTATAATTTTGAGGGGGGAAAAATGAATTTCATCCATTTTGGATTAAGGCAGTAATTTAACAAAATGTGGAAATAGTGAAGTGCCAAACCTGTATGTATGTCTGCACATTTAATTCCATGTTTTGTTCATGCATAGCTCCACATATACTCAACAAAAATATAAACGCAACACTTTTGGTTTTGCTCCCATTTTGTATGAGATGAACTCAAAGATCTAAAACTTTTTCCACATACACAATATCACCATTTCCCTCAAATATTGTTCACAAACCAGTCTAAATCTGTGATAGTGAGCACTTCTCCTTTGCTGAGATAATCCATCCCACCTCACAGGTGTGCCATATCAAGATGCTGATTAGACACCATGATTAGTGCACAGGTGTGCCTTAGACTGCCCACAATAAAAGGCCACTCTGAAAGGTGCAGTTTTGTTTTATTGGGGGGGGGATACCAGTCAGTATCTGGTGTGACCACCATTTGCCTCATGCAGTGCAACACATCTCCTTCGCATCATCCGTGAAGAGAACACCTCTCCAACATGCCAAACGCCAGCGAATGTGAGCATTTGCCCACTCAGGTTGGTTACGACGACGAACTGGAGTCAGGTCGAGACCCCGATGAGGACGACGAGCATGCAGATGAGCTTCCCTGAGACGGTTTCTGACAGTTTGTGCAGAAATTCTTTGGTTATGCAAACCGATTGTTTCAGCAGCTGTCCGAGTGGCTGGTCTCAGACGATCTTGGAGGTGGACATGCTGGATGTGGAGGTCCTGGGCTGGTGTGGTTACACGTGGTCTGCGGTTGTGAGGCTGGTTGGATGTACTGCCAAATTCTCTGAAACGCCTTTGGAGACGGCTTATGGTAGAGACATGAACATTCAATACACGAGCAACAGCTCTGGTTGACATTCCTGCTGTCAGCATGCCAACTGCACGCTCCCTCAAATCTTGCGACATCTGTGGCATTGTGCTGTGTGATAAAACTGCACCTTTCAGAGTGGCCTTTTATTGTGGGCAGTCTAAGGCACACCTGTGCACTAATCATGGTGTCTAATCAGCATCTTGATATGGCACACCTGTGAGGTGGGATGGATTATCTCAGCAAAGGAGAAGTGCTCACTATCACAGATTTCGACTGGTTTGTGAACAATATTTGAGGGAAATGGTGATATTGTGTATGTGGAAAAAGTTTTAGATCTTTGAGTTCATCTCATACAAAATGGGAGCAAAACCAAAAGTGTTGCATTTATATTTTTGTTGAGTGTATGTATTACGTGTGTGTGAATGAGTGTGTTCCAGTGCTTGGGTATTCTCCGTGTGTGTGAGTTTGAATCTTTCATGCAGGGGATCCTAATCTTTATTTAATCCAAAGTGTTCTGAGTGCTTCACTCACAGACGTACTGCAGAGAAGAATACAGCAGAATGGATGTTTGGTCGATGGTGTCAGGTTGCCAGGTGTGGAGTTCAAAAGGTGTATTAGCACCCCAATGGTACTTAAACGCTCTGACTGGCAACTCATGGTCTCCACAATGACAGAAAGCCTTTTCTCAACAGGCCAAATCAACAGGACTGAGCAAACTCAGCACAGTGTCAACACCCACAGCTAAAGCTCTTCAGTGAGGATCAACAAAACATTCAGGCCAACATGCATTTTTAATCATTTCAGCATTTATTCTACAAAGGTATTTGGTTTGTTCTCACCAACTCTGTGTATTTTTTTTCCATCTCTGTGTTTCGCCTCTTGGGGAGGTGTTGTGTTACTTCGGTATCTTTAGGGTCTGATGGCGTAGTGACGAGGTTCCTGCTGCAGCATGGCAACAGTCACTGAAAAAAACCCACCTCAGATGGAGTCTAAAACACACACTGTCACATAAGTGAAGACTTTTCTTCACCAGGCTGAATATATGTGCGAGAGAAAAACACGCAGGAGCTGCACACCATATTTGACCATGACTGGATGTCTTTATACCCCCAGCAAACAAAAAATGTGGGGGGTATATAGTCATCACCCTGTCCATCTGTCTGTCCATGAGATTTGTAAGCGCAACTTCTCCTAAACAGTTTGATGGATTTGAATGAAACTGCACATGGTGGTAGCACTCCATGTGAAGATGTGCATGAAGGAAAATGATGTTGGTCGAACATCTTCAAGGTGAGATAATTGGAATTTTGTGTTTAATTGATGCATTGCATGATGTTGATATCGTAAGTGCGACTCCTCTTGAACCTTTTGGTGGATTTGAATGAAACTCCACACAATGGTAGCACTCCATGTGATGATGTGCAGGAAAGAAAATAATTCTGGTCTCATGTCTTCAAGGGGAGATAATTGGTCTTTTGTTTTTCTTATTACATAAACAGATGTTGGCCAATTTTCAGGGATTCTGTCATAAAATATTTACTAGTACCAATATGTAATACATGCAAGCAAGTATTATGGCAAAGTATCATTTTATTAGCTTGATCTTATAGAGCTCTCCTGAGAATCTTTGGTTACTGCTGGAATGAATTTGTATAGAGTGAGTAGTGCAGCAGCTAAGAGAATATTTAGTGCGAAATCCCGCAATTGGTGATACAAGCATCAAATGCGCCACAAATATGCCTTAGACATTATTCTTTTGAAAAAAAAATGAATAACCACTTGAATTTTCAGTAGGCAGCCAGGTAGAGGTCAACTGAAGAATTACACAGGGGTCAAAATTAAAAATGCTCCAATCAAATTGAAAACTACACCACATTATTTGTCTGATCATAACGATTCCAAAAAGGTATAGTTTGGACTATCTATGACTGTTCAGGAGTTATGGGGTAAAAATAACAAAAATGGTGACAAAGGTCAGTTTCAGTTTGTACAGGGGTCAAAAGTTAAAGTTGTTCCAATTTTGATAAAAAAAAAAAAGAAGATGCAAATTATTAGTTGAGTTAACAGGGTTTTAAAAAGGAATAGTTTGGACCATGTATTATGCTTGTTACAGGGTAACACGTCACATGTCATAGAATCCAATGGACATTGACCTTGTTTGACCTTTACTTTGGAGACCAAGCATTCAACACAGTCAAAACTATGTGGCTGCAGCATTTCTGCCCCTGCATATTATGACAATTCTGTTTCATGCTGTTGTTGTATTTAGTTAGTATGGTCATACCAGATGGTCACCCCACTGAGTCCGGTCTGCTTAAGATTTCTTCCTATGATGAAAAAAAAAAGAGTAATTATATTGTATTGCTGAGTCATCATGCTTTTCCCCTTTTTGTTTATTATTCAACCAGAGTTCTAGTATTTGGAAATCCACCCAAATGCAACAGATTATAAATAAATTTCAAAGTTAGTCATAGGTGAACTTTTTTGATCACATACAACAAAACCCCCCTGATTTTCATTGTTTTGTTTTTTTTTAGCAAAAGCTCATAAGAATAGGATACAGGATAATGGGGTTGCAAAAAAGTAGTTTCCCTAATGCCTGCTCTTGGGTGGGGTAAGATCTAGACCTTGTTCATATTCACCACTTTGAGATGACTTTTGTCATGTATTCATGAATTGAATTGTTAATGTACGTAGGTTAAGAAGTCTCTGAGGAGAAAAAAGTGGCTTTTAGTTTTGGCTTTAAAAGCCAGCTTGTCCTTATTTTCCTGCACTGTACCCATGATGCACGTGTCTGGTGTGTGTGCCTTTGTGTGTATATAAGTGAGACAGAGAGGGAGGGAGGGGATGCCATCATCCTCACACAGGATCACAGGATGCTCACTCTGCAGAAATCCCCCCCATCTGTCGCCCGCAGTCAGCCAAAGCAGCTGAAGTGTTCAGAGGGTGCAGTCACATAACAAACAGCAGCGTGTCATCAGCAAAACATCGCATCAGCAGCCATCTAAAACTGTGCTGCCACTTTGTCCCAGGAGTTTTAAAATTGACTTTCAAATCTGTAATTCAGTGCAGATTTGCATTTTCAGATGCAATATTTATCGACATTTAACAATTAACATGATGAACTCCTGAAATTCCTCCTTAGAGTTACACAGCATTATAATTTATTTGTTTGGTAAATTGTTGCAAATTTCCAACAATAAGTGTATTTTTCATTTTGTTCACTTTTTTCAGTCAGACTGATGTGGAATTAATATTAAATCAATAATCAGTTTTTGTATGAAGCAGCTGTTTGCATGGAACTCAGGCGTCACATCAAGTAAAACATAAATAATCAAATATTTCTCCGTTTTATTGCAATTATTCTGCACAGAACAACACGCCATATTATTGGTGGTAACTAGCAGTGGTTGAGAGAAGGGGAGGGGCCTCTTCTAAAAGCTGATTGGACCCACTTCCCTATTGCATAAAGGCACATTCTCAGTATCATGGTTGCACACTGCACTAATCTATGCTGATCTCTACCACCCCAGACCTGTTGGTACATTTCTTCTGCTTTTCTTTTATTACTAAACATTATTAGCGTTACTTTGAAAAACTGCGCATTGGCTGTGCATAAAAAAGGTTTGCACAGTGCAACAAATATGAATTTTTGATGATAGATTATTTTCAAGAGGTGTGGATGGACCAGTTATCTGCCTGTGTGGTGGCCATCCAAAACCCAACGCGGTGTCTTGGTGTGGCGGATGTGGCAACATGCAGCATAGCCGATCTGTTATGGTTTAGCACACTTTTTTCTGCAGGTTGTCTTTCCCAACGTAATGCCTGATGTACCTGGTGAATGAAGCATAGGTGGGTTTGAAACCAGGACCTTGTATTTGGGAGGTAAATGTGCCAACTGGTTATTTATTTTTATTTATTTATTTTTGTGGTGCAAAAATCTGTCTTTTGAGTGAGATCTTTCTGCAAAATGTGTGATGTTTTGCAGAAACATCAAGACAGGACTGCCCGAGATTTCCTGAGAGCCTCCAACTCCCTGAAGCACGATCTAACTATAGCCACTGAGTCACGAGAGCACTCAGAGGCAACGGGATTTGTGTTTTGTAGCATATGCAAGTTAAATACAGTCCTTTCTGTCTCTCACACACTCCAGCCGTCTACCTAGTGTAACTGTGAAAGTACCCAAACAGAAGCAAAGGCGCTTTGGTGAGGAAAGACAAATAGTAGTTAGAAAAGAGAACCGACAGCTTCAAGGTAGTATGACATGAGGACAACAAAAACCCAACTAAAACTGCTCATGCTGGGGGTCAACAGCTGATGATGGATTGTTGCAAATCTCTGTGAACCTTAGGAAACCACATATCCTTTGACGGCTTTATAATATTCAACAAAAAGGACCATTCCTGCACTTTCAGTCAAAATTTTTGTTTGTTCTTGCCTCAGGTCTGTCCTGCATCAACCTCTTGCCACCACGTCAAGGTTCCATCTATGTGGAAAGTGGCACAGGCGTGTCAGTTGGCACCGTGTTGGCCTTCTGGTGCAATGAGGGATACCAATTGGTTGGTAGCGGCAAAATTGACTGCCATGTCAGGAATGGTAAACCTCAATGGAGCAACTACCTGCCTGTCTGTGAAGGTAAAATGTGAAGTATTGTATTAGCAAGCATGAGTTACAATGGTTATTTCAAACTTTGTAGCCTTGTGATGTTCACCTTGGGTGTTTTGAGCCCAAAGTATAACCACAGGTCTTTAGCTCAGCTGGCCCCAACTTTGGTAGAACTACCTTAATTTTATGTTTAGCTATTGGATGGACAGACTGACCACTGTATCCACACAATAACCTTGGAAGCAGGTGAATCCCTGCAAAAAAAAGTTGTGAGTTAACGGAATGGTTGAAGGGCTCAAGCATCAATTGCTTCCTGGCATTGAAGTATCCTTTGACGAGGTAGTACATCCCAAAACTGCCCAACCTTGTGATACACTGTCTCAATACAAACGTGTGTGAATAAAATCTAGAGGAAGAATAAGAAAAAAATAAAATACAAGGGAGGTTTTTTTTGTCAATATTTGAACACATCCCTTGGGACACCAAGGACAATTAGATTAGATTTGTGAATAGCTGTTGCAAAGTAAAAATCAATCTTTGGAAGAAGATATGATTCTTTAGGAATTAAATAAATCACAGACCTGTATGACTCCCCAATCCAGGAGAAGTGGTAGACTCCGATTGGCTCTAGGCTACGGAATCTGGGGATTAGGCACTGGTTCCAATGGGTCTCAAGGCCTCTATTGGATGGACCTCTGTAATGTAATTTCTTCCTTCCACAGTGATCCCCAGGCCGGAGAATCGTGGTCTGAGAGTGGCTGTATTTGTCTCAGTGGTGAGCGGAATTGTCATCCTTGCCATGTCGCTGTCCTTCCTCATCTGCTGTCTGCAGGAACGATCAGGCCGTGAGCAAACCAAGAAAGATGGACGGAGCAGGTAGCGCTGGAGAGAGATGCCAATATGAACCCCAAATATAACACCCAGTGAATCCCAACTGACCTTTAAGAACGTTTAATGGTTTCAGACACACTGATTCTAGTTCTTCTCAAGTTTTTTCCCCCCAAAGAACTAGCAAAATGATGAGATGCTGTCATTCTCAGACACAGAGACAAGTGTTCAGCCCGTCACAGTGAGTGCTGGCTAGAGAGAGAAGAGGGCGAGTGGGAAGCCTTTCCTCCCCCAAAGATCTTCCATTTGTCGCAGAGGATGAACCCTCGTCTGGCGCCTGACAGCCCCCTCTACTTGACTGGAAGCCTCAGTGGATACGAGAACAGAGGATACCAAAGGTAAACCAGCAACGAAAATAGAAAGACTATGCATATAAGTAGCTGTAATTCCTAAATGATGAATGCGATACTTTTGTTAAACCCTTGAATTAAAGTTAAAAGTCTTCACTTCATTTCAACCCCATTGTGGTGGTGTACAGAAGCAAAATTAGAACAATTCTCCCTGTCCAGTTACTTATGGATTTGACTATACATTACCCTAAAGTGAGTTCCTCCATGTGTGCAATTAAGGTGATGGGTAAGCCAACATTTCCTCATATAGGCAGCTACTGTATGGCAATGCACCATGGACCACCAAAGGGAATTTACTTTTTAGTAAAACTGCACCGTGTCATTTGACATTTGACCAGGTTTAGTGCACGTGATGTTATCATCAGTAATTTTGGCATGTGAACTTCAAGGTTTCATCCTCTCTTTTCTGAACCAGGAGTCAGGAGAGTTTGCTGAAGCCCTCTCTGACCGGGCTCTACCACTCCGAGTCTCAGCTTAACCCTCATGTCGTGCTGCAGAGGGTCCCTACCCCGACAGCACCGCCTGCCCCTTCTGCTCCGTCTGCCCCCCTCTACTTCCAGCTCCCCTCCTCTTCTGACACCACCACAGCTGACCAAACAGCCACTCACATCCAGCCTCATGTCATGGCCCAGTACGCCATGCCTTCCTACCCGCCCAATCCTAACACAGACGTACCTTCCTACAGCCACCCAACCCCAGCACCCATCTACCCCAACCCCAACCCAACACCACAGCGGCCATGGCAGTAGCTCTACTGTACATATTCCTTCACAAAAAACAAGTGAGCGTGAATTTTTATGGCGTGCTGTTCTTCTTGATGTTGAAGGAAACATGCTGCAAGAAAGCTGCATTTGTCATATTTGAGGGCCTCACAACACCACAGAATGGTCTTTTCCATGTTCTTCCTTGTTTCTTAAGAGTGCTACAAGCATGATGTCACAAAAAAGACGCGCTGATGTGGAAAAATAAGAAAGAACTGCAGAGAACTACTTTATGTACCTGCAGTTTGAATTGAACCTCAGCGAGACCTGAACACTCCTCAACACTTACTCAAGAACTGCTCTACAATTTGGCAAAAGATCTTTGAAGAAAGTCGCATCTCAGTCTGTTTTAATCTGTAAAAAAGTGAAAGGCTGGCCAGCTGAGCAAGAGACACACCAGATTTCCTTCAAACCTGGTCCAGCACTTGGTGTTTATGACTGAAAACCTTCACCAAAGGACAGCCAGTAGTCTCCCAGTTTGGGCAGCTCACACTCGCCAAATATAACACCAATTTCTTTTGTGTTAATGCTGTAGTATCAGACTTCCTGACATCCTCAACCTCACTACAATAAAGATCTATGAACTTAAAGACTTAACAAGATGCAGATGTTATATTACTATTTTGACCTATCCTAACTATTTTAACCAATTCTACTTTGTTTATACTGTGCACTGTTTTGGATCAGAGCTTTCTGTCCTTTTACAGCTTTTAACCCACACAGTGATTTAAGGGTGGAATTCCAGTAGCAATTAAAATGCCATTATTTGTAAAAACCACTGAATAAAGCCAGCATTTTGTTTTTGTTGTAGGATTGATAGCTAAGATATTTTGTGTTTTGTTACTATTAATTCTCTTGTTTGTTGCTGTGATTAATTTAATTTTTTTCGGGACATTTTATTGGAAAAAGGTGGTCACTTGGAAGCTGTTTTGAGTTTAAAAGTCATGAATTAAATTATTTCAGCACAAATGTTTTTATTGTGACAGACAGATTTAATGTGAATCCAAATACAGTTCGTGCCACCGCGTCAATTACTATACTGATGAAAATGAATGCAAAGCAGGTGCATAATAATGGAATGTGTGTGGGGAGAAACCAGGTGGTTGCTCCAGAGATGGATGAATATAAGGTAGAGAAACCAAACACATGCTCTCAGAGAAAACAGAAAAAAACAAAATAGAAGCATGAAACTAAAATACCACTCAAAAAAAAGTGGCAAAATTATAATAAACATCAACAAACACTAGACTAAATCCCAAACCACAAAAAATAAAACCAATTTTAAAAAGTCATTAAAAAAATCAATCACAAAAGTGCTTACTGATGCCATTTCCTTTTTATTTATTTACAGGATATATTACACTCTGGTTCTGCTTCAGTAAACAACCCCCCCCCCCCCCCCCCAAAAAAAAAACCCTGAAAAAAAAAAAAAACCTAAACATAAAATACAACAAAGCAAAATTCAAATAGCTGCATTCAGCAACTGTGGCTATTGTGGTAGAAGTTAGAATTTTCAATTTAATATGGAAATATCATCTGCATAAAAAAAACTTGAAACAAACACACAAAACCCCCACAAACAAGTGAAAAAATTGTCTTCATTCAGATGAATGTAATAATAATTTTAGATTATTTGAGGAATATTGTGAATGAATGCAAATATACTTCATGTTACTGCATCATAAGAAAATGTGTTAAATTTATCATATTCAAAAAAATTTAATTCTTGAATTAACTTATTTGGTATAAGGCAATTGGTTTCCTCAAACCATTTGTTTAAATCTATAGTTAAATATAGTTGGAATTTCACATTTCAGCATCTTCAAAGTCCCACAATTTTAAGTTTAAATGTGTAAAAACTACCCTGCTGTAAATTGAATAATTTTAGAACTCTGTATCAGAACTTTTGAATTGAGACCAATAGCAGCTCCTTTCCATTTAAAGTGAGACACAGAGACAAGTCATATCTTACAGACCTGATCATGTACCAAACCTACAAACAAATTTAGTTACAATAACAAAAGTAAGAATATCTGTTTTTAACCTTTACTTTTAAACCTTTAATCTCCATTTCTTGTTACAGCAGCATTATGCACACACAAATTTCACACACTTTTCTCTCCGTGTTCAATATTCTGCATTTAAACTTTCATTTTCAAATGGCACTGATGACAACAGCAAACACTGTCCTGTACCAACAACTGTTGCTTTTAAAGCCTAAAAGACCGCCACACCGGTCATTTCCAAATGAACCGTGTTACAAACAACACGTGGCAAAGGCAACACATTCATGTTATAATTAAAAGAACCAATTTAAAAGAAGCAGTGATGTAATGAACACAGTTAACATGTTGAACACTGAGGATAAAAACAAAACGCACTCACGTCATCCTGTGTCGCTCAACCAAATGTGATCTGTTGGTACTACCCAAGGTGACTGAACAACACTTGCAATCCAGCCTCAGTATACTACAGCCTACACAAAATGTATGGTAACCTTCCCAGAGTTCATGTGGGGGTGTACCACATTATTTATCTAATCATAATGATTCCATACAGTTTGGTCCATCTATAAATTGTGTTATGGAATTATGGGGTAAAAACAGCAAAAAATGACAACAAAAGCCATTCGAGATTAATAAACTTTTTCTTATTCTTATATACACTGATGATGTTTTACAGGCTTCAGACCTGTGGCATATTAAAATATTGTTAAAGTATCAAAGGTTGGCTGTCTGTACTTCCATTTTTAGCTAATTTAGCGTTAACTAGTTGTACAATTACTGAAAGCAGAGCATCTTAGCGCACATAGAGTTCACTGTTTGTGGGAAAGACAAATGCCAACATTTGTTTACACTTGTGACAAGGATTGAAACCACATGTTCTATCACAGTTTTTTGACAAATTTCACATATTGTTCCGTGAAATGATCTGGTAAGATGTTATAGAAGATTATTAGAACTGTTTTCTTCAGTCAAATAAATTACAGTAAGAATATATTGTAGAAGTTTAGAAGTTAACCACCACACTCCGTCCTTCTCTTCCGTCCACTTTTCTTTGTTAATCTTCATGGGGTCTGGTATTGTTTCCCCGTCATTGGTCCTAAGTAGTAATTCTTAATCTGGCTGGTTTTGTTGGACAACTTGCTCCATGTCCAGCAAGATTGCCATGTTCATTTCTTGAATGCCCGTGCCACCAGCTCCTTTCTTCTCCGTGTTTCTTCAAAAATGCTCTTAAATTCACCACTGTCCATCACCGAAAATCATCCAACCTCATCCCTGTATCATCCATTTCCACAAATTTCATCTGTCCTGTCCAAAATCATGTCCTAAATCAAATTATCCATCACTTTTTGCTTTGACCTTTTCTATCTCGTTATCAAAACATTGGTGGCTTATGCCTTCCAGGTCAAACTGATCACAAATGACCTTTTGAAATAGCAACTTCACTTATTACTGGTTGAGCAAATAAGATTAAATAATGGAATAGTTAAAAACCATAACAAAACTATAAAAAAACAACATAAAAAACTATTCCTTTTTAAAATCAGGCTAACTCAACCAATACTTTGCATCACTTACTTTTTTTTTTAACCAAAATCTGAGCAACTTTTAACTGTTGACCCATATACAAACTGAAATTGAGCTTTGACACCTTTTTTGCTGTTTTCACCCCCTAGCTTCATATGTTTTGTCATATATGGTTCAAACTATACCTTTATGGAACATGATTGGAATGTTTTTAAATTTTGTGTGATCCCTGTGTAATCCTTCATGGATATCATTCTGGGATCTTGCATTTTTGTACAAATGGACTGCATTTATATAGCACTTTTCCATCTGCATGAGAAGCTCAAAGAACTTTACAATGATGCCTCACATTCACCCATGGACTATTATGACAAATTATCAGCTCATACTACTTGTCTCGCCACATTTTTAAAAAGGCAGTTATCAAATATTCTTTCTTCACTGTTGTTGTGATATATTCAGTGTAGATTAGCAGACAGAGCTTCTTTCACAATGTGATATGTGAACACAGTGTAGGCCTATGAGGGTTCAGTCCTTTAGCGACACATTTCAGATGACAACAGAAACTACATGCAGATAATTCCACTCGTATGGCTGTTTTCCTTGACATAAACTATAATACTACAACAGTAATACGTTTTCACAATAAGGCTGTTGTCACATTCCTATGCTGCTCAGGAAGATTTCTTCAAACTTCCCTGAAATCTGATATTGAAAAATTCCACACGACAGCAACATCTGTGGCATCACAGCATGCCAAGGTGGGAATTTATTTATCTGCAACTGTTATCGTTTTGAAGCCTTTTAAACAATCCAGCCTCTCAGTGCTTTACTCACTTTTGACGATCGCACCATTTGAGAGAAAAATATTTCCTCAGGGATTAGAAGGTAAAGCACAGGATTAATGGCGTCAATCATTGGGGCTGCAAAATTTCGTTAACCGCATGAACAAATTAGTAAACTGCAGCCATTTAGTAATTTCAGATTATGCACGTGTTACAATCATCTTAATTTCTTTTAAATTTTTATTCTTGCAACTGTGGCTGCATAAGGCGTTTAATTAGAACAATGGTGGTGATGTGGGCGGGGCCTAAACCTCTGACTTTTCTATCTATATCTATCAAAAACGGGCCAGTGAGATCGTGTTATGAGAAATATGAAAATCATTATCACAGATCACAAACGTTTTGAAATGGTATGAGTTGAAGTCATTAATCCAGCAGTATGAAGTAGATTAGCTCTCCATAAACCTTCAGGGCGGAAATAATTCATTCACCACCAGAAAGAGGGAAGATCCAACTCAAGTTGTCCTTTGGGAGCGAGCCAGTGGTCCCAACAGGATTGTGAGAGCTCAAACCAATTTAACCAATTTTTAACTATAAAAAGCTCAAAACAGACATCGTTTGGTAGGAATCCAGTGGGTTTGAATGTGCAAGACCAGATCACTCACAGGACGATTGACTGAACAGTCCTGGCAACATGAGCACTTTAAAAAAAAAAGGGGGAGGGGCTACGGCTTTACATGCTGGCTAAAAAGGCCAGTTTGAATCCTCAAAGTCGCCCGTTTGTTCCACATTAACATCCGTCTCCAACAGGCTCATGATGACTGACAAGGCTGCATCGTCGCTGCTGAAGCTGCTCAAACTCGGCATCATCACGCTGTCCAGGTCCAGCTGGGACAGCTCGCCTGGGTGAAGCACAACAAAACAACCGGTTATTCAGGGGGATGGGGGGTGGGATCAGACCATGATGATATCTGTGCACTTTGTTCCAGTTCCTTCTGGCTTTACTTATCAGGTTTCCCAGAATGCTTTTCCCCTCACCAAATGAGACTGGTGTTAGTTCTAAACTAAGACCCCAATCAGATTTGGGTTGGCAATCTGGCTCAAGTTGGATTCAATCCAGATCGCTTCTTAGTCGGATAGCGTTCAGACCTGTTTTTCAAATCCCGCTCATCCTACACACATGTCAAAACTCAACCCAGCTCAAGCCAAATTATTTCTCTTCTTGCATTGTGATCTTTCACCTTATTGTACTTGGCCTTGAGGTTTGTTATCTTGCCACGGTTCTGGCTTACCCTCTTCTCGTTCCCATGCATTGCTATAGCGGCTGCACTGTCCTTGATTATGTTCCAATTCTGACACATTCTGCCCAACTGGTTTTGTGTTTCCTGGTCTCCAGACTTTTTTCCAGCCATCACCAACTACCACCAAAGACAAACAAGACGCTATGCGAAGATTAGGTAAAGTTCACTTCAGAATTTGGCGGGAGTTTGCGCATGACTTTTGCATACAACCCAAATGGTGATCCTGCGATTCCAGATGTATGACATCATGATCCCCGCGTTAACTGGATTCAAGTTACATTTGGGTTTAGGCATTGACAAAAAGAATCCAGCTTAAATCTGAATACTATGGTCAAATTCAGAAAAAAACCTATGTGGCTCACGCCGGATTCAGCCTGAATCAGACTTGAGGTGGATTATCAACCCCAATCTGAACAGGGTCTAACAGAACCTACAACACAGGGCCTACTGAGCCATGAGTTCCCCTTAGAAGGGCTTCAATCATCCAAATTTGTCTTTTCTGAGGTTGGCAAAATTAGACATGGACATGTTAAAGAAAGTCATAATAACACACTTAGTGATCAATCCAAAGTTATTTTTTTCTTGTAGAATCAGTGTCAAGGTGCACTGAAGCTTCTGGTGCTACACGGTGGCCAACACCGTAGGAAGACACTGTATGTTGGGTTTTCTTTTAATTTGTCACTCATCTATATGTAGATGTGATATCACAGTTTCAAACAAAAGTGAAAGACAAAAAACCTCCCAGGACCTCTGTTTTCAGATGCTGCACTGCTGGCGCCCTCTGCTTTCCTCGACTCAGACTGGGACTGAGAATCGGTTGTTGCCTCCTCTCTGCTGGACACCTGCAAGTTATTTGTCATGCACAATGTTTCATTTTTCTCTGTTCAAATGTGCACATCAGAAGCTATACGTATATCAAACATCAGTCCCCTATCATTAAAGCTACAGTGTGTAAGATTTAGGGGTGTTCATTAGCATAAATGAAACATAGCATTCATAACCGTCTGGTCATTATTGTATATTGTATAATTTCCTACAACAATGAATCCATGCGTTTTCAAGAATTTAGAATGAGTGGTTCATATCGACAGCTAACGGCGCCCCCTCGTGGAGGCCGCCATGTTGATACAATTCCTCAAATAGGACATATTTACGCTACCTTATACATTTTACAGTGCTGCTGGAAGTTTTAAGAAAAAAGGAAAAGGAATCACTGGTTGCTTGTGCAAGCTTACAAGGTTGCGAACCCTCATTTTTCTGCAATGGACAATCATACATATTCCTTTTCACAAGAGAAGAAGACAAAGGAGCATGAATCTTTATTGCCAAAGAAGTGAAAACAAGAAGGGGAACAAAATTGTGATTGGCAACAGCATTGTGCAATATGCAACCTCACCACTAGATGACACTAAATCCTACACACTGTAGCTTTAAAACTGCAGATTCTATAGGTCTTCAGATCTGCTGCTGGAAGGTGCACACACCAAGCATTCCATAATACTGTAAACTTGAGCTACGCTCCTGAAAAATCTACATTCATGGAGACACAGTGTCAAATATTGACCCTAAAAATACAAAGGAACTAGCTTAAGTAGTTTTCTAGATATTGTAGGTTATTTAAAGCCTTTTCTCCCTTTGATAAGACTAATAAAGTACAACTGTGAAGCACATCTCCCAAGTGAATTTTTATTTTATATATATTATATCTTGATCTCTTAAGCCAAGGGCAGAACTATCACTCACACTTTTACTGGTGTGCGGGGAAACCTGCAGACCTTTAGCCTGAGCCAAACCAAACGGACTGGAAGCACCGCCTGTTGGAGATGAATTCATCCTGTTCAAAGGGAAACGGCATTGGAATTATGAATCCAGATTTTGTGCATATTTTATCCCCACCTTGAGCCCTAATATGCCCATCCTTATTTTAAATCAGTGCCATAAATTCCACATTTCTAGCCTGCTCTTGTGATGTACCCAACAACGCATTTGGTGCAACTTGTGATTCATTTACCTGCACTGTAACATTATAATGATGCACAACTACTGCACAAATACAGACAATGTACCTATAAGAGTCGATGAGCTCATTTGCAATTTGGGTTCCTATGCTGCCTGCATAGATCATTGTGCCGACGCTGCTGGAGAGGCCGGGAATTATAGGTATTTGCTTTGTATCTTCTGTGGAAGAGAGGAAAAAAAAAAACCAGCAAAATCTGTGCAAAGTTTAGTTTGCATATAGTATAGTTTGTTTTTTTTACCTTGAAGAGCTGCTGAGCTGCCTCCTTCATAGTTTGTGTGAGCAGGCCCCCTGCTGGTGGAAAGCAGTAGTTATGCTAGTGCATTATTTTGATTTTGAAGATTAATCAATGTCAACATCACGGAAAAAAAATTAAGTGGATCATTTTGAAATGTTGTGAGATATGAATCATTACTTACGTGATAACTCTGTTTAGTGACACGATAAACTCAACTTCTTTGGTAAATGGATTTGTGAAACTAAACCACTGACTCTGGAGAAAAACATAAGAGCCATATTTTGTTTTGAACCTGTAGCACTGCGTCTTAATCTTCTCCTTGCTTCGAAGAACTGCAAAGACGATGGACGAGTATCATCACAATGATGAGTAGTTAACATGCACAAGTAACGTGTTCTTGTCGCTGTTTTAAGCACATTTCAGGTGAAACCTGCACGCTGTGCTTCGAACTCAGGCGCAGACCTTGTCTATGTTTCTCTGCGAGATGCTGCAAGTCATCCTGGTGGAAATACTCGTAACACGACGTGCCGAGGACTTCCTGCGGCAGGTAACCGATGAATGTTGTGGCTCTGGGAAGGAGCAGACACAGAGGGAGTTTAGTCATTCTGGCTTTATAATTGCGGTGTTAGATTTTGTTTTTTTGGCACATAAAATACAGTGATGAGTTGGAACTGGTACGAAAGTAAATTCACCGCTCACACTTATTGTAATTTGATAAAATAATGTACTATACTTGTGGTGAGAAATTTCTTTCCCCAAAATAAAATGAGAAGAGATTTTCATGTGATGTCATCAAGATACACAGCTCCTTCTGAGAAAAAATGGCAAAGACAGAAAGGAATTATCTCCTCTGACAAATATGCAAAACTGTGTTTTTCTCAGAAGCTTCCAGCACAACACAACATGCATCTGCCATTTCTTTCTCAGCGGGTTTGTGTGGCTCTAAGGTCCTTAAAGACTTGTGCAGACGGAGGGAGTAAGAACCGGGAAACTCACTGTTGGTCAACAAAAGTGAACTTGCCGTCGATTGCACAGCGGGTGACGAACTCGGCGGGCTTGACGTTGATGTTGTCTTTGGAAGGCTGGTGGGAGACATGAGCGTGGACGCGGCACACCGTCACCAGGCAAGTCATATTCAAGCTTTCCTTCTCCTTCTTGGACTCCAGTTGGTTGCTTGGCCAACTGCGCAAGTAGCCGCTGCAGTGCAGAGTGCAGTATTTGTAAGAGTCTGTGCAAGAACAGTTTAAATAGGAAAAAAGTAATTATTCCCAGTTTATATGGCTATACTACCTTACCTTACTACTTTAAGCTACAGTGTGTAGGTTTTAGTGTCATCTAGTGGTGAGGCTGCAGATTGCATTATGCCATCATTTTGTTTCTCTTCATGTGTTGACTGTGATTTCGACGCCGCTTGTCCATCTCTTAAGCCCCGGTCACACAGCACTAACAAAGGACACCAAAGCCAAAACAAAAAG
The DNA here is from genome assembly GCF_902500255.1 of Thalassophryne amazonica. Lineage (NCBI taxonomy): Eukaryota > Metazoa > Chordata > Actinopteri > Batrachoidiformes > Batrachoididae > Thalassophryne > Thalassophryne amazonica. Next base: position 14,979,844 of record NC_047124.1, read on the forward strand.
AAATCTGGACTTGCGCTGACTTTTGGAGACATCGTTTAACCATCGTCCAACTTCGTTCCTGCAGCTGGCACTTCGTCAGGAAAATGCGAACAAATCCCGAGGACAACCTCAATTTGTCCATATTCCGTTTTGCTTTCTGTGTTGACGGTTCCTCATCGTTTGCGCAGTTCCTATACTGTCAGCATTCCGTTTGACTGTCATCCAACTTCATCCAACCTCCCAAGTCCGATGTCTTCCACGAACACTGATGATATCTGAACGGATCAATAACTAAAGATCCGATGAGCTGAATGTGACTCGTCCATGAGTGGGATGAAAAGCAACATTGTCATACAGAAACAATATCAGCAAGAACGTTTTATCAACTACTTTAACTATTTACACACACTCCAGCCGTCTGTGGCTGCAGAGGCTGTGTGCACACACAAACTGCTGTGCGCACATTCACATTCCATCTGTGACTTGAACACGTTTGGCTGCAGAAATGATCACAGGCTGGCGCTCAGTCTGATACGCGCTGTCCAGTCACGTCATCATGAATGTTTCATTTTGATTTTGCGTCAAGGTCGCCGTTCGCATCATTTTTCTTTTGTTAGTTTCGGTTTTGTTTTGTTTCTTTATGCACTCTGGACTTGCAGGATTTTCGGTGATGGGAGAAGTGCAGGCTCATTCGTCCACCTTTTCTCACCGATTTGTGACTCCTCCCCCCCTTCATTCAGCGATTGCCGTGTGCCGTGTGACCGGGCCATTAGAGAGACACTCAGCAGGATATCTCAAAAAGACATGAACAGATTTCAATGAAATTTGGTGAAGGTAGGTGGATGTGACCTCACTTTACCACTAAGTGGCGCCATAGTCAGGTTTGGCATAAATCAGGTTTGGACCTTCTTCTCACTTTGTGTTTATACAATGTTTTAACACTGACCTACTTCAGGACGATGTGTTTAAAACTGTGATTTAAGTCAGCGCCAAATGCTGAATTCCTTCCACCATGAACTCATATATACAAACACACAAACACTTATCCATCATTCTGGAACAAATCTGGCACACATTTACCTGAATCCCACAATTAGCGTGGCAATGTCCACCAGAGGTGTCAATTATTTGGGTGAAGGTCAAGATCAATGGCTACTATGAATAGAATTTAAATAACAGAACATATTTCTTTTGTCAGAATTACATAGCTAGTTTATTTTCTCCAACAGCCACCAGGAAACCAGAGTTCTGTTGAATCCAAACCAAAAGGAGACCATGAGCAAACCCACCTTTCTTTTTGCAAGTGCCCATGAGCGAGTGTTTGTCGTCATGCATGCCAGAAACTGGGCTGTGCTTCATGCGGCAGAAGAATGTTCTTCGAGCTCCGGAGGATAAATGGGACGTCATAATGGGGACTTCGGACTGGACCTGAACCCCAGCTGGACACAATAACAGACAGACAGCAGACACCCCGTCCTAATATTTAATTCATTAGAACATGAAATTGTGACTCTTATTTGTGTAATTTGCCCACAACTCTGATCAAACAGATTTGACTGAATCTTAAACTTGACGAGGCGACGGACTTACTGGCGGCATCGATGAGGCGTGGCTGGGGGTGTGTCTCTGAAGTGGACAGCTGCTCTTTCATCTTACTGATGTCTTTGGGGTGGATGAAATCAAACAGGCTCTGTCCAGTCAGCTCCAACTATCAAACAAAACAACAAACATTCATCTTCTTCTTGTGCCTCATCCGTGTCAGTTTTCTTTGTTCCTTTGACTCAGTATTCTGTATGATTTGCAGATTATGATGACACAGTATGAAAGAAGCTGTTTGGAAATAGTGTTATTCTGCATCAGGATACAGAATAATGTTGCATTCTAAACGCTAATTCTCTCCCATTTACCCATTTTCTGTAAAACTGTCATCATCATGCAGTAAAATCTACAAACATTAATTCATGCAGTGAAGTTACACATCTGGATAGGAGGGCTTTAAACCATCAGCCAAAATAAAACTATTTCAGCTGTGATGAGGTGGCAAAACCTTGTACATATAACACATTCTGCCAGCATGGATCATACTTCTACATGTTTCTTCTGGTCCTGCCTCATATAACTGTTTCTCTGCTTTCTCAAAGCTGGAAAATGGTGAACCCCGGACAGACCCCCAGTCTGTCTGTTGTAGGGCCGACAGACAGACAAACTCATTCACACTCTCACTCACACCTACAGACAATTTAGTCACCAGTTCACCTAACCTGCATATCTTTAGAAATGGGAGGACACCGGAGAACCCTAAAGGAACCAACGCAAACACAGGGAGAAAATGGAAAGTCCACATGGAAATAAACCTGGTAGGAAGGAAGGAAGATTGTGTCCACATATGGGGGCTACGTGTGTGTGTGTGTGTTGGAGGGGTTTGCAATTGATACTGTTGCTTGGCAACAGGCCAGTCATACACAGACAAACCCATAAAGATACCATATTTTCCATAGTATAAGTCACACCTGGTAAAAAAAAAATGCCTCTTAAAGAGGAAATACACTTATATAAGTTGCACTGGAGTATAAGTTGCATCTTTTTTTCTGTATGAGCAGCTCTTGAATTTGGGATTTTTTGTATGTTGATGAAGTGTACTTTTATTATTGCCATTTATTCTTTTATCTTGTTTAGTTCTTTGTTTCCTGGGAAAGTCCTACATAAATAGTCATTATAGTTACCGTATTGGGTTTTTTTTAAACAACAAATGTATGATATTACTGAATATAAGGGGTATAAGTCACAAGTCCTCCCAAACTAGCAAAAATACCACAACTTATACTTATACTCCAGAAAATATGGTACATACTGACTTTTATGTGTAAGAGAAATCGGATTATGAGCGGTGTGAAGTGCTACACACCGAGCTAAAGTTGAGGACCTTGCAGACAGACTCGGAGATGAAGAGGATTTTTGCCCTATCACAGCACACCACTAACAGGAAACCATCTGCAGCCTGTTGGATAAAGAGAAAGATATTTTTTTATCGGGTCAAACCTCTCTATACTAGTTGTAATTAAAATAATCAGAGGAAGCACAAAGTTATCAATAATTGTACAGCAGGAGGAGTTCTGGCGGTATGACAGTGAGTACCCTGAGCAGAATGTGCCTGAGGTCTTCATCAGGCAGGATGGAAGGTCTATACACGGTGCCATTTGTGGCACTGCGACTCCTGCCAGCTGAAAGGGGAGGAACAGGACTTTAGAAGGAAAGAATCCCAAAATAGACATTCTGTGACATTTCTAAGATTGAATCGATGTTACCTTTGAGGGCCTTTAGGTGTTGCACAGCCTTCCGCAGCACAGTGAGCTTGTCAAGTTTCTTGTCCATGGGTTGGCAGGCCGGGATCATAGCAGACAGTTCGTCAATGAGGTTGTTCATTTTATGCCTCCGCCGCTTCTCGATCTGACGGTGAGGCTCCCTGTGGGTACAACCCACAATCAATACCAGGTGACTACAAATCCACAATAAACATTACAATGAAAAAAATCTCATTGTGCAAAATGTCCAAAAAAAAAAAACATAAATGGCTTTCAGCTGACACGCCTCCATCACCTGAAGCACTTCATTTTGACTTGCTGATCTTTCCTCTCAGATCTGCAAACCAAAAATGCGTCAGAAATCCAACTACGTGCAATTATGTCTCAATAAGAGCGCATGAACAAAGCCAAGAACTGGGTGTACCTGCAGAGGTCCTCCTCCTCCATGTGAAAGCTGAGGCTTTGCCTGTGTGAAAGGACAACCATGTGTCATTTCAGGTATTGCACAGAGAACAATGCCAAGAACACGTCAACACACCAGAGAACACAATGTTAACAGAACAGCGCTTCCTCTATAAACAACATGGATGGCTGACCTCTCCTCCTCTGCGTCTCCTTTCCGTTTCCTTGGCAGCGAGGAGGCTGCCTGACTTTGGCCCTCGTCCTCTGCAGCACCATCTGAAAGTCAAAAAGCACTCATTCATCGCAGTGACGTAAAAAAGGCGGCCAGCAAGCACATCGGCCTTGCTGATTTTTCACATGCTCATTGTCATTCACCTTGATTTAATCCATAAAACTTTGCACTGCCTGAGATCTAAGGTGTGCACAAGAATGCTAGTAATTAAAATGACAAGAAGAAACCAGCAGCAAAAGTAAAGCTGGGAAGCCTCTGTTTTTAAATGTGATACACATTTTAATAAACTGTTCAAAAATGCCTACAAAGTAAATTATGTTGCACCAATATTATCCAAATTTACATCCTCCACATCTGTTTTCAACCCATAAAATACCAAAAGTAGAGTTCCTTCTTACTGGACAGATCAGCCTTATGTCCTGTTCCATCCTGTGCATTGCATTCTGAAAATACTGGATGAATTAATATGTCAGAGGTGAAAAAGAAGTCAGCAGGCTACATGTTTTGTTTTCTTATTGTGCTACTTTTATCTGGAATAATCTACCTGCTGAGATAAGAAAGTCTGATAATGTTGACCCCTTTACATCAGACCAATCTCTACTCTCACACATTTTTAACCTCTGTAAATGCTGCTATTTTTAACAATACTGTTTTAACTAATAACTCATAGGGGAAATATATATACTCAATATTTTTAAAATGCAAAATAAAACCATTTTAACACATACAACAAATACAAAGCACTATTATATATTTCCAATATGTATTTTAAAGCCACTGTATGTAGGATTTAGGCGTATGTCTTAGTAGAAATGGGCTATAGCAGTGATTTTCAACCTTTTTTGAGCCGCGGCACCCTTTTTATATTTACAAAATCTTGCGGCACACCACCAACCAAAATAATATTAGAATTCTATTACCTCTGGTTTTGCACAAAACCCAATTATCGCAATAGAAAATCGATACAGAAAACACCGCATTTCGAAAATCCTCAAGCACTTTGCGCTCTGATCTCAAGTAGGGCTGTCACGATTAGGAATTTCTGGAGACGATTAATTGTCAGACAAATAATTGCGATTGACGAATATATTGTCTATTTTTTTTCTTTTTTTCCCCTTCTTTATATTCTACTATTGTAGTATAATTACACAACTCTGGAAGAACGTTTGGCTTCTGTGAGTGGAGAAACTGGGAATGGTGCAACATTTTTATTTTTATCTTCATTTTACATACAGTCCCAACTTTTTCTGATTTGTGGTTGTTTCTGTTGCATTTCTGAAATTGTTTCTCCTCATGAGTCACATTTTGTGCTTAAAGACCGCATTAAGCTCAAGATTGAACAAATAAATACCTTTGGAAAATAACAGCTGTTAAAGTTCAGAGTTCTCACCTGCTTTTTGTGATCTCTGCGTCTGAACATTGTTTTGGTTTTTTTTGTGGCTCAGTTCATTCATATATTCTCATTTTTTAAATATGTTTTTAAAGATATTTGACCGTTTATTTCATCTCACGATCTCATAAATTCAGCATACGACGCGCACATGGTGTGAACAGGACGGTAACGGCAGAATCACACCTTTAGAGAAAGTTCAGAGATAAGTAAAGGCGGCTTCACGTTGAACGTGTCGCGCCTGCATTCAGGAATCTCCCTCAACCACCCCCTCCCTCGCAGTCTGCAGCCTGTTAACTCCGCGCGCGCGCACACAGGCACAGACACACACACCGATAGCTCCGCATTTTAGACGGCTTTTGAAGAAGACGGCACTGTTTTAATCGGCCGTCAGCCTCCTTGTTATTGTCCCGCCTTAAGACGAGAGCGAGGCTGCAGCACGTTTGACATCAGATTCTGAGTCGTTTTATGCTTTATGGATAAAATAAATAATTCACGGTAATCGCGAATATGAAAAATAATCGCGAATATGAAAAATACCCACGGCACCCCTGACGATCGATCATGGCACCCCGGTTGGGAATTACTGGACTATAGCATGCATAGCCATTTGTGTATAATTAGCTACAAAAACAAGTATGTGTATTCATGACCTTAGAATAAGCACTTCATATCTGTACGGGAGCAGTGCCCCTCATGGAGGCTGCCGCGTTGCACTGCTAATGGTTGCTAGCGCAGGTGAACATTTTTGAGAGTTCTCATGTTATGAAATGTGAAATAATCACAAATCCCCATCATGAAAGTAGGAAAAACAAGAAGGGGAAGCAAAACCGTGACTGGCAACAGAATAATGCAATCTGTAATTTCACCACTAGATGACACTAAAACCTACACACTGCAGCTTTAAACACATTAATGCAATCCCTTCACCATTTAAAGATCTTTTCCTTTTCATCCTCACTTCATTTCAATATCGTTTTTATTATGAGCAATAATTAAGGCATCTCATGAATACACGCAACAGTGAGCAGTAAGAAAAGATGTTTTAAAGATTGGTATTTCACTCAGGAATGTTCATGTAACTGGAAAATTCTCTTTCATCTCATTGCTGTTCACAGGGGCCTTTTTTCATGCACTGTCTGCAGGTTGCTTCTAAACGGTACCAAACTTCCAGCTTAGCTCAGCCTTTGCCTGTTTACGTGTATAAGGCACGTGAGGGTAAATGGGTTTGGATGATTGTCTAACCTAACGGTTATGTAATGATGTAACACTGACCTACATCGCTTTCAGCACATGCACACTTTGAACTGTAACACATCCACTGCTGGTGTTGATGAAAGCAGAAAGTCACCTTTAACGGTGGAGGACGACTGCCCCACATTCTCCTGATCTTCAGAGAAACAAAAGCTGTCTGGATGGCACCACCAACACCCAACAGTCTGTCCATTTGTCAGGAGATCAAAGGTCATCAATAAAATGATGCTGAAGAAAAGGCTTTAAATTGGATTGCCTATAGAGCTGGAACTATTATTTTCATTCCAGTCAATTTTCATTTTATTTGACTTTTTTCCCCATTCACGATCAACTGATTAACAGATCGATTATTTTCTCGATTCATCAATTAGGCATTAGGTCCATAAAATGGTGAAAAATGACCATCAATGTTTCCTGACCCCAAGATGATGCCTTCAAATGTCTTAATTTTTACCTCCGCCAATGAAGTTGGAGGAGGTTATGTTTTCGCCCCGTTTGTTTGTTTGTTTGTGAACAGCCCATAACCCACAATTTTTCATATATCGTCATGAAAGTTTTACTGAAGATTCATATCCTGAAACACAAGAACGCATTCAACTTTCAACATTATATGTCAAAGGCAGGAAAAATCCTCCATCTTTAACATGGAATGAATATTCAAAAATTCATAACTCTGTCAAAAAAGATCAAATGTCTTTCATATTTGACAGCGTTATGTAGGATGGTATCCTTTATCTACGGACAAAGTTTAATCCAGATCTGATCCAGATTACAGATTTTGAGGCCATTTAAATTTAACATTGAAAACCCCATTTAATGTATATTTTACATTATATCTTAATCAAACGTGCTCCAATCACACTCATATTTGAAAGTGAGGTGCAGACTGAGACTCACTATTGCCTGATAAAGTTTGATCTGGATCTGATCCAGATTGTGTATATTGTGGACATTTGAATTTAATATTGAAAAGCCCATATGGTGAACATTTTGCATTATATCTCAATCAAACCTGCCTCATTCACTCTCATTTTTCTGTTATGGATTTACCTACACCACCAAAATTGGATGGAGGTTCCAATTTTATGCCCGTTTGTCTGTCTTCCAGTTAACTCAGCCACATGGGGTGTGCAGCCAGTACATTCTGAGTGCCGGTCCCAAGCCCGGATAAATGAGGAGGGTTGCGTCAGGAAGGGCATCCGACATAAAACAAGCCAATCAGTCGGAAACCAAGTGCCAAAAAGCAATGACAAATTTTGTATAGCAGAGATAACCAATGTTCTGTGAAAATTACCTGGGGGAAAAAAAAAATAAAAAAATCAGAAATCGACTTTGACCTTGAAAAGTTTTATAAGGTAAAATTTTGTGGAATTGGAAAGTAGTGTTGGCGGAGGTTTGTGCACGATGAGTGCGGTGCTCTAGTTCAACTTGTTTTTTTGTTTTTTTTTTACTGTTGCACTAATAAACACACCTAAATCATACACACTCTAGCTTTAAAGAAATAAAAGGAAAAGACATCTCAAGATGTTGAAGAGACAAAACATTTTAAAGCTACAGTGAGTAGGATTTAGTCATGTTATTTCAGCTTTGATAACCTTGAGTTAATTTGTGTAGAATTTACTTACAACAATAAATCGATAAGCTTGGAATGAGCCCTTCATAGTTACATGCCATGTTACAATGCCATGATGGTACAGTAGCGCCCAAAAGAGACATACTTACTGCACCTGTGGAATTTTGCAGCGCAGTTTGATAACTGTCATTTTTGTGAACAGGAGGATCCTAGATTTTGCTAATTACAAAAGAAGGCGATGGAGCATGAATCCCCATCGCTAAAGAAGTAAAAATGTGAAGGGAATCAAATTGCAACTGGCGAATGACATAATGCAATCTCCAGACTCACCACTAGGTGACACTAAATCTTATACACTGTAGCTTTAAGATTCAAAGTTTAATCAACTTGAACCAATGACAATCTGTCCACAATGCATCATCACAGACAGAGAGGTTAAAAAAGTCAAATGTCACATGCACACTGCAAAAACTGATATATTAGAAAGTTAAAAAAAAAAAGACGTGTTTAAAGAAAACTGACTTAATTTTTTGTCAAAATAGAAAAATGATATTGTCAAGCATTTTTTACATAAGAAAAAATGTTTTATTTTGGGAAAATGTATCTCACTTTTTCTTAGTACATTTTTTCCAGCTAATATCAAGCTGAATTTAACCAACAAGAAGGAAAAGCAGTGGATTTCAAATCATCCAAGCAAAGGAACAAGATTGTTTTCCTTATTTTAAGATGAGACTCTGTCTTAAAATAAGAATTCTGTCTAGTTTTAAGGCACATTTTAATTAATCAGTGCCTAGACATTTTTGCTAGTTTTGAGACTTCTAACCAAGTAAATGTTTCTTACCCCATTCACAGATTATTATTATTTTTTTATTTTTTTATTTTTTTACTAGATTTTGGATTATTTGGCTTATTTTGAGGAGAACAGTTTTTGCAGTGCAAATACAGTAAAATCTTCACACTCACTCAGCAGCAAACATCAAGACTGACTTAAATTTCCTTAATATCCTCCAAAACGGGTTTAGTGGGTCATCGCTGACGCACAAGTAGAACGTGGGAGTAAACACTTTGCAGGTCTAAATAAGCGATGCTGCACGAAATGCCTCGTCTGACGTCACACTGTTTTTTCCCCTCCTGCACCAGCTGACCGGCTGAACGTGCATCAGAGAACGTGACGGGAACGGCTTTGTCCGGTGCTGAGAGCACGCACTGTACGAGCGTTTGTACTGAGTCATACCAGAGCCACAAATTGAGGTTGTGGCGAGCCTGCAGGGCAACAAATAACATACCAGATCACATGCAGAGAAGCAGAACAAGCTCAATATGAACAAAAGTGAGTGTAAAATAAGACAGATCTTCTATGTCTACATTTTATCTCACTTCATCTTAGCACAGGAAATCAGATGACCTAATTTTAATACCCAGCCAGTGTATCCCACAGCACAATCCAGTACCATCATATATTTGAACAACATCACCAATTGTCATGTTTTCAAATTTCAATATCCATAATAAGCAAATGATATAAGTGACCAATAGATTCCTAAGCCTCGTAGCTTAAAACAGAAAAGTTTCATTAATCATGCAAAGTAGTGATTCCCAAGGTGTGGGCCGTGGACCCCTGTGGGCCTTGAAGGTACTGCAAGTGGGCTGTGAGAGGTCATTTAAAAAAATAAATAAATAAAAAATCACAATAATATCTTCAATTTTCCAATAAAATTTAACATTACCCCAAAAACAATTTATGACTGGATGTGTTGAAAATATGCACAGTTACAACTTCTTACATGGATGTGGATGGATTATAAATGTTTCCCTGCATTTTTGTGTGCCGGTGTTCACACGAACACACACACACACACACACACACACACACACACACACACACACACACACACACACACAATTGGTCTGTTTATGAAATAAATAATCTATCTTTGAGTCCAGAAGATCATGGGTTCAAATCCCCACTTGACTGGAAAATCACTAAGGGCCCTTGGGCAAGGCCTTGATTCAGATGGAAAAGCGCTATATAAATGCAGTCCATTTACCATTTAATTTCGTTTCTACAGGCTACATGAATAGAATTGTGGCACTTTGAAGATTATTCACATGTAATGTCAACCATATTTAACAATAACAGGTTGATTTAAAGTGGTCTGCACAATATGACCCCTTTTGTTGTGTGGGCCGCTGAAGAGGAGGTACTGCTGGCCCACCACCACTAGAGGGCGCCCTGCCTGGAGTGCGGGCTCCAGGCACCGGAGGGCGCTGCCGCCTTACAGGAGCAGCCAGGATGACAGCTGTCACCCATCACCGGAGACAGCTGATCCCAATCACTACGGAGGTATATCAGCAGGACGGCATCTCCACCTCATTTGCCGAGATATCGTTTCTACCAGAGAGGTAACGTATCAAAGCAAATAGAGTGCATCTTTTGGATTGAGCTAGTTTTTTGGATTACTGTTCCAACGAGAGGTGGAGGTACCTTTCCTGCTGTTCGGAGTCCTGGGTGCATACGCGCCCCCATCTAACTGTTCTTTGCTCCACGCCAGCAGTACCAGGTCCGACACGCGGAGGCAGTGGCCACCTGGGAGTTCGGGACTTGGCGGCTCCAGTATTCCCGGGGTCCTGTGGCGGAGGAAGCCGTGTGGTTCCGGTCTTACCTTGGAGAGGCGTCTCCTATCTTCGAGCCTGCCCACACGACACTTTTGTGAATTGACTGTTGTCCATTGCTGTGATTGGTTGTATTCGTTGTGCACATTCACAACAGTAAAGCGTTATTTTGACTTACTCCATTGTCCGTTCATTTGCGCCCCCTGTTGTGGGTCCGTGTTCCTACACTTTCCCAACACCTTTAATTCTTATAATTAATTACAAATAATTAATGGGGAGGTGGTGGTCTAGTGGTTAAGCTGTTGGGCTTGAGACCAGAGGATGCTTGGTTCAATTCCCAGCCTGACTGGAAAATCACTAAGGGCCCTTAGGCAAGGTCCTTAATCCCCTAGTTGCTCCGGGTGTGTAGTGAGCACCTTGTGTGGCAGCACCCTGACATCGGGGAGAATGTGAGACATTACTGTAAAGCACTTTGAGCGTCTGATGTAAATGGAAAAGTGCTATATAAATGCAGTCCATTTACCATTTAATTCATTATCTTAGAATCCACACTATTATTCAAATTCACAAAAAAAGCACATAGGTTTATAAATATTAAATATTGAAGTAATTTTCATATGCTGGTTTTTTAAAGAGGTGTATACATTATTTCATAAACTGATGAAAATTTGATATTTGACAATGATGATCGATGTTGACCCCATCCTTTGATCCTGAGCCCCAAATATACTATAGATTTATAACTAGACATTGCAAATTGACACTATGGTAAAATGCTGAATTGGTGCTACTTTACAGGTTATCAGTGAAGCTGTGTACATATCTCATGATTTCAACTAAATAATGTTGCTAACAGCCATCATTTTGAGGTGTTTCCAAGAACCAAATGTCACAGATATAATTTAATTGCTAATAAACAATTTCTAACATTTCAAAATGCACAAATCATAATCTGACTTTTTTTTTTTAAATGATTCAGTTTGTTGTAGCCCATATCTGATATCTGAATTTGTCAGAGGCCGGGGTACAAAAAGAGCAATCAGAGGCTGCAGATCTTCATCAGTGTGGATCAGTTCCCTGCTTCTTCAAATACTCTGAAGATTAGTACAAAGAGGGATGTAACTTCTGATAGTAACGACACCTCTTAGGGTACTGTGGGTAAATACTGCTTCATGACTCCGGCTAAAGCGGAAGAAAATGGATGGATGGATGGATGGTATCAAGTGCTATCCAGAGTGCTGAAACTGTCCCAGTGACATGCAGCAGTTTGTATCTGCAGGCTGGAATACATGTTTACTTGTAGTATTTTATAGTTTCATCTGCAGTTCTCTTGTCTTCATTTTCACCATATTACAGATGCAGGCCTGGATTTATACATATGTTTTTGAAATGTACAATTTATATTTGTATTCTAAGTTAGAAAAATGGTTTGTGGAACATGTTTGTGGTTTTCACAGCAAAAAAAAAAAAAACCTTTTCTAGTCAGATTTTATGTTTTTAAGAGAATTTAGGTTCATTGTGTTACTACCGTATGTCAGAATGAAAGAAAACTGTAAAATCACACCGGTGAGGTTGTGCTGAAGAGAAATGACAAACAAGGCAAAGTAAACAGTTTTTTTAAGGTAAATTACAAAGGTAAAACCAAAAGTAGTCCAAAACAGCTAATTACACCCTGGACTCCAAAGGGTTAATTGTTTTCTGAGGGTTTTTCGGGGGTCCATGACAGACTTAAATTTTATGCTTTACTGTGATAGCCTCAGCAATATTATTTTCACATGTTTTAATTGTAATTATATTGCTAAAATAAATACAAACCAAGTCAAAAATAAACAAGAAAGGTCCACAGTAAATATTTAGAGGTTTATGAGTACCACCAGTAGGTAAATGGTTCATGTCGGAATTTGAGAACACCAGTAATTTTATGAAATTTTAAGTTTTGGAAAAATGTAGTTTGAGTTCATTAAGAGCTCTTTGACAGATGTCCCACTGATATCCAACTTTTGAGAACATTGCGGAAAGAGAGGTTTCCCTCATAAGACACGGGTTTAAATGTTGACAGAACACTCGGAGACTTAACTGACAACAATATTTTAATTTTTCCTTTCAAAAAAAAAAAAAAAAAAAAGAAACAAAAAGTAAAACTTATTTCATCCGAAATGAGCTCTCTGGCTCCTCCTGTTGCACGCTGAAGGTAGTGCTGCTCCACTGATCTACTGACCCATTTTAGGACACGAACACACTCACACACACGTGACAAAAAAATAAATAAATAAATAAAAACTCTACTGTGGCTTGTGGTGCTTTAAATTAATACCAGACACTGACTTTAAAATACTCCGATAACTTATCGCTGACATATTTACGGTCACGTGATGCTACGCTCCCTCTGCGCGTGCACCCTTAGCCACCTGTGCGCGCGCCGGTCAGTGTTTACAAAGATTTTATTTATTTATTTAATTTATTTTCCTTTTTCAGTTATTTTTCTTCGCTAACATCGCTACAAACTTGTATTAATCGACTGAGGAACTACTTTACAGCTACTGTGGTCGTCGCTTAGACATTTTCTTCCACAGAGACTAAATAGTGACTATCATTTTATATATATATATATATATATATATTTTTTTTTTTTTTTTTTTTTTTTTTTTAATGAAGAAAAGCAGCGGTCCGGTGTCCGGGGCTCTTACCTGCTGGCCCGCCCGCGGTGGCGTCGCTGCCGCCGGCCGACATGCTGCGGAGCGCCGCGGTCGCACTCGACGCCGGTTGGGGTACAAATGAAAGGGAGCTGTTGTATAATTGTCTTCATTTTTTTTCCTTCCTCCTCATCCTCATTCTCTAAACGGCAGGCGGAGTAACGGGTCGGGTGGGGGCACAAACATGAGAAGGTGAAAGGACGGAACACTGACGTCCGTCAGGAAACGAGGAAAGGAACAGACAGTTCCCGCTCGCCTCCTCCCTCGCTCCCTTGTCGCCTTCTTTCATGCTGCTGTTTTATATACACTGTTTTATATACACTGTTAACCCAAATGTTCAAATTAATTAAACACACTGAACAAAAATATAAACGCAACACTTTTGTTTTTGCTCCTATTTTTCATGAGCTCAACTCAAAAGATCTAAAACATTTTCTATACGTATACACACAAAACACTTGTTTCTCTCAAATATTGTTCACAAATTGTTACTGTCTAAATCTGTGTTAGTGACCACTTCTCCTTTGCTGAAATAATCCATCCCGCCTCACAGGTATGGCATATCAAGATGCTGATTAGACAGCATGATTATTGCACAGGTGTGCCTTAGGCTGGCCACAATAAAAGGCCAGTCTGAAATGTCTTTTGTGTGTATAGAAAATGTTTCAGCTCTTTGAGGTCAGCTCATGAAAAATAGGAGTAAAAAAAAAAAAGTGCTGCATTTATATTTTTGTTCAGTGCAGATTAAGTAGTGTAAACTCAAAGTCTTAAAAATGTTCTACTTACACAAACTTGAAATATATAAATATATATTTGTATCTGCTTCTATGGCATCAATATGAGCGCCAGTGGGTGACGACTATATCAATATCATCATCAACTCAGGTCTTCAAGAGGACTTCCTCTTCATCTTTTCCCAGGTTTGTGTGGTGCTGACGTGACCCAAGTTCAAACAGATTTGGGGTCTAGAATCTTTCCAAAGGACACATTGACACAGAGTAGCAGTTGGGGTCAAACCCACCAGCCCTTTGGTTAATGGACAAGACACACTGTGTATCTTTGCTCCCACACTGGTTAAAGATTTATACAGAGGACAGAAAAATGTGAAATACAGGACTGATTAATTTTTATCAGTGAAGAAAGTGATTTGAAGGTGATCTTTATCCACAGACTTGCCGAAAAGGTCATTATTTTGTTGTGTCCTTTTGAATTATTAATCTATGCACAGATGTTCACTTGGCCGTTGCCTATTCAATCAGGTTGGAAAAGTCTCTGTTGACACAATTTTCAAAAAACAGTCTGTCTACATAAAATACTGTTGTTATCCTTGTTTTGTTTGTTTTCTTGTACATTGCTGTTGATGAGTCAAGACAATCTGAACATTAAATCAGTTTGGAGAGGATGTTCAAACAAAAAGATGGGACTGAACCTCAAAATTCAATCAGTGAGAACATTTCACACCCCCTCCATCTTTATCCCACATTTTGTGTGGGCTTAATTGGAAAATGGGCCCCAAGGTTGAGTAGATCTGGGGTAAATACTTAAATGATGATCAGTGATAATCTGGGATCAAACCCAACAAACCCAACAATGTAAAACAGTTTACCATTAGAAAAAAACATCAGGTATTGAATTTATCTTTGATTTAATGTAGAACTGTATCCAAGATCAACAATGTTTTGCTTATACACATTTATCTTAGACCATTTGAAAAAATTTAGGCTAAAAAAAGATGTCCCACTGTCCAAGAGGTAGTCCATCTGGCCGTCATTGACGATCTTTGTCTCTCGCCTCATAGTGCTATTCGAGACCTCCGCACGAGACTTTACATATGAAAAGGCTGTACGTGCCAGAGAAAAACGTGTTGATCTATATATTACGCAACTACTCGGTCACGTGGTGACCGTTGGCTCGTTAACCCATTTAAAGGCCGTCTGCAGCGAAAGCACGTGCGTTTCTACAAACCATAAACTGTGCGGGGGGCGGGGTTCTTAAATGATAGCAGGACTATTAATATTACCACATATGATACCACACAGGCTAAAAACAGATGTATCTAAATATGGGGCAGTGGTAGGTATAGCCCACTTGTAGGAAGAAGACACCAGCTGGTCAGTGGTTCGATTCCACTGCGGTGCCAGAATGGGTTTTGTTTTTATAGCAAACCAGTGATCAACAAATTGGACTGTGGGCTTTCAGGTGTGACTACATGTGAAAGTATAACAGTGCTGTTTTTACTTCTTTTGACAGTTTCCTGTAGTCTCTTTCAGTGTGATGGTTCTTTCTTTGATCCATGCTCTAGCATTTTTTGATATCAATTGTTGATTCCACTAATACACTATGATCCCAATCCTAGTCTTTGTGCCTGGTCACTCATCTTTGTTTGTTGGTCTTTGATGCTAGTCTCTAAGCTTTGATCCCAGTTATTCATCTTTGATCCCGATTGCCACAAGAAACCCTATATTAAATTTAATCTGTTCCCTTCTCTGGTCTTCTGATGTTTTAAGCAATATCACCAGTCACAGGTACAGTCATTGTCTTGGTGGCTTCCCTCGCCATTCTCCTTCTTGCACCATCAATTGTTAAAAGCTTCCTACTCCAGATTTACCACACTGATTTTTTTAAATAACTGATGTAAATGAATAGTAAGACAAATTCATTATTAAATATTCAAGTATATATCTGCTGTCTGTGAAAGTGATTTAGTATAATCAATAAATTCCAGTAACTGTACCAGTGTACATTTTGTCTCATTTTTAAATGTGAATACATGAAAAAGTTTTGTTGCAGTCATTCAATAAATGTGGCCATTTTATTCATAATGATTATTTGCATTTATATCCAAATACATTTTAATATTTGTGCCTAACATTCAGTCATTCTCAGAGTGAGCAGGACTGGATTTGACCTGGTTGTTGGTTGCTCTCCTTAACCTGGTTTCATTAATCTAGGTTAGGGATTAAGAGAATTTGGTTGATGTTCCAAAAAGTGTTTACTAACCAGGAAAGAAATGTGGAGTGTAGATTGTAATGATGGTAGGCAGAAATATTCTTTTTAGTTTGCAGGAGGCCAAAATGTATTCTTTTGGAACAGAAATCAGTAATTCTCTATTCAAAATGTTTTTTACTTAGGAAAAAAAAAATGATATGATCTATATCCCGTCTCAGTATAAGTGAAATACAGTTCAATTAAGTCAAAATGGGACTATTAATTTTAGATGCACGATTCGTTATTTGCACAGCTATACTGTATATTTCAGCCAACTAAATGTTGAAAAATCAAGTGGCTTGTGGGCTGTTGAATTAATATGAAAATGACAGAAAAGCATGCAATACATTTTTGCGGGAAAAATTCAAATTCTTGGACAGAAGTATTCCCAAATCAAGCCTCCTTCAAAAACACATGCATATTTATGAATTAACTTTGATTTGCAGTTGTTGTGTTATTGGGTAAAAACATTTTGCACCCAAAATATCACCTTTTATGCTTTTTTATAAAGCTCTCATAGATTTTTTTTTATCAATAATCTAAAAAAAAAAAAAAAAATTAGACAACAGATACACTAGTTTTATTTGCCCCCAGTGCCCATTCATGAAGTTAGTGTTTTTATTTTTTTAAAGCAAGACCCCCCTCTAGTGGCCTTAGGGAGCTATAGCAAAGAGGTTGCACTAGTACAAAAGGGGAGGAGAAAAAAGTGAGCCATTTGCCCCCCCCCCCCCCCCCCCCCATTTCTTATCTTTAAAAACACTTTTGAAGGCATCACAACAAATAAATACATAAAAATCTTACATTTTGTTGGACTTTACAACTTCATTCAGCTCAGTACTTTGAAATAAAAAAGACAAATGAGTGTTTAATAGCATTTAAATATACTTGAACCTTTCAGCCATTATTTTAACGTTAAAAATGCACCTCAGTGTCTTAATTTTTATTATTATTGGTATTTTAAGCATTTCCCCCTCTTTTCCAACATAAGATCTCATCAAGGTGAATCACTATATGAATGAACATTTTCTGCTTCACTGCAGACACTTTTCCTTCATATCACTACATGTTACACATGATACACATCGCTGCTACACTAAACACCTTCAACAATCCAGAGTTTAGATTCAGCTCTTTTGTTTTGAGAATTTCTTAAATTAACTGCTTTAAATTCTTGCTGATCAGATGACAAAAAATGAGCTCTCTGAGAATAAAGTGACACAGGCGCAGATTTCCGATCATCTTGAATCAAAAACAAAATACATATACGTAATGCATATTTTTTAAAAAGTACCGATATCTCAAATCAAATTTAGTGAGATTCATCTCCTGCGAGTTTACTTTTTAAAGAAACACGTCTGACAGTGAACAAGGTGACAACAATACAAAAAAAAGACGTATAGTCTGCAAACATGTAAACAAGTTTGTTGTGTTGCGACAGAATGTTCCAGTGAGTAGACGTAATCTGTGAGGTTATATCAGCAAACTCTCCCATCATGCATTCCTGCACAACGCTGCATCTTAAATCTCAGATCTGAGCTTTCTTTGCACATAAAAACATTGTGATTTCGCTGCTTCTTTTCTCTTCTCATCTGCATCAGGCGTGAAAAGATTCCAGTTTGAACACACCGACTGTTAGCACAAACCAACATCTTAGAGATAAACAAGAATAATAAAAATAAATACACATATCAGCCTTCAAAAAAAAATGCAGATCTGGCAACCTCAATTTTGACGTTTCTCTTGTTGTTGGCGAGCAGTTTTGCGGAGACGGGGGTCGCAGCAGGACGCCGAAGGCGCCGCTCGATTAACCTAGTCTCAAATTCCTCAGAAATAGCACCGCGATCGCTAAAACACGGGATTGCCACGATGACTGCTGTATCTGAACAGAGTTGAAAAACGGCCGTCTGTGTGAGAGATGAGCTAACGGGTGAAACGTCCACCTCAGAGGATTCGGTGTACAAAGACAGATGGCGAAGCGTATTAAAGCCAATGTTGGCACTATTTGAACAGTGTCTTCATTATGTACTTAAGGTAGTTTCATGTCAAGTTCAGCAAGGAACAGCTACGTCTGAATGTATGTGTGTGTGTGTGTGTGATTATCTTTGGTAACTACTTTCAGCATCAGGTCTCATTGTAAATCTAAGCAGATATGACACTTAAACCACCTGGCTTCTTTTTCCTTAATATCGCATAAGATTCTGGGGTTTTACGATAAAAGAACCTAGCAATGTTTTGATCTCCAAGACCAAAACCTCAAACATGTCAATAAAAAGATATTAGATTTTTTGATGTACCTTCCCCACATTTTCTGCCAGATTAAACTCGACTTATTTTAGACAAAGAGCTATTGTGTTGATACGCTTTTATGAGCCTCTCGCTTTAATATCCAACCTATAAAACCTGCCGTTATTGTAAACCGCTGTTGTCTCATCATCGTTATCATATGGCATATGGTTTATCGCATTGCACATATAAAAAAAAAGTTTCTCTCAAGTGGAGTTAAGTTTGTCAGGATGTTGAAGCTGAAATTGATCCCCCCCCCCCCCCATTTTTTTTTTAAAACAAGCGCCACTGTTGCTGTTTGATTTTAAATGAAATCCTCCTGCTAAAACCAATTATTCAAAAATATCCAGTTAAATATTAATTAGCTATGTTTTTTTTAAAGGCACTTTGCATGTTTTTGTCTCCACCTATGGAAGAAGTGATTGCACCTTGAAGGCTTTAGCGCTGAAAGCAGGGAAATATGCAAGTATAGCACTGATGAGAGAGAAATAAATAAAAAAATAAAGGTGATGCACTCTGGAGTTTGGATTAAAACGGACGACACGCCACAGTAACGGTAAAATCCAGTGATTATTTAAGACATCCTATGTAATCAAAGCTACACATGGAAAAAAGTTATTCCTGCATGATTTGAGTTTTTGCTCAATTTTTACATTTCCTCACACTTTATCCATTAGCACTTGTGATGTTTTTGCATATTTAGCAGCAAGATTACTTAAAAAAAAAACAAAAAAACAAACAAAAAAAAACTTAGTTTAGATGCAGAAAAACATTTGATAGAGTCAGGGAAAGATCTGGATTCAACATTAAATGAATTCAATGCATTAAGTCCATCTATGGCAAACCCACAGCTAGAGTAAAAGTCAATGGCTCCCTATCCCAAAGATTCCCTTTACAGAGATGGAACTAGACAAGGCTGCTGCCTTAAGAAACAAAAGCATGTAATTAGTCTTTTTGCAGATGATACTGTGATCTACTTAAATAATCCAGCAAATTCCTTTAAGCATCTTAATGCAACTTCTTGAAAAATTTGGTTTATATTCAGGCTATAAAGTAAAAATATACATAAAACTCAATCTCTCATGCTTTACTGCTCTCCAAACCAACAACCTAAGGAATGGAAAATTAACTGGGATGCATAATCAACTAAATATTTTAACATAAACGTAACTAAAAACCATTCCAAATGATATAAAAGCAACTATGAATATATTGACACAAGCATAAGAGAAGATATTGACAGATGGTTTACTTATCCATTGGGATTAAATGACAGGATAAATGTGGTAAAAATGAACATCTTGCCACGTCTGTTATGTGTGTTCTTATCTCTACCTGTATATATACTAAAAGACCAATTCTCTAAATGGGATAAGTGCATATCAAGATTCATATGGGAAGGTAAATTAAATTACTTGGAATACGGTATACTACACTATAATAATCTAAAGACAAAGGGGGAATGGCACTCCTGAATGCAAAAGAAAATTTTTTCATGCTACGCAATTACGACAGCTAATCTACTAGCGTAGTGAAGGTTATGTAGCTTGATGGAAAGATATTGATGTTTCTACATACAAAACCCAAAGTATCAAGGAAAGGGAGCCTCGCATTTACATGAAAGAGCCCACTGATAATCCTTTACATGTAATATATGGAATTCCACGGTGAAACAACTAAAAATAGGAAAGGAAATTGGTCTACTAAAATGGATTGTTTTTGATGACAAATTCATACCAAGAAAATTTTGATAATGATGTAAATGGACCAAAAAAGGAATTACAGACAACTATTAATAAGGGTGAAATGAAAAGCTTTCAAGAACTTAAAAAAAAAAACAAAAAAAAAACATATGATCTGACTCATCAGGATTTAGTCAGGAGGGACTATTACATCAAAAAGATTAAAAAGAATGAGAATAAACTACTCTGTTATAAAGCTACTTGTACAAGATTATAGTACTATTATAACGAAAGCTGTGCCAGTTTTATATTCCAGCTTAATTTATTCTAGAACAGATTCAACATTATATGTTAACGCCAAATAGGAACGGGAGCTGGGTGAGGAGATTCCAGAGAGGATGTGGTACGATATGTGGAAATCACATCAGACTACAACACAATCATTAAAATGGAGAGAATTTAATTGGAAGAATCTAATTTGATATTTCATTACACCTACAATTAAAACTAAAGAGATCAACAGCCAACAGCCATGCTGGAGATTATGCAACCGCATGGACCCAGACCACAAACATTTTTTTTTTTTTGGGGGGGGGGGGGGGGGGGGGGTGTATTGTACAAATATAAACTAAATGCAAATGGAAAAAAAATCCTTTGAACTTAATTTTACATTGGGTCTGGCTTGCAGTGCCATAACATTTTAAAGTGGATCTGCATTGAGAATTTTAGTCTTTTTTTCCTCACTGCAGCAAAGATTTTTTTTTTTTTTTTTTAGGTTTTTGGCTGAGGTATGTAGTCTTTATTTTAGAAATCAGGCAGGAGTCAGTTTTGACTTTCATGAATATAAAGAACAGAAGTCAACTGCAGAATTAATGAATTTTAAATCACATTGCATTTAAATGCATTTTATGCAAAGTGTCTCCAGTCACTTGGTGAAAATTCACTCAAGAATATCTATGATGGATCTTGAACCCAATGTCACAGTGCAATTTCAGATTCCACTGGGATCTGCTAACCTTCTGCATGATATAAATATAAGAATTTTATAAATATCTACTCTGAAATTTGTTGTAAACTGCAAAAAGAAATGGCAAAAACCACCTGCTGTGGGAATGAAAAAAGTGAGCAAAAACTCTGGGTATTATTCTGGAAGAAGCTTTTTAAATGCATGAAAAACATGAGTAAATTGCGATTCTCTCACACAAAGTGTCCGGACACAGAGTGTACAGTGTTTGTAACAAGACTTCAGTTTTGGAAATGCCATTTTTCCCACCAGTGTTGAATCTATCGAAGTGAAGATACTGAAGTGGACATTTGTGATCAAGCTTCGTTCAAACCAAATCCTTTAGGCAGCAAAAGTCCTCTCCATGAGCAATATGCTGCTGAACATGCAGATATGCTGATCTGGTGTCTGTGTTAGTCATCAGGCCTGAGAGCTAATGCTAAAGACGCCACATTACGATATAAACACCCGAGGTAATGCTGTAACTCTCCCTAATTTGCAAACTCTTGGCGATCTTGCGTTGGCTGAGCAGAGCTAACTTGTGATGAGGGTTAAAGGTCAGCACCAGCGGGGCTCTGTGGCCCAACACTGTGTCCGTGAAGGTCTCACGCCTCCTTTAGCACGTCAGGCCTTTCCTGCCTTCATGTACGTGGGGATAGTGCCTCGCTGTGTCAGCCCCTCGAAGCGCTTGTATGTGTAGTTCAGGAACACCCAGTCCTTGGACTTAAAGTCTGGTTCTGTTGCATTGGCTGTTAAAAAGAAAAAAATATATACATATATTTTTTACCTTTAAGTCATGGGTGAGTAAAACCTTTAGTAGATTTAATATCTAACATCTGACAAAAGTACATTTCCAGCACAGTCTTCCGATAAGATTAGCGATGCATTGGTCCTAATCACAGCAGCTTTACACTGACAATATTACTTTTATTTTGAAAAACAGATACATGCACGCATGACGGGCAATTGTGCACATGCCTGCAGTGCTGGTCAGGGTTCAAAATGGAGCTTGTCTGGTTTACTTCTGCAGTGACCTGGAACCGTGTGCGCTCCCAATCCTCCAACCAAAACAATTACTAACAGTATTATTTTACATTTCTGACTCTTACTTGGAAGGTTTGCCCATTTCATGAAAATGAAAATAAACACACAGAAGGATTTGTATAATAATTTTTTAAAAATCTGTCTGTAAAACACTTTTTTTTAAAATGATGTCCTTTAATTTCAACATGAACTTTTTTTTTGCAGACAGTTGGATTTTGAAGGGGGGGGGGGGGGGGGGGGGGGGGGGGGGGGGGGGGGGGGGGGGGGGGGGATTAAATAAAAAAAATACTGAATTACTAAACACTTTTCAGTCAAGATTTGGAGCTCATTTTGATAATTCTATAGATTTATCTTCATCCGAGATGAGACAG
The DNA here is from genome assembly GCF_902500255.1 of Thalassophryne amazonica. NCBI lineage: Eukaryota > Metazoa > Chordata > Actinopteri > Batrachoidiformes > Batrachoididae > Thalassophryne > Thalassophryne amazonica. The sequence goes on from NC_047124.1 coordinate 15,002,653, forward strand.
ATTTAGTATTAATGCATAAGAAATACTGTTTTTTTTTTTTTATTCCACAAATAAATACATTTACAGCATGCAAATTTACTGTGGATGCACAAACTTTCAAACAACTGTCTTCTGCTGAATATGTAGCAGTTATTTCAGATTTTTAATCTCTCAATAAAATGAATGTGTTTGTCATGTTTTGTATTTCTCTAAATGCCTCTAGCAAAAGACGTCGTAACTGAAGACAAACCTGGCTGAAGGATGTCTGATTCAGGAAAGTCATCGAAGTTGGATGTGTCATCAATACTCTTGATTTCGATGGAGATGGCTGCTGGACGTTCTCTGGGTAGGTGAGACGCAAATACGGAAAGATGTAACCAGGACACAAAATACACTTAGAATAAACACAAGAGTTGTCTTTATTCCTTTGGCAGTAAAGATTGTGTAAAAATTTAACAGAAAAAAAAAAAAAAAAAAAAAGTCTTGTGAACCTGATGTGTTCCCAGTCCACCGACTCAAAGAACGAGTGACTTTTAATCTCCTCCACACTCACAGCTCCAATCCTGTTCTCAGCGTCAGTGCAATACCTGAAACACAACAGTTCAGTGTGGAAGCACGAATTAAATGGATGCAGATGTGTAAACTTTATGCATCTGGAAAGGAATTCATCTGCAAGTCCCTCCACCCCTGCACACGCACACACAAACACACACACACACACACACACACACCTAAGTATGAGGTCTTTGGCCCTCTCCGAAATTGGGACTTCAGGTGGGAAGACGAGGGTTTCCTTCCAGTTCATCACCTTCCTGTATGTCTCCTGCGGTGTCTCTGAGCAGAAAGGCGGGTAGCCTGAGCACAAAAAGAGGCCTTAATACAACACCTGGTGTCAGCGGGGATGGTGCTGTTATGCTTCGATTCACATTGTCGTGCATCTATCATCCATCACGATGTAACCATAGAGGATCGCCCTCCTTGGTGATGCAACACAACCATTATGACCAACAGTGGCGCCATTTTTCCCCCAACATGACCACAGCCACATCCTGGAGGTTAAAGCCAGTGCCAAAAAAAATAAATGACAACCGTAGTAATTGTAAATGGAAAAGAAAGATAAGCAAAAGGAAATCTACTGTATCAAATCTGTTACAACTGGTACAATTCTCTGCTGTCGTTTATTTATGGACACTAGCAAAACTTTGGTTTGTCACTCTGGTTATTGCTGTGTAGCTGCAAAGACAACTCCAGTTAAAGTCATTTGTGACTGGTAGAGTTACATAACTAGTGTGAACAGACATGCAATTATGTGTCGAATAGTGACCGGTTTATCGTGGAGTTAGTGTATAGTTCTACCCCTCTTACACCGCCTTAAAAAACAAAAAACACCCTGCATCCTGCTCTATAAATAATCCATCCATCCATTTTCTTCTGCTTTATCCGGAGTCGGGTCGCGGGGGCAGCAGCTCAAGCAAAGCCGCCCAGACCTCCCGATCCACACACACCTCTTCCAGCTCCTCCGGGGGAACCCCAAGGCGTTCCCAAGCCAGCCGAGAGATGTAATCCCTCTAGCGTGTCCTGGGTCTTCCCCGGGGCCTCCTCCCAGTGGGACATGCCCGGAACACCTCTCCAGCGAGGCGTCCAGGGGGCATCCGGAAAAGATGCCCGAGCCACCTCAACTGACTCCTTTCGACGTGGAGGAGCAGCGGCTCGACTCCGAGCTCCTCCCGAGTGACCGAGCTCCTCACCCTATCTCTAAGGGAGCGCCCAGCCATCCTGCGGAGGAAACTCATCTCGGCCGCTTGTACTCGCAATCTCGTTCTTTCAGTCATGAGCCAAATCTCATGACCATAGGTGAGGATCGGAACGTAGATCGATCGGTAAATCAAGAGCTTTGCCCCCCTACTCAGCTCTCTCTTCACCACGATGGTCCGATACAGCGACCGCATCACTGCAGATGCTGCACCGATCCATCTATCGATCTCACGCTCCATCCGTCCCTCACTCGTGAACAAGACCCCGAGATACTTAAACTCCTCCACTTGAGGCAAGGACACTCCACCGACCTGAAGAGGGCAAAGCACCTTTTTCCGGTCGAGAACCATGGCCTCGGATTTGGAGGTGCTGATTTTCATCCTGGATGCTTCACACTCGGCTGCAAACCGCCCCAGTGCACGCTGAAGGTCTTGATTTTACGAAGCCAACAGAACCACATCGTCCGCAAACAGCAGAGATGAGATTCTGTGGTTCCCAAACCAGACCCCCTCTACACCCTGGCTGCGCCTAGAAATTCTGTCCATAAAAATAATGAACAGAACCGGTGACAAAGGGCAGCCCTGGCGGAGGCCAACGTGCACTGGAAACAGGTTTGACTTACTACCGGCAATGCGAACCAAGCTCCTGCTGCGGTCGTACAGGGACCGGATAGTCCTTAGCAAAGGACCCCGGACCCCGTACTCCCGGAGCACTCCCCACAGGGTGCGCCAAGGGACACGGTCAAATGCCTTCTCCAGATCCACAAAACACATGTGGACTGGTTAGGCAAACTCCCATGAACCCTCGAGCACTCGATGGAGCGTGTAGAGCTGGTCCAGTGTGCCGCGACCAGGACGAAAACCACACTGCTCCTCCTGAATCCGAGGTTCAACCATCGGTCGAATTCTCCTCTCCAGTACTCTGGAATAGACCTTACCGGGGAGGCTGAGGAGTGTGATCCCCCTATAGTTGGAACACACCCTCCGGATTTCATCCACCCCAGGAGCCTTGCCACCGAGGAGCTTTCTAATCACCTCGGTGACTTCGGCCTGGGTAATGGATGAGTCCGCCTCCGAGTCCCCAGTCTCTGCTTCCTCTTCGGAAGACGTGACGATGGGATTGAGGAGATCCTCAAAGTACTCCTTCCACCGCCCGAAAACATCCCCAGTCAGGGTCAACAGCTCCCCACCCGCACCGTAAAATAGTGCTGGTGGAGAGCTGCTTCTGCCTCCTGAGGCGTCGGACGGTTTGCCAGAATCTCTTTGAGGCCGACCGATAGTCCTCCTCCATAGCCTCCCCGAACTCCTCCCAGACCTGAGTTTTTGCCTCTGCGACCGCACGGGCTGCGGCACGCTTGGCCTGCCGGTACCTGTCAGCTGCCTCTGGGGTCCCACCTACCAACAAAGATAAGTAGGACTCCTTCTTCAGCTTGATGGCATCCCTTACTTCCGGTGTCCACCACCGGGTTCGGGGATTGCCACCGCGACAGGCACCAGAGACCTTGCGACCACAGCTACAAGCAGCCGCATCGACAATGGAGGTGGAGAACATGGTCCACTCGGACTCCATGTCTCCAACCTCCCCTGGGATCTGAGAGAAGCTCTCCCGGAGGTGGGAGTTGAAGACCTCGCTGACAGAGGGTTCCGCCAGTCGTTCCCAGCAGACCCTCACGATACGTTTGGGCCTGCCAGGTCTTACCGGCTTCCTACCCTCCCAGCGGATCCAACTCACCACCAGGTGGTGATCAGTCGACAGCTCTGCCCCTCTCTTCACTCGAGTGTCCGAGACACGTGGCCGAAGGTCAGATAATACGACTACAAAGTCGATCATCAACCTCCGGCTCAGGGTGTCCTGGTGCCACGTGCACTTATGGACACCCTTGTGCTCGAACATGGTGTTCGTGATGGACAAACTGTGACTAGCACAGAAGTTCAACAACTGAACACCTCTCGGCTTCTGATCGGGGAGACCGTGCTTCCCGATCACCCCCCTCCAGGTCTCACTGTCGCCGCCCACGTAGGCGTTGAAATCCCCCAGGAGAACAATGGAGTCCCCAGTCGGAGCGCTATCTAGTACCCCTCCCAGGGACTCCAGGAAGGTCGGGTACTCTGCACTGCTGCTCGGCCCATAGGCCGAGACAACGGTGAGAGACCTGTCCCCGACCCGAAGGCGTAGGGACGCGACCCTCTCGTTCACCGAAGTGAACTCCAACACTTGGCGACTGAGCTGGGGAGCAATAAGCAATGCGACCCCAGCTCTCCGCCTCTCCCCGTGGGCGACGCCAGAAAAATGAAGCGTCCAGCCCCTCTCCAGGAGTTGGGTACCAGAGCCCAAGCTGTGCGTGGAGGTGAGCCCGACTATCTCTAGTCGGTATTTCTCAACCTCCCGCACAAGCTCAGGCTCCTTCCCCCCCAGCGAGGTGACATTCCACGTCCCAACAGCCAGGGGCTGTGAGCATGGACCAGGCCGCCGGGCCACCCGCCCTCGACCGCCACCCAATCCTCTCTGCACCCGACCCCCATGGCCCCCTCTGCAGGTGGTGAACCCACAGGAGGGCGGTCCCACGTCAATCTTTCGGGCTGAGCCCGGCTGGGCCCCATGGGCTAAGGCCCAACCACCAGGCGCTCACCAGGAGCGAGCGCGAGTGCTCTATAAATAATTTAAGTAAAAACCTTGAGTAGAATATTTCTTCTTGTTGCGATTTCCAGTGTCACACACAGACGGACATGCGCTTACCGATGAGCATTTCATACATGATGACCCCCAGAGACCACCAGTCACACAGCTTGTTGTATCCCGTTTGCATGAAGACTTCGGGAGCAATGTAGTCCGGAGTTCCCACAGTGGAATAAGCCTTAAAGTCACACAGAAAGACAGAAGTTGAAGAATTCATGTCAGAATTACAGTGAGCTTTATTTCACTTACATATCTTATACTTGACTTTTCATATACATTCTATTCTTGCTGACATAATATTATTATTATTATTATTATAACACGCTGCACAATGTGAAAAAGGTTGGGCAGCATTTCTTGAATGCTGGCAGTTTAAAAAAGGAAATAAAATCTTTGGATTTCTAAAGCACGTTATCATTACAAGGAAAAGAAACAGATACTCCAACTCATTTATTCCGTCAGCTATCAGGCTGTTAAATGCTGGGAAGTAGGTTGAGACTGATTGTGGCCTGTGCTGAATTTAGAGTCAAAAGAGTGTTTTAAAGTCAAACTTTTTGTATTTATTATTGCTGATCCTGCTAATCTGTGGGTATTGACTGCAGCATTGTTGGTATGCTGTTATGGATGTCTTGCACTTATTTTGTTTGTTCCCTAATTATTTAGACGGTTCAATAAGGCGGGTAACTATGAACTGAACTGCCCCTCTGGGTTTAATAACGTTGTCCAATACTGATTCAAAAGCCTGAATATGTAAAAAAAAAAAAAAAATTGAGAAGAATTTTAATCTGATCAATCTGAAGTCACTTGTTTGCAAATTCCACACACACAAAATTGATCTCAACCTGAATGTTCACCGTAAACCCTGAAACAGACCAAAGACATACCAACTGCCTCCGATTCTTCTTCCATGTTTCTGCTTTCCTTTTGGAATTCATATTTTGAAAGGCTGCAACAGGTAAAAGAAGTTGGGGGGGGAGACAACAACAACACAATTATTGGAACAATTGCAGAAGTGATGTTTTGATCATATTTTTTGCTTGCAATCCTGAACACAGTTCTGGAATAATTCAGTATCTGCAAAAAGAGTCAGAACTGAGAAATTGAACTTCAATCTGCTGTCTGTCTCACACATCCTTTTCTTTTTCTTTTTCCTTATTGCACATTTTATTTTTCTTGCACATTTTATTACTGTGAATTATTCCGTGTGTAATGTATACTCAACAAAAATATAAACGCAACACTTTTGGTTTTGCTCCCATTTTGTATGAGATGAACTCAAAGATCTAAAACTTTTTCCACATACACAATATCACCATTTCCCTCAAATATTGTTCACAAACCAGTCTAAATCTGTGATAGTGAGCACTTCTCCTTTGCTGAGATAATCCATCCCACCTCACAGGTGTGCCATATCAGGATGCTGATTAGACACCATGATTAGTGCACAGGTGTGCCTTAGACTGTCCACAATAAAAGGCCACTCTGAAAGGTGCAGCTTTATCACACAGCACAATGCCACGGATGTCGCAAGATTTGAGGGAGCGTGCAATTGGCATGCTGACAGCAGGAATGTCAACCAGCGCTGTTGCTCGTGTATTGAATGTTCATTTTTCTACCATAAGCCGTCTCCAAAGGCGTTTCAGAGAATCTGGCAGTACATCCTACCAGCCTCACAACCGCAGACCACGTGTAACCACACCAGCCCAGGACCTCCACATCCAGCATGTTCACCTCCAAGATCGTCTGAGACCAGCCACTCGGACAGCTGCTGAAACAATCGGTTTGCATAACCAAAGAATTTCTGCACAAACTGTCAGAAACCGTCTCAGGAAAGCTCATCTGCATGCTCGTCGTGTTCATCGGGGTCTCGACCTGACTCCAGTTCGTCGTCGTAACCGACTTGAGTGGGCAAATGCTCACATTTGCTGGAGTTTGGCACGTTGGAGAGGTGTTCTCTTCACGGATGAATCCCGGTTCACACTGTTCAGGGCAGATGGCAGACAGCGTGTGTGGCGTCGTGTGGGTGAGCGGTTTTCTGATGTCAATGGTGTGGATCGAGTGGCCCATCGTGGCGGTGGGGTTATGGTATGGGCAGGCGTCTGTTATGGACGAAGAACACAGGTGCATTTTATTGATGGCATTTTGAATGCACAGAGATACTGTGACGAGATCCTGAGGTCCATTGTTGTGCCATACATCCAAGAACATCACCTCATGTTGCAGCAGGATAACGCATGGCCCCATGTTGTAAGGATCTGTACACAATTCTAGGAAGCTGAAAATGTCCCAGTTCTTGCATGGCCGGCATACTCACTGGACATGTCACCCATTGAGCACGTTTGGGATGCTCTGGACCGGCGTATACGACAGCGTGTACCAGTTCCTGCCAATATCCAGCAACTTCGCACAGCCATTGAAGAGGAGTGGACCAACATTCCACAGGCCACAATTGACAACCTGATCAACTCTATGCGAAGGAGATGTGTTGCACTGCATGAGGCAAATGGTGGTCACACCAGATACTGACTGGTATCCCCCCCAATAAAACAAAACTGCACCTTTCAGAATGGCCTTTTATTGTGGACAGTCTAAGGCACACCTGTGCACTAATCATGGTGTCTAATCAGCATCTTGATATGGCACACCTGTGAGGTGGGATGGATTATCACAGATTTAGACTGGTTTGTGAACAATATTTGAGGGAAATGGTGATATTGTGTATGTGGAAAAAGTTTTAGATCTTTGAGTTCATCTCATACAAAATGGGAGCAAAACCAAAAGTGTTGCGTTTATATTTTTGTTGAGTGTATATTTATACATGCCGTACAGAGACAGTGCAGCTCAAACCAAAGACAAATTCCTTGTATTCTGTGGATACTTGGCAAATAAAAGCTATTCTGAAATTCATCATTTCTTCTTATGTTTACTGGGAGCACTGCTAAAGTTGCTAAAGTCATTCATTGGCATTTCACTGAGAGCTGTCTGCACAGGAAAGTTATCTTTTAACAGCATAAAACCAATTGTTTATAACAGATGGAGCACCAGGAATTTAAAAAAAATAAATAACATAAATAATCACACAGAAATCAGTCTGACAGTCTGTGTCTTTGAAGCAAAATGAGTTTAAAAAGAGTAAAAAATCTCCACTGATCACATTGGATTGTTTTTTGCATACATTCATGAGTTGTGTTCTGGAGCATTACTTGTCTTGCGAATATTTGAGATTTCTTGCTTCACTTACAGAAGTCACTGGGCGGATTGTGCGTCAGGTTCCTATAAAACTCTGTGCGATGGGCTTTCTTCAGTCCCGTACACAGGCCGAAATCTGACAGCTTCACGTGCCCCTGTGAGCAAACAAACATTTGATGTCATCAGGAAGCGATCACGGCCCTTGCATACACCTAAATATAGACCCCCGTGCAGCTGACGTCATGTGATCGCCATCTTCAAAGGCCTGAGTAGAAAATAATTAATCCCGTTTTTGCGTTATTGTGGAAAAAAAATGTTAACAGTGCAGACTTTGTTGGTTTTTCAGGCAATGATGCTGATCACAAGCACAGCGTGTGTGTGTGTGTGTGTGAGAATTACTGAGTCTCACCCTGGAGTCCAGCAGCAGGTTGTCTGGTTTGATGTCTCTGTGGATGAAGCCCAGCTGGTGAATGGAGTCGATGGCCAGAACCGTCTCTGCGATGTAGAACTGAGTGGCCTCTTCAGACAGCGTGTCTTTCTTCATCAGCAGAGTCATCATGTCACCTGGCAACAAGGTCCGAGTGGAAAATAGCAACAAATCATAACCACAAAGCTCCTTCTTTTTAATTAACTTTCTATCGTCATCTAACCTCCAGGCAGGAACTCCATAATGAGGTAGAGATTCCTCTTGTCCTGGAAGCTGTAAAACATTTTGACCACCCATGCACCGTCTGCCTCTACCAGAATATCCCTCTCAGCTCGAATGTGAGCAACCTGTGGTGAAAACGGCAGATCCAGACAGACAATTACAACATGAGAACATAGAAACAGCAACTTTCACCTCTGAGATTTTGAAGAAAACACCCGCCCGCACAGGTAATACGTAACCTGTTCCTTCTCCAGCATGTCGGCTTTTCTCAATATCTTCATGGCATAAATGTGCCCCGTATCTTTTTTCTGCACCAAACGGACCTGAAGAAGAGGACATGACTGATTCTCTTTGACCTGAAGGTCTCCGCTGCAGTGTGTGAAATTACACAACAGCAAAAGGAAAGGAAATGAAATTAACACTGTGGCAAATTTGTGGTTCAAGCACCACACAGATGTGATTGTGGTCAACCTCACGTATCCTTGATGGCTTTGCTTTGTTTTGTTTTTTCTCCAGTTGCTTGTCGTTTTACCGTACCTCTCCAAAAGCACCTCGCCCGATGACTTTAAGGGATTCAAAGTCATCCAAGCCAAGTCTTGTCCTCTTTAGTCGCAAGAACTCCGTCTCTTTACGTGCGTGCTGGGAGCGACGCATTACCTTCTGCAACAAAAACAGACAGCAGCGTGTTTAAACAAATAGACAGTTTAATATAATGAAGGCTAAAATTTAAATAAAACAATATTATACCTCCTCATCTGGCAAACCCTCTTCTTCCATGGCCTTCTCCAGCTTTTTCTGCCTAAGAAATTTCAAATAATAAATCACAGAAAAATATTAGTCGATCAAGGCATGTTTTTTTGTTTGTTTTATTTATTGTATTGTATCAAATAAAAATAAAAATGAGTAACACAGATCTGTCTGCATTCTATCTTGCTATGTTTCATAACCACATGCAAGATCTCCATGAGTACATACAAACAAATACTATTTCTGATGGATGGCACATCGGTGTTTGTTTTTTTGTTTTGTTTTTGGGTTTTCTGGCATATGATCATATTACTAATAAGGTTTTTGTGGCCCTGATCCTTAAGCGAATCATTTAATACTGACCATGTGCCAATATGGAATCCCAATTTGATATTCCTATTGTCCTAGATATTATACTTGCACAGGAAACACAGCAAGTCAGCTGCATTACAACAGACACAAAACTGGTATCTGAACGAGAGCTCTGTGGTAACACAAGAGCACTAGATTATGAGTTGCAGTCCTTTGACTTAACACAGCTGCTGGAAAGTGCGCACAAGCAGGTCTGACAGCATGTGGATTGATATCCTTCCTGAGATCAATAACCCAATGAAGAGAACATACCTGTGCACATGTTATATAAGCTACCAAGAAAACTAAATTCTTCTTGAAAACTGCTAAATATCTCCTTTCTGAAAGACTGAACGTTTATTTGGTTTGTTTCACCTCATCTCCCGCTCTTCATGCTGGGTGAGCAGAGTGCTGTAGAAGTTCTCCAGCGTCAGCTTGGCCACAGTCACCCTCTCTCGGGTGTGGTTGCTCATGGGAAGGGCAGCTGCAGTCCCTCCCGTCATGGCCATACTATCCTGAGGAACAACGTTTAAACAATAAATAAATAAATTCAATATATGCATACACTCCAGTCCACAGTCACTGCTACTCTCCTGCAGAAGGAGAGGTGGAAAATACAGATTTGGAGCTCCTGATGCCACTGCTTGAGAATGACGGGCTGTCACATGCTACAAACAGGAAAAAAGCTGCATAAAAACCATTATATAAATATAAATGAACACAAAAAATTACAATGTGTGACCACTTTTCACCTTTAAAACATCATTTTCAGTGGCTCCTGCAAGTCCTCATCAGAAATTTTTCCCTTGCCCATTGGGTGGCACCATTTGATCAGATCATTATAATAATCTATTCATATCTGATTGAGTATGACCAAATATACTAACCTCTAATTGGTTCATTTTTATTTGAATATTCACTATTACACAACACTGTGTATCAAACAACATATTTTATTCCAAAAAATTGAGGTTGCGTACTACTTTTGCAAATGCTTGTTTTCATGCCAACCCAAGGCAGTAGCAGATTATAGATTACAAACTTGTGAAAGAAGTCAACTTTAGATGGATGCACACAAATAGTGATTTGACAAATAAGAACAATATGACTGTCAATTGTTAACTGACAACAACAGTGTACTGTGTCACAGCAGTACTTTCATACAGATCTAGATTTTTATTATTATTATTATTTTTTAATACAGTCACTCTGTGTTTTCTTTGTAAGGAAAGTTATTTCACCAATGTGGCACGTGCTGTCCTTTTGGACTTGATGCACAGCCCTGGTGAACAAAAGAAACATGAACGGTGAGGACGTGGCCGTTGGGATCAAACTGCCTTCAAATGAGAGAGGAAGAGGGTGGGAAAATACTTGACAAAAATATTTCAGCTTTACGCCATCAAAAAGGTATGAATACCTTTGATTGGCTCAGACAGAGATAAGACAACCTGCAACCTCCAGATAGGACCTGTGTTTCGTCTAGTAGTTACTGGTCTTCTTCCCCTAATGGCCTCAACAATCCCAAAACAACAAAATGCTTCCTGAATACCAAAATAAATAAGTGACCCACTGTTGCTTAGCACTTGGTATGGGAGGGTTTTGTTGGGTGGAAAGCAAAAACACGAAGGGTGTTGAGTTACTTAGATGTGCAGTTTGACCACAACATTCAATGCAGGCTCATAGTCATTCACATAACAGTAACGTCACAAAAATAGTACAGGTACTGAACACATGTCTGCATCAAGACAAAGCCAGCCAATCACAGCTCTCTTACCCATGTTTGCATTATTTAGCAACATTTAGGGCTTTTGCACCACAGTGATACCCATGTACAGATTGTCCATCATTATCTCCGCCAAGAAGCTAATGTTTTTTGGTGCCGCTTGTCTGCCTGTTGAAAGGAAACTCAAAAGTTTCCACCTAAGATGCCTCAGAAAGATCTGTGGAGTTACTTGGATGGACAAAGCTCCAAACCTAGAGATACTCAAAAGGTGTGGCACCACAAGCCTGTACCCAATCCTGGAACAACGCAGGCTGCGCTGGTTGGGCCATGTGTCCCCATGGTCTACTCTCGCCTCCCCCGACCAAACATTGTACGGTCAGCTTGCAGACGGCAAACGTGACAGGGGGCGTCCAAAGCTTCGCTTCATCAATGTTTGCAGGCGTGACCTGAAACTATTCAACATCGGAGCTCATTTGGAGTACCTCGCCGAAGATCGTACTTCTTGGCGGTACAAGCTCAACCAAGGCGTCAAAAAATCTGAAAATGACCTGGTGACAAAGGAGTCCAACAGAAGACTTAGCAGCAGGAGTCAAGCGGGTCTAGTTGCCCACGGTTGTGTCCACTGACGCTGAACAGATTGTCTGACAGGACATAAAAGACTTTGATGATGTCCGCCTGTTACCAGGATTATGCAAAAATCTAATAAATTGATTTTCTTGAAAGGTGAAAGGGTGGGGCACAGGAAAATGAAGAAACACTTCACTTTTGGAAAAGATCCAGGAAATTTTTCCCCCCATCACTTTCTTTAACATTTGGTACTTGAACATTTCCCATAACCCCCCTGCGCTTCCCAGAATGCATTGCGTCATCAGCAGAGTTCCGCCTTTTCTCCAAGCCATGTAAACAATGGCTAGTGCCGCGGTGGATGGCGCTGATTCAGAGAGCTCACGAGCAATTATGATGACACGTTCTCTCATGTTGAGAGGTTTATCTAGCTTACCATCAAAAATTTGCTTCGATTATAATTCTGTTACCATAGAAAAATATAAACGCAACACTTTTGGTTTTGCTCCCATTTTGTATGAGATGAACTCAAAGATCTAAAACTTTTTCCACATACACAATATCACCATTTCCCTCAAATATTGTTCACAAACCAGTCTAAATCTGTGATAGTGAGCACTTCTCCTTTGCTGAAATAATCCATCCCACCTCACAGGTGTGCCATATCAAGATGCTGATTAGACACCATGATTAGTGCACAGGTGTGCCTTAGACTGTCCACAATAAAAGGCCACTCTGAAAGGTGCAGTTTTATCACACAGCACAATGCCACAGATGTCGCAAGATTTGAGGGAGCGTGCAATTGGCATGCTGACAGCAGGAATGTCAACCAGCGCTGTTGCTCGTGTATTGAATGATCATTTCTCTACCATAAGCCGTCTCCAAAGGCGTTTCAGAGAATTTGGCAGTACATCCAACCAGCCTCACAACCGCAGACCACGTGTAACCACACCAGCCCAGGACCTCCACATCCAGCATGTTCACCTCCAAGATCGTCTGAGACCAGCCACTCGGACAGCTGCTGAAACAATCGGTTTGCATAACCAAAGAATTTCTGCACAAACTGTCAGAAACCGTCTCAGGAAAGCTCATCTGCATGCACGTCGTGTTCATCGGGGTCTCGACCTGACTCCAGTTCGTCGTCGTAACCGACTTGAGTGGGCAAATGCTCACATTCGCTGGAGTTTGGCACGTTGGAGAGGTGTTCTCTTCACGTATGAATCCCGGTTCATACTGTTCAGGGCAGATGGCAGACAGCGTGTGTGGCGTTGTGTGGGTGAGCGGTTTTCTGATGTCAATGGTGTGGATCGAGTGGCCCATCGTGGCAGTGGGGTTATGGTATGGGCAGGTGTCTGTTATGGACGAAGAACACAGGTGCATTTTATTGATGGCATTTTGAATGCACAGAGATACCGTGACGAGATCCTGAGGTCCATTGCTGTGCCATACATCCAAGAACATCACCTCATGTTGCAGCAGGATAATGCACGGCCCCATGTTGCAAGGATCTGTACACAATTCTAGGAAGCTGAAAATGTCCCAGTTCTTGCATGGCCGGCATACTCACTGGACATGTCACCCATTGAGCATGTTTGGGATGCTCTGGACCGGCGTATACGACAGCGTGTACCAGTTCCTGCCAATATCCAGCAACTTTGCACAGCCATTGAAGAGGAGGGGACCAACATTCCACAGGCCACAATTGACAACCTGATCAACTCTATGCGAAGGAGATGTGTTGCACTGCATGAGGCAAATGGTGGTCACACCAGATACTGACTGGTATCCCCCCCCCCCCCCCCCCAATAAAACAAAACTGCACCTTTCAGAGTGGCCTTTTATTGTGGACAGTCTAAGGCACACCTGTGCACTAATCATGGTGTCTAATCAGCATCTTGATATGGCACACCTGTGAGGTGGGATGGATTATCACAGATTTAGACTGGTTTGTGAACAATATTTGAGGGAAATGGTGATATTGTGTATGTGGAAAAAGTTTTAGATCTTTGAGTTCATCTCATACAAAATGGGAGCAAAACCAAAAGTGTTGCGTTTATATTTTTGTTGAGTGTATTTTTTTCCCCCCATGAAGATCTGTGCATTACCAATGTGGGGGAAAAAAAAATCCTCTCTCTGCCCCTTTAATTGAATCCACTCCAAAAGTTGGTGCTTTCTTCCTTGCCCTATGTGACACACCAGTTCGCCAAGTTTCAAGAAACTTGGTTTAGTTGTTTTTGTGTAATCCTGCTAACATTTTTCCAGTAGTTAGAGATGTGTGTGAAGTGTTGTAGGTATGCACTCTTGGGTCACTGTACTTTTGGCATTGGCTTCTGCAGTGGAAACACACACAGTACCCCTTTATATTAAAAGGTACTAGTTCCTGCAGTGGTGGTGGTGGTGGTGGTGGGGGGGGGGCAGTCATTAGGGGCAAGTTTACAAAGGCACAACAGTTACTAATCCGCTGAGGAAGGAAAGATTATAAGAACCTTTTTTTGTTGTTGTTTTTTTTGGGGGGGGGGGGGGGGGGGGGGGGAGTTATATGCCAAGGTGACAAAGGAAACATGATTCAAGCCATTATGTCAGCATCCAGCTGACTGGTCCTCAGTCTAAAAGGATCCAGTCTGGTTTTAACTTACTCAGACCCACCCCAAAACTAAACAAACAAGGCTACATCACTATACAAGGAAGCCTTTATAAAAGCAAAGCAATCTACTGAGTCTGAAAGCAGTGCTGAAGGCATACTGACGAATGGTTTTAGTACGTTTAAAAATATATATATAAAAAAATACACTGTAGTAAACCAGAGAGGATGTGCCAACTACAGGTCCATCACACTACTCAGCCTCCCTGGTAAAGTCTACTCCACGGTGCTGGAAAGGAGGGTTCATTCGATAGTCAAACCTCAGAATGAAGAGGAACAATGTGGGCTCCGTCCTGGCCGTGGAACAACCAACCAGTTCTTCACACTCATCCAGTCTATATGTGTTTTGTGGACTTGGACAAGGTGTGTGATCGGGTACCCTGGGAGATACTGAGAGAGGTGCTGTAGGAGTGAGGGGAAACCTTCTGAGGGCCATCCAATCTCTGTACTCACAAAACAAGAGCTGTGTTCGGGTCCTCGGCAGTAAGTCGGACTTGTTTCTGGTGGGGGCCTCCGCCAGGGCGGTGCCTTGTCACCAATCCTATTTGTGATATTCATGGACAGGAGATCGAGGCGTAGTTTGGTGGGCTCAGGGTCTCATCACCGCTTTTTGCAGATGATGTGCTCCTGTTGGTTTTATCAGCCTGTGACCTCCAGCACTCACTGGGTCGGTTCTCCACCGAGTGTAAAGTGGATGGGATGAGGATCAGCACCTCTAAATCTGAGGCCACGGTTCTGAGCAGGAAACCAATGGACTGCCTACTCTGGGTAGAGAATCAGGTCTTGCCCCAAGTGAAGCAGTTCAAGTACCTCGAGGTCTTGTTCACAAGTGAAGGGGGTTGAGTCAAAAGGTGAATCTCTGAAAGTACTGGTCAATCTTCATTCCTACTCTCACCTATGGTCAAGAAGGTTGGATCATGATGGAAAGAACTAGATCGCGGGTACAAGCGGACAAAATAGGTTTCCTCAGGAGGGTGGATGGTGTCTCCCTTAGAGATACAGTGAGAAGCTCAGTCAATTGTGAGGAGCTTGGAGTAGAGCCGCTGCTCCTTCTCATTGAAAGGAGCCAGCTGAGGTGGTTCAGGCATCTGATAAGGATGCTTCCTGGGTGCCTTCCTAGGGAGGTGTTCCAAGCACATCCAGCTGGGAGGAGACCCTGGGGAAGACCCAGGACTAGGTGGACAGATTATATCGCCACACTGACCTGGGAAGGCCTTTGGATCCCCCAGTCAGAGGTGGTTAAAGTACCCTGGGAAAGGAAAGTTTGGGGTCCCCTACTGGAGCAGTTATCCCCATGACCCATTCCCAGATAAGCGGTTTAAGATATATGTAAGATATATTTATATCATTATTATTATTATTATTAATAAAACATTTGATTTGTAAAGCAGCTTTAACAATGCTCAAAGACGCTTTACAGGTTTAAAAATAAGGCAAAATAAATAAATAAATAAAAATAAAATAATCACAACTTAAAAGCAGATGTAAAAAGATGGGTTTTAACTTGAGTCTTGAACATGGACAGATTGGTACAGTACAAAAAAAGGCCTAAAATGCCAGTGCCTATACATAGGCTGCAGTTCCAGCCTAAATTTTGCATTTTTATTTGATCGACATTTCAAAGCATTTTTTCCTCATCTCACTGGCTCAAATAAAAAGAAAATCAAAACAAACATTTTTTTTCCTCCACATTTTTTTCTTGGTGCTGCGCTGACAGTGAGAGAGACGGACATTCCTTGGTCAATCTGTATACCCACCGACTACACAGTCAACAACATAAAAGAAACATGCTGGTGCACTGACAGTTTTACACAGCTGAGCTGCGAAAGACACCAAAATAAGTTGCACTACAAAAATATTATATATACATTTATGTTTATATTATTGTGTATGAGCATCATCTTCAGCATTCAGGAGAAAAATAATAGCAGGAAAAAAAAGAGAAAAAGGATCCATCCCACACACACACACACGATCTACTTCTGTTTTGTTTAAAATCTACATGCACTCACTCCACCCTTCAAACAGTGACTGCGCAAGAAACAATTTCCGTCCTCCTGAATGAGAAAAGGCTCAGTCACAACACACCAAAGTGGAACAGTGCTGCTGCACGTACACTCAGATCATAAGGTTACACCATTGGAGCCGCCGCCGCTAGATCATTGTTGCGGTTTAACAAATAAATAATCAGTGCAGTAACAGTGTGCTTACAACTTTTATACATGTTTTCTGCAAATAAATGTATGGAATGCACTACCCAGTGCGAAAAATTGATGCACAAATATACGTGATTGTATAGTCTTAATCTTTCATACCATGATGTTATAAAAACAATACATATCAAAGAAAACATGGCCTGCAGGTAAAAAAAAAAAAAAAAATCAACAGTCAGTGTCAATGTTATGCAAGCTGGAGCTGTGCGGGATTTGGATAGCGTTCAATGTTAACATGCAGTTGAACAGGTTTTTTTTTTTTTTTTTTTATTAAATACACCATAAGCTTGATGTGCAGAACTATGAGCTGTCTGGAGATAGATGGAGAAAAGGCAAGCACCCTCCTAAAGCAAACAAGTTCACATTTTCTCTCAAACGTATGCAGAGAATAGACTCCTAGGTCCCACAAATGCAGTTAGAGCCGTATGTATTTGGACACTGAAAAAGTTGCTTTTACTAGATCTGAAAGGCAATGCTATGATCTCACAGTGCAAACTGTCAGGTTTGTTTTGAAGTGTTAATAGTGTGGGAAATACAGCAATTTTCTGTGTGGTTTGCAGCCTTTTAAGAGCCTAAACTAATTGGATAACTGGCAGTTGAGCTGTTTCCCAGCCTGCTGTGTACGGTTTCCTCATTTTACTGATAAGTAAGCAGATAAAAGCTCTAGAGTCAATATCAACTGTTTTATACCCACTGGAGCTCACTTAAATCAATCAATAACTGAAAGACAATGGTGTGCATAAAGAGAAGTGAGGAAAGCCACTGAGACACCCGCATACATGCCAATAAGTTGCCGAGAGTAGAATCAGTTGTCACCAATATGATCTCTTATGGAAGGTTAATACATATGGTAGCCTCAAGCAACTGCCTGGGCTTCCCGTGTGCTGAAATATTAAATAACATTTTGCAAAGTTTACTATAAACATCAGCTCCACTGTTGTGTTATGGTTCAGGCCAGTCATCTGACCGCAGGAGTAAATTCAACCAATCAGCTTCTTTCAGTGTGCAGCAGAAACACCATATGTTGAGAATGGGGAAGGTTGCACATCAGCGTATTCATTCAAATGTCTGGTGTCATTTAATTACCCGTAATTATTTTCTCTGTGTACAACCCAAACATGAAGCGGTACAGGGCTAAAAAACAGTCTAAACTGGTTCAGAGTTGCCGTAATTGTCTTGGTGGCTTCCCTCACTCAAGCAAAGTTGCAAATCGCTTTCTATCAATTACTGATTCATTCAACTGAACTTCAATGGATATTCAACGATGTGTAAGTCTTCTTGTGTCCATTCAAATGCATCTAAAGTCAAGTGGATGTAAAAGCAATAATTGTGTGCTGTTAAAGAGTGCAAGCAGTTATGCAATCTTGTATATTTGTTATTTGTGCCATAATGTAGGCATTTACACTTAGAGGACAGGATAATTTTTCAAAAAGATCAAGGACCATCCTTTGTATGATTTTATGAGATTAGATTTATAAAGTTCTATCTAATCTATGTCAATCTATGTCAATTAACAAAATATATATTTAAAAAAACAATAATGACGCAAATTTCAAATAGATATTTATTTATTTATTTTAACAAGAATAACTCAACTCTTTTTGTTCTAAATCTCGTGCAGGCAAAACCATGACGTCATATTTCTTCAACTCGCAACTTTATTTTTTTATAAATAAATATCAAAGCTAAGCTAATAATAATAATAATTAGTATTATTATTATTGTTATTATAACAAAATAATAATCGTGATAACAGCTAATAGTACTCCGTGAAAGTAGCCCAGAATCTGCGAGAACAATAAGAACAAACAAACAAACAAAACCCAGCTTTTTGTGAGGGGGGGAAAAAAAATAAAAAACATAAATTCCACTTACCTCCGTGTCCTGCTCCAGAGTCAATTATTGGCTTGGCGCCAGCCCACCACACAACTGAAATAAATATATATATTTTTTTCGGTATTTTTGTGCCTAATATTTAGGCATTTGAAGGCTAGAGGCTACAGTTAATATAGCTTACCCTATGATACCGCACGGCAAACATCGTCAAAATACACATATGCTTCAAAACTAAAAATCCTCTGAGGGTGACAGCAAACTAATCTAAAATATTTTACGAATATTTTGCTGTCTTCACTCGCATCCTCCAAGCTCAAAATTCAGCCCTTCTACTGTCTATCTCCGCATAAAATGCAAAACGCGAACCGCTGCTTCCTGAGACCGATAGACGCGTCACTCTGACGCAATGATGAATCATTTGATTGACGGACACTACAGCCAATCGCTGGCGAAACTGGGAAGCCAATGGTTTAATCTGACCAATCACAACGCCGAATGGACGAACAAGTGAAATGTGCTTCGACTCCTGTAGGATTCATGGAGCAGGTTTATTTGGCTAGCAGTAGTTTAAACCTCAACATAAATGAAATAATTTAATTGGTCATGCTTTAAAAAAAATATGCAATGCATAATATGAATAGTTTATTTTTTATAATTATATATTATACAAACACTGCGCTACATGTTAGGTAGTTTATAAATGCTTTCAATAAGGTCAATGAAAGGTCATATTAAAAATAGAAATTTCAGCGAAATGAAGAGGTCATTTGTACTATACATAACACTATTTTTTTTAAATCTACCATGTACAGTTAAATACAGTTCCGCGCAGTTGCAAACTAAATTGTTCTGGCTTTTCCCATTTTTGCTCCGGGTCACCACAGTCAATCCATGAATTAGTTTAGCACAAATTTTACACCCAGGACCTTCTCACACCTACACAGTGAATATTTTCTAGAACTACTTTAGTCTGGAGACCGTGAAGAAGGCAATCTGTAAAATATTATGACAATACAGTTATATTTGACGAGAAAGAAGTAAGTCCACTGCAGGTGTTGGGGCCCATCAGGTCGGTGCGCATTGCCGGAGAGCATCGCATGGAGCGGATGGGAAGCGATGGCAGGGAGGTGATGGTCTAGTGGTTAAAGCAGTGTGCTTGAGACCAGAGAATCCTCAATTCAAATTCCAGCCTGACTGGAAAATCACTAAGGGCCCTTGGGCAAGGACTTTAATCCCGTAGTTCCTCCCGGTGTGTAGTGAGTAGAGGTGGGCGGATCTATCCTATTATCGATAATATCGATACCAACACTGGTATTGATATTGAACAATCCTCATGTAAAAAGATTGATACTCAAGAGAAGTGCACTGAAGGGAAGAAATTCCTTATTTTTTGTGTTATTTTATTGTATTGTTTGACTTGAAAAACAGAATAAGTTTGAAACTGTTTACAGTATTTGTTGTGGTGTGTTAATTTTGTTGTATTGCAGTTTGTCAGCCCTCTACCTCAGGAGATTTTGTTTTGTTGTGTTGAGTGATATTTTTTAAACAAAAATGTTGATTATGATAATAAAGTATTTTGTTGTCATGTACAATGTTTGGCGAAAATCTATCCTAGGTCTTTTGGATCCTTTGGATCTATGATGCTTAATTATGAAAAAGTATCGGTATCGATATCGGCGATACTGGGCCTGTATTTACTTGGTATCGGATCAAGACCAAAATTCCCGGTATCACCCACCTCTAGTAGTGAGTACCTTGTATGGCAGCACCCTCACATCGGGGTGAATGTGAGGCATTATTTGTAAAGCACTTTGAGCTATGTAAATGCAGTTATTATTATTACTCGCCTTTATTTGAAAAGGGACAATGTACAGAGACATTAAGTTCATAAAACAAAGATGATCTGTACCAGATTGTAGCTAAATAGCTAATTTCCATCTGCAGTCCCCATTACATAATAAAATACAGTGAAAGAATACTCAGTCAAACAATACCACACATACAGTCCGATACTGTCAGACAGTGTCGGACAATGTCTATTTACCATTTCAGTGGTTCCTGCATGTGAGGGATGGCACCATTCCCTGTGCAAGATCCAGCATCTAAATAACCCACCAAAGGACTAGGCCAACACAATGCCCACGTATCACCTGCTGGTTGCTGCAGATTGATGGTTATATTTGCAAGGTAGGGATTGACCCAATATTTGCCTGGGTATTTGACAAACAACTTGCAAATGGTAAATGGCCTTCTTTTATACAACGCTTTTCCATCTGATGAAGATGCTCAAAGTGCTTCACTTTTGTCCATTCATGCACACTGATACACCAATGTTCATAGACCTTGCCAGGTTCACAAACCTTGCCCAAGGGACCTCAGTGATTTTCCTATCTGGGAATCAACTCTCAGATCCTCTGGTCACATGGGGTTTTGTGGCGGGTGCCTAGAAATGACTTGAGAGGGCTTGGCCAGACCCCTAAAAGTTGGCATGTCAGTACCTCCTAGGGTGGCAAAATTTTTCATATGCCTTTTTTTTTTAAATTTATCCATAGACTTGAAAAAAAATAACGATGATAGCCAACCCAGTGCTGGTAGCTGTAGCCAGGTAGGTCTCAATGAAGGATTAAAGAGGGGTCAAAGATTATTGTTAGACATTATTTGTCTGTGTTTAATCATAGGGATTCCAAAAAAGAATAGCTTGGAATATCTATGACTGTATGATATGAAGGTATACAGTAAAAATGTCAAAAAAAAAAAAAATGGTGGCAAAGTTCACAGGGGCAAAATTTAAAGTTGGTCCAACTTTGACAAAATGTCATTTTTCACATCCTAACAGGTGACCAAATGCCATATGAAAACTTTTGCCACCCTGGGTGATAAAGATCAACCTATCTGGTCCACGGACAACGACTTGTGATAATTGCTTAAACTAGATAATTTAGAATAGTTTCACTTTCCAAAAGGAAAAACATTCCTTCCATCATTTCAGGAAAAAAAAATCCTCAGATTTGCAAACATTCTCTGTTCTCATTTCCTTGTGGACTTATGCTGAAAGTCACATAAGAGATCTGCACCCCATGAAATTGCCGTAATTATTTGTGAAATTTGGACATAATTCTGTGACACCACAAATGGCTGGTGATCAAAACCGAACAAACAAGACTGTTGAATGTCAGATCCATAAAATTCCTTATTTGGAACGGTTGAGTATGTTTGCCCTTGCAGCCGTGATGTCAACGTGGGTGTAACCCCACTAACACATCTGGGTGTGGTGTCCAACACACAAGACTGTTTTCTATTTTTCACATCAATGGAACTCAGTGAGGTGTGACACAGCAGCTATATTTAGATTGGGGCTATACACCCAGCACACAATGTTTAGCCTCAAATTTGCTCAGACCACTACACTATAAAAATGAGCCACACTTTCAGTGAATTACAATAGTACTGACTGTTGTGTGGGAAAATGTTATGATTTTCAAATATTTTATTTAAATTTAACAGTTCTGCAACCCCAAACAAGAAAAAGTTGGGACACTATTGAAAATGCACAGAAACAAATAAATAATGCAGTAACTTCTGTATTGACTTTAACTTCTCCTATTTTATTGCAGAAAATATGAACCCAAGATGTTTCTTGTTTTTTGTGGTTAACTAAATTTCATTTAACATATATACGCATATCCGTTACTGCGTTTAAGGCCTGCAACACATTTCAAAGCATTTACCACGTTGTAATGTTGCCCTTCCTTGTCACAGCACGTAAAAGGCCTTTTGACATTGAGTATACCATGTTACAGGTATAATTTTGACTAACTCTTCCTGCAAACATCCTAGGTTGTCATTATGATGTTTCATTAGAAAAAAAAATTCCATTCTTTTGGGGATAGGTCACGAGGGCAAGCAAGCCAGTCCATTACCCGTAGCTTTTCTTCTGCAGCCAGGCCTTTGTGATGTGTGCAGAATGTGGTTTTGCATTGTCTTGTTGAAAAATGCAGATAACCCTGGAAAAGATGTCATTTTGAAGGGAGCATATGTTGCTCTAAAAACTCAGTACTGCAGGCCTAATTTAGGGTTGTACAAAAAGTAAATTAATTCCACCTTGGTGAATTTTAATCATTGAGTTGTTTATCCACAATGACATTACACATCCCAAGGCACAAACACACCATACATAACAGACCTCTGGGCTGGACCAATAAAAACTGTATAATTTACTTTTTCATAACTTGGCCACTAATAGAGCTACAGTACATTAGTTATATACTACAAAGTTCAATCCAGGTTTTGGGTCTCTTAAACATTGCCAATAGTAAGGAAGCATCAATACATGTTAAGTATTTAAGTACATCTTATTGCAAAAAGTAAATACAACCTGATTTTGATATAATGTGACCCCTGAAAGCAATATTTCTTTTTAAGATTAAATCCCGTATGAGACCACAGTAACTCAACTGTTTAATCAGATGTTGATATTGTAAATGTCACATCAAAGCACGTGAGAGTGAACCAAAAACGAACTTGCACACGGAGTAGCAATCCACTGAGCTAGTTAATGGTTTTAAAGCTATCAGAAGAGTGTGGAGAGGTTTCAGGGACTAGATCAACTAAATAATCTGGTACATACACAAACACACAGTGTGAAACAGACAAGCATGTGACTTTGCTATAAGTAGTCTCAAATCTTCCAGACCAAAAAATAAACAAAAAAAGCATTTCATTAAACCTGAAGAATTACCTTAGTGTGTTTTTTTTCTTCAAAAGGTTTTTTTTTTAAGCTTTCCTTTGATATTCTGATTTCATCCTTTCCTTTCACACTTTTACATGTTACATTTTAGTTGCTTAAATTACTTTTTTATCTGTAATCTGCCACTTTATTCTAAATCGGTGAGTTCATGTAACAGGCATCACAATGACAAAGCCAGAACTCCAAAAATCCTTCTCATAACATGTGGTTCCGTGGTCTTCTGGACAGTAAACTATCATGTCACCCAACTTTGTTGGGTGAAACGTTTTCCTGCACGAACAAGTTCAGTGTTTGCGTTGAGTCCTGTGGCTGGTGTCACGAGTCTCATAATGCGAAAAATCGTCCGGAGCTGCAGGTCATGATTCGGCAGGTGAAGGCTGGCTGGGAGCTCCGTTGCGGGTGCGGAGCTGAGACTGGGCGATGTCAGCTAGGGCACTCTGGATCTTCTCCAGCAGCATATCTCCTCGGTTGACCACCTCCTCCAGTCGAGCGGCCGCGTCATGGTTCTCCTCTTCCAGCTGTCGCAGACTGGCTGCCTGTAGAGAGGTCACATCATTCATGTCACATTTGAGGGTGAAGCACGCGCTGGTGTAGCACACATATACGACACCACAGATAACCTTGGGTCCTGGATGGCAACCACTGTTGGTTAAGCCTCAGAACCATACATTAAGACAGGAAACATCTGGACCCTAAAGACTACTGCAAATATATCGGCATCGCAAAACTGCTGAGGTCCACCAACATCATGACTCCATAAGCTATAACAGGCATTTCTCAATCTCAAAAGGCAAAGGAATGATGTTTCTCCACCTGCATTTTTAAGAATAATCTAAAATAACCTATTTTCAGGAACAGCAGCAATATTTCCTGTATTCCACACATCAGTGTGTGAGTGTGTGCGCATGTACAATCCATTCTTGAAAGACACGTCCATTAAAAAAAAAACAAAAATAAGACACCCAAAATTAATCACATAATTAATCATAATGCATTAATTATAATTTGACCTTTTTTAAGTCATGAGTAGACCACTTTTCAGTGGCCTGGCTCCCTCTACTGTCTGACAAACACAAATCCTAATATGACCCCATATCTTCTTCTCAAATATGAACATGACAGACTCAAAGCCACTGAATACAGAAATATTATAAGGTAGACACAGACTAGTTGCTGGTGTGCCATTTGCGAGAACAATAAATTTGACACCAACATAAAATGCCATATTCCATTTTTTTTCTTCTGACCTGAAGAGTTGCTGTCGACTCCTCACTGGGTAGAGAGTCAATTAGTACATCCACATCTTTGGCTGTTCTGGCTATCAGTGCTGCAAACAGCTGGGCGTATTCTACATAAACAATAAAAGGCAGAACATCAAGCCTACAATACAAATCCCAATATGTAAATAAGAACATTTCCTGACCCTGATACCATGTTATTATGTACAATGCACTGCTAGACTCACTGTGAGGATCTGACTGGAACAATTATTCTATGACACATAATTTGAGGACGTACAGTATATTCATTTAATGGTCAGCTGAATCAAAGAGTATTGTGCAAATATTGTTTTTTTTTTAATGGCTGCGACCAAGAAACAGTGTTTAATGTGTATTTTTCACGTCTGACAAAACCCAATCCTTTTAATAAGACTAACAAAGACTGTATTTAACTACACTAATATCACTAATATCATATATCACATGTATAAACCTAATAGTTGCTTTTTCTATAGTTTTTGAAGAAGATGATTACAAGTAGACAACAACAACAACAACCCATTATATTATTATTATTATTATATTTATGGGATCTGGCAAGCTTTCTTCTTTGTAAAGGTTTACTGGCTGATGGAAGACCAACATGTTTGGTGCACTGCCGCCACCAACTGGACAGTACTGTACTTCAAAATAGAAATTGGTTTAAAAAAAGAAAATCAACATTCTAGCATAGTCCAGTTTGAACTTCATAAAAGGATTTTTATGCACACTACTAAATTCTTTCCTCAGCAGGCTCCTTAGTGAAAGCTCATGAATATCTGGAGTGTTACAACATAAACTTTTTCCATAATCACATTTGCTAATTTTGTTCCTCATTTGTTGGAAAAGTTATTTTACTTGCATTTCTAATAATCTTTTGGACTTGGTATACATGCCTTCTGCATTTACTGCAATCCATTGCTTCTGTATAAAGGCGTTCATAATACTCTTGAGCTCTTCATTACTTATGGACACTTTTAAGTCCATTTCTTGTTTAACTGCTTGCTTGTTCATCGAGAAAGAGAAGGTTCTCGATGAACATGACAAAAACATCTAAACCTAACAAGACTGTGTGACACCACTAACTGCAGAATTCAAACTAAAGTCACAAGATCACAACTTCCATCTGACAATATTTCCGGCACTGGAAAAATAGCGCATTTTAATTGTTCTGGTGCACATAGGAGACACAAAAATTTCCTAAAGTATGACCATGGCTTTTTGGAATGCGTATCTGTGAAAGTGAGAACAGAGCTTAATGTGTCTGACAGACATGATCATTTCTTATTTTGCAGTTTATAATCTTTGTGGAATATTCCATATACACGATTAGATGCCAGATTTTAGTAACTGGCAACACGAAAATGAGTGCTCAGGAAAACTATTAGTAATTATCATGTTACAAAACTGTATAATACGAAACCTATGGCTGTTAAAGAGGAAAATACGGAAGTATTTTAAGGTTTCAAAAAGCTACCACCTTCTGTTGGGTTTGCTGGCTGATCTTTGTTGATTGCTGTTTGGATGTTGCTGAAAGAGGCAGGAGGTGCACACTGCTGCAGGACGCCAATGGCATTACAAAACTGATCTGCAAGCTGGATACAAACACAAATTATTCAATTCAACAATTTTACACTTTGGCAGCCAGCAGTGTACAACACGGACACGTCAACACAACCCGGCTATTTTCAACAACAGCTGCCATCTTAAAATGATACGGAACAAAAAGTACAAGTTAATTTATTGCTGACTACAACAATAATGTTTAAAAACTACGTAAATGTGTCGTACCGAGTTGACAGCATCTTGTAGCTGCGTTAGCCTGTCCGCCATATTTCGCCAAACAAAATCGAAACGTTATTCTCGCGAGAATGTTTCTGTGGCTAAACTCTCGCGTGTTGCGGCGATATATTTTATTTTATTTGAGGGTATTCGAAGGACGATTTTCCCCTTATAAATGGATGTGACTATGAAACATAGAAAGAATCAAGCTATTTTTTTCTACAATGCATGATTACATTTCTTTCTTTCTTCTTGACGGCGTACTGTTGCACCCTCCTAGACAGCCGGTGGTGCTAATGTACATTCGTTTCTCAACCGCCAATAGACTTGATATGAATAAGAAGAAGAAGAAGGATTTTATTTTTCGTGGTTAGCTGTGGCTGGCTAACTTAAGACGTAAAACTTAGAAACAACCTTTCTGTACCCTATACATCCGCGAAGGAGTGTTTTGAATTACTTAAGTCATATATGCCGACTTTTCTTTCCGTTTTAAAATAGAACTTAACTACATCTTATCCACTGTTTGGTGCCAACGTTAGCTTGTAGCTAATGTTCGATGACATACATCAACAGGAAGTTCAATGTTGTGCACTTTGAGTTCTTCAGGTACAAGTGAGATTTTGTTTTTACATTTCATTACAAGCATATGTTATTTTTTTTCTTTTACTTTATTTCTTACATCGACACGTTTGAGACCAGCTAAATGGTTTTATTTGACTGGTTAGTAAAGCCACTGAAAAGTATGTTTTTGATTTAAATTAAGCATTGTTCTTACTGAGACAGCTTAGTTATCTGAGCAACCCGTAAGGAACGATTATGTTTTAATTTAATTTCAATTAATTGTAACTTCAGTGCATATAAGTTAGATTTAATAATTAAATAATCTATA
The DNA here is from genome assembly GCF_902500255.1 of Thalassophryne amazonica. Lineage (NCBI taxonomy): Eukaryota > Metazoa > Chordata > Actinopteri > Batrachoidiformes > Batrachoididae > Thalassophryne > Thalassophryne amazonica. Next base: position 15,029,653 of record NC_047124.1, read on the forward strand.
CATCTGTCAGTCAAGACGATTTTAACTTGGATGAACATTTATCCAATGTATAAAGAATTAACAACATAACTACATTGTAATATCTTTAAGAGCTGCTGAGTCTTGATTGTCATTATCGTTCATTAGTCCCAATAAATGACCTGTGTTTCCTGAGACATGAACTGTACCTTGGAGACGGTCCTGGCAGATGCAAAGTCTTTAGTGGAGAGGCTGCGCAACCATGACAATGCTGCTGAGATGTTGATCGAACAGACCACTTCACTCAACAAGCGAGTGGAGGCCATGAAACAGGTAACATGTCATGTGATGTTGGTTCTGAGTTGCAATCATTTTGAATTACATGACCCAACAAAGAAGAATGGAGGTTGTGTGACTGCCCCAGTGTGTTTGTTTGGCTGCTCTACTTTTAACTCAAAATTAGATGATGGATTTTAAAACCTTTTTTTTTATGTTGAGATCTGTAGATATAGGGCTTTGAGACTTACACCCTCCTCTGTAATTTGTCCTAGGTATTAAATGGCCATTATTATTATTATTATTATTATTATTGACATACGGTACTGTGAAAAAATCTTAGGCATCATTCAGTAATCTGTTGACAAAAGAAATTGACAAAAATAAAGAAAGCTTGCACTGTAAATATTGTCTAGTTTTAGATAAGGCGTGTTAAGTATTAGAGACTAAAACAAGATATCTTGTGTGGATGTTACTTTTTAATAAAAATGGACAAAATATTCTGTAGCTTTTAACATTATCATTTAAAATTATATGTTTTACTGCCATTCTAGGCAGGGGTGGTGTCAAGTGGTTAGTGCACTTGGTTTCAGTGCTGAAGGTTCCTGGTTCAAACCTGGTTCAAATGTGCCAAATCAACATGCAGATCCACCTTGGATTTGCTGTGGCAACCCTGAGTGAAAACAAGGGATCAGCCAAAGGGACTTCCTTTTTTACTGCCATTCTAATAAAGAAAAAACATGCCGTAACCTTATTTATACAGAAACACAAGGAATTGTATTTGATGGTGATTGTGAAAATGGCTTTGGATGAGCAGGTTGGTCTTTTGCTCTAAATGAAATGTTTTACTATAATCTTGTTTTCTTTTGTTGACAGTATCAAGAAGAGATTGATTCACTGAACCAGGTTGCACGACATCGTCCACGTTCCAGTCTGGTTCTGGGAATCCAACAGGAAAACCGTCAGATCCGAGAGCTTCAGCAGGAAAACAAGGGTGAATTTTATTTTAGGGCAAAATTAAGATCACTTTACAGAGGAGAGCTGGAATAAACAGTATGTTGTTGAGTGTTGACTAAAGTCACCCTGCAGATGAATGTATTTTTCACCACTTTTGTGAGAGCTGTGTTAACTTCTCTTGAAACTAGTTGTATTCATGTCATAGTCTGTTTCCACATTCAGGTTACCCCCCACATATGCAAATGCTCCCAGTTTCTATAGCGATAGTGTCTAATGGGGATTTAAAAAAAATCTTGATCGCTCTTGGGTGGTGCATATGTTTTGTGATAACATGACATGTGTTCACTTTTTGCAGAGCTGCGGACATCGTTAGAGGAGCACCAGTCTGCGTTGGAGCTCATCATGACAAAATACAGGGAGCAGGTTTTGAGACTTCTTATGGCCAGCAAGAGAGATGACCCCACCATTGTGACTCAGCTAAAAGAGCAGCACACAACGGTCAGTGTAGCCCATCTGCTTTAATATTGGAAATCAGTTTTTTTTTCCAACATCCTGGCATATATATGTTTTTCATCTTATAGGAAATGCAAGCACATATAGACAAGATCAATGAGATGGCCTCTGTGATGAGGAAAGCAATCGAGGTGGATGAGGGGCGGCTATGTGAAGACGAGGAGCGGATTAAACAACTAGAGGTAAAAACAACCATCCTGATCTGTTGCAAGCTTAGTTTCAACATCTTCCAGTCAGTCAAGATTCTCTTTCTATAGAGAAAAAAATTGTTGGGCAAAGCAGGTTGTAAGAAAAGAAATGCATTTAAATCATAAATGGCTCCGGGGTCATGCATGAATTAATGTTTTGGGAAGGAAAGAATTTCATGTACATTGATTTCTGAAAAAAATTCTAGTTGTGACACTACTTTTTGTTTGTAAAAAAAACAAAACTTTTGCATCAGTGTTATTGACATGCTCATTGCACTCAAAATTTCCCCACTTTGTGAACAACTGCGTCAAAAAAATATTCCAACACTTTAAGAATAATGTTTCTCAGTGTTCAATTGCAAGGAATTTAGGGGTTCCATCATCTCAGTTCAGTAACCAATGACATATATAAGCAGATTTTGAGATTAAATTTATCAGTTGGCCAGTGTTTGTGTTTGCTGCAGTTGAACATTTTTTTTTAAATAAACAGAAATTCTGGTTTTGAATTTTAAATTGGAAAATATATTGATAGGCTTTGGATAAATTAAAGCATGTACATTGTATAATGCCCTGAGTGGATGAGCAGATAGATAAATAAATTAATTAGTACACCCCTTCCAGTTGAATAAAATAACTAAAAAAACAATGACTTCTATCAACTAGCATGTCTCCAAATTAAAAAGGCATTTAATGCAGTTAAAGTGATTGAAATTTGGGGAACTGTGATGCACAGAACCAATTTAAAAAAGGAAGTTTGTCTTGCATATGTAATATCCAGTAGGCCTGCCTGCCACCTGCTGCGTGGTTCGTGGATGTTGGAGGGATGAATGAAATTAGGAGCAAGTGTCATTGAACCTACTTGTAGATTAATTGTTTTTAATTTATGGATTAACATAATCCAAAGGTTAACATGTTAAAGGGATAAACTCTTATTTCTGACATGGGCCTTGGACCATGTGGTCTGTCTGCCTCCTGCTTACACCTGGACTTGTGTATGTTTGTTAGTCTAACAGGTTTGGGAGTTTAAACTGTTGCAGATATAGATCAATCCTGTTATAGATGACTTTTAATGTTATTTATTTTGTAATGTTGGAAATAGGTTGACACTAAAATGAACATACACCCAGTTAAAAAAAAAATCTGCTTTGTACATCGATTTTCCAGCTTTGCGGTTGTTATTCATGAGGCAAAAATTGCATTTATCAACGTAGACAAGTCAGTTTGAGATCATAAATCCTTGATTGGCGAGGTTTGTATCATAAATGACAATGTGATTTATGTGGTGTATTCTGCGTAGAAATGTTGACATTTTCATCGGAATGTGTGCCTCTGCATCTGTTTGTGTGTACTTACTTTAGCTGGAGAACAGCGGACTGCGAGACCTGCTGGGAATCAGTCGGGAAGCTTTCCTGGTGTTGAAACGGGAGGACACATCGGAGAGCACATCACTGTCACCACTGTTGACCAGTGCTGACATCAGTTTACGAAAAAGTTAGAGTCCGTCCACCGCTGCTGCTATTGTGTACAGAGTACGTCAGCTTTCTCCCCACAGACTCCTTCAACCATCAGCCCTCTTCTGGTGTAACTGCAGCATGGTGCTTCACAGCCACCTCTCACCTGTTAATGCAGATGCAAGTGCTGCAGTGTTACAATCACACTTATTTTATTTTTTATCTGTCATAATTTTCCCAGCATGCATGACCTCTTTGGGGCCTGCAAGTTATTAATGTGTGAATGAGTAAGAGAAGGGTGCAAGTTATAATAAACCTGTAAACAATTGTCTGTTGCGCTGGATTTCATTTTCAGTGTCTCCTCTCATTGCTTGTGGGCGTTTCTGGGTGACCCGAGCTGCTGTCCAACTTCTCGCTTTCTCTTGACTATTTTCCTCAGCAGCCTAAAAGCAGGAATAGAAAACTTTTGTCACTGTACAAGATCTTTAGTAACAAAAGCAACAAACCATAAAAGAGAAGTGACATAACACATTCCTGGTTATATAAATGTTACAACTTTAGGGCTTAGGGCTTTAAAAGGAATTTGTGTAAAAACTGGTTTTGGAGGCTATTCAAGTAAACGGTTCCTAATCTTTGGGAGTGTAAACCTCATTGTTAGGTAGAGCTGATTAACAGAATGATAGCAGGTATTTTGAACTTTATAAATGTGTCAGTTTGTGTCCCTGCTTTGTCTAAAACTGTTATTTTTGGTGAACTGTTGGTTGAATCAAACCACATAGATTTAATACCGCTGTGATATTATAATGGAATTGTTTTTTTGGACTTGTTTTTTTTTCTGGCTAACAATAATAACTTTAAAAAAACATAATGGAAAAAAATGATCTCATTACTTTATTAATAGTTTGAACAGTTTGGGTGCATTTTCATTTTTTATTGTTTTTTTTTATTTTTATTTTGCTGGGGGGTGAGCAGGGTACCACACACACACACACACACACTTGGAGAAAACATGTAGACATACACACAAAGGATTACCTGTAAAAATAATCAACACGTATAGCGTTCATAACGATAACTTGGGTACTTTATAGTTTGTGCTATAGTTCTGTTATTGTGTTACACAAATGCTAATATGATCATTAAAAGTTGCTTGAGCACGTCGTTTAGTTTTTATCTTTGTGACAAGGTGAAACTCATTGGAATTTTGTCTCACTGGAAGTCTCACAAGATTTTATTTATTCATTTATTTCCATCTCTTAGAAGATGCAAAAGTCACAGTTGAGCATCGATATTTTTCAGGGACAAATCAAATGGCAGATGATAGTGCTATGTGAAATAACAATGGTCTGTAGCAGCTGGGAGCAGAGTAGGTCAAAATATCTGTGAAAATGAAGATTGATGTTTTAGGTGCAATTTCAACATTATGCCAGATGGTGGTGCTGTTAGTCTAACGGTTGCAGGCAACCACTGAACTCGAGTTCAGTGCAGGCAACACACACAGTCCGTGTACATCCCAGGAAGAGTATTTGCTACCTTAGTTACAGCTGTCAAAAAAATACACTATGTAATTCTAAATGTTGAAGACCCCAGTGGCAGGAGAAGGGCGAGGCGCATCTGTTTCCCCTGAATACCTGATAGCTGCTTTCGAGAGGTGAGGATGGATCGATTGTCTGATTGCTTTGTGGAACCCAGAGTTGTTCTGTCGCGGGTTGAATTTGGTGATGTGTGAATACCAGACCTGATCACTTTCAAAATGATGCACATCATTGTGAAGCTTCTTGACGTGTTGACCAGTTTGTGTCCATAACCCGGGCAGAGTTCCATTTCTCAAAATACAGGGAGGGTCCACTAGTCCTAGGATCCACTACTCATAACCTCTTTATATTATTTGATGGTGTATATTACAACCCCCAAGCTGATTGTAAAGTTCATCCTAACCCTGACAAGGACTAGTGGGAAGTTACCCAAAATGCTGATCAAATGGGTATTGGAAATGGCTCTGTACCAACCTATACAGTCCATAGTACAAACACTATATCAAATATGAAGGAAAGCCACCTAGTAATTTCTGAGATCGAGCTCCAGACAGACATAAACACAATTATAAACTGCTCTGCTGTAGTATCTCATACAGTAATTACTGTATAACGATGACTTTGGACCAGTTTATAAATGTTAAATAATAACTGCCTGTGAGCAAATATCAGCTTAGGTACAAATGAAGCATGTTAAGAGAATTGAGATTGGGGGTTAGTACCAGCTCGAACATATCGCGATAACGAGACGGTAAATCTCGCGGAAGCGTCGAGATCCAGAGGAACAGCGCAGGGACAAAAAAAAAAATCCCAGTTTGACTCAAGTATGTTGCTTTTGTGTGTGGAGACACTTCTGTTTCATAAACACAGAAGACTGAGATTTTGCCAACGATTTTACTGACGAGCAGATACAAGTATTTGACTTCAAACGAACAAGACGAAAATGAGACGTTGGATTTGTTTCCCGCTGCTGCTGGTTCTTCTTCTTCGCTGGAATGAAGTTCGAACTCAAATGGAAAGTATGTGAGAGACCCCATAAAAATGTGATTTACTTTCACTTTTCTGTTTTAGCAGCGTTTTAGTTAAACGTTTTAAACGCGTTAACGCACTTACAACACTGTGGAAATACGTAATTGTACTGAGGAGGCAGGTGAACTGTTTTTTAAGTTAATTTAGCACGAGTTAGCTAAATATATAAGGATTATTGTTGATGCAAATCATCATTTTAACGATGAAACATGCGGAAAATTCACATCTGTTATATTTCTCGACTTGGAAATGTTAATGTGTCCATCCCTGTACTTTGTCAAAAGAAAACTGGCTGTAAAAATGATGTTTTAACAACACTTTGTTCTATGGTCTGGAATGGTGTAGGAAAATGGTTGTAATTCTTAAATGGTTAATGCAATGTTTTCGGTAAACCCCTTGGGCCACCTGATTAAGTAAATAGTTGGAACACATTCAATTGCTAAATTCTTCAACTCTAGATTGCTATGTTTGGCTTTTCTTTACATCCATGTAGCATGACAGCTATGAAGGCAAAAAAAAAAGAGATGACATTTGGACCTGAAACCTACCGATTTATTTAATTTTTCTCATATTAATAATTTATTTTGCTGCAATTTTTCTGTTTTGCATGCAAAGACACACGTGCACGTGCTGAGCCAGGATGCTGCCTTTTGAATTTTGTCTTTTTTTTTTTTTTTAATAAATGCAGGGGCCTCAAACTGGCAGCCCGGGGGCCAAGTAAGGCCCTTGAGCTATAGTGTGATCTACAAAGAACCAGAGGATAAAGCCACAACAAATTAACTGTGTATTATCTGGCTATACTAAAATACAAAATGGAGCAAAATGGGGACTGATAATTGTGAAATGGGGTAATAACATACAAAATGGGATCAAATGTGCTGGCACCTAGAGGCGGTTACCAATAATCAGCAAAATGGGATGAAATGTTGGTATTTGCTTCTGCAGTGGATTGTGGCATCAATTTTGTGTTAAGCGTATTTTACTATGTGAGTAATCTATGATATGAAGGTCATTTGGTCATAATTGAGTGCATGTACTGAAATGTACCGTAATTCTAGGCCCATTTCGCTCCCCATTATGCTCCATTTTGTTCCATTTCATTACATTTCATATTTTAGTATGGCTCTGTATTATCTCCTATATTTGACAGTGTTCCTCTCTGAGACAAATAAAGACTTTGTGCATGTGCCTCCTGAGCAACTGAAATCAAAACTGGCAAGTTAATTCTCAATCTGACAGCAGCTGAAGTTAATCAGTGATCAGTTAAAGAGTGAGAATAGAGAAGTTAAAGAGCATGCAGATGATGGAACAACCACAAGATTGTGGTGCAATGGGGAAGAATGATCTGTTATATTTAGTTTCAGTGACAGATTTCATTAACTTTTCATGAACATTTTTTTTTTCTTATTTTGCAGAATAAGGAGGCTTGCCACAGCAAAAGGGTTAATGTGCTGTGATACAATTTGAAGTTGGGGATTTTCACAGTCAAATGATCAGAAGAACACTTAATCGTGAATAAAAATAATGCATATTTAATGAATCCATTATTTTAAGTTGGCAGATGTCGCTTTACGCTGTTCAAAATAAAAGCTGAAATTCTACTTTCAATATTGGGCCTGCAAATTCAAGATGTAATTTTTTATGTATAAATACTATATAAGAATTTTCAGTACATGCAGTTTTCAACATACTTTAAGTGATTGCAGTAAAAAAAGAAAAACCCTAAATATTGTTTTATTTGGTTTTTGCATTATATTGCTCATTAAGGCTTTTATGAAACTAAGCTTGTTGAATGGTTTATCTGAACTTGTTACTAGATTATCTCTGCAGCCTTTATGTTTATCAGCAACTATATGTTGCTTGTTATCACTCTATGTTAGCGTCTGTGATACCTCAGGCAGAGTTGAACTGGAATGAAAGCTGATGATGCATGAAAATTTAACAGCTTTTCTTAAATAGTTTTAACTTTTTTAGGAACGTGGGATGTGTGTAGCTGGGTAAAATTGTGTTTTGACAGTTTTTATCCAAGATTTATGTAAATTTGGGGCCTTGGCTGTATCTTTATGTGCATCTTCAGATTCTTCATTTCTGACATGATGGAAGTTCCTCCCTGACAAAAACAGAAGAATGCCTCTTTTAAAATCAGACTTTACATTTATTTTTTCTACGTTTGCTTTGTTTTTTTTTTTAAGTGTTTTTAAAAAGATGCACCAAAGCTGATCCAACATAAAACATCCAGATTGAACTTTATATGATATTCTGGACCATTTCAGGACATTTCTAAATTCTGTATTATCAATGCCGAGACATACTAAGTTTAACCTGGTGGATCTGGATTTTTGTCTAGATCCAGAACAAGTTGCATTTTATTTTATTTTATAAAGCATCAAATCACAACAAAGCTGCCTCAGTAATGTGATCTATACTCAACAAAAATATAAACGCAACACTTTTGGTTTTGCTCCCATTTTGTATGAGATGAACTCAAAGATCTAAAACTTTTTCCACATACACAATATCACCATTTCCCTCAAATATTGTTCACAAACCAGTCGAAATCTGTGATAGTGAGCACGTCTCCTTTGCTGAGATAATCCATCCCACCTCACAGGTGTGCCATATCAAGATGCTGATTAGACACCATGATTAGTGCACAGGTGTGCCTTAGACTGCCCACAATAAAAGGCCACTCTGAAAGGTGCAGTTTTGTTTTATTGGGGGGGGGATACCAGTCAGTATCTGGTGTGACCACCATTTGCCTCATGCAGTGCAACACATCTCCTTCGCATCATCCGTGAAGAGAACACCTCTCCAATGTGCCAAACGCCAGCGAATGTGAGCATTTGCCCACTCAAGTCGGTTACGACGACGAACTGAAGTCAGGTCAAGACCCCGATGAGGACGACGAGCATGCAGATGAGCTTCCCTGAGATGGTTTCTGACAGTTTGTGCAGAAATTCTTTGGTTATGCAAACCGATTGTTCCAGCAGCTGTCCGAGTGGCTGGTCTCAGATGATCTTGGAGGTGAAAATGCTGGATGTGGAGGTCCTGGGCTGGTGTGGTTACACGTGGTCTGCAGTTGTGAGGCTGGTTGGATGTACTGCCAAATTCTCTGAAACGACTTTGGAGACGGCTTATGGTAGAGAAATGAACATTCAATACACGAGCAACAGCTCTGGTTGACATTCCTGCTGTCAGCACGCCAATTGCACGCTCCCTCAAATCTTGCGACATCTGTGGCATTGTGCTGTGTGATAAAACTGCACCTTTCAGAGTGGCCTTTTATTGTGGGCAGTCTAAGGCACACCTGTGCACTAATCATGGTGTCTAATCAGCATCTTGGTATGGCACATCTGTGAGGTGGGATGGATTATCTCAGCAAAGGAGAAGTGCTCACTATCACAGATTTAGACTGGGTTGTGAACAATATTTGAGAGAAATGGTGATATTGTGTATGTGGAAAAAGTTTTAGATCTTTGAGTTCATCTCATACAAAATGGGAGCAAAACCAAAAGTGTTGCGTTTATATTTTTGTTGAGTGTATATCGTTTGTGAGATTTGTATTAGTTTTTGTTACTGCAATATATCTTGATGTGTGTATTAGCCTGTGGAGACTTACATTTTTCTACACAGAAAATTGGTCAGTAATCACTAAAGGAATTGATCAAGAATCTTACTGAAAATCAGAATTGATAATGGTATAGATCAGTAAAATCTCATCAGTTTTATCTCTGTTGCTTTATTAAGACCAATGCTCCTATTGTTAGATCTCAGCACTGCATTTGACACTGGTCCATTGTATATTACTGTATAGGCGTGCAAACTACTTTGGGATTGCTAGTAGTGTCCTCATGTGGTTGACATCTTACTTAACTAGTCACTCTGTGTAATATCGTCACTTCAGATCATGTTCCTATGAAATGTGGGGTTCCACAAGGATCCATTTTAGGCCCCCTGCTTTTCTCCATCTATATAGCACCCCTTGGGCAAATATTGAAACGTTTTGGGATCACTTTTCATTGTTACGCTGATGACACTCAATTGTATGAGAACATGCCATTAGCTGCAGATAATCTCAACACACACTAAGACTTCAGACTTTTGCCCCGCTTTGATGAAAAACTGGATGTCTAGCAACTTTTTACTTTTAAATTCTGACAAGACAGATGATGGTCATTGGACCTGCCAGACATAGGCATCAAGTTAACCAGCTAACATTAACTTTAGACTTGTGTGTTACGTCACAGTGATAAAAATCAAAAACCTTGGCTACAGTCCTTTGACCTACGCATTAGAGAAATAACTAGGACGGTTTTCTGTCACTTCCATAGCGAGGTTGCGCTCCTCTTCATAAGTGTGTTAAGTGTTTAAATGGTGATATTTACTTTCCCTTTGCAGACCGCGTGGTTTTCCTGCCAGGAATATTCCAGACCGTGACACTGTCCCAGAATGAGACGGTGCAGGCTATGGTGTCCAGGATCCCGACTGACGTCGCTTTCATCACATTACAGTTCCACGCGTTGTACCGCAACGCCACACTGTCCTACAGTAGGGTGAGAAAGTGCTGATGTTCATCAGGCGTGATATAGCTACTGTAAATCAGTGGTGGAAAAACATTTTGCAGAATCAGATTTTGAGAACGCCAAAAATGTCCAATATATTTGACTTTCATGTGTTGTGAACAGTGTTGCCACAGTTACTTTGAAAAAGTAATCCAATTACTGATTACTCCTTGAAAAAGTAACTTAGTTACTTTACTGATTACTCAATTGTAAAAGTAACTAAGTTAGATTACTAGTTACTTTTTTAGTTACTTTCCCAGCTGTCGACAACAACCCACGTCAACATGACAATGATACCTGTTTTGCCAAAACTCACTTTATAGTCACCCTTTCTTGACTTCAATGAAAATAAATACTTGTTTTATAAAAAGTAAAATAAAGACCTCTTTCTTGACCTCATATTTAACTGTTGACAGCACTGTAACAGTAAAACTTGCAATTTCAAACCTACATTGTTTATAAATGTAACTATTAAATTCTAACATTTAAATTCTCTCTAAACATTTTACTTGTTGAAATTATTATTATTTTAAGCAATATTAGTAGTTGTAGTAAAAAACGGCTTCAAAACTGGATCTTTAATCTAGGGCTGTTGTGGGGGGGGGGGCACATCCCTCCCCCACGCCCCCATCCCATCTGGATTCGCCCCTGCTTTGGCGTTTGAACACAAAGAATGGATAACATTTATTTATGCAGAAAACATGACCAGATTTACAGGTAAGAAAGTTTTATTGCGTTTTCACATCATGTGGTCCTCAGAAAGAGAGTTTAGGTGCATTTGAGTGGAAAATAGTGTTAGTTGTTGACGCGTCGCGGAGGATCAGCTGTTTTTAATGAGACGATACGGAGCAGCTCAGCTCAGAATTCTAAATAAAGGAGGAAAAAAGTATAAAAATGTCTTCGTAAAGCTCAGTGCAGGTGTGCTGATCACCGCCCTTTAAGAGGTGAGGACGAGTCGAGCAGCTGCAAAAAACCGCAGATGAAAATCTCACAGCTCACTTAAAGTGGGACGTTCAGTCGAACCCCGACCTCCTGCCCACGGACCAAGTTTAATGCTGCTATGGACCCACAATGAAAAATAATAGTAACGCACAGTGACATGGAGAAGTAACTTTAATCTGATTACTGACTTGGAAAGATTAACGCGTTAGATTACTCGTTACTAAAAGAAGTGGTCAGATTAGAGTAACGCGTTACTAAGTAACGTGTTACCGGCATCACTGGTTGTGAAGAGGTATTTTTCTATTTGTTTGGCCTGAGCGGCAACTAGGAAAGCTGTTCCTGATTCAGGAAAATGCTTCATAAATATCAGACTGGTGTTGGTGAAGAGCGGTGGAGCTGCTGCAGACAGCTGCCCATTGATGATAAAGTCAACAAGCGATAACATCCACTCCGAATGGTGCTGAGTTTGTCATCTTAAATTGGCCACGCAAACACCAAAACAGGAAGCTGTCTAAACATAAGAGAAATCTCAACGACTTTAAGAGTATCAGTGCTGCTACTTCGAAGTGCGAGAGCTCTCACACAGGAAACTGTAACCACAGTGGTGGGTTCTGTTACACAATTATGCAGAAGCACAGGTGGATGTGTACACAACGATGGTTTCTAGAGTATTTTGCAGTATTGTCATCTTTGTTTGTTCGCTCTTATCTAAAATGCTATGAAAAATAAATGTATTTGGATATTCATGAGACTCATCACTATCTTTGGAATCTTGGAGTAATACAAAATTATAACTGCATGTGCAAGCGTTTACACTCAGTGGCCTCTTTATTAGGTACACCTTACTTGTACTGGGTTGGACCCCCTTTTTGCCTTCAGAACTGCCTTCATTTTTTTGTAGCCTAGATTCAACAAGGTGTTGGAAACAGTCCTCGGAGATGTTGGTCCATATTGACATGATGGCATCACGCAGTCGCACATTCAGTCAGTCTGCCCGTTCTCATCTGACCTCTGACAGCAACAAGGCATTTTCATTCACACAACTACCCCTCACTGGATATCTCCTCTTTTTTGGACCATTTTCTGTAAAACTTAGAAATGGCTGTGCGTGAAACTCCCAGTTGATCTGCACTTTCTGAAATATTCAACCCACCTGGCACCAACAACCATGCCACATTCATAGTTGCTTGAATCAACTTCCCCAGCCTCGGTTTGAACTTCAGCAAGTTGTCTTGCTGTCACATGATTGGCTGATTAGCTGTTTGTGTTAACAAGCATTTGTACAGGTGTACCTAATAAAGTGGCCGGTGAATGTATACACATTTGTATTTGGTGGATATCCAACCTTTGAATGATAAATTTTCAGTTTCGAGCCAAAGGTTCCTTATTCATATTGCTGAAACTTTTGGTAATAAAATTGTGATATATTTGCATATTTGATGGCTAAGTTGGAACAAGCCACAGTACAGACTTTCCACATGCAGAGGTCATGTTTGGAGTAGAAACATTTGAACAACACGCTTTTCGCAATGTTCAGAGGACAGTCAGTCAACAGTGACTATAAATATCTGTAGCCAGCATATGAAATTTGTCCTTTAAAAAAAACAAACAAAAAACAGGAAATCGAATTTCTGATCATTTTTCCTCAACTTTATCCGAGTGATTGACCTGTATTTATGATTATAGTGCAGTAAAAAGGGTGATTTTTGTGTAAATTTGAAGGCGAGCTGTGTTGTGCCTTTGATTTATCAATGAGGCTTTGTGAGCGCCCACAGAAGCAGCAGTCAGCTGATGTTCAGTGCGTCTGTCCTGAGCTCCAGATGGGGCCGTCCCAAAGGGGCAAACCTTCTGACATCACTTCCAGAAGTCTCACGGGACAGCTTGGTTTGGGTTCAGACTCTACAGGCACAGTGTTGTTGAGTTTAGTTTCTGCTAGTGATGCAAACGGGTGATAGAAAACCAAATCATTGAGTGAAACTTTTGCCTCAGTGGCAGGAAATAACTGTTTCCTCTAATAAGAGGTGAAGTGAGCATTCAGGTTGGTTGTGGAGGAGCTCTGCAACAATCAGACAAAATCTACTTCATGGGAATTCCACGGAAAGGGGAACTTTTTCCTCAGCTTTCATTTTTTAAATTTATTTATCAGCCGTTGTAGTTTTTGTTCATTCTTCACCCACTTCTTCCTTTCAAAGCACAGTTGTAAATTCTGTCTCCTTTCTGCCTACCAGTAGAGTGTGTTTATTTCATTGCCATTGAGATCGATCTAAAAAAGCCCTTCTTGTTGCGTGTCATCACTTGGTTTCAGCAGAATGCAGCGCTAAATGAGTGAGACTTGTTAACAAACAGCTCAGTGTGCGAGCCACCCCACGTGGGCGCAGCGATGCCCCTTACTAAACAGTACTTCAGTATTTACTCGGTCTGACAGTGCTCACTGACTTATTGTCTCAAACACAATTTTTACTTTAACATCAGCTTCAGTATCTTAACATGACTGATTTTATTTTGGCTTTAAAGGTTTTTTTTTTAAGCCTTTGCTATAAACATCTCTCCACCTCATCTTATTTTTAATTCATCACAACTACCAGTCTAAAATTAAAGGCATATGACAATAATGTACTAATATAACACTGCCATCTGCATTGCACTTCTTGCATAAATTGGATTCGCTAACTGTGCTGTTATAAAATTTACCAGAAATACCTGATGTTCACACTTGATCTTATTAGAGTCTTGTGGCCTTCTTTATTAGATATTTATTATTAAATGAATAATCTTAAAATTGTATTTAACTAAATTTTTATGAGGCTAAGTAGTAGTAATTTATATTGTTGTTAAATATTTTAATTAAATTTTTTGCAAGAGTAGAAGTAATTACTGTGTGTTGTAGTAATAATATAGTTATTATTACTGGCAGCATATTATTAGTCGTGTTGCCTCATTCTTGCATTGTGTTAAAAAAAAAAAGTTTCTATACAGCTTAGCTCCCCTCTCCCCGTTCCACATTAGCAAGGATTGTATGACCAAAATAATATTTTTTGTCCAATAACTCAAGAAAGACAAAAGTCCGTTAGTTACTTGAAACTTGGTGTGTAGTTAGAACATATTGAGTTGCCATACAGGTTAGCTCCTTATCAATTACTAAAGTACAGTTCAACAAAATTTTTTTTTTTTTTTTTTTATCAAAGAAGTAATGCATTGCTGTTGCTGTCTGGTGTCACTGGTAGAGGCTTCTGTTTTAGTGCACTGTAGTGTCAAATACAAATGCCATAAACCTTCCATAGTGATGAGTGTGACTGCACAAATAACCCCTGATAATGCAGCTGCTAGGCTACCTTGCTTGTTCTTGAGTCACTTTAAGAAAAATGATATTAATTCCTTAAGAGGGAAATATGTTTTGAAACATGAAAATCTAAACAGAACAGTATTTGTTCTTTAATAGACATTATGAGGAGTGTGTGTGTGTGTGTGTGTGTGTGTGTGTGTTTGTGTGTGTGTTTGTGTGTTTGTGTTTGACATGTCAGGTTCCCAGTCCGGGTCTTTCTCAGACAGCGGCAGATTTGGGCCTCCTGTCGCCGCTCAAGATGGGCCAAACCTCCCTTTCCTTGTTTCTATTTTCTGCTGATGCTGACAGCATGGAGGGCATTGGGGTCATGCTGCCCTATTCCAGCAAGGGTAAGACTTCGTAGATAAACAGAAGATGTATAAATTAAAAAAAATCTAATAATGTGGTGTCACTTGAGTATTTCCGCTCAGACAGAGACGTCTCCATTTCCTGAGGTGACTTATGTCCCCGTTGGTTTATTCATAAGTTAATGGAAAATCTGTTGTTGTTCGCCATTTTAGACCCTGTACCTGGTGCTTGCAACATGGAGTTTAACCTGGACATTGATCCAAACGTCTACATCCAGTACAACCTGTATGAGACCACCATCCGCTTTGCGCCAGCTAACATAGGATATGAGCGGTAACACAACACACTTCTCATTAAACATATGCAGTCCTGATCGTACACTCCACACACTTTTGACTGGGAGTGGGATAAGACGTTGGACTGCCACCATGTAGATTTGGGTTAGATTCCAGGTCATGCTACCTGTCCATGCCCTTAGATAAGACAATTGGTCTGCATTGTCTCAGTAAATCCAGTTTGGCTGGGTGAGTAACCCATGCCGGTCAGACTGGTGTAGAATCTGGGCATGATTTTGTCGTTGCTTGCTCTCAGGGGTGGATTTCCTCCTCTTTGTGACGTCTTAAAAGACGACACCACACGCTGGCGGCTACAATATGACGTCTACCAGTACTTCCTGCCTGAGAATGACCTATCAGAGCGTAGCCTGTTTGGCGGCCTTCAAGCGGTGGCCGACATCCGAGGCGTGACGGAGAACTTCAAACTGGTGAGCGGCTCGCTTGTCTGAATGGATGAGATGTGAACGGATAATATGTTTGGCGTGTGAGGCTTAGTAATAAATTCCAACTCTTTGTGTCGCACTATCTTCCTCCAGCTCAAGACCTTGTCATCATCGGACATGACCACGGCGGGGTTTAACTCCATCCCTGGTCAGGGAGTCATTTACACGGTGATCGTCAGGGACCCGCTGCTGAACACGTCGGCCTCCTACATCCCCGCCCACACCTACGCGTGCAGCTTCACCTCCAATATGGATAGCTGTCAGACACTCGGTGGGTTTGTCCAACATGGCGGCCTTGAACAAAGCTAACGCAGGAGGGCTGTGTCAGAAACTCATTGTTTTTTTTAATTATTATTCTTTTCAGGGAAGATATCGACAAAAGTTTTAGTTACCATCGCTGGATTGGCAGGTCTGTTTGTCTGCTTCTTTGGGCACCGCTTCTTCAAATGTGGTGAGCGGATGGACTTTTTGTTGTTTATGTTCCGTGTGCTGAAGATCTCATGGAACATCTTGGCAAATTTTAACCCAGTGTAAAAACGCTTTAAAGTTCTATTTCAAACATAAAACCTCATGACAACTTTCATTCATTCATTCTTTTTCTGGCATTTATCCGGGTCTGAGTCACGGTGGCAGCAGACTAAGCAGCTCTTCCCACGCTTCCCTATCCTTGGCCAAGTCCTTTTATTTATTCATTTTTAATATTTTGGAGTTTTGTTTTAATGAGAAATGGTCTTTTGTTGATGTTCCTGAAGGGTTTAAATGCTGTCAGGTACTTTGTTATTCCAAATGTGATTCGTAAAATGCTAGTTTTGTGTTATTGTGTTCAACACGTAACAAACTCGCATCCGAGCTCTGAGCGTTTTAATTTATATGATTCCAGTGTTCAGTTTTAAAATACACAGTAGCCCCCTTGCTGCTAAACTTAGCTTTCATCAGTTTCCACTAACAGTTCACTTTAGGGTCACTACGCCTGAAAGGTCAGAGGTCATGTTTAGAAACAGGGCTGCCAGTAATGTTTTTGTTTTTATTAGTGATTAATCTGATTTGTTCTTACAAATAATTAATCACTAATTCTATAAAATGTCTGAAAGCTGCTCTTCACATTTCTTCTTTACTAATACTAGTAATGGAAAATAATACATTTATTTTATCACTTTCCAGGCAAAGTGCTTTACAAAAACATTGACATCAAAGTACAGAGTTAAATTAATCTTCAACAGGCCATAAATTCAGAAATCGCTGTGCGCAGTATGTAATAAGATGAATGACAGAAAAGATATATTTGAAGTTTAAATTCAGATGCTGGATTGGCTGTTTTTCTTTGAACAACAGTCCAAAGATATTTAATTTACTGCATAAATCTGTATTAAAAATTGTCCATTATAATTCTCATAACTGAGCAGCTGAAACCAGTATTGTTGTTTCATAAATTAGCCAAGTCTTAAATCAGAATTCTATCAACTGTTTTCAGCATGTTTTATTGAATTTATACCTCAATCAGAAGCTCTACATGTCTGCAGCTCTGTGATTAAATTGACTTTCTGTTGGAACAACAAACTGTTACCCTCTGAACTCGATCTCGTGGTTTTCATTTGTAAAATTAACATCACAGCCGGGATCATCTCATGCGCTCCGTCGCTCACTTGTGATGGCAACATGTTTTGTTTCCAAACGGAACCCGTGACTGTGATGACTGTTGGTTCAGATCCACATGTTCCGATTTGGCTTAACTGGAAACCGGAACAGCCAGCTGCAGCACGCACCTGAGCCAATCACAGAGCAGTAAGACAGAAATGTGCCGCCGAATGGGGGAGGAAGAAAAACAAACAAAACACTTACCCAGGAAATAATGTTGAAGTCTGCAGGATGCAGTGTGAAAAGATCCAGATCTGAGGTGCGATTGCTCCAGTTTGCGTGTGCTGATGTTGTTTTCTGCTCATCTCCATAACTGCAACTGGGTAAAATGAAAACTGTAAAATCAGATTTGCACAAATGCATCAGTTCAGCTATGCTTTCTGTTTCACAACATGTTTCATTGAAAAATCCATTTGAATAATAAAACATGAAACTGCTTTTATCAGAACATCGGGCAGCAGATCAGAAACCGGATTCAGTTTAATCTCACACCGGAGTTTCTTGTTTAAAGAAAACTCGCCCTGCTGCATGATGCGCTCTACACCAACACACACATACCAAGTAAATTGGGCATGCACATGTGCAGGTGTCAACTTGCTGCCCCACTGCTTGGACTGTTATTGTTCCTCTGTGAAATTATGTCCAGGATACATATTAAAAGTTATTCATCCCCCGAGGAGTTTGCACATCTAAACCTGTGCCTCCGTCGGTTGATTAGCAGGATTACCAGTTAACAGTCAGGGTGTTTTAGCAAATGCAGCACCAGAAAGGCAGACAAAAATATGATTCTATCGACTGAAGGCAAACCTTCAGAATATAACTATAATTAGAGTCTGAGACGTATCATATTAGCATGTAGGTGAATGTTTTTGTTGAAAAACAGTTGGGATTGTTCCACTTAAATAAGATGATCTTTAAGCACATGTGACATCAGGATTTTAAATCCATTATAATATCAAAAGCATCACATTTTCTTGCCTTTCTTCCTGTTTATTTTCCACTGTTTTTTTCTCCCGTCTCTTGCAGAACTGTTCTTTATGGGATTTAGCTTTGCAGCATTTGTCTTCTTTGTGCTGTTCACAAGAACCACAGCGTTGGATTATGACCGTAAGTTCTCTCCACTTTGATCACATTTCCAGGCTCTGGTAAAAGCAGAGCAATACAAAAGTGACGGGTGTTCTCTGTAAAATGCAGTGATGCCATATATAGATAGATTAGAAAATGAATTGAAAACGTGATAATCTTGTAAGTCTCCAAATTGAAGTGATAAACTGATTAAAATGTGGTGAATTTTTATGCTTCTGAAGGTCATCAATACAAAAAGCAACTTTGCTTTGCTCAGTATGCTGCAGACCTGTCTGCCCCCTACTGGACATGTCTGGGATTGTTGCAGGGGCAAAAATATCTTATCACGTGCATGATGGATATTATGAGCAGGTGTGGCCTAAGTTACAGTAGTGTTCAGAATAATAGTAGTGCTATGTGACTAAAAAGATTCATCCAGGTTTTGAGTGTATTTCTTATTGTTACATGGGAAACAAGGTACCAGTAGATTCAGTAGATTCTCACAAATCCAACAAGACCAAGCATTCATGATATGCACACTTGTAAGTCTATGAAATTGGGCTTTTAGTAAAAAAAAGTAGAAAAGGGGGTGTTCACAATAATAGTTGTGTGGCATACAGTCAGTGAGTTTGTCAATTTTGTGGAACAAACAGGTGTGAATCAGGTGTCCCTATGTAAGGATGAAGCCAGCACCTGTTGAACATGCTTTTCTCTTTGAAAGCCTGAGGAAAATGGGACGTTCAAGACATTGTTCAGAAGAACAGCGTAGTTTGATTAAAAAGTTGATTGCAGAGGGGAAAACCTATACGCAGGTGCAAAAAATTATAGGCTGTTCATCTACAATGATCTCCAATGCTTTAAAATGGACAAAAAAACCAGAGACGCGTGGAAGAAAACGGAAAACCATCAAAATGGATAGAAGAATAACCAGAATGGCAAAGGCTCACCCATTGATCAGCTCCAGGATGATCAAAGACAGTCTGGAGTTACCTGTAAGTGCTGTGACAGTTAGAAGACGCCTGTGTGAAGCTAATTTATTTGCAAAAATCCCCCGCAAAGTCCCTCTGTTAAATATGACATGTGCAGAAGAGGTTACAGTTTGCCAAAGAACACATCAACTGGCCTAAAGAGAAATGGAGGAATATTTTGTGGACTGATGAGAGTAAAATTGTTCTTTTTGGGTCCAAGGGCCTCAGACAGTTTGTGAGACGACCCCCAAACTCTGAATTCAAGCCACAGTTCCCAGTGAAGACAGTGAAGCATGGTGGTGCAAGCATCATGATATGGGCATGTTTCTCCTACTATGGTGTTGGGCCTATATATTGCATACCAGGTATCATGGATCAGTTTGGATATGTCAAAATAATTGAAGCGGTCATGTTGCCTTATGCTGAAGAGAACATGCCCTTGAAATGGGTGTTTCAACAAGACAATGACCCCAAGCACACTAGTAAACGAGCAAAATCTTGGTTCCAAACCAACAAAATTAATGGCTCGCAGATGTGAAGAAATCATGAAAAACTGTGGTTATACAACTAAATACTAGTTTAGTGATTCACAGGATTGCTAAAAAGCAGTTTGAACATAATAGTTTTGAGTTTGTAGCGTCAACAGCAGATGTTACTATTATTGTGAACACCCCCTTTTCTACTAATAGCCCAATTTCATAGCCTTAAGAGTGTGTATATCATGAATGCTTGGTCTTGTTGGATTTGTGAGAATCTACTGGTACCTTGTTTCCCATGTAACAATAAGAAATATACTCAAAACCTGGATTAATCCTTTTTAGTCACATAGCACTACTATTATTCTGAACACTACTGTACACATAATGTAAAATTATTTCGTCTTTCATTTCTTTTTAGTAGACTTGAACTATAATGTATCCAGCACTGTGTGCATCGCTCATTTTTTTTTTTTATCCAGTATTGACCCATCAGGTTGATTTTTGTACAATACTGCACACTTGTGGATAAAACGAGTAACTCCTCGACTACGTACGTACCTGCTGCCACACCGTTTGCAGCAAATGAACTTTTCTCTTTTGCTCGCCTGTGATTGATGTTGCCCATCAGGTTTTTGTGTCTCTGACTCTCTCTGCAGTCCGTGTCGGCCTGGCGGCGCTGCTCGGCGTGGTGGGCGGGGCCATCCTGGTCATGAGCTGGTGGCGTTTCGGTTCAGTCATGGCTTGCATCCTGGTAGTTGGCCTGATCCTGGGCTTCCTCATCTCCTCCACTGTCCTCTTCACGCCCCTCAGTAGGAAAAACAAAAGCCGCACGACATTCTGACGTTCATGTTCCGGGTGGTTATTTATGTTTCTGTGTGTCCAGGTGACATCAGTGTCTTCAGGCATTCCAGCGTTGTGTTCTGGGTGACGTTTTGCTGCATCATGATCATCGTTCCAGTCTTCTTCGTGCGTTGGCCCAGAGAGGTAAAATAATAATAATAATAATAGGTTTGTTCATGTTTTTTTGTTTTTTTTACTTTTATCTGTCATCAAATATATATATATATATATGTGTGTGTGTGTGTGTGTACACACACATACAGAGTAGTGTTCACAGAGTAGTGTTCAGAGTAATAGTAGTGCTATGTGACTAAAAAGATTAATCCAGGTTTTGAGTATATTTCTTGCTGTTACATGGGAAACAAGGTACCAGTAGATTCAATAGATTCTCACAAATCCAGCAAGACCAAGCATGCATGATATGCACACTCTTAAGGCTATGAAATTGGGCTATTAGTTAAAAAAAGTAGAAAAGGGGGTGTTCACAATAATAGTAGCATCTGCTGTTGACGCTACAAACTCAAAACTGTTATGTTCAAACTGCTTTTTTAACAATCCTGTGAATCACTAAACTTGTATTTAGTTGTATAACCACAGTTTTTCATGATTTCTTCACATCTCCGAGGCATTAATTTTGTTGGTTTGGAACCAAGATTTTGCTTGGTTACTAGTGTGCTTGGGGTCATTGTCTTGTTGAAACACCCATTTCAAGGGCATGTCCTCTTCAGCATAAGGGAACATGACCTTTTCAAGTATTTTGACATATCCAAACTGATCCATGATACCTGGTATGCGATTATATAGGCCCAACACCATAGTAGGAGAAACATGCCCATATCATGATGCTTGCACCACCATGCTTCACTGTCTTCACTGTGAACTGTGGCTTGAATTCAGAGTTTGGGGGTCGTCTCACAAACTGTCTGTGGCCCTTGGACCCAAAAAGAACAATTCTACTCTCATTAGTCCACAGAATATTCCTCCATTTCTCTTTAGGGCAGTTGATGTGTTCTTTGGCAAATTGTAACCTCTTCTGCACATGTCTTTTATTTAACAGAGGGACTTTGTGGGGGATTCTTGCAAATAAATTAGCTTCACACAGGCGTCTTCTAACTGTCACAGCACTTACAGGTAACTCCAGACTGTCTTTGATCATCCTGGAGCTGATCAATGGGTGAGTCTTTGCCATTCTGGTTATTCTTCTATCCATTTTGATGGTTGTTTTCCATTTTCTTCCACGTGTCTGTTTTTTTTTTTTTTTGTCCATTTTAAAGCATTGGAGATCATTGTAGATGAACAGCCTATAGTTTTTTGCACCTGCGTATACGTTTTCCCCTCTCCAATCAACTTTTTAATGAAACTACGCTGTTCTTCTGAACAACGTGTTGAATGTCCCATTTTCCTCAGGCTTTCAAAGAGAAAAGCATGTTCAACAGGTGCTGGCTTCATCCTTAAATAGGGGACACCTGATTCACACCTGTTTGTTCCACAAAATTGACAAACTCACTGACTGAATGCCACACTACTGTTATTGTGAACACCCCCTTTTCTACTTTTTTTTACTAATAGCCAATTTCATAGCCTTAAGAGTGTGTATATCATGAATGCTTGGTCTTGTTGGATTGGTGAGAATCTACTGAATCTACTGGTACCTTGTTTCCCATGTAACAATAAGAAATATACTAAAAACCTGGATTAATGTTTTTAGTCACATAGCACTACTATTATTCTGAACACTACTGTATATATTAACAAGTGAAAATGGACTTAAAGTCATTCGTTGTCATGTTGGCATTGGCTATGCTTAATTAGCTAATTACAGGAATGTCCAGGGTTCGATTCCAGCACTTCCTGGTTCCTTTTTGTGCCAAGTTTGTGTCTTCTCTGAGTTCTCAGGGTTCTACGGCTTCTAGCTAACATAAAAAAAAACACCACTTATACTCCAGAAAATACTGTGAATGTCTGTATTTTGTGACAGTGTTCAGACCGTCAGACTGACTCAGGTGCATCCTGAGGTTTCTTTTTGTAAACATTTGTTTGATTAACAAAGTTCTTGGATGTACGAAGAGATCAACCTGTTGTTCGTGCAGATTGTGGAGTTTGGAAGCAAGATTCACAAGGCATTTACTGTTGCAGCCGTTACCAGCTGGAGGCGATATTGCACCTTATCACCAATAATTGATAAATATAAATGTCTGAAATTCTGAGCCAGAACACATTTCAGTTTTTTTTTGTTTTTTTAAACATTAGGGGAACATCGTCGCATGCGGCGTTGTCGGTGCGTACGCTGTCGTTCTTGCCGTCAATGCCTATGTCTACACCAGCCTGTCCTACATCACCTTGAACATCCTCAAACGCTTCCTCAACAGCAGCTTCAGCACAGTGTTCACTGACGTGCCGTTCCAAACCATCGGTGAGTTTGCGCCACTTTTGACGCTCGACTAGCAACCGGCACTTGTCTGCAATTTGTCATTGTGACGCCATCTTAATGCCACCTCGCCTCTTCCGCCACCAGACTACATCATGATCGCAGTGTGGATGGTGCTGTGCATCTCAGGGATCGTTCTGCAGCTCTACCGGGAACGCTTGCGGCCATTTTTCCCACCCAGCCCGTACCTCATGTGGCAGCAGGAGCGCGAGCGCCGCAGGACAAACGTGCTGGACCCGAGCCACCACTTCCCCCCGCTGCACGAGCGCCTCCTGTCCAGACTGCGGCAGCTGATCCAGCAGAGAGAGCCGGCCGGAGAGCACACGCCCCTGTTGCTGTGACACTTAAAACGCCCTCACGGAAAGTTGAATGCTTTTTGGGCGGGGTAAACGATGACATGATTGACACTTAACTTGTTTGCCGCCCAGACTTGTGGTAAGCGGAGAGTAGCGTTTAGCGACAGTGACGAATGTGAATTATTTTATGGCCATTAGCTAGCAACCAGTGGAGCTGGAGCGCTAATGGCAGTGAGACACTGACACGCTTCAGGAACGCCGAAAGAGCTCCATAAATTATCATCTGTTTGGATTTAAAGCGAGTCGCTGTTTATACCAGACGTTGGTACATCAAGGTCTGAAACAAAAAAACTAATTTAGATAAGCGTACACTGTCACACTAAGCGCAGTTGACACTGGTGGTTAGCATTACCTGCGGTTAACATGAACGCGTACGCTAAACGTAGCCTATAATTTGCCAAATGCTCAATGTGAACATAATGTCTAGTGTAAATGGCAACGCTGGTAATTTCTGCCATTTCAGGGTGGGTGTTGGTTTATTCTTCTCTGAATGCCACTTTTATCAAACACTTTAACATTTTAATGAGCACTGACATCGGTCAGGGGCGACTTAAAGATGACATTACAATGTGTTTCCCTGTTTGCACTAAAGCCACAGCGAGGCCTTTTATTCCTGGTGAGAACACCAGTGGCATCAGAATTTAAGATATCTGCACTTAGAAGCCCAGATTTAGTTTTAAAAAA
Organism: Thalassophryne amazonica; assembly: GCF_902500255.1. Taxonomy (NCBI): domain Eukaryota; kingdom Metazoa; phylum Chordata; class Actinopteri; order Batrachoidiformes; family Batrachoididae; genus Thalassophryne; species Thalassophryne amazonica. Next base: position 15,053,928 of record NC_047124.1, read on the forward strand.
AACAAAAAACCATAAGTTATAGCAGCTTCAAAAACACCGGAGCATCTAGATTTTGTAGGGCAATTTAGGGTTTTTTTTTTTAAAGACGAGGCAACTTGCAGGTTCAGCCAACAGTCTGAGGACACGACTCAAACTCTGGACACTTTACAAATATACACACACACAAAAAAAACCCCCAGTGTTTCCTCTTTCTGTCTGCACTCTGACCATTACTTTGGTATTTTGTCTAAATTTGCACATGTGGTTTTAATGTATTTTGCTGGTGACATAACGGTGCTGATGATTGAACTCTACTGTCCAAACCTTCATCTTCAGCCCCTTAATGCCTCTCAGTATTTTAATCAGCCTTTGAGCTGAACTTACTGCTGCCTTCATTTTTTTATTGTACCAAAGCCACACACAGTTGGATCCAAGTGTGTAATTTAATAAATGTCTGTAGGTGAAAACTTTGCTTCTTTTTTTATTTAGCTGTTTTTGTACTTTGAGATGCTTCACAGTGAATCGGAACCAAAAATTCAGACTTGCTGTTAAAATGTGAGGAAGTTTAGACTGTTTGAGGATTTGGACCACGTGAGTCCCCGCTGAGGTCCATGCACGTTCAAATGATGCTGCTGTGGAACACAGTTCTGTGAGAGGCTGTAACTCGAGCTGTAGGAACCACCAAATGCAACTAGAGGTCACTGTTTCTAAAGTAATGCACTACACTCTGGGGATTTAAAAAAAGTAAAATTAAAGAGCAATATTGCAACGTCTGATTCACCTACATTTTTTTTAAAGCAAGCTTTAAGAATGCTTTCAGATTTTGATGGTAACCTGTTCGTTTGATCAAATATCCACTGAAAACTGCAACAACAAATGTGATCAATCCAGTCAATTCCCAATGTATCAATGAATGATCAGCCGTGAAATACCACAAATCCTAATGATGAGTTATCAAATGCTGTTGCAAGAAATCTCATTTCATGGTCCAAATAGACAAATTTATTTATATACACTACAACCCCTGGCAAAAATTATGGAATCACTGGCCTCGGAGGATGTTCATTCAGTTGTTTAATTTTGTAGAAAAAAAGCAGATCACAGACATGACACAAAACTAAAGTCATTTCAAATGGCAACTTTCTGGCTTTAAGAAACACTATAAGAAATCAAGAAAAAAAGATTGTGGCAGTCAGTAACGGTTACTTTTTTAGACCAAGCAGAGGAAAAAATATGGAATCACTCAATTCTGAGGAAAAAATTATGGAATCACCCTGTAAATTTTCATCCCCCAAATTAACACCTGCATCAAATCAGATCTGCTCATTGACATTGACCCTATGTGTCTTTTTGCAAGGAATGTTTTCACAGTTTTTGCTCTGGCAAGATGCATTATCATCTTGAAAAATGATTTCATCATCCCCAAACATCCTTTCAATTGTCCAAAATATCAACATAAAGTTGTGCATTTATTGATGATGTAATGACAGCCATCTCCCCAGTGCCTTTACCTGACATGCAGCCCCATATCATCAATGACTGTGGAAATTTACACGTTCTCTTCAGGCAGTCATCTTTATAAATCTCATTGGAATGGCACCAAACAAAAGTTCCAGCATCATCACCTTGCCCAATGTAGATTTGAGATTCATCACTGAATATGACTTTCATCCAGTCATCCACAGTCCAGGATTGCTTTTCCTTAGCCCATTGTAACCTTGTTTTTTTTCTGTTTAGGTGTTGATGCCTTTCGTTTAGCTTTTCTGTATGTAAATCCCATTTCCTTTAGGCGGTTTCTTACAGTTCGGTCACAGACGTTGACTCCAGTTTCCTCCCATTCGTTCCTCATTTGTTTTGTTGTACATTTTTCGATTTTTGAGACATATTGCTTTAAGTTTTCTGTCTTCACGCTTTGTCTTCCTTGGTCTACCAGTATGTTTGCCTTTAACAACCTTCCCATGTTTGTATTTGGTCCAGAGTTTAGACACAGCTGACTGTGAACAACCAACATCTTTTGCAACATTGCATGATTTACTCTCTTTTAAGAGTTTGATAATCCTCTCCTTTGTTTCAATTGACATCTCTCGTGTTGGAGCCATGATTCATGTCAGTCCACTTGGTGCAACAGCTCTCCAAGGTGTGTTCACTCCTTTTTAGATGCAGACTAACGAGCAGATCTGATTTGATGCAGGTGTTAGTTTTGGGGATGAAAATTTACAGGGTGATTCCATAATTTTTTCCTCAGAATTGAGTGATTCCATATTTTTTTCCTCTGCTTGGTCTAAAAAAGTAACAGTTACTGACTGCCACAATCTTTTTTTCTTGATTTCTTGTAGTGTTAAAGCCAGAAAGTTGCCATTTGAAATGACTTTAGTTTTGTGTCATGTCTGTGATTTGCTTTTTTTTTTCTAAACAACTGAATGAACATCCTCCGAGGCCAGTGATTCCATAATTTTTGCCAGGGGTTGTAGCTGATTCAGAGACGTGAAATGAAAACTTTTACTAAGCTATCACCTCCCACCTATCCCGGATTCCAGAGAACTGGTAGAGGGCGACTGAAGCTGCCTAAAGAGACCCACTGCCACTATGCAACTGCTACGTGCAAAAATTCAAAGGGGGGGAAAAAAAAAAGTACAATATCAACCACTTAGCACACTTGCTACACTCAGCTACTCCTACTAAAGTAGTCGATAGCCTGCACCACTCCTGTATGTCAAACTATGCGTAGGCCATGTTTGGCTGAGTTTTGAGGTGCCGTTTAGACAGGATAGACACTTGTCTCTTGTATGAGACATCCGTGTATATAAGCAATTTATGAATGAGTTTGTGGACACACCATCTCTCCAGTTCCCTCAGCACCTATGGTATATATTTCTTTTTTTTTAATAAAGTGGTGATGATAAAGCATCTTGGATGGTAGTAAAAACACCAGATATAACCAGCAGCACAAACATGGTTTTTAAAACATTTATTCATCAAAATAACAGACAAAACGTAGCAGAGACACATGACATTCGAACTGCAACAGCGGTTTCCATAAAGTGCCAAATAAAACGTTCACTGATCACATACACTATACACAAACACCACGTACAACGTTTAGAAACTATTAAGGAAGAGTAGTTTACTGAAAAGGATTCCGGCCACCAGCGGGCAGTGTTAAACGACGAGATCAGTAGTTAATCTGTGACTTGGCCTTTCTCGGATTAACCAAAGTCTGAGTGCTTGTACAAACTGTGCAATTAGACAGTAAAAACTATTTAACCCCCCCTCAATATACAACATTCAGCCATCCAGAAACATCTGATGAAGGCACATGACAGGAACAACTGTTCCCGATGACGTTTCATCCAAACGCCATTGAGGAAAACCTTCCTAGATATCATTTATATGAAATCTGCCAATGGAAAGTACCATCTCACTGGGGAAAGTGTTTCACAAACATCTGTTCCAGTTGTGTCACTGGCCGTCTAAACTTTGTGCACTTTGGTAACTCTGGTTTCCCTCAGAAAAAAATAAAACATGGCCAATAGCACGGTTTAGTAAAACAAGACCTGATCTAAAGCTAAAAAACGTTTGAGGTTAGTGTTTTACGTTCTACCCTTTGCTCTAGAATAGTCACTTGACACAATTATATTCTGTAACAGGATGTTACAAACAAGACAAGGCCAAAGTGTAAACATTGTGCAAGTTTAGTGTTAACTGGTACACGCAATTGAAAATGTCAACAATAATCCATGACTACGTATGAAGACGTCTTCTACGCTTTGTGATTTAAAAAAAAACAAAACAAAAACTATTAAATAAAATCCAAACAAATTTGCAGACCAAAAAAAAGTCTAAAGGATTTTCATAATTAGTGACAACGTGTTTGAAGAGTGAGTGCTGCTTTGTTGTGTGGATTATCCATCTACTGGTTGTGTCCTTACTTCCACTGCTTTCTCTTACTGTTCATTTCAAAATAAGGGTCCTCACAGTGCAGTGTCTTTTTGCAAACTCCAGCTTTGACATTGGGGCTCGTTTGCTGTGGCCGTATTGCTTCGGGTTTTAGAGTCACCTTCACGGTGTTGGACTTAGTAGTGTGGACTTGCTTTTGCCCCGCCCTCTGGGTTGTGGGTGCTGCTTTCTGTTTGGTTTTTCCAGTGGGAGGAGGTGCTGTGTTGCCCCCAGGGTCCCGCCCAGGGGCAGCTGTAACATGTTGAGGGGCTGCTGCTTTTGCCAGCGCCGGTCCCTTTGGTTTGGTGGTGGTCGCTTCTTTGCCTTTAGGCTGAGAGCTGGCAGGTTTTGGCAGTGAGGGGGATGCCGTTCGTGAGCTGGGGGTCAACGTACGGGCTTGTTGTGTCTGTGGTCTTTGTATCGTCACCACTGGATGTACTGCTGCCCATGCCCGCCTGGTTGTCTCAACACGGAGGCGTGAAGCTGGGGAACCAGGACGGCGCTGAGCGAGTCGGGAAGTCGGGTTGGCGCCTGATGGCGGTCGTGCATCTTTAGAGGTGGGTGCACGCGGTGGTGCAGTGTTGGGGCGAGGCACAGCTGTAGCAGTAGAGGAGGTGCATGGGCTGGAGGGTTTGGGACATTTGGATGAAGGTTCGTGGCACACGGGGCTTCGAGGATGACGGAGTTCGGTGTGTGGCGATGGTCGAATATAGACTCTAGAGACAGAGCCTGAGTCAACGGGGGGAGGAGCTGCTGACGGGGTCAGAGCCTTGCGCTGACCCTGCCCACCCTGACATCCTGGGCTTGGTGACTGCTTCACAAGGCTTCCGACAGGCGTGGCAGGCAGAGAAGTGGAGCCTTTGGTGCCGGTGTTTAAGGGAAGCTGGTTGGGCTTCATGGGGCAGGATGGAGCCACCTGGATCTTCTTGGGTGCTGCGTTGCCTTTTCTGGGTAACGTAGGTGTGCAGGCAGGGGAGGCGGCGTGGGAGCGACACGCGGCAGCCACGGACGAGGGCTTACAAGCCGAGATGGAGGACGAAGACGAGGATAAAGAAGATGACGAGGACGGGGTGAGGTCATCGATAGCAGCAAGGGGGTCCATGTCTGGTGGAGGAGGGGGAGGCTCGCTGGTGCCGTGGTGACCGCCCAGGCCGGGGGGGCCTTTTTGGAAAGCCAGAATCTTCTGCTCCAGAGTGGTGAACTGCAGCACTCGCAGCGGGTCGTATTTCATCAGGAAACCACGCAGCGTGTCCCAACCGCCGCCAACGCGCACCATCACATGTTTACCGTGAAGCATCTGGACCAAGACAAGAACAATGACTCTTTAGTAGAAAATACAGTGCAGATAGAATTCTAAAACCACACACACAATGGTGCTATAAAAGGAGCCAGTGGACAGCAGAGTAATTATGTAATCAACTTGTGCTATCGACCCCTAGTGGTTCACGAGCTTATCTGTGGCCAATCACAGCCAGGATGTTTCATACAGAGCAGCACTCAATGAACTTAATTCCAGTTTTTCCTCATTATTACACAATTAAAATTCAATTTTCAGACACCAAGCAGCAGGTCCAGGACCTGCTGTTCAGGGACCTAGACTTACCACATCCAAAAGGTTCCTGCATGAACATAAAGTGTGTGTTTGGAGGACTCACCCGAATAAAGATAGTTTTATCTCCCAGTCTGTAGCGTCCCTCAGACAGGTACTCAATGGACACTCTGTTGGAGCAGTTGCACGGCGGCTCGTCCGTGCCATGATCCTGGAGGTGGAGTAACAAGGAAATCAGTCAGCCATATAGTAGCCATGCAAGTCCGACAGCAAAAATCAAACTATTTGTTTATGTCTCGTCTTAATTTTGACAGCATATCTTGGATTAGTTTTAGTCGTTGGATATTGTGTTGACTAAAACCAAATGACATTTTAGTTAAGACTGACTGAAAGTAAACCAAAGTATGCTGTCAAAATTAACACGGTTTAAAGTCAGACTTCCAATCTGAATCCATCTGAAATTAGTAAACAGGTTGGCTGTTCATGTTTGAGTGGAATCCCACAATGCAACACTTGACATTTATGCAATAAACTGAGTATTTGTCATGTTGGCAGGAACAAGGAACTTATCAGCTACGATACCATCAGATCCCTATGTGACGATTTATTCACTCTTTTTTTTATACCTGCTTACTCCAATCAAGGGTCACGGAGGGAGGGGACTGGAACCTATCATCGCTGTCATGGAGCAACAGGTGGGGTACAGCCTGTACAGGAGGGATGATCTCTTGCAGCTTCTGTTTTTTTTTTTTGTTTTGTTTTTTAAATGCAAAGCCATTGCATCTGCACATTGCACAACCGCCTTCATGTGACTTGGCAATCCAGAAGGTTTTTAATGGATTTCAGTCAGAAATCGGTGGAAGAAATGCTCACTTCCTCCCACTTCCAAAAGTCATGCAGGTTAGGCGAACTGGAAACTTAAAATTGAATAAGTATGTCTGTCTATATGTGCTCCCCCACACGGGCCTTGATTAGAGTAAGCAGGTATAGAAAATGTACACGTGTGGGGTATTTTGACAGTGACGGAGCAGCAGGAAAGAACAAAGGCTGCTGACAAATTTTTTGCACAGAGGAAAACTGTCCCAAAATCCACATTGAACCACAGTCAGATCTGTTTATGTAAATGTTGAAAGGAGGAAGAAACTCAAATCAATCGATTAGAGGAAAAAAAAAAAAAAACCCCACACACTGTTTCCTCTATCTAGGAATTTTTAGCAATTATTCCAGCAAACTAGTGTCTGCACTGTGGAAGTGATGGAGTTACTTCTGTGTGCGCGTACTTACGACACCACACATCTGTAGCCTGGGCTGCGCACGTGACGGCCGTGCACAAGGTGATGGCGAAGCATCACATAGCAGCTATGATGAGTCACGCATCCTGTGGGGCAGCAGTGAGGCGGCAAAATCCACCGCTTGGCACCGCCGTGGCTTTACATCAACTGGGTCGCACATGTAGCGCCTGTGTGACCAACATGCTAATGGGTTCAGCTGTGGCCATTCCGAATTTACATCAGAGGAACACAAAACCTTTTGGGGGGAGGCAGCGATGAGCTGGAAGAGCTTTCTGCTGCCTCAAGCTTTCATATTCTCTCTCTTGAGAGAGAGAGAGAGTGTGTGTGTCACTCGTCAGGCAGAACCCACCTCAGGCTGGTAGAGGCCGCCGTGCTGGCAGCAGACGCTGAAGGTTTTGACAGCTGCCGGCGGTTCCTCGGTCATCAGCAGCGTCTCCTCCAGCTCGATCTCCTTCTCCAGCTTCACCAGCACAGGAGGCTCCACGCCGTACCTTCACGGGCACACACACACGCGCACGCTTAAAATCAAGCTCAAGTTTTAAAAAGTGTCCGGCGGACTCAGAAAGCACGTCTTTAAGGACTTACTTGGAGACAATGCGGCCGATCTCCAGCAGGCAGAGACAAACCTGCCGTGGTGCCTTATGCAGCACTGATGGAGAAAACACACGTAATTAACACCACAGAAGAAGAAAAAACACTGAGGAGGCAGCTGAAGTCACGTTTTTGAACAGAACTTCAGCTGCACGCAAGATAAAGTTTAATCATTCCCAGGAGGAATGCTGGGTAACTCATGCAGAAAGGAACAGAGGGAAGATAATTTTTCAGAAGGCACTCAAGGATATGACCAAAAAAAAAAAAAAGTGTTCAAAATACGCAAACCTCTGGGGAAATCAACAAGTGTGTGTGTCATTGTAGGTTTGCGATCAGCACTTTGGAAACTGGGGAATCTTCTGCCGTAACTTCGGCTTTTATCTCCCCAACCGCAGATTTGTCACACAGAGTGAAGTTTCTGGGAATTATTGGCTGAGAAAGAGTATAGTTATTTACGTTGTTTTATTACAGATGCTTATGTAGTCATATTGACCACGGTTGATGCTACAGATTGAGGGTCAATTGCAGATTAGCGTAACCGCGTGACATTATGTGGAAGAGCGTTTGATCAAAGCACAACCCCCTAACCCCCTTCCTTAAAGCATCTTATGCATGTTGTGGACATTTAAAGTAGAAGTCCCACCCTTCATACTGAACGCACACCTGTTTTTGTTCAAGTCAATCCAATTTCTTTTGGGAAAGCCATTCCTTATAATAAATTGATCCCTCACCCAGAGTACTCGAAGTGATTGCTCTGCAGGAAGGATCCTATTAAACCATTAATCAGTTAGGCTTAAACAACAGATTCAGCTCTGCAGTTATTAAGAGCTTACAGGTGAGGTTTAGTGCGTTCCACCCCGCTAACATCCTTAAAATAAAAACGCACCACTTATTTATGCTCTTCTAGAGAGGAGAAAGAGTCGGCATCATAACGGCAGAGCTACAAAACTGCATCATGGGTGCTTAAAAATGTTCATGCATGTGGTGGTTGTTGTTTAGAAAAGTTTAAAGATGTAAACTTCAGGGACATTTGTCAATGATCTCAATGACTAGAAACTATTTTCTGGTTTGCCGCAGTCCAGCATTAGGGGTCTTCAATTGGTTCAAAATGCTGCTGCCAGACTTTTGACACAAAGCAGAAAGTTTGACCATATTACACCCATTCTGGCATCCTTTCATTGGCTTCCTGTTTCTGCCAGATCAGATTTTAAGGTTCTGTTGCTGGTCTATAAAACTGTTCATGGACTGGCACCTCCCTACCTGGCTGACTTGGTCAAGCCCTACGTACCGGCTCAGGCCTTGGGTTCACAAGATGCAGGATTTTTGTGTCTTCCTATGGTGAATAAAAAGTCTGTGGGGTATTTACTTTCTCTTACCGTGCCCCTGCTCTGTGGAATGTTCTCCCTGCAACTATAAGGCAGTCGGACTGGGTGGAAACTTTTAAATCAAGATTAAAGACCCACTTTTTTAGATTGTCTTATCATTAATATATATTATGTTTATGTCTTTTTTTTATTCTTTTATGTTTTTACTTTTTATTGTGCCTTTTTTTATTTTAATTCATTTTGTTCTATTGTGAATTTATGTTTTGTGAATCGCCTTGAGGCGACTGTCATGAGATGGCGCTATAGAAATTAATAAAATTTAATTGAATTTTTGGTGGTGGCCAAGTGGTTAAGTGCACTTTTTTCCAGTGTGGAAGGTTCCCGGTTCAAAGCCCACCCCTGCCCATTCTCAATGTAATATGACACTGCATCAGCAACGGCACCCAGTGTAAAACTTGTGCCAAATCAACATGCAGATCCACGTCTGATTTGTCTAATGGCATATTATCGTGCTAAAAGACATCCAGTGTGACCTAGAGAATATATATATATATTTATTATCTCAGATTCAGAGACCATGCCTGAGAACAGTGTGCATGTCTTACCGAGACCCTCTGACTCAAACAGGTACGTTTCCTCCACGCCGATGTGGCGACACCAAGCCAGGAAGTTGGCAGTGTTATCGCGGGCGAAGAAAGAACCCGGAGAGGCGTCCCGCTTACATGGAACCTTGTTGGTGGGAAACAACTGTCGGCGGTGGGACGGCAAGTTAAAATATACCGTAAATAGAAAACCCAGAGTCACAACATTTCTTCAAGTGAGAACATGATTCTGATAGAGAAACAACTTCAAACAAAAGTAAATAACTAAATGAAATGGAGGGGGAACACAACAACAACACATGCCTGCCTGACTTCTCAAGAAAAGAAAACCAGAAAGATGAGTGTGAAGGTGTTGTCATAAACACTGAATAAATAAATTCAATGGTAGGGTTGATCGGTACAGCGTCCGCTGCTGCTGCGTGCGCATTAAAGCTGCCCTTTGCACAAATGGTTGAACTATTAACGTCGCTGCGCTCTGACTCACCTTACTGAGCGCTGAGGGGCAGCTCTGGGCAATCTTAGTCTGCAGCATGCCGATAAGCTGGCACAGCTTCACGCCGTTGTTCAGTTCCTCCATGAAGAACTCCACCCGCACCTCTTCTCCTGCAACAAAAAGAAACTTTGTAAAATGATTCCATTCCACGTGCGATTTGCACACGTCAAATCCACTTACTGTATGTCTCTGCATTAAAACACACAATTCATTTTTTTGAGGTTTGATTTGTTGCACCTGCAGTTCTCTTTGGTGTATAACTTAAGAAACCACATTTAAGCTCAATCAAATTTCAACAAATGACCCCATACATTTGAAAACACTAATAATGGATGTGTCTGGTTCCCACAGTATGTCCCTAATCTGGCAACCCAGCAGACATTAGCGACAAAGTGGACAATACCTTTTGCTCTTACAGAAAAATTTTCTTCACAAAAGTGCCTTTTCTAAACAATAGGGGCACCCTGAGGCCAGAAACTCTATCCAGAGTACACCACCTGTTGTGCAGCAGCTTCCGCTGCTTGAGGTCACTCAAAAAACAACAGTCCAACTATTACGGGGCGTCACGGGCGATAACTCGCATCGAGAGTGTAATTGTTAATATTCCTCACAGGAAAACCTGAAAGTTACCAAAACAGTTTCAGTCGAGAATAGAGCCCGTTTCCAGTCGGATTCAGTTTCCTCAGCATTGTTACCATCCTGCTGTACTTTTAGGCACAACAGGTAGCGGTATAATGGCGCGGACAGCTGAAACGAGGGATTCTGTTCCCCTCCCATTTCTGTGGTTTGCTATAAAGCCTCATTGAAACCAACACCATCCAAATGGTGCTACACTTGATACATGCACTTTGGCATTTTCCTCAAGGAGGAAACAGAACTGTGGTTTCAGCTTCACTCCGGTTTCTTCACGTATATTTTTACTGCCCAACCTCCCAACGTTATATTAAAGCTGGTCTAATAGGCTGACTAGGCTGCTTTGTTTTGCTTATCTACAAAGTCAAGTTGGTCCAACAAATCTCCCATTTACACACACTTCTTTCTGAATTTGGAAATTGATGCTTAAAGCAGTGAAATAAAGAATACAATTTGACATAAAATAAATAACGAAGCAGACTTCCATCCCTCGCATTCAATGACTAAGAAACAAGGCTAAATGAATGTGGTCTAAAATTACAGACCTGAACAGTCAATGTGATTCCTTTACAGCCAGACAATCTCACCAAAAGAATTTCATAAGAACCTAAAGTACTGTCTCTCAAACAACTAGAAACCAATATTTCTGTCTCTCCAGCTCGCCCAGAATGCTGGATGTCAGATGAATTTAGAAAATACTTTTCTACGCTTTATCCATGACACATTTGTGTCAACTTGATTAATGGCATGTTTCCGCTCATCTTTGTGGTCTTTATAAAACAGAAAAAGGAAAACCAAGCTAGCAGAATGTCCCGGAGAACCAGCAGCTCTTACCCAGCATGCCGGTGAGCCAGATGGCGAGATCCTCCTGCATGGGCACGAGCGTGGCTTCGTGTCGCACTGCCAGCCACTGATCGTACTGGAAGACATCTGCAAGGCCGGGACCATGTCTTTGTGCCAACGGGCTGTGAGGGCGCCTGGGGCTCAGCAAGGGGGCATCAAACTTTTCACCAAACCAAACCTAGAGAAGGGACACGATACCAAGATGATCAGACTGATTTCAGTTTGTCAGACACCAGGCTGAAAAACAATTCAGACCATTTAATTTTTTTTAAATGTTGGGTTGAAAAATGAAGCACACCAATAATTCCGACGAGGACTGTGTGATTTTTGGATACAAGGTGTTTGAAACATTAAGGATACAGATGAATGGTTTTCTCACAGCCCATCATCTCCAGAATGAAATTGTCATTGCGGCGCTCACACGTGCTGCTCTAGTTAGCATCCAGCCAGCACAGAGGACAGTAGTGGAATTTTTGTGGCCCATTCATGCATAGAAACGCTCCACTGGAGCTTAACGCACTCAGATGACTCAGTGGTGCCAAAATGCAGCTTTGTCACAACTGCAGTTTGACCGTTATGTCAAACCACCAACATGCGTTACGTGTTCACTGGCTCTCTGATTAAACATGTTGGTTTTTAATAATTGGAAATAAAGGAAAACACAGATGCACTTGAATGCTTAAATGGATGCCTGGTAGAGTTCAGTGCCTGGAGCAAGCTGCCGATTCTGCTCTCGACACCCATTTCTGCTGTCATTTCTCCATTTCTCCCCTCTCTCAAGTTAGATTTCGTACACTTTTTTCCAATTAAATGGATTGCATTTATATAGCGCTTTTCCATCTGCATCAGATGCTCAAAGCGCTTTACAATAATGCCTCACATTCACCCTGATGTCCGGATGTCACACAAGGCGCTCACTACACACCGGGAGCAACTAGGGGATTAAGGACCTTGCCCAAGGGCCCTTAGTGATCAGGCTGGGATTTAAACCGAGGATCTTCTGGTCTCAAGCCCAAAGCTTTAACCACTAGACCATCACCTCCCCTCCAATTAGAATACACAAAATTCTGTGCCAGGAAAGAAAACCAAACAATAACCCTGTGATGCCTCATTATGTGTGTTTGCAAACATCATGCAGGATAAATGAGGTTTAACCTCCGATATACAAACCCCACGCCAAAGAGGAACACTATTACACAGAGGTATCACCTGTGAGGTGAAAATGTTTAAAATGATACGACAGTAAGAGCAGCATAGAGTTTTTACACACATTAACAGTCAAAATGAAGCTGGAGTAAGAATAGCAGGCCAACATCATGATGTGGAGCCGCTATTGTAATGCCACACCCCCCAACCCACAAGACAGCAACGTATCCCGTTGATTGGCAGAGTGCAGCCTGGTGGCTGTGGTGGCATGCAACACTGTCCAGTTTTAATGCCACCGCAGAAAAAATTAACCCAAGATATCAAGAAGAGTTCCCCTGCCTGGAGACACAATGGGTCATCACAAAGTATGTGTGAGCTTAAAAAGAGATAGATGGATTGATTGCACTCCAGCCACATGTCCCAGGGGGGATATTGTGCTGCTGCCCAGACCAGATCAGGCCTGTGGCATTCTGGGGAAAAAAAAAAAAAAAAATCTCAGAGAAAGAGTGGGGATGATTAGCAGGGTTGTGCTGTTCTTCAGCTCATTACCGTGAATGGTGAAATAAACAGTAAAACAAAAGTATGTTTAAAACAAAACACTCTCCACCACCCGATTTCATCATCAATCACAATGTTTAACTCTAGACATTGCGATTTTCTAATCAAGTAGATGTCGCCCAACCCTTGAACATTTTGAACCAAAAGCATTTGATAAATCCTTGTTGGAATACATTTCATTTAGCACTTAAATATATAACTTTATTCATACACTCTGCAAACTGTTTGGATGGAAACATTAAGAAACAGACTGTTTAAAGACTCATCTTCTGAAACCAAGAGAATGACAACATACGTATGGCAGTTCCTCACAAAATTAACACGTCATATTTTTGGAATGGGTGTATGTCTCTTTTCCCCCCCAACACTAACTGTTCACAGGCACTGGGAGGAGTCATTTTGGAGAGGGCTGTAGTGCACAAACACAACTTGTCCCCACATTGCATAACTATGTGCTCCCCATCCATTTGTTCCATCTGTTTAAGATTGTGCAAGTTCTTTAATCTCCGTTGCATTTTCACAAGCATTAAGCGGACATGGAGTCGATTGTGTTGTGCTTGAAACTAAGCCAAGTCCTGTTGGGGCTTTGAATTAATCCAGTTCACGCTGCCTACGAACAGGAATGCTTCTCAACAACGTGGCACTTAAATGGACTCCATTGTTGTGTACTTCTGCAACAACACCATCTAGAACATATTCCAAGTCATATGACAATCAGTGTGCTAATGCTTCAGCAAGCCAGTTACTTAAAAGATCCCTTAATCATTTTAGCAGAGTCTTTATGCAGTTTAAAATGTTTGGGTTTTTTTATTTTTTAGAAGACGACGACGAAGCTTTTATTGTCATTGTACATACATGCACAATAAAATTTGTCCTCTGCATTTAACCCAGCGTAATTACAGTTAGACACAATTCAACTCCTAGGAGCAGTGGGCTGCCACCCGGGGACCAAATCCAGATATAGAGACGCTGCCTTGGTCAGGGTCAGAAAAAGGAGAAGACCCTAAATAAGCATGTTTTTTTTGATAGTGAGTGGAAACCGGAGTATCCACATGAAACCCACACACGGAGAATATGCAAACTCTACACAAAGGGCAGGAAGCAATCCCACAACCTTCTTGCTGTGAGGCACCAGTGCTAACCACTAAGCCACCATGCTGCCAAACTAAAGTGTAATTTACAGACACTTCCTAAGGTCAAAACGTAAGCTCGATGTAAGGATGAGGGACATTTAAACAAGCAAGCACCTGTTCTACATAATGCCTTTAAAAAGATTCTTCTGGTCACAACCCAACCAGATGACCTTTAGGGTGCAGCAGCCTGCTGGAGACCATTGAAAATCCCCATGTTAAAAGATAAAAAAAAAGAAGCAGCAAAGGTTGTGCCCGATGGTCTTTTTTGGTTATACTTCAAGACCTGAACAGTCGTAAAAGGCTTGTACGTTTATTGTGCAACAGTGCAGGTACCCCCCCCCCCCCCCCCCCAAATCCATGATATTGTGCAAATGGACAAGTCATCAGCAACAATGAAAAATGGATCATAACCATGAGGAAAATGCAAAATGTAGCTGCTTGTACATTCATTTGTGTGAAGACAAAGTACTTTTTCTGACCCTCCCAGAGTGGAGACGATTAAAAACGGAATAAAACCAAAGAATATTCCATTCTGGTGAATACAGCAACTTGCTTGAGCTTTTAATTGCAAGTGTGTGTAGTGAGGAGACAAAAGAACAGTTTCCACTGATGTTACAAGTTAGAAGAAATCTGGAAAAAAAAATTACATTGATGGATGGAGGAAAAAAAATGCTTTGTGTATTTCCCCAGATACACAAAGCATAACAAAGATTACTTTGATACATTGTTCAGTTGAGTTTTGCACAACTAAAACTCATTTACCATGGCCAAAGAAGTATTGTAATAACTCAGCTTAAAAAAAAGAAAGTGACTTAAAAAGAAGAAAGCCACTGAATGTGCAAAATGCATTTTTGAAGAGCAGCTGAAAGAAGATGTGGAAAAAAGACCCAAAGCTGTGTTGAATTCAAAGCAACTGTACTTTTCTATCTAAGAAAGACTGTTAAAGTTCCTCATATTTACCTGTTCTCATTCAAGCACACCAATGACCACATGCTGCCGTGCAAAACAAAACACAACTAGGGGTTTAAGGATCTCTTTCAACGCACCTTAGTGGTGGTATCTCTGAATTTATGACCTTCTGGGCACAAGGCCTCTTCTCTAACCTTTAGGTCACCACTTTCCCAGTGGTGAGCATGAGAGTTACAAAGAGGACAGGAGAAGTGATTGTGCACCTCAACACTGAAATAATGCATCCATGGCGGTGTGCAAAACCATATAATACATTGCACCGCGGTATTTTTGCCAAAATTTATACCATCAAACCCTCATACCAGCCTGTACCTGACAGTTATATGATTCAATGGTTCTTTAATGCAAATTAGTTAGTGTAAGTTAAGATGTAGGCGTGTAGACCGCGTATCCAGATGCGCATCTAATCTACTCAACCGTATTTACCCCACTTCAAAGAGAGCTGAGCTGACTGATCCCACACTCACAGGTTACGTAACAGAAGGGCAGGCTGCCCGTGGCACACTACGCGTTCACGACTCACGGCTAATTAGGAGAAAAGAAAAAAAAAAAAAGCAGTGTGACGTAATGGCTGTACACCAAGTAAAAACATGCTGCAGCGATCGGAAAGGACACCTGTCAATTGATTGCATGCAGGTTCCGAGTGAGCATTCAGGTGGTTTTTCCTTTCAAAAAATGTGTGTAAACCACATGCATGTAAGATTTTTTTAAGCAGTTTTTGCCTTCACGTCACTGTGATGCTTTTCAGCTTACAATGACGCAACGGATTCCCCAAAGCAATAGGCAACACAGTCAAAGGTCAACACTCCTCCTCCCCCACAAAAAAAAAAAAATGTAAATACACTCATCTACTACAGGAGTACTACCCTGTATGTTTGTTTGTTTTTTTACTGTATTTTAGCACCGTGTACAACTCAGATGCGTACGCATCAGGAAATGATAAACATGTGTAATAGGATTCCCATAATAACAGGAAGCTTTCCCATAAGTGTGGTCTTTGCTTATTTTGGAATTCCTTTGGATAGCGTCATCTGCTCTCGTGACTCCATCACCTGTTCACATTTAAAACCACATGCATACTAACAAAATACACCAGTTTTACATCTTACTACAGACACACTACTGCACCCAGACATTTTTATGCAATTAACCGTTTGCAAAATCTGAAGCATTTAAAAGGCAAATAGCTGCAACAGCTTCCGTCACATCAGTGATTCTTCACTTCTCATGGCCTGGTTGTTGACCTTTGACCTTTCAGTGTCTCACCCATTCCCAGAGCTGTTTGGTTTGGCCAAGCTGAACCAACAAGGTCATGTTGCTCTTTGCAAATACTGAGTAAGAAGCATCAACCATGTCATTCTGCAATTTTTTTGCTCAACCTTCTACATATTTTAAAGGTTCCAAGACTGATGTGGTAACCTTGGAGTGCTATCAAGGCCACAACAAGCATTTTGCCTTCAGTTCGATGGTGCGTTGAGGTTTTTAGCTCACAGCACTGATACGCAGCTATCGCTACAGATCTCAGAGATATGCTCAGCCTATGAAGTCATAAGACCAAAACCTGCAGACACTATAATAGCCGTGTTGTACCGTGGCATTAATAGCCGTGCACATATGCCATTAGACGTCCGTGAACACGTGCGTTTACAGCATGGCCAAACAGCAGTCAGCGTTATTGAATGTGACGGTGCTCTACATGGGCAGTGAAGCTCCGAGCAGAGATCTGGGACATAGCTGCAGTGTCACGAGTCCACTAAAAAGATCAATACTCACAAATGGGGAGGTAATGATCTAGTGGTTAAGGTTCAAATCCCAGCCTGACTGGGGGGGAAAAAAAAAAAAAAAAAAATCCACTAAGGGCCCTTGGGCAAGGTTAATCCCCTTGTATGGCAGCACCCTGACATGGGGGTGAATGTGAGGCATTATTGTAAAGCGCTTTGAGCATCTGATGCAGAAGGAAAAGTGCAATATAAATGCAGTCCATTTACCATTTTATTTACCATTTAAAATGGTGTATTTCATTTGAAAATTATACCAAAAATGCTTTTAATTTTTGAATACTATATATACTTTCTGCACTCTGTAAGACAAATTAGGCTATTTTATCGTTTAAGACATATTTTCCCCACTTCAAACATCAGAACCCCCCCCCCCCCACACACACACACACACACACACTCCTAGAATAACCTTTTCCACCACTAGTGTTACATAATTGGAGGGTTGACTTGTAACATTATTCAAACATGACAATTCATTCCACCAAAGTTAGATGATAAAGCTTCAGCAGGTTGGAATTTAAAGCTACTGTGTAGGATTTAGGGTCACCTAGTGGTGACGTTGTAAATTGCCTATCATCATATTGTTTCTCTTCACATCTTCACTTTGGTGACAGGGATTCAAGCTCCCTTGTCTTCTCTTATCATAAGCAATTTGTACAATCCTCAGTTTCATAAAAATGAGGGTTCTCATACTCGTTAGCCTACACGAGCAACCACTTATTACTATTTTTATTTCAGTCTTGTAGCCGTGCTGCAAAATATGAAAAGACTGAGTAAACACGTCTCCTTTGGGCTACTGTATCAACATGGCGGCCTCCGTGGAGGGGGAGGGGGCTGCCGTGTTGATATGGGCTCACTGCTCATGACAAACACATTGATTATTCATTATACACTAATGATCATATGGTTATGGATACTATATTCTCATTCACTCATCTTCAACTGCTTACTCTAATTAAGGGTCACGGGGCAGTCATAGGGTGTGTGGCGGGGTACACCCTGGACAGGACGCCGGTCTGTCGTAGGGCCACATACAGACAAACAAATATTCGCACCCACGGATGATTTTAAAGTTTCTAATTCCCCTAACCTGCATGTTATTGGATGTAGGAGGAAACCCACGCAAACACAGGGAGAACACGCAAACTCCACAGGTTGGAATCGAACCCATGACCTTCTTGGTGTGAGGCAACAGTGCTAACCACTAAGCCACCATGCTGCCCAAATGCTATATTCTATTTCTGCTAATAAACAACGCTAAATTTAACACACTGTAGGTTTAAGCCATAAAATTTTTGAGCATTCTGATAAAGGAGTAGAACCAGAAAATACTATCTGAAAATTTGACAGCATAGCTGAGAAGGCGCCGATTATATAACTCTATAATTACCAATAATAACTTTAAAAGTGTTTAAAAAAAACGTACAGGTCCGATACACATTAAAGCACAATGAGTGTAGGATAAAAACATAACTGAAACATCCCTGTGAATTTATTAATAAAAACAATTATTCCAAGCATCAATTTAATCACGAAGTTTACATCCAAGTAAGAAACCAATTAAAACATCTAAATATTTCACCGAAACATCACCCACTCAGGTTAAAGTTCTTACATGCCAGCGACTGGCTGGCAAATTTTACACTCACTCACATGCGAGTCTGGTCTGAGTCTCTGGACTTTCCAAAGTGGATGACACAGAAAAGCCAGAAGAAGGCGCTGCCATGTGACAAATCTGGAACATGATACGTTTGTTGTTCTGGGTTTTAAATGGCTAACACTACGTTGCTGGGAGGGGGAGAAACAAAGAAAATCTTCACATTCCACCCACTCCCTTAAAACCGCGGGGGAAGAACTCCTCTGGGTCTCAGCAGTGGAACGCCAGACGCGCATTACAGCAATAAGACGACATGCTGGAACGCAGGTGGACTCGCTGCAGTTGTTGAGTGGAAAGCAGATGTCTGAATAACAGACTCTCACTACAAAGTTGCACCATCACACACACACTGCTGGCTGCTAAACGTGACCGAGTGGCCTGTTGGGGACAAAAATTACAAGCTGGAACCAACAGGCAGGCATCCCCCAACCACTGGCACCAAGCCTGGATCCATGTCATCAAGACCACCAGCCAGGTGTTGGGGTCATTATGTTGAGTATTTTTGACCACTACAGACATGCAGGGCAGGAACGAGGGGGGACTAGGCTATAGCCAGCAGACTGCTCCCATATGTTAGTTGGTATGCAAGTGCAAATGTTCAGACATATATGGTGTGTGCACTAAGGGT
The DNA here is from genome assembly GCF_902500255.1 of Thalassophryne amazonica. NCBI lineage: Eukaryota > Metazoa > Chordata > Actinopteri > Batrachoidiformes > Batrachoididae > Thalassophryne > Thalassophryne amazonica. Next base: position 15,073,043 of record NC_047124.1, read on the forward strand.
GTGGCAATTAAGACTACGATGCAGATGGGGGTGCAGGCACCCCAATATAGGGACATAGGAGGCCAACAAACAATAAAAACCACCAAATCGCTCAAGATCCATGTTGATTCTTATCCTGTGCATTGATGAAGCAGTGATAGCAGGGTGTTGTTTTCACTGGTGGGACCAAAGAAAACAGCTGGATGGATTCCTTCAAGCTTGATAGGAATGTTACTTGGATAGAGAGGATTAGGTTTTGGAATACTTTGTTTTTTATATATATCGCAACAACCAAGAAGCTGAGATGGATCAAACTTGGTGGGAATATTACTTGGATTAATATCTAAATGGGATTAGAATTTGGAGTAACTTGGTTAAAGCTCAAGGAAAACAATCTCCAATAAATAAATAAACACATTTATGCTTACATCTCAACAATCAAGAAGTCTAGATGTATGCTCCAATGCATATATTGATCAGCAAACTATTTATGACTGATTTGTATTAAGGACTTCATAATGATGAGGTCATATATAATCAAAACACCATTCCAGAAATGTGTATATCTACTTGTTCATTACCTCCGCCAAGGAGGTTATGTTTTCGGTTGCGTCTGTCTGTCTGTCAGCAGGATAACTCAAAACGTTTTGAACGGATTTTGATGAAATTTTGTGGAGTGGTTGGAAATGACAAGAGGAACAAGTCATTAAATTTTAGTGGTGATCCGGATCACAGTCCGGATCCCAATGCTAATGCGTTAGCATGTCTATGGCATTTTCAATGTTAAAAGTTAGCATTAAGCAGTTGCAGCTGTCATCACTTTCGGGTCCATTTGTTTTCAAATTGTAATCTTTCTTAAATTTATTTTTGTTTATATATTAATAATCTAATGATTATTATATACAATTTTAGAGAAAAAGACAAAAAGAAATAGATCACTGTGCCAAGGAGGGAATCTCTTTAGGGTCAGTGACCCTATGGCCTTGTTTAGAGAAGTGTTTCATAAATGTTAAAAAATTCATATATTTGCAGTTTAGTTGAATAATAAAGTGAATTTAGTCTCTTATTTGTTTTTGTCTATAAGCACATGCAACATCAATATCAGTGCTCAGATGACAGTAGCTTCTGGGAAAGGTGCAAGTTGCAATAAACTGTGATGCCAAGCGCTAAGGATACATGCTATCCAGTCACAGCAGATGAAACTTTTTTTTTTTTTTTTTTTATTACTGAGCAAACATTGTTAGACTTTTTTAGGTTCAATGATTCCACGGCGTGTAGATGTGATGGCGTCAGTGACCCCATGGCCTTGGCGGGGGTTTGCACTCTGAGTGCTTCTAGTTTATATTGTGGTGTTGTGTAGAGAGTATCCATCAACCCTCTGAAGATTTTTGAAACATATTCAACCCAAAGCAGAAAGGACACATGTGCCTACCTGGATGCCGGCCTGGACAGCCATGACTGATCACAGCTTACTCACTTTTTCATTCTGTGAAAGGATGACACAAAAAATTGTATCAAAATCACTTCATAAATGGAATGAAAAAGGAAAGTAAGACACGGCTGGAGGTTACTGAGATGTCAAAAAAGTATTGCATTATGTTGTGGATGACTTGAGCGATTTCTAAAAACATTGACTGAAGCTTTCCAAGACTCATAAGGAAACCCTGTGAATGAGCTGCTGACGGTCTGGTTCCTCCGTGTCATGACTCTTCTTGAAGGAACACCTGACAAATGCATTACACAGGGCAGACATCCAGGATGCAGTGAGAAAGTTGTGTTGGTTTTTTGTCTGCTCCAAACTTTCCAAAGAAAGTGATCCGTTTAGTCAGCGTACTGCTCTTTTCTCTAACCTACACAGGAAGTGAAGGATTATCCAACACAACTGTCCCCCTAGGGTGGGTGCGTATGTATTATTTGACAAAGAAAAGCAGAGCATGGGGGGGGTGGGGGGGTGGCATGACAACCAGCTCATAGATCTTAATGACAATGGAAATTTCAGCAACACAGCTGAGGCAATCGTGCTCCTGATTTACGCTGGCGTCATCATGCACAGAGTGACAGAATTAATACGAGATGCGTCATCGTGCAGAAAATCTCCCAGAACCACAAATGCAGAAATAATAAAAATACGACCGCAATGAACGCCTGTCACTCGACTCCAAAAGTACGGCTCGGATGGAGAGGATGCAAGTCAGTAGGCAAGATGAGACGACTTACCTCCTAACAAAAAAATAAAAAATAAAATAAACCTGCACAGGACGACTCAGCCTCAAAGGAACATCATCTTCACGGTTACCAACTCTAAACCCAAAACTCCACGCACAGCTCGGCACCGTCTGGCAGGAGTTCCTCCTGCATCCGTGCTCGTAGTTTGTACGAGTGCGCAGGGAGGGAGAGGGAGCCTGAGAGTGGCTGATAGGGAGGAGGTACAAAAAGAGAGCTTCAACTAATGAAGTGGTTACGCTTCACTAAGCCCCGACCACCTCGCATGCCCCCCTACAATTCAGTCCCAGCGGGATCCCCCTCACAAAACCTCTATTGTTTTGTTAGCTTGTCAGCTTCCCCAAAACACTCTACCAGCCCCACCAGGAACTCCAACAAAGCCGTGATGAGGTAGGAGCAGTGGAGGTGTGAGGTTACCGCTATACCTTTACCCCTACTGCATTTTCACATACTATACTGTTCCCCCCCCCAAACTGCACTCCAAGTTTCCACGCCTCACATCCTGGAGTTGGCAATTTTGGATGGGAAGTCGGGAAACAATTTCAGGAAAGCCCCCGTTAAAGATGCATTCAAGGTTTTTCCCAAACCAAACAAGCAGCAGCAGCCTGAAGCCGAGACTCCGATCGTGTCCGTGTGGAAATCTGTTCCTTAAAACCGCCCCAGAGACCATAAAACTCAGATTTATGTCAGACTTGACACCTCACAACTGAATGAGATGCACAGGTGTTTCTTGGCCAGTATGCTTAAGGCTTCGGGATACTTTTAACGTGGAACTTTATTGGTTTGTTTCACCGCTCCAGCCACAGCGGTTCACATTCTTGCTGCTGTTCGGGAGGATATTTGATAAGTATAACTTGAGGCAAATTAAGTGTTCTCTGAAGGTTTATGTCACTGCGTCCGGGTATTTTGCTCAGAAAACTGATGCACTGCCAGACTTAAAGCTGGTATTATGTACTTTGTGAGTACACCACAGTACTTTGGACTTTTGACTGCATGTTACAAGGCTGCACATGTCCTCGATTATGGGACACAACAAAATCAGACTCGGGATCTGCCGTAGAACTGAACTCTCACATTCATATACATACATATACACATATATATACATATACACACACACACTTCATTTACAAATACTGCCACACTGTTCCAGACTAACAATACTATGCTAACAGCAGCTGGCTTCTTCTATGCTGTGCTTTCTGCTCCTCTGCGTGGTGCTGCCCCCAGTGGTGAATAATGGCTGCAACACAGTAATAATAACAGGCGCAAGGTCCCCGATTTTTGATGAAATATGTATTTGAAAGTAAGCGCGACTGATATTGGCTTACTTTATCATGAAAAATGTCTACATTAAACAGAATTTCATCAGACTTTCATATCACTTCATACATAAATAGTTTCTGAACTGTATCAGAAACAATGTATACAGATGTGTATTGTTTTATAAGGGAGGTATATACCCATATGCCACTATACTTGGCAAAAAAAAAAAAAAAAAAGCCACACAAAGACGAAAGAACAGGCTAAGAACAAAGCTTTTTTTTTGGCAATACAAAGTTCCATTTGCTGACAGATTCAGGGTTTGGGAAACAGTGCGCTACAGATCCATCAGAAGAATCATTGTTGTTTGATGTTTTTTTGTCCTGGTGACCGATGGGGAATGTGCATGGTATTTCTCAGCGTCTACATCGACCCCTGCCCTTTACATAAGGCCATTTCCCCAAGTTCACCACTATAAAACACCTTTTGTCTTTGCCTCCATCTTTTTGATTTCAATTCTCTCGCCCTCTTCTTGCTGACATTTGACTGTGTGTGGGTGCTTTGGTCCCTGTGGAGTTGCTTTCAAGCTTTGTGGGGGCCCCAGATGCACACAACTGGAGTCCCGAGCCAAAGATTTGCTCTTTGTCCTCTGTTTTGAAGTGAAGCACTTCTTGAATGTTGGCGTGCTGAGGGGAAGCAAGGCCATTCGGGATTGTTCCTCTCATCTTCAATGCAAAATGCTGTTATTACCCCAGCTTCTAGTTTGCTCAGCTGCACAGCCTGTATAACATTTCCAAACAATGCATTAAAAAGACTTCACTGGTCCTTTGAAAAATCACTGAAATTGTTAATAGCGAAGCAGCTAACAGAATATTTAGAGCAAAATCGTGCAAATGGTGATACAAGCACAAAAGTTGGCACAAATACTCCTTAGACGTTACTCTTGAAAACAAAAAACACAACTGGCCACTTGAATTTTCAATGGGCGGCCAGGTAGGGGTCAATTGAAGAATTACACAGGGGTCAATATTAAAAATGCTCAAATCATTTTGGAAACTACACCACATTATTTGTCTGATTGTAAAGATTTCAAAAAGGTATAGTTTGTACTATCTGTGACTGAATGATCAGGAGTTATGGGGTAAAAACAGCAAAAATGGTGACAAAGGTCAGTTTCAGTTTGTACAGGGGTCAAAAGTTAAAGTTGCTCCAATTTTGGTAAAAAAAAAAAAAATGTGCAAGTTATTAGTCGAGTTAACAGGGTTTTAAAAAGGAAAAATAGTTTGTATCATGCTTAGTTATGTTACGGGGTTAACATATGTCACATGTCATAGAATCCAATGGACGTTGACCTTGTTTGACCTTTACTTTGGAGACCAAACATTCAACACAATCAAAACTATTCCATTTATTAATCCTATTAGCTCAACCAATAATTTGCATAACATCTTACCAAAATTGAAGGAACTAACTTTTGACCCCTGTACAAACTGAAACTGACCTTTGTCACCATTTTGCTGTTTTTACCCCATAACTCCTGATCGTTCAGTCAGATAGTCCAAACTATACATTTTTAGAATCTTTACGATCAGACAAATAATGTGGTGTAGTTTTCAAGATGATTTGAGCATTTTTAATTTCGACCCCGTGTAATTCTTTAATTGACCCCTACCTGGCCGCCTACTGAAAATTCAAGTGGCCAGACGGTTTTTTCAAAAGAGTAAAGTCTAAGGAGTATTTGTGCCAACTTTGGTGCTTGTATCACCATTTGCACGAATGTTTCAGTTATCTGCTGCACTATAACTAGAGGCCACAGATCAGGCATTCAGTGACCCATCTCAGTGTCTGAGTAACTTTTAAGCCCGTTTTCCTCTGATTACTTAAAATGTCAAGTTTCCGGCAGCACAGATTCATTTGTATGACTTGAGACACATAACGGTGTCTCTTCAGCCAAGACTCATTGGCAATCGCAACTAATTTCAGTTTGTCCCCAGAACATCTGAGGAAAAATGACAAAGGTATGCAGTAAAACACGTCGCTGGGGTATGTGTAAAAGGGAAAGGGGTCTGGCTAAATATAATTGGTGCATAAAGGTAATACAGCTCCAAAATAACCTCCCGTATAATGGCAAAAGTGTGGCTGCAAGACCGCCATATCCCCAAAGTACAAGCCAGCATAAACATGGTGCAAGAACGTTTGTGCAGTTGGAATGACAGCACATCTTACTTTTAAATCCATCACCAGTGTACACGAGGATGAGGTGTCGACTGCTTTGACTGGTCTCACAAACACAAAACCGCCATTTTGAAAAGACATGGTAGGACCAGCTTGGGTCCCTGGGAGGCTATAAAAGACCCTAAACTTTTTTATAATGCAATGAAATTTATATATTATGGTCCCAAAGTTTATCACTATTACCAGCTAGCATCAAAGCCATAATGTTTAGACACAGCAAATGTTACAGTATGATTTAAAATCAACGGGTCCCGTCATGTGGACTACTACCCCCAATCCAGTTGATGGTTGTGCATAATACAATGGTCCATATAGTCTATCTGTATATGCATACATTTTTTACCTCCTCTGTTCATTTTCATCATTAACTGGCCCATAAACAATAATATGAAGAGATGTTTCAGGGTATGGAATCGGAACCGTGAATAATTACATTACAATTCCTCATTACTTGCTGCTCAACACAATCCATTTCTTCCCAGGCTGCGGCATATAATATTGTCAGCACAACTGCCTTTGTAAAGCTACAAAATGAGCTTTAGAATTGACTTTGAGGCTATTAAAAAGGGGGTCCCATCAGAATTAAATGTTAATGTGCATTTTGCCAAGGGTGGGGGTGGAGACATCTGTCCGCGCGGTCCGGTCCCCATGCAGGTCGCATGCCCCTGATAGCAGCCTGTAATCATTTAAGAGGATCAGTGCTATTCCAGACAGCAGAGCACGTCCACCTCAACGACACGCCGGCATCACAACATACAAAGCATGTGGCACACGCATGCAGCCTGTGGCACTGCCTGTGTGTGAACTCGTGCATGAGTGGATGGGAAAGAAAAAAAACAACAACAACAACAAAGAACACATTACGTAATGATTTTTAAAATGGATTGTATGTTGAGGCGGCTGTGTCCTTTTGATTTTACGCCACATTGCATTGTTTAGGGGAGTGGTGAGAAAAACAGATGTGTCAAAGGAAATAAAGCCAAAGTCAGCAGAAGAGATCCGAATGATATCAAATCCTACAGTCACTTGTGAGATTTGGAGGTGGACTAGTTAGAGACGCCATCATGAGGTAGGGCAATCTCCAACCCCAAGATTGCTGGAGAGATCTTCTGCAAAGGTCAGTGCTCAAACCACCACACCTCTTAAAATAAATAAATAAAATCTTATTGACATTTTTAACAAAGAAAGTGATGAGTAATACCTCGTCCCCAATTCCTTCAGGCCAACACAGGGTTCTATTAGACCTCACCTCCCCTTGGAGAATACCAAATCCTCCCCTATTAAACTTCTTCCTGCTGAGCCCTTTGTGTCTGGCCTTAATTACTCTGTTGAAGGAGCATTTCATTTGGGGCCAGGCGTCCCCCTTTCAGTACAGATGGGGCCTGGCTGCACTGTGTCAATAGGGAAACGCATTCACTAGAGGAACAAAAAAAGCAAATATGTGTCAATGGTCTGTTGCCAAAGTGATCCAGGCATCTTCAATGAAAACTTTGGTTTCAAAAAGAGTTTTGCTGTCCCCAGGCCTGTACCATCTTGCTCATCATGGTTTTCCTCAGGGTAAGACACTGCCCACTATTCAATCAGGATTATGAGCAGACAATTTCTTGGCCTATGTCCTTTTGTCCTTGCAGGCTCAATCATCTGACACAATGTGAGTAAAGCCAGTCTTAAAGGCTTGAATGAGTGCGAGCCACCTGCCAATCCAATTCTGATTTGTTGATACTCATCCACACCACTAGGTCAAGAACAGGATCTTACAGCCCGTCACTGCTGACTAAGGATCAGCCTTCCTCTATTTGCTTGCTACACCTCTGATCAACAAAGCAGCCAATTCAGCAAATTCCAGACTCTCAACCTCTAGTACTGAAAAATTAAACAGACATGAAAATGCCAAATCTTAAAGTTCCTTGAATGGGTAGTTGAGGCTGAAATCCAAAAAAACCCCAAACAAATTCCATAGAAGCCCATGTTAAAATGTCCAACTTCCAAGCCAAAACAAGCATGCTTCCATCCTTTATAGATAATTTCTCCATTCATGACAACTGCACACGAGGTAAAATGTTATATAATTCATGAGTTTAAGCTCTAAATAGTTGCTCTGAGGGACAGAGGTGTGCTAGAAAGTCCAGGCTGCCGCTAGCAGCAGCCAGTGCTGCCAGTAGTGGTGGCTAGCTGCTGTGGAATCAACTATGTTAGTCTTTTTAGAAGCATTTTTTAAAAATACCTGCAGTAATATAGCTTGGTTAACTGTACAAACAGACATCTAAGAAGTCTGTGCTCCAGTATTTCCTTTGAGTGACAATTTAGTATTACTTAAATTGCATGTTAGCACCAATTAGCATTTAAAGTAAGTAAGTAAAGTAAGCCTGTTAGCTTTAGCTTCTTTGGTAACGCCATGGTGGAGGGGCATGTTTGGGGTTCATTTGTTCTGCCCAAGTCACACTAATGTTACCCGCCCTGTCCCTCTTTTCCTTTTATATGGGCTGGATGAGTGTTATGCTGCATTCACATGTTGGTGGTAGAAAAACAGTCAGCGATTGTTATAGCAGAATTCCTGTCGTCCGCAGCAGCAAACGGCAGGTGACAATTTTTTTATAAAACCTCTGACATGATCACTTTACTTGACTGAAAGATACAACAAAACTGTAGTGGTTCACACAGCGTTATATACAAACAGGCAGTTTAAAAAGTTAAGTCTGTGTGAGGTTATAGATTATTTCCTCTCTGTAATATCACAAATTTTTCCAATTGGAACAGAGTGACTCTGCATTTATGGGTGATTCTTAGACTACGGGCACTTATTATGTCCTTTGATCATATTGTATGAAAAACAGAAAAAAGGGGAAATTTCACACTTTTATAGTTATCTTTACAATGAAAGTGTGTTAAGAACTTTGTCCTAGTAGTCTATGATGACTTTTTCACCTTTTTTCAGCATCATTATATGCAAATATTGCCGAGTATTCAATGTCATACAACTGTTGTGATGTTTTTTTTTTTTTTTTTTTTTTAAACAAAATGTAGTTGTCCCACACTATTGCCGTAATTTCCACCACAACACTGTAATATCCCTTTAAACAGTTTGTATGAAAGATTGTTTGGGTAGTTTCTATGGAGATAAACAGTGACATCAGAGCACATGTATATAGCGCCAAATCACAATAAACAGTTGCCCCAAGGCGCTTTATATTGTAAGGCAATGGTGTGGTGGAAATTACATTTACAAGGCCAATAGTGCCCGTAGTTAAAGAATCACCCTTATATGTATAGTCTCTCGACATCTGCCTTTCCTCCTCATTAAAGATTAAACACCCGGTTTGTCTTTTTCACTGTGGTAAGTGGCAAAAGTTGGGAAATTTTTTACTTTTTTAAGGAGGTTCATCTCAGCGTGTGGTTGCCGTGGTCACAGCAAGATTTGGTGGAATTTTCTCTGTCAATCTCTTATTGAAAACAATGAAACACTCAGTTTACAGGCTGCCACTTACAGCCAATATGTGAATGCAGCATTAGACGCAGCCAAGTCACTGCAAAGATGGCAATATTTGGAACGGCTCCATTTGAGCTTTAAACCAGCTGTTCCTAAAACCTACCAAGGCAGACAGGTTTGTTGTTGTCTGCCTGATGCACAACCTGCCAAGAAAATTCCTACCTGGCATGTGTCCCAACAAACTGAGTCAACGCCATCCTTAAACCCGACCAGAATGACACACTGGCGCTCCTCATTTTTAACGTCCCTCCCTGTATGTTACTAGAAATCACTTGGCAGCGTCAATGCCACTGCGACCTTTGGCAACATACCCGGACAGCCGCTCCGCGTTGCATCTGCTGATCTCACACATAGGCAGCTGTGACATCACTGTGACTGACGTGACACAGATACCCAACGGGCCAATCGCTTCAGAACGCCACACAACAGCAGCCCGCCGTTGATCTTTCCTTGGTCATAAATAGAAATGCGATGCATCATCTGCCAACTCCTGGAATGTTAAACTGTTACAATACAGGCTAACAGCAGAGAAGAAAAACCTCAAAAAATTACGTAGTCTTAACAACAGGCAACTAGAACCTAATTTAAGAGTAAAGACAGATCTTGAATAAATGGGGGCTAATGCATTCATCCATTATGATTCTGCTTACACACAAACACACACACTGCAGTCCATGTGCACATACATGCATTTTTGACCCATTAAGGCTTCTTTGTTTCATCCGTGATGTGTGCGTCTTTCTGATACACCGTGAAGCCTGATGCCAAAGACCAAGCAGATGGTGATTATACGGATAATCGGAATTGGCTTTATGATGCTCCTCATGTGTACACTCATTCATTCACAGCTGGGAAGCGAGGCCTTTATCTGAAGTCTAGTTGATGATGTTTCATCAGCGATCTGGTGACGCACTGTGCACTCAAACCCACGTTGGCGGTGACAACACTAAGCTTAATTTTTATGGTCTGACACGTTGCAGAAGGCCACATGAATTTAAAGTTACAGAGAAATTTTATTGCCAGTTAGTCAGATAAAACATAAGGTGGATTACTGGTAATTTAAAGTCATTTATGCCCATCAACCTGGTGCTTATCCCGGGATACCACAACAGGAAGCAGATGAGAGTCCACAACATCCAGTGGATGGGACGCCAGTCCAGCATGGGTCACTTCCCCAGCCAAGGACACAGACAGGTAGCCTGAAATCACAGCAGGAACTAAATCCCACCAATCCCGGTCTATAATCCAACTCCTATCCCGCCCACTTTGCATGTTAACTCTAATGTGAATTTACCAAATGCCTCAGATTTTGTTATGAAAGGTCAGAACTGAGCCATCAGAGAGCACGCTCAAAATGATGGTAATCTGACCATGTTTTATTAAATATTTCATTGTTACATTCCATGCGATTCCTGCAAGGACACATTCCAAACAGTTTTAAGAAAGTGATAGATGCCAGAGATTATCCTGCAGTACAAGAAACAAGCATTACTGTCTTTGAATGTGATTTACTATAAGAACATCTGGAGGTCAAGTAAGCCCACTGATTCTTATAGAGATGGATCACAAGACCGGACGTTACCGGGGCGGTTAGTTCAAAGCGAGACAGGACAATGTTCAGATTGCTCAGAATGATATGGCAGCAAAATCCTGACTGTGCATGCTCAAAAAAAAAAAAAAAATCACAATGGTGGTTCAAGGCCGTCACTATAAAGCTAAGTGATGAAGGCCTGTTCAATACCTGAGGCAAAAGAAAAGCAGAAATAAACAGGGCACATAAAGGCATCAGCAGCCTGTGGAACAGACAGAACGTCCCGTCTCTGCAGGAAGCACCTGCTTAACCGTTTTCCTCTGAGGCAGGAAACCAGGAGAGTCCATGGATAAGACTTCATTATAGATCCCAATTTGTTGTACCGACACAGCAGAACAAATGTGTTAGTCAGGGTCAATTAAAAGTCAGAAGAATCTGAAAATGGATCATTGCAGTAGTAAATTCTACTCGTATCTGATCACACACATCTGTCTAACCTGTATTTTATATATACACATATACATACACACACACACATATACATATATATAAAAAGCTATAATAGAATGTAATCCCCATTCAAAGTAAATTCTCTATAATACAGCCTGACATACACTCTATAAACCCAATCACTGGGTATGAACTACAGATATGAAAAAAATGACTGCACTAATCAAGTAATTTATCGGGTAACTGCTGCCAAAAAAAAAAAAAAAAAATAGTTAAATAGTTTCAACGAGTAACAAATTCATGCTTTTGACATCACTTAATTTATACAGAAATTTTCCAGGACCCACTCACATTTTTTTTTTTAAAGCCCGACTGATATATTAGCCTTTAGTATCGGCAGTGGCTAGCTGTACGTAGCTGTATTTTCATAGTGAAATTCTATTCGTACACAGTGTCTCTCATTGGCCAATACAGAACGTGTGATTGTGAGACTGCGTACTTGTATATGCATTGGCTAGTGATATGTAGATTTCTAAACTATGTGATGCAAGCAGCTATGCATCTTTAACCACAACCCCTAACCCTAACCATAGCATGGTTGCGCTACGTAGGAAGAGAATTTGTAATTATTAATACGGCTACATAAGGATAGACACTTTGTTTAATATCTACTGATATGAGCCTTTCACAAACATATCAGTATCTGAATTATTTTGGATACGAGAACTTTTATTTTACTTTTTTAAATGCATGTTGAAAATGGTGTAATTACACAGTTTGCCCAGCAAAGGGTGCTGACAATCCTGTCAAGCATGGCTGGGACCCCATCACCCCATGGTCACATTAGCTACAAGAGTCTAAGGCAAAGCAACCAGCTGCAATTTATTTTCAATCAGAATGGGCATTTTACAGCAACAACAGATAAGTGATTGCTACACTACCACCTAGGTTGGGTCAAAGTAGGCAAAAAGTCCATTTTATGTAAATGCTGAGCGACTGCTAATCTGAATGTAGGCAGCACACATGCATAGATTGTTTTTGGTTTTTAATAGTATTTAAAATAAAGTTCATGTGAAAAATATTAAGCCTCAATTACATTTCCTCATAAGGATTTAATGACCAAATATTAGGAATCATTTCCATATACAATGCATGGGTTGCTGCAGACTTTACCAGAGCGCCCTCTGGTGGCCGTTTTTGGCCAATGAAAACATCACCAAATGCAATACAAATACATGTAATTTGGCCACTTTTCAAAAGGTTCAGACTCATCAATAAAGGTAATTTAATCTACAAAGGTTCATTTCAGCTCAGTTTGGTGTATAAATCTCACCATTCCAGGCAATGATAGCCATCAGCTGGCTGTTAGAAGCAAGTTAGAGACAAAACAAAACCAGCTAATTTCAATAGAAAATCAATACAGCCCGAGCATGTTTTCATTGGGTTGCCAGTTGCGGAAGTACGAATTCTCGCCTTCAGATTCGCCACTGTGTCAGATGTGACGTGTCCATATATCAGCATATATCAGTACCCTATTTTTTGTTTTTTTTTACTCTTTGATATCAGTATTAGTATCGGCCCCCCAAAAATCCGTATCGGTCGGCCTCTTTTTTTTTTACCCACGCTACAATGAACTGAACGTCTGGATATTTATGAGTATAACCGATTGAATTTAGATGGCAAACGCATTTTGACGTTTTCGGTACGAACTGCACGAGTGTGTGTTCGGGAGAGAAAATGAGCAAAGACAAAAACTTTCCATGAACTTTTATCAAAGTTTCAGACTTACCAGCAGTATCAAACGGGATAAAATCTTCGAAAACAAAGTAAGAAGAACCTGATATTGTACTTCTTTTGTCAGAATGATGAAAAGTTTAACATTTTAATCTGACTTTCCCGTTGCTCTCCGCTGTTATGTGACTTTATCAACTTCATGCCGACTGCAATGTTTGTGGGCAGCGCCTGTTCAAAACAGCCAATCAGAGCGCGCCGTCAGCTGGGGGGCGGGTCACAGGCGCACCTGAGCAACTGTGCTCATTTTCCAACATGTGCATATGCAAATACAACACACACACACACACACACACATAAACAAACAAATAAATAAACCCACATTTTCACCAGCTTTTAGTTTGGTCATCAGCTCTCACACACACACGATGTTGCAAACAGACATATTAAAAAAAAATCTAGTAAAGGTCGGAAAAATGGAACCTTGGAAAACTCAAATCAGATCCTGATCAAATCACGCAGGTAAAAAAAAAAAAAAAAAATTCAAGTTTTTGAACACTCAAAATATCGCCCTACAGTGACATCTAGTGGCTAAATCCGTGTACTGTCCAAGTAACAGGCACCAGAAGAATTTATGAAATTTTGTGAAGTTTAGACAAATTATGTCGATCGTGGACGCTGAGGTTTTGATTTGTGCTTCTGTGACTTCCAGAAAGGATTGTTGTGGAGGAAAATTTCTCTTTCTTAATTTCAGATTTGCCACCACACTGCTTAAAGTTTTGATCTCAGACATGACACTGAAAGAAAAAAAGCATTACAGTCTTTCAATAAATGCAGAATTCAGTTGTTCAAAGCAGAAAATTTGACAGTGTTCCCTTGGTGTTACTCTGACTTCACTGCTTCTTCTCACATTGTACAGCACTTTGATTTCCCCTGGGAAAACGCCTTATCAATATATTATTATCGTCGTCATTATTAGATATTAACAATATATATATATATATATATATATATATATATATATATATATATATATATATATATATATATATATATATATATGAAGCCAAAAACACAAATAAATAAACTCGACTATATAATCTCTGTGTAGATCCTTGGTGCAAGAGTGCAAATAATAATTGATGCTCACTAAATTACCTAACAAAATGTTTTAGCAGTTTCATTATCTTCCAAAAAAAGAAAAAAAAAAAAAAAAACAACAAAACTTAATGTTCCCTCCGGGTTGCTGAACTATCTAGTGTTTGAAATACACTCAACAAAAATATAAACGCAACACTTTTGGTTTTGCTCCCAATTTGTATGAGATGAACTCAAAGATCTAAAACTTTTTCCACATACACAATATCACCATTTCCCTCAAATATTGTTCACAAACCAGTCTAAATCTGTGATAGTGAGCACTTCTCCTTTGCTGAGATAATCCATCCCACCTCACAGGTCAAGATGCTGATTAGACACCACGATTAGTGCACAGGTGTGCCTTAGACTGCCCACAATAAAAGGCCACTCTGAAAGGTGCAGTTTTGTTTTATTGGGGGGGATACCAGTCAGTATCTGGTGTGACCACCATTTGCCTCATGCAGTGCAACACATCTCCTTCGCATAGAGTTGATCAGGTTGTCAATTGTGGCCTGTGGAATGTTGGTCCACTCCTCTTCAATGGCTGTGCGAAGTTGCTGGATATTGGCAGGAACTGGTACACGCTGTCGTATACGCCGGTCCACAGCATCCCAAACATGCTCAATGGGTGACATGTCCGGTGAGTATGCCGGCCATGCAAGAACTGGGACATTTTCAGCTTCCAAGAATTGTGTACAGATCCTTGCAACATGGGGCCGTGCATTATCCTGCTGCAACATGAGGTGATATTCTTGGATGTATGGCACAACAATGGGCCTCAGGATCTCATCACGGTATCTCTGTGCATTCAAAATGCCATCAATAAAATGCACCTGTGTTCTTCGTCCATAACAGACGCCTGCCCATACCATAACCCCACCGCCACCATGGGCCACTCGATCCACAACATTGACATCAGAAAACCGCTCACCCACACGACGCCACACACGCTGTCTGCCATCTGCCCTGGACAGTGTGAACCGGGATTCATCCATGAAGAGAACACCTCTCCATCGTGCCAAACGCCAGCAAATGTGAGCATTTGCCCACTCAAGTCAGTTACGACGACGAACTGGAGTCAGGTTGAGACCCCGATGAGGACGACGAGCATGCAGATGAGCTTCCCTGAGATGGTTTCTGACAGTTTGTGCAGAAATTCTTTGGTTATACAAACCGATTGTTTCAGCAGCTGTCCGAGTGGCTGGTCTCAGACGATCTTGGAGGTGAACATGCTGGATGTGGAGGTCCTGGGCTGGTGTGGTTACACGTGGTCTGCGGTTGTGAGGCTGGTTGGATGTACTGCCAAATTCTTTGAAACGCCTTTGGAGACGGCTTATGGTAGAGAAATGAACATTCAATACACGAACATTCCTGCTGTCAGCATGCCAATTGCACACTCCCTCAAATCTTGCGACATCTGTGGCATTGTGCTGTGTGATAAAACTGCACCTTTCAGAGTGGCCTTTTATTGTGGGCAGTCTAAGGCACACCTGTGCACTAATCATGGTGTCTAATCAGCATCTTGATATGGCACACCTGTGAGGTGGGATGGATTATCTCAGCAAAGGAGAAGTGCTCACTATCACAGATTTAGACTGGTTTGTGAACAATATTTGAGGGAAATGGTGATTTTGTGTATGTGAAAAAAGTTTTAGATCTTTGAGTTTATCTCATACAAAATGGGAGCAAAACCAAAAGTGTTGCGTTTATATTTTTGTTGAGTACATCCAGTTTGCATACGTTTGAAAGGTTCTGTACCTTACACATAACTGCCACCTAGTGGTGAAACTGTAACATGGGTGTTTTTAAACATTTATATATTTAAAAATTATATATATATATATATATATATATATATATATATATATAAACAAAGAACAAAACATTGGAAAAGTTACAGAAACTGAGTGGATTTGGTTTGCTCACCATAAAATTTGGACATTGATCTACTGATATTTGATCAATTTTGCAACATTCTTTTTTCCAGTACGTATATCTCTGAAAGTACAGCATGTGGTATTAAACTATTTTTGTGTATCCGTATAAATCCAGAAGCACAAAGGTCAAGACGACCACGTAAACATCATCACCAACACCACAATAAGAGATCCAAGACAGCCAACTGGTGTCCACACTGAGCATCAGCGGTGGCTTCAGCTGTTTTTTTTTTCTTGGTGGGGGTCATGATTGCTTTGTGCAATGGGGATAAATGTACAAATTTGCATTTGCAAGTAAATTTCACTGACCTACTACATACATGTTGTGGATGTTATGAGAATTAGCAGTATAATTTGAAGCTTCATGTAATGTCAACCGCACCTACTCATTTCCATCATGCGATAAGATTATTCTCTGCAACAATCCCAGATATATCCAGCAGGTGGCAGACAGGTATATATTACACAAGCAAAAACAACATTCGATGCTGTGGACATATTGATATTTAAGTCAATTGTAGGATGTTTGATGAGGATTTAATAGTAACACAGGTTTTCCCTGTGCACTAATGTGCACTAAACTCAACTGTAATCCATAACTTCCTGTTAATTCGGATCACTCTCTTCACCACCTGCCCCCCTCCTCCAGCCTCCCATCATGCATCTTTCTCCACCACCTGTGGCTGATTGTGTAGAAACCAGTCAGCTGCTCCCTCAAAGTACAACAGTCCGGTGAATCCTCTCCATCACTGACGTGAAGCCTGCCTGCTGCTGGCTGCCAGGAGACAACTGCTTCCCACCAAATTCCTCAGCAAACCCTGACACAAACTCATGCAGGAAGACACATTTGTGTCCCACTATGAGTTTTTGTCCCAGCGCTTGGAGGCCCCGTTTTGCACCATCTGTCCTCGGAGGCTGAGCTGTCACATTAGATGAACCCCTACAGCGGCGTGATGGCACAACTGACTGTGCATGCAGCTTGCAAATATACATTAAAACAGTTTATCCATCTGGCTGCAAATATTGAGGTCCGAGTCCTGTCCACTTAATTTTTTTAAAACATGGTGCAGCATTCTGATGTTGCAGTGGGTTCGCCTGGTCACAAATATTTGAACATTGGTACAGATTTTGAAATCAGACCATGGCATAAAAATTGCAGCATTGTTTAAGGGACCAAAATTAACTTGACTTGTGGCTAAGGACATGACACCAAAGTTACATTATGAGGCTCAGTGTCTGATTGGACAGGATGAGCCTGAAATTAGTTTTTCCAGATACTGTGCATCTGTTTTCCTGTTGCTGCACCAGTCGCACCTTCATGGTTGAGAGGCACAAGAAAAACTATTACAGGAAATCTAGGCTCCTTTGTGCCTCCTGGCAAACCGACAGATTTCAAGGTTTTATTTGGCTGCCTCTGTGCCACCCAGTGTGACGCTGTGACTGGTGCAGCAACAGGAAAACACATGCACAGTATCTGAAATTACACAAAACACTGAGTTCTTGGGAAGGTCTTGGTGTGTTTTTAAATTCTACTACTGTTTGCTTAATTTGGATTTTACCCTCAACCTAAAGTAATTTATTCAGATTTTTTACTCTATTATGCTGTGATAGACAACTAAAATATGCCAAAGTATTTAAGGACCAGCTTTATGCTGCTGTATTTTAAAGCTGCGTTTACTTGGACTAGGTATTATGTGCAGTGCACAAAGTAGACCTGTAATAATATTTAAACTGGTTTGGTAATTGATTGTAAAGAGGTACAATGAGACCATAACAATGTAAGACACCATCTCAACTACAACTTCAAAAAGTACTCAAACTGCTTTCAGGTGCCTGTTGCTACAGTAACTACAAATACAAAGAAAAATACTACAATACATACTTTGGTAATGGATTGTCCAAGATTAAATTGTACAAAATTTTGCAGGAAAAAAAAAAACAAAAAAAACAGTGCTCAAAGTAAACTTTAATTAGGACAGTTACAACTTTTAAACATATTTTCAGAGAAAAATGTTTCAGAACTTTGAACATTTTCTGATGTTATGGACACAACAGAGACAAATGATTCACTTTTATCACTTATTTATTTTATGATTCCTTTGCCAATATAAAATATTCCTTATTTCTATTTGAAGTAATTTCATGCATATACATGGAACAGCACTTCATTTCAGGACAACTTTATAAGTGAGAAATAAGCATAAGAAATCTTACTATAAACAGCAAAGTTTTACGTATAACTTATTAAACATTTCCGACAAGTTGCCAATATAAAACTAGTATATTTGTTCCTGATATTAATTCATTCCATGCAATAACAATTTGAGACAATTACAAAAAATTCTATATTAGAAATATATACATGAAAAAATATATAATGGCAAACTTTTACATATAAGTTTTCTTCAACAAACATCTGTGACAAGTTGCTTTTCAATTTATTTATTTATTAAAAAAAAATAGACCTTAAGGAGTTTTGAGATGGCGCCGTGTGCAGATGCAATGGCTTGGAGCTCTCATTTAAGCAGCTCTTATGTAATGTTCATATGTCAGCCGGTCCAGTAATTGATGTGGATACACGACCGTTACCGACACGTTATTATGCTCCGATAAGCACCACACGTGTTTCTGCATAGACATTTATGAACCGTCCAGCAGGTGCCAGTATTCTACGCCTTCCTTTTGATCCAGACTCTGGAACAATGCTCTGAAATGGGTGTTACAAAGGACTCAACTAATTTGCAGTAACAATGAAAGGTTTTGGTCCCTAGCCACATTGCGATTTGTTCTTTAATTCTGTTTTTTCTTTCCCTATTATGTTCTATATTTTGCACAATATTTGTCAACATACTGAGCATTGTATTTTTCCTCGTGTTTGCTTGATATCTTGTTAGATATAGTGCAGTAGATAACTGAAGCAATCTTTCAAATGGTGGTACAAGCACCAAATTTGGTATAAATACTCGTTAGACATTACTCTTGAAAAAGATGACTATCCACTTGATTTTTCAATGGGCGGTCAAGTAGAGGTTAATGAAGAATTACACAGGAGTCAAATTAAAAGATGCTCCAATCATATTCAAAATTATAATACGTTATTTGTCTGATCAAAAAGATTCTAAAAAGGTATAGTTTGGACTGTCTTTGACTGAATGTTATGAAGTTATGGGGTAAAAACAGCAAAAACAGTGACAAATGTCAATTTCAGTTCAGACAGGGGACCAAAGTTAAAGTTGATCCAATTTTGGAAAAAGTGATGCAAATTATTGGTCGAGCTAATAGGATTAATAAATGGAATAGGTAATGACTATGTTAAATGTTTGCTGTCCAAAGTAAAGATCAAACAATGTCAACGTCAATCGAATTCTATGGCATGTGACGTATGTCACGCTGTAACGTGATAACCAAGTACGACACATGGTGCAAATTATTTTTTTTTAAAAACCCTACTCACTCAACCAATAATTTTCATCACTTTTTACCAAAATTGGAGCAACTTTTTAACTTTAACTTTACAAACTGAAACTGACCTTTGTCACCGTTTTTGCCACATAACTTCAAAACATTCATTCAAAGACAGTCCAAACTAGACCCTTTTGGAATCTTTTTGATCAGACAAATAATGCGGTATACTTTTCAATATGATTAGAGGGTGTGTAAATTTTGACCCATGTATAGTTCTTCATTAACCCCTCCTTGGCCGCCTATTGAACAATTAAGTGGATAGTCTGCTTTTTCAAGAGAAATGTCTAAGGAGCATTTGTGCCAAAGTTGGTGCTAGCACCACCATCTGAAAAATTCCTCTGCAACTATTCTGTTATCTGTTGCACTATTAGCAGACACTCACGTGAGGGCTAGCGCTGTAGCCAGTAGATGGCAGACATGACTACGGGTCAGCATAAACTTTATCTCAACGTACATGATCAAAGTGCCAGAGTACACCCACAAATAACCACATTACCCCTGCCTCACAAAAAGCAAATACAGAGCCTCTCCAAGCACTTCCACTCTGCATTTGTCAACACCAAAACACACAAATAACTAAATACGTAAAGCAACAATAATTACAACAACAGAATAATTGTATCTTCCAGCATACAGGTTCTGTACATGGGCATCAACTTAAACAGAATAAATTATATCATCTTGTAACCATGTTTAAACATAAAAATTAAATCTAAACTACATGGTGGTTAACTTTAATGCCCCAAATTAATGATTAAAATTTTTTTTTTAAAGCAGCCTAACATAGTAAGACATACCTGCCACCTGTTGGATGTGGTGCCAACCTTCACATGAGCTGACAACTTAAACAGCACAGGGAAACATGCTGCCCAATACATCCCCAAATACAAGCAAACCACGCAACAGAACAGCAAAGTAAAATCAGAACTAAACAATGTATAAATAGTGGGAATGAAAACAAAAAGAAATACCGCAAAATTACTCCTGGCAAACCTGAAACACTGTTTGGATACCTTTGAAAGACCCTTGTTTCGAATATTGCTCCGGGTTCAGCTTGAAAATGCTGCATTCAAAACCCTCGATAGGTCGGAGATTCTGACGTCTACCTTGCAGAAAAATGCCATGAATGCTCTGGTGGGCCAGGATTTTCGCTCCGAAACTCTTTTGAGGAAATTGAGCAAACCGAAGTATCCGAGATGAGGACACAGCCGTGGCAGCTGCATCTGCAATTAGTGAGACAACAATAATAATGAGGAAAATGCATCTTAGAAATGAATTCTTGGTCTCCAAGATAATCTCATGAACACACTTTTTCTGGAAGTAGGTTTTTTTTTTTAATGTCGGATCTTTCCGAGTTTCCAGCAAAAGGGACACCTCACATGTGCTGCCACCTGCTGGGCAGCTCCAGAATGTGCATCCTTATAAAATTATGACTATTTGAAGACTACTCTGAACTCTAGGTGTGAGTGCACTAGCATGCAGATTATTTGCATTATTATTGTGAAAATCAAATGAGACAAAATTTCTATGCAGTCACCTTAAAATAAGAAAAAAAAACTTAATAGAACAGCCAGCTAACATCAAAAACTTCGTCCAACGTACCTCCGGAACGCAACAACCCACCTCCAGTACTTCGTTTTACAAATAATGCACTTACAAAATTAATAACAAACCGTTAAAAAGCAGGGAAGCTAAACTGATTGATTAAAAATAACACACGAGGCAAGCTAGTATATTAGCAACCTGCATTAGCCTGAGAAAGCTTTGACACAGCGAAAATAACGTTAATCGCCTTCTGTCATAATACGGACACATTAAAGCTTCATAAAAGACGTTTTAGCAGTTTTATATCTTAAAACATTTGACGCGCTAACTAATACAGCTTAGCGCTCACTGCTGCAGCGGTTTCGCTAGCAGCTGCTAGTCAGCGTTAGCCGACAAAACT
This sequence comes from Thalassophryne amazonica, assembly GCF_902500255.1. Lineage (NCBI taxonomy): Eukaryota > Metazoa > Chordata > Actinopteri > Batrachoidiformes > Batrachoididae > Thalassophryne > Thalassophryne amazonica. The sequence goes on from NC_047124.1 coordinate 15,094,429, forward strand.
ACGCGATTTATTAAAAAGGAATATCTACAACAACACCAAAAAAAAAAAAAAAATCCCGTAGTGATTTGGATTAAACTCACGAGAAGACGGGTGTGGTAGTTTCTTCACCTTAACTTAGTTAAAATTAACCCGTGTCGCTAAGCTAATGAGCGAGCGAGCGCGCGCGCCGGTGACCTGTTAGCTCCGGAGTTCTGCGGGCGAGCGGAGCAGCCCAAAGCGGCCGCCGGCTCAACTCCGGCGCGCCGCGATTTGTTTGCAAAAACGACGATATTTTTCGCAACCCGCACCCACCGAAACACGCACATTCCGCTGTTAACTGTCAAATCCTCAAAATGGGGTCTGCTAACCTACGTCTCCGCCATTTTGTGACAGGTTTTTCATCGAGCAAAGGGGTACGTGTAATGGTTGAATGTAACCCCATCAAGAAGAAGAAGATAACCGCTTGGCAGCTACACGGAAAAGGGATCAGCAGTAATTTTCAATCATCCCCCTGAGATTACTACAAAGTCCTTTAGAAGTGCCCACAAAAGGGGTTAGTGGCGTTTCAGCAAAGTTTTAAGCTCCAAAACAGAGTCTTCATTCAATCGCAGTTCATTTATTAGTATGTGACTAACTTAATATCTACACTAAATACTGTGAAATCACAACACCCAGATTCAGGAAGTCATCCCATGAACAAATTACTCAAAAATACTTCCTTATGTTGCTCCCTTTTTTCTGGCACAGGTTTGCTTTGTTGCCACCATAGCAACTTCTTCCTAGTTGTTAATATTTACGGTCTCGAACCTGGCTTTTTAAGATGTGTAACATGTCGCTACGTCCACTAAGCCACAAAACTGCCTTGGTTCCTGGATGACAACCACCCAGGCAGATCTCCAGCTTTCACAGGTAACAATCTATCTGCAGTGAGTGGAAGTGTGGGCATGACCTTGACGTTCATCAGTTGGTGCCTTCAACGTGCAGAGAAATGCGCCACATGGCCAAAATGTTGAACCTTGATGATCCGTCACAATCAAAGTGATGCTCATAGCTTTCACCTACTTTATTCCAGCAGTACCCAAGGATCCTTCAAAGAGACCTGGCACCGAAGACATTCAGTCATCGCCTTACGTCACTCCATTTCTCGCAACCATACAGCAAGGAAGCACCAGGACCCAAAAAACTTGGACCTTCATGCTCCTGTAAAAATATTAACACCACCAAGCACCTCTCTGGCCAGCAACTTCATCACTCCGTAAGATCTTTGCAGCTGTAATTTGATCTCAAATGCGGTGGAACCAGAGACGAGAATGTCTCCACAAGTTCTTCACTTTTGGGTGAGGTCAAGATGCCATTGTAAGCTTGGCTCTTAGTTTGATCCAGAACAGTTGAAAACCCAGACATTTAGATTCCTCCCTCAGCTTCTCATGTGCTGCATTCGGGGTGTCCTCTGATTCAGCAGACATCACATTGTCTGCACAATGTCTGTGACAATTCTCCGTCATCGAAGTCAAGGTCAACAAACCTTTCCTTGCCAACAAAAGCACCGAAGTCGCTAGTTTCCACAATCCTACCCGACACCCAGTCCATGCAAGCATTGAACATTTCTGGAGATATGTATGCAGTAATGTGATTATTCTGCAATGGTTTCATCTGCAAAGTAGATTTTCCCATTCCTCCTCAAGGATTTAAATCCTCATTGGACCTCATCCTTTGAGATTGTATTAGTCCTACAGAACCAACAGAGATGAGTGAAAAAAGAAAGCCAGGAATGCTTGTACTCTCTCATCAGCCCATCTGTCACCTCTGAAATTCATTCACTTTCAGTTCTTCTAATCTTGCTCTCATTTTGGTAGTCTGGCTTTCCCCTTGTTGTTGTCATCTTCTCTTACATGAGTTAAAAACCAATCATCTTATAGCACCACTCAAATGTTTTTCAGGGCTACTCAGAAGTACCTACCCCAGAGGAGGGACTTATCTTGCTCCAGAAAAGGCCCTGAAAATCACCTTTCAGGAATGGTCCCTGGTGTTGGACCCCTTAAAATACTCGTAAGTTCTTGCGGTGGAAACAGGCCTTTGGGTTGTTCACAGTCCGGTCTTTTGTCATTTCTCATAATGTAGCATCGTAATGCAACAGTGCATGCAGGCAAAACTATTGGAAGACTTCTGGTTGGAACTACTGGAAGCTATTGGAAGACTTCTCTTGCTATACCCAAAAATGCACTGAAAAAAGTTACTGACAGTCGCAGTTTGCCTTATTAACAGACCCCTAAGTTTTGCCAATCTTAGGATTGCCAAAATCCTGAAAGATCTGAAATATTAATGTTGAAAATGTGAATCCCAGTGGAGAGAAACACAAACCGGAACTCTTCCAATGATTTCACCTGTGTGCACTGTGGTGTAGCAGTATGTTGCTTTATGGTGACAAAACACCAAATGCACCCATAAGGCTTAGGAAGCATTTCATCTTTACCAAGATAATCCATGCTTCTGTCTGGTGTGGTCTATCAAGATGTTGCTTAAACAGCATGATGACACGTGCCTTGGACAGGCCGCTTTAAAAATGTGTGGCTTTATCACACAACACGATGCCACAGATGTCACAAGCTTTGAGGAAGCATGTATTTGGCATGCTGACTAGAGGAACGTCCACCAGAGCTGTTGGCTCTGAACTGAATGTTTTACTCCCACATTCTGACTCCAGTGCCAAGTACCACTAGTCTCACAACTACAGACCACGTGTAACCAGCCCAGGACCACCATGTTTGACTTCTCCACTTGATGCAGATCTTTTTTCATGAACAGCTGCACATACTGATCTTTTATTTGGACCAGTCCAAGGCACATCTCTGCAATCTGTTTGGCTTTGATCATTACTGATTGTTTTTTTCCTAAAACAGATCAGAGCGGGGGAAAAAATGAACTTTGGCGTTGCAATGCAGCCTCAACGTTTTCCTCAAGATTTGCTTTTGGTTGCCCTGGTTGATTTTAATCACCATAGTAAATCTGGTACAGATCTGCATTGAGATTTGACACAACCTTTATATCAGATGTCCCTTCTTGGCACAACTTGCTCACAGGTTCTGCTGTCCTCCAGTGGTCTTCTAGCCAGTCATTACTGAGGACCTACTCGGCCTCACTTCTAATATCTGATGGGATCAGTTTTACCTGACAATGGCAACTAACTTATGCCGTGTACAAGTGATATACTCAGTGGATAAGGAGCTGGCCTGCCAAAATGTAGACCTGGGTTTGAATCCCGCTCGTGCTACCTGTCTGTGTCCTTGCATTGTTTCAGTCCATCCAGCAGCAAAAAAAAAAAAGTGGTACCGGCTTTGGCTGGAGAAGTATATGTGAGGCATCATTGTAAAGCCCTTTGAGTATCTGCAAAATGGAAAAGCAGTATAGAAATGCAGTCCTTCTTCTTTTTCTGATATATTTTATATGAATATATTACATATAATCCAAAATATTATGCATATGTATGTATGTATGTATATATGTGTGTGTGTGTGTGTATAGCGATATATATACATATACACACACAAAATCAATGCACATATTTTTTTTTTTCCCTGTCATTTCAGAAACATACAATATCAAAATACATTTTACTTGAAATATATTTGGGGAAAATCTTTCATCTTTATACATCTACATATCTGTCTCTCTAGATCATCTATGTCTAGAATTGTAGATAATAGTACAACCCCTGGCAATAATTATGGAATCACCGGCCTCGGAGGATGTTCATTCATTTGTTTAATTTTGTAGAAAAAAAAAGCAGATCACAGACATGACACAAAACTAAAGTCATTTCAAATGGCAACTTTCTGGCTTTAAGAAACACTATAAGAAATCAAGAAAAAAAATTGTGGCAGTCAGTAACGGTTACTTTTTTAGACCAAACAGAGGGAAAAAAAATATGGACTCACTCAATTCTGAGGAATAAATTATGGAATCACCCTGTAAATTTTCATCCCCAAAACTAACACCTGCATCATATCAGATCTGCTCATTAGTCTGTCTGCATCTAAAAAGGAGTGATCACACCTTGGAGAGCTGTTGCACCAAGTGGACTGACATGAATCATGGCTCCAACACGAGAGATGTCAATTGAAACAAAGGAGAAGATTATCAAACTCTTAAAAGAGGGTAAATCATCACGCAATGTTGCAAAAGATGTTGGTTGTTCACAGTCAGCTGTGTCTAAACTCTGGGCCAAATACAAACAACATGGGAAGGTTGTTAAAGGCAAACATACTGGTAGACCAAGGAAGAGATCAAAGCGTCAAGACAGAAAACTTAAAGCAATATGTCTCAAAAATCGAAAAATGCACAACAAAACAAATGAGGAATGAATGGGAGGAAACTGGAGTCAACGTCTGTGATCGAACTGTAAGAAACCGCCTAAAGGAAATGGGATTTACATACAGAAAAGCTAAACGAAAGTCATCATTAACACCTAAACAGAAAAAAACAAGGTTACAATGGGCTAAGGAAAAGCAATCGTGGACTGTGGATGACTGGATGAAAGTCATATTTAGTACTGAATCTCGAATCTGGATTGGGCAAGGTGATGATGCTGGAACTTTTGTTTGGTGCCGTTCCAATGAGATTTATAAAGATGACTGCCTGAAGAGAACATGTAAATTTCCACAGTCATTGATGATATGGGGCTGCATGTCAGGTAAAGGCACTGGGGAGATGGCTGTCATTACATCATCAACAAATGCACAAGTTTACGTTGATATTTTGGACACTTTTCTTATCCCATCAATTGAAAGGATGTTTGGGGATGATGAAATCATTTTTCAAGATGATAATGCATCTTGCCATAGAGCAAAAACTGTGAAAACATTCCTTGCAAAAAAAAACACATAGGGTCAATGTCATGGCCTGCAAATAGTCCGGATCTTAATCCAATTGAAAATCTTTGGTGGAAGTTGAAGAAAATGGTCCATGACAAGGCTCCAACCTGCAAAGCTGATCTGGCAACAGCAATCAGAGAAAGTTGGAGCCAGATTGATGAAGAGTACTGTTTGCCACTCATGAACTCCATGCCTCAGAGACTGCAAGCTGTTATAAAAGCCAGAGGTGGTGCAACAAAATACTAGTGATGTGTTGGAGCGTTCTTTTGTTTTTCATGATTCCATAATTTATTCCTCAGAATTGAGTGATTCCATATTTTTTTCCTTCTGCTTGGTCTAAAAAAGTAACCGTTACTGACTGCCACAATTTTTTTTCTTGATTTCTTATAGTGTTTCTTAAAGCCAGAAAGTTGCCATTTGAAATGACTTTAGTTTTGTGTCATGTCTGTGATCTGCTTTTTTTCTACAAAATTAAACAACTGAATGAACATCCTCCGAGGCTGGTGATTCCATAATTTTTGCCAGGGGTTGTATTTTATCAACAGATAGAAATTTACACGGCGACTAAAGGTTTTCTGTGTATCACATTAAGTAATTATAGGGTTTTAATGCATTTGTTCCAAACATCCAGAGCTGTTTGCTTATGGTGACTTTATTTGTGAAATGCCTTTTGTGTGTGTATAACAGTGTGTAACAGCGTTTGTGTTTGTTTTTTGGGACCTCCTTGATTTTAAATACAATACAATAAAAGTCCAGATAAAACTTGTCATTATATTGAAATTCACAATATCAAATTATCACAAAACATTCCTCCATATAACTCTGCTACAATCTTAAGTAGATATATTTAATGTCTGGTACAGTAGGTTATCTCCCAATGAAGGATTGAAGGTTTGAATCCTCTTTGTGATGTTTTTGAACAAGTGAACTCTGAAACACTGCCTGAACTTGAGGCACATTGGCCCCAAGGACCCCATGCAAAATGCAGAAAAGAGACTAAGAACAAAAATGCAACTTTTTGAAATTCACAGAGTACAGTTGATTTATTTCATTGCAAGGCACAAAATAAATGTAACACAATTGTATTCAGACAAAAATTAAGAGGAAAAAAAAAACAAAACAAAAAAACAAGTAAATCCTATACAGGCCCTGAGATGTGTTGTTGCCCGTGTTTATCCCAGAAGAGTCGACAACTCTCACTGGACCTGGATGCCAGTCCATTGCAGGTTAGTTCTCCAGTCCAGGGGAGACCGGCAACTTTTTATAGCTGGGTGGACTTGGACAATCCAGATGAAATGTCTTGCCCAAGGACACAAAGATGATGCATGTTTGGGACTCAATCCCAGATCTATATATTGGTAGCCCAACTCCTATCCCATTGAGCTACCTGCTCTGAAACTACAACCCCTGGCAATAATTATGGAATCACCGGCCTCGGAGGATGTTCATTCAGTTGTTTAATTTTGTAGAAAAAAAGCAGATCACAGACATGACACAAAACTAAAGTCATTTCAAATGACAACTTTCTGGCTTTAAGAAACACTATAAGAAATCAAGAAAAAAAGATTGTGGCAGTCAGTAACGGTTACTTTTTTAGACCAAGCAGAGGAAAAAAATATGGAATCACTCAATTCTGAGGAAAAAATTATGGAATCACCCTGTAAATTTTCATCCCCCAAACTAACACCTGCATCAAATCACATCTACTCGTTGACATTGACCCTATGTGTCTTTTTACAAGAAATGTTTTCGCAGTTTTTGCTCTATGGCAAGATGCATTATCATCTTGAAACATCCCCAAACATCCTTTCAATTGTCCAAAATATCCACGTAAACTTGTGCATTTATTGATGATGTAATGACAGCCATCTCCCCAGTGCCTTTACCTGACATGCAGCCCCATATCATCAATGACTGTGGAAATTTACATGTTCTCTTCAGGCAGTCATCATTATAAATCTCATTGGAACGGCACCAAACAAAAGTTCCAGCATCATCACCTTGCTCAATGCAGATTCGAGATTCATCACTGAATATGACTTTCATCCAGTCATCCACAGTCCACGATTGCTTTTCCTTAGCCCATTGTAACCTTGTTTTTTTCTGTTTAGGTGTTAATGATGGCTTTCGTTTAGCTTTTCTGTATGTAAATCCCATTTCCTTTAGGCGGTTTCTTACAGTTCGGTCACAGACGTTGACTCCAGTTTCCTCCCATTCGTTCCTCATTTGTTTTGTTGTGCATTTTTCGATTTTTGAGACATATTGCTTTAAGTTTTCTATCTTGACGCTTTGATGTCTTCCTTGGTCTACCAGTATGTTTGCCTTTAACAACCTTCCCATGTTGTTTGTATTTGGTCCAGAGTTTAGACACAGCTGACTGTGAATAACCAACATCTTTTGCAACATTGCATGATGATTTACTCTCTTTTAAGAGTTTGATAATCCTCTCCTTTGTTTCAATTGACATCTCTCATGTTGGAGCCATGATTCATGTCAGTCCACTTGGTGCAACAGCTCTCCAAGGTGTGTTCACTCCTTTTTAGATGCAGACTAAGGAGCAGATCTGATATGATGCAGGTGTTAGTTTTGGGGATGAAAATTTACAGGGTGATTCCATAATTTTTTCCTCAGAATTGAGTGATTCCATATTTTTTTCCTCTGCTTGGTCTAAAAAAGTAACCGTTACTGACTGCCACAATCTTTTTTTCTTGATTTCTTATAGTGTTTCTTAAAGCCAGAAAGTTGCCATTTGAAATTACTTTAGTTTTGTGTCATGTCTGTGATCTGCTTTTTTTCTACAAAATTAAACAACTGAATGAACATCCTCCGAGGCCGGTGATTCCATAATTTTTGCCAGGGGTTGTACATATGAATAAAAATAAAGGAAAAATAGATTATGTGAACCTTTACATAACTGGTAATATATATATATATATATATATATATATATATATATATATATATATATATATATATATATATATATATATATATATATATATATATATATATATATATATATATAGGTAGGTAGGGTAAGGAGGACAAACCAATACTGCATTTGTCAAATATTTTCCCATCCATTTAAAGTTATGTCTCACATTAGTTCAATGAAGATGGGACTTGCCACTTTAAGTAGTTGTCACAAAGTTTATTTGCTGCAGCAATGTAAAAGAAAAAATTTAAATATAATCAAGTGTAAGTGTTCTGCTCACTTTTGACAGTTGCATTATGTGAGAAAAATCTCTTTTTATACAAATTGCTTAAATGGAAATGATACAGGTATCAAGAGCACAGGTCTAAATCAAATCAAACTGCATTCTTCCAAACCTTATACTAACATATAGGTCAGGTCATGTCTGGGAGCATGTACTGGTACTGCCGATCCACCGCACTAAAATCGCCTTGGGTCCTGGATGGCAACCACCCAGGCAGACAACTGTCCCATCCTCCACCGAGACTACAATGGCATAGTGTTACTATTAATGCATTCTTACAACATATATTACTGGTAATATTATTGCATTGCTTTAAGGATTATACTTGTTGTGTCATCCATTCTAAAGAAACTGACCAGATCTATCAGCTAAGATTGATCCAGGATTATATAAGAAGTGATGATCAGTATATAAAACAAATGACATCTGGGGATGCAATTGTCCTGGATTAAGAATACATTTCAGGCTTTCAATAACTTCCTGGATTCTGCCATCAGAAGTATCTGTATATGGTGAAAGTGGCAAACTTGTAGAGACATTTACCTATCTCGGCAGAGACGTTACTGTCTTGGGATCCTCACCCTTTGAGATTGAGAGATGACTGGGAAGACGTTATGTGGACAGAGGCTTTTAGTCTATAAGGTTCTGGTATTCCCTATCTGGTATTCCCTATCTTACTGTATGGTTGTGAGACTTGGATGCTAGCCAGTACCCTAAGGTGACGTCTAGATGTCTATGGTACTCGATCTCTTAGAGGATCCTTGGGTACAGCTGGAATGGCTGTGTGTCAAATGGACGGTTGCTTAGGGATACACAAATGAGTCTTGCATTGTAAAGTAACATTGACTACAACATTTTGGCCATGTCACACACTTCTCTGGACATGACCCAGCATGCATGTACTTTCAGTATTGAGGACCCCAGCAACTGGAAAAGGCAAAGGGGGTACCTACATTTCACTTGGATGCAGCAGATAGATGGTTATTGGATTGTTGCCATCCAGAACCCAAGGAAATTCCACAGTAATGTGGATGCAGCATTGTATTCTCCCAGAAAACCTGGTTGGCCACATTTCTTAAAATATTGTTGCACTGTACTGTATCTTTTAAGCATATGGTGGATTTTTATCATTTCTGTTGCAGGTGTTTTGTTGAGTCATTCACTATTCCATCTGAAACCATTTTTTTTTAAACAAAATGTCTATTGGTACACCACAGACTTGGGCAAGAATATTTTGAAATGTAATCAATTACTAAATAAAAAATACAACACAATCTGAATACTGTTGGATGACTTACAATATAATCTGAATACTTTTGAATTATTTCAAAATCAATGACGGAAAATGATGCACTTCATACTAAAAATAGTCAAACCACAGATGTACTTATTTTGTAAAAGTATAAAATAAATTAAGCCAAAGCAAGTGTTTGAAAAATGGATGGTTGGATTTTTTTTTTTTTGAGATACTTTGTTTTAATTTATAATTTATAGTTTAGCAGATAAAAATAAATATTTTTGGTTGTGTCCTTATGTAGCATTAACAAGCTATATTTTCAGCAACTGATTTTTGGTATTTTGTGATTGTGCATGACTCCGTAACCTCTTCCAATTATGTTGTAAATAATCCAATGGTATTCCAATTATATTATATTTTGTAGTTATTTTTTGACAGTATGGCATCCAATATCAAATATCGTGATTGTACTGTGTCCAACAGATGACTTCAGTGTCCCATTGTCCTTTGAGCGCATACAGTGGTTCCAGTTGTGCGCCAACATGGCATTGCTCTGAGATTTGTTGTTTTGGAAATTAAGGACCTTCTGGAATGAGAATATTGATCATGCATGGATGTGATTTGACAAAAAAATATAAAAATAAATAAAAATGTATATATATACCTTAACATGTTTGAATGCCTTCAGTGACAATATTTCATTCTGGTTTGCGTTTCTATTCCTTATGCATGACGAGAGGTGATGCCATTTTTGTTATTTATAACTGGTGAGTCAGACGAGAACCAGGATGATGGAACTCTGAAAGATTCTATAAGAAACCGATGTGGTTATAGAGGAACATCAAGCATCCGAGCTGTAAGGAGGCAACCGAATTTCAAACTCAATCATTCGGGTTAGGGCAAGGCGTGCAGAGGGTGAAGTTTAGGGTTAGGGTTGTGCATGAACCACAATGGGTGCCATATAATAGGAATTCGTGATTTGCATGCAGTACCTTATCAACAGCAACAGTCTTTTTTTTTAAGGTTTAGTTTATTAGTTTATTTATTAGGATACTCTTCCTGGGGTCCACACAGATTTATAAACACAATGAACATAAATCCATTCAAAAGTATGAAAGTAAAAAAATAAAATTACAAACTAAAAAAATTCCAGTCAAATGAATCATCATACATGGTCAAGTCTATACACATCTGAAAAAATAATCTATATATGTGTAAAGGTACACCATTAGATACAACCTCTCCATGTATAAATAAGAAGATTAAACCTTTATGTTAATAAATGCAGTTTTAGAAGTTTTAAAAAAACATTCATTTGAAGTGACTTTGATATGATCAGGTAATAAATTCCATTCATTCATACCCCTAAAGATGACAGTGTTCTTAATGGCATTAGTTCTAGCTGCAGGTTGTGTAAAGTTTCCCACCACAGTATGTCTGGTTGTGTATCTATGATTTTCTGAACTAAAAGAAAAATTCCTAAACAAAATGCAAGGTGACTTAGTGACAATAATCTTTCTAGTAAAAATGATCAGTGAATATAAAAGTTTGTCTTTGACTAACAGCCAGTTTAAATTTTTAGCATTGTAATGATAACTGTCCTATAACTGGACTTAAGTGCTATACGAGCAGCCCTATTTTGAATAATCTGTAATTTATTTATCATTTCTCCAGTGGCATTTAAACAAACTGCTGGGCAGTAGTACAGGTATACTAATATTAATGCTTCAATAGCATAATTTGTTGTAGTACAACTTAAAAACCTTGCATGTCTTCTCATAATCGATATACCACTGCCCACTTTTACAAAAATATTATTTATATGTTTTTTTTCCATGATAATTTTGAGTCTAAGGTGAGGACAACATCACCACCATAATAACTAAATAAAAACGGTACCTAAAAACAGGGGTGTATATAAAATGCAACTCCCCCTACATTAAAATGTAACTTTGTTTAGAGCATTTTTAAACATCTTAAAAGTAAAGCAGCTAACAACATTACTCTCTAGAGAATTCCAGAGTTCAACAAGTCTATTTACCCAGAAGTTTTTTTCTTGTGTCTGTTCTGCTGTAAAAATGGTACAAATTATAGGCATGACCTCTACTACGATGATAAGTCTTAATACAATTACTGATATTTAAATTGGTTATCCCATCCCTTATAGTATAATAACAATAAGAGATAAGACTTTATTGATCTCACAGTGGAGAAATTCACACGTTACGTCAGCTCTTAAGAAAAACACAAGATGGGTGTGAGTAGAGGAAAATGTGCATCAAACAGTGTGTGCAAGGATAAGCAATAATAATAATACTTGTAACAATGCAATAAAATAAGAAAATGAGGTAGCAATAGAATATGTATATATATACATACATACACACAGACACACACACATCTATCTATCTATCTATCTATCTATCTATCTATCTATCTATCTATCTATCTATCTATCTATCTATCTATCTATCTATCTATCTATCTATCTATCTATCTATCTATCTATCTATCTATATAAGTAAGTCCCTTTGGCTGCTCCCTTGTTTGCACTCGGGGTCGCCACAGCAAATCCAAGGTGGATCTGCATGTTGAATTGGCACAGGTTTTACACCGGGTGCCCTTCCTGACGCAGCTCCACATTACATGGAGAAATGTGGCAGGATTTGAACCCGGAACCTTCTGAACCGAAACCAAGCGCATTAACCACATGGCCTATATATATATATATATATATATATATATATATATATATATATATATATATATATATATATATATATATATATATATATATATATATATATATATATATATGTGTGTGTGTGTGTGTGTGTATATATGAATGTGCATATATAAACATGATTGGATTTGAAACAAATATTAATATATATTAATATTATTGGGGTTGTATTAAAACACACACACACGTTTATACCCCCCTGCCCCCACTCAACATTTTCTGACCCGTTTTCCACACAGAGACACGAAGTTGTCAGACGGTCCCTAAAAAAGAAACCCGTCTCTATTGTTCCAGCAATCCGCTCTGCTCTGGACGGTGCAGTGCCGCCCGCGGCCGCAGAGGGCGCTGCGCGCGTGGCAGGCCGGGCACCGCGGCCTTCACATCTTTTTGTCTGAGAAGTGGATCCCTCTGCTGCTCCACAGTGTGCGCGATAGCCTCGGAGCTGCGTCCGTACCACACTGTCAAACCACTCCAAAGGCGACCAAAAGCATTAATTCAACACCTTCAGCCATGGCGTTTCTAATCCGCCGGTAAATCGCTGGTATTTGTGAGTGTTCGTTGGAAGTTAGTGCGGCTCGCTGTGTGTGTGTGCATCAGTCTTTATTAGCGAGCCGCCGCTCTTCTTTGCTATCAGCTATTTCTTTAACTTTTTTAAACACTCAGCTTCGCGAATGACTGAGCGCCGGCGGAGTATGGGATCCTTGGTGTCTTAGGAAGCGACTGAAGTGGGCTTTGAGCGTTTTTGCACGCAAAAACAATGGCAAATTCGACGGGGAAAAACCTAACAGATCAGCGAAGGAAAGGACAGGCTTTCCTTGACGAGCTGCGGCAATTTCACCAAAGCAGAGGGTAAGAACGGGGACTCTTTATTCCCCCCGTAAATATAACTTTAAAAATACTCGTCTGCATGTGACCCCCCCACCGGCTGGTATTTCAGTGTTTTATTTCGTGTCTTATCTCCACCAGGTCGCCGTTCAAGAAGATCCCTATCGTGGGTGGGAAGGAGCTGGATCTGAACGCTCTCTATGTCCGAGTCGTGGCTTTAGGTGGATTCGCTAAGGTGAGCTGAAAAAGCGGCTTTTTCGCCCCCGCACGCCGCCGTCCGTCCAGAGCTGCGCGGCGGAGCTCCGGTTTGGACACCCCGGGGGACGAATGCGGGTTGCTCGGCATCGGCCTTGCGCTAGTTTGCCTTGTCTCTGCGCGAATGTGGTGGCTTGTGTGTTTGTCGTGCGCCGCCAACCCGAGAGTGCAGTGTGTGTATAAGTGTGTGCGCGGTTAGGAGCCGCTCAAAAAAAATTTAAGCGGGCACGTTGAGCATCGATTATCGGCACGGAGAGCCGGCGTCGGAGCAGCGCCGCGGAGCACACGGGGGCAGCCCGCGGCGGCAGCGTTCAGCCCGGGGAGGGGAAGCTCGCTTCGCCGTGCTCAACCACGGCCGGCTCCGCGGCTGCTCGCTAAAATGTAGGCCTCACAGGCCCACGGAGTGATAAACGTTACCGAAACCGACCTCCTGTGCCGGGACGGGCTACCGCCACGCCGAGCCCTGGTTAGTTTTGACGGGAGGAGACACTTGTTTGGAGTTTAGCCTCGTTAACATTTTCACGCTAAAACGCGAGTTAGCTAGTTAGCTTATTAGCTTCGAGAGTCTCTTAAAAATGGGAGCTCAAGCTTGCCCTTTTTCTACTATGTCCAAATATTAAACACAAGAGAAACTATTTTAAACACTCTCAACACAAGTGTCCATGAATATATTTGTGTTTATGTGAGTAAAGTTTAGATATTTGGGCATAGTTATTGATTAACAGTATTTAATTGGAGGGGGGACCTGTTACAAACCAGATGGTTGTTCCAGAAGAGGGTTTTGTTTTTAATCTATCTTCTAACTGGCTGATTGTTCTTTCAGGTTTCTGACAAAAACCAGTGGAGTGAACTAGTAGAAGAGTTTAACTTCCCAAGGAGTTGTTCCAACGCTGGGTTTGCTTTAAAACAGTACTACCTTCGGTGAGTAGCATGGCCATTCAGCTTCTACTCCTCTCAGGTGAAGCATGTGGGAAGTGTTTACAAATGTGAAGTTGCAGTCAGCAGGATTTCTCTGCTCCGAAGCAGCAGCAGTGCAATGCTTTGGACTGGCAAACCGGGATGCGTGCATTTAGATCACGGCGCAGCCTGCAATTTCTCATTTGCCTTCAGGAAACCTTGATTTGTCTAAGGTAGTTGTATACGATTGGGGTTGTTCACCCTGCAAGAGGTGTTTTCTTTAAGGGCTTTGTCATTAGTCAGTGTTTCCCCTTGAATTTGTTTTTCATGCCAGGTGGTAATCTCCAAACCACCACCTCAAATCCCAAGGTTCATTGTGTGGGGGAAAAATGTGCATTCAGAAATGCTAAAGCTTCGTGATGTGCCTATTATCCTAAAAAGCTTCATCATTGGTAGATTAAATAACAGAAAAATACACGTGTTTTTCATACTGAAGAATACCTAAAGTCTAGCATCATGTAATATCACATCCCTCACACCACCAACTGCATGGATGCAAACAGTATATTTGGGTGTAAGCAAAATTTAATGTGCATATTTGTTGGACCCCCCCCCCAGTCATCACTGACAGATTTCTGGGTGCATGTACACCCACTTCTTTATTTTATTTCTTTATTTTTCTCCAAAGTTTAAGTTCAGGCATGCTGCTAAAGCATGTCCACACAAAATGAGGCCAGGCCAAATGTGGCCCATAGACCATAAATTAGTGGTTCACATTCATGTGTTGCACAGCGGTTGGCTTCACAAGTTGCTGTCTGACAAAACATTACAGAAAACGCAAAGTTTATTATTACTGTTGCACTTTGCATTTAGCTACACAAATGTCTCATATGAAACAGAAGTTACTGAGTGCAAGTTTGAACAGCACCATCAGTTTGTGCGACTGGTGAGGGAGCATTTCATGAAAAATATATTACAGGAGAGATGAGGTGGAGGGCAATGTCTGACTTTTGTTATATCGATAGGAATCAAAAATCTGAGGGGTTGATGATAGTCTGACACCTTCAATTGAAAGCACTGACTGCTAACTTTAATTGAAGAGGACAGTGGCAGGAGTTTTTAATGTCATGCAGCTGTCAGCTGACCAATGATGAGATTTAAAAAAAAAAAAAAAAAATTAAGCAGATTAGCACACTGGCCAATAACTATAAAAATGAGAGAATACCACTGTAAAAGCACTGGATGTGCTGAATTGATTGACATCAAAATTAGTAGGTATTTAGTAGCATTTGTTTGCTTGTTAAAACATTTTTTACCTGGCAGAGGTGCCCAATAGCCTAGTGGGCCGCTAGGCCTGTAATATAGAGGATATGCTATAGTCGTTCTTTTCCACATAACTGATTGTTGTCAATTTGGCTGCTCTCGCTTTTTTGTTTTTGTTGTTGTTGTTTGTTCGGGGTCGCCACAGTAAAAGTATTAATTTGGGGGGTGGGGGGATATTCCATGGCAAATATAGTGAGTTTTACGCCATGACCTCTTACAGGTGGTATGAAGGACATGCGTGTAATCATGTGTTAATCTTGATTTTCATACTACATTCGATGGAAAGTGGAAATTCTGAGCTTGCAACTCGCAAACTAGGAAAATTACATCCCATTGACTAATTTTGTCAATCTGAGTAAAAGTGTTGTTAAAAAAATCTCAGTATTGACAACTGACAGAGTAGACCTGGGAGTGGAGTCTTACCTGGCTATTAGATGTACAACAAAACCTTTGTGTGAAGTACGTCTATATTGTTTCCTGATTTCTACTTATTTGGATCTGTGGCTGTATGTCCATATTGTTTCCTGATTTCTACTTATTTGGATGTGTGGTTGTCTGTGTTGATTAGCAGTGTTGTCATCACTGTTTTTGTTGTTCGGTGTTTTGTTTTTTCCTGTCAAGTTGAAACTCTCCCATGTTTCTTTGGTGCCACAATGGTAACACTAATATATGTAGCCTAGCAGTGTTTTTTGACCCTCGATTGACATGCCTTTCAACAGTTGGACCCCGCCCCCTGGCCAGTGTGTCTTGTGTGTCTTGTTGCTGTATTTTAATCCAGTGGTTCTCAAACCAATATTAAAGATTACCTAACCTACACATTTTTCATCTTTCCCTATCTGCCATTAGCTCATTCAGGTGTACAACCAATCGTGTATCAGCAGGCACCTAAATGAGCTCATCAGCTGGTAGTGGATGAGTAAGAGATGCAAAATGTGTAGATGAGGTGGTCCTTGAGGACTGGTTGGAAAATTATATTGCTGCCAAAGACCATATGTTTTATGACTTGAATGGTTTTAAAAAAAATGGACTGCACCTTTTTAAATTAGTTCTGTCTGATATGGCACCAATAACTGAGCAAATCTATTTGCTCCCACCATGATTCTAGTGTAAATGTTGCCCTCTTCAACAGTTTGTGGTTTTGGAGTTGCTGCTTTATCTTTACTTCCTTTCTGTTTCCCCCCCGCTCCTCCTATCACTAGCACCTGTCTGCATTGGAGAAAGTCTTGTAACCTTTCATAGATGTTTTCCAGGGAACTTCAGGTCACCATGTTATATCAAGGAGCAGAACCTACTTTGGCTTTTGGCGTTGGGAGTTCCAACTGTACTAGTGGTTACTTTGATTTCTGAGTGATGAGACTTGTAGCTCATTAAAACTTCGCAAATCACCACATTTGACTTGAAAGGGGAAGCCGGTCAGGCACTTGCAGCCTTGCAGGAACGGTGAGGATTTTAGTTACAACAGCGACAAATCAATACTACCCTCTGCATATTTTCAGTGCTTGAATGGAGGGATTGCACACACAGGAGATCATGTAATTTGGCGTAATTGTCTGCTTGGAAAACTGGGCAGATGACAAGGCAGTGATTTCGGCCTGTTTGTGTGTAAGTACCTCTAAAGCTAGGGTGCTGGGTTTTTCTTATCTAATGTACGTGGGAACTCATCCTCATGGGTTCAGCACAACAGCAACATGAGGAAGTCTGTTTTGTCTTTGTATCACAGCTTTTCAGTGTGCTTGAAGTTGCTCTCACACAAAACACAAATAAGCCAACAACTGTTATCTTAAGGTCAAACTGATTTGGAAGTACTAGGAATGATAGATACCTTGTTCTGCATATGAGAAGATGCTGAGCTGATATTGATTGTATAATTGCTGTCTTATAATTTAGGAATCATTGAATGTTAAGCATGTACTGCCTTTTAATTATGTAACATTTGAGATGTACGTTTCATTAAATGTCATTCAGCAGTCTTTGCTGCAGCTTGCATTATATCTGTTGTCTTGTAGCAACTAAGTCCAGAGCCAAGAAATTGGTTTCAATCTTCTTGTCAATAGTGGTATTCAGTTGAAAAACCTGGCAGATATAATTCTGTTTAGTAATTTATGGTGTAGTGGGTCCTATATGATATGAATGGAAGTGCATCTCACCCTTTTTAGTCTGCCATTTGATTAAAATGCAAAAGGCAAGTTCAATGAAATACTGTGGAGAAAATGTGCTTATTTCATGGAGGCATGATCTGTGGAGAGGTATGTTGTTCCTAAGTGTGTCTGAAGTATGGTGTTTGTACTTCATATATTTGAATATTTCTATACCAATTATTATTTTTTTTTTTTTTAGGGCTGAAACCATTAGTCGAGTAACTTGAATAATTCGATTACAAAAAATGTTCAAGGCAAATTCAGTGCGTTCGTTTAATGTTGTAGTACATATACCAGGCCGGTGTGTCGTGCTGCAACGTCCCCAGAAAAACCCCCCACAGAAGACTACTAGAGCATAACAGCTAATTAAATTAGCAACAATAGCTACACCTTTCCAATGTGACACACAGAGTAAATAATAGCCTTTTAAGAGAAAGACGGTCCACATTGATTATCTGAAATAGACCTACTGTGCATTTAAAGCGAAGCAGTGTGTTTGTGTATTTTTTTAAAAACATGCGATCCGCTCTACGTGGGGAGTGACTATTTGCCCGGCGGCCGGCTGCTGTCTCTGTGCCCGGTGTGAGGGGAGCCCCTCAGACAGCTACAGCTCCATTCCTGGCCACACAGTTTCTGAAAGAAGATCCTCTCAGCAAAAGTCCACTCTTTCAACTGTTTTGCTCAGACTTGCACTGAGTGTTTGACTTTTTAATTTTTGCTCTTTTGAGCAACACCATGCTTCACAAACAATGTAACTTAAATAAAATAAAATAAAAAAAAAACTGACTGTAAGGCTTGCATGTTCAACCTTCAGCCGAAATGCATCTATTGAATCGGAGCGAAAGCGTGATTTTTAAAAAAATCACGCAGGGACCCTGTCCACCAACATAAAAAAAATTAAAAAAATGGTTAATAAAACAAAACAGACGCATCCCATCGCCATTTCAGCAAAATGTCGAGACTTTGGCCATTGCTTAGTAGGGAGAGCCCTGGACTATTGATGATGTTTAAAAATGCAAAAGTACTTTTATCCAATTACTCAATCACCAGAATAATCGATAGAATACTCGATTACTAAAATAATCGATAGCTGCAGCCCCACTATTTTTATAAAGAGTATAATGTAGTGACTAGTGAACATATTATGACGTAAAAGTTCCAGTATCATTTGGGTAATACTGATCATTGCCAACCATTTCCTCAAAATATGAAGTAGTTGTGGAGCAGTGCAGCCTGACCTGGTATCAGTCATGATGAACTGTATTTGGGTTTCCCCTGTTGACTCATGTAGTGCTTATGAGACCTAATCAGTGGCTGTTACCTGTTAAACTTTAAAAACTTTATATTTACATGTCTTACTGTGTGTGTGTGTGTGTGTGTGTGTGTGTGTGTGTGTGTGTGTGTGGAAAGAGTTAATGTGGACATGGATCAGAGTACTGTTGCAGGAATACAGAGGTCAAAACAAATGTTTTCTGCAGGGAAAACAGAGTTTGAATTAGTGTTTTTTTTTTGTTTTTTTTTGGGATGCAATACTATCTTGTGGTGGTGAGCTATATGACTGAAAATTTGTATCACAGTACTTTATGCTGTATGGGTGTGTGGCCTGTGCTGCTGTCAGTATCAGGGGTGAATGGAATATTAATTTAATCATGTGTAATCGCTCACCTCAGTTTCTTCGTACTCCATTGCACTTTGTTGTTTATTCCACTGTACTGACAAACCTCCCCAAGCTAACGTCTTTATGCTACTTGCTTAGCTGTGCTTTAAGAATATTGTGATGCTAATCCTTTTTTACTTTTACATAAGTAACACTTTCAATACAGTAGTGTAATACACCAACAGATTTGTTGACTGCTATAAACTTGCAAGAACAAGAGGCTGACATTAGTTTAAAATGCAGTTTATGCAGTAGTATTCTGTATCTGTTGTCGTACACTGATAATGATATTCTTTGGATTAGTGATTAACTTCAGTGGATTCAGTAATGTTTAACATTATGGTGTTTTGAATGCGCTCAATGTAGCGGTGTCATTCTAGTGCTGACTGACACGAGACGCTTTGAAAACATATATATACAGGTATTTTTGGCTTGTTTTGAAACTATGGAAGCCAGCGACCGTGTCCATAGTTCAGTTGAAACCCTGGTAATTAATTGTATTCAAATGCAACACAAAGAAGAGAGACTCCTGTTCTGACCCTTCAAAATAAAAGTTGTAAACATACGCTGCCACTGACCTGCAAGAACTTGCATCAGTTCCAAAGATTTTCTTTGGAAGCAACTCTATAAAGTAGCTTGCAATATCCATGAGGCTGGTTTTGTGGGGTGGTTGGCAGACAGTCAGTCACATCCAAGAACCTTTGCACCCAAGCATTGGTTCCCAGCCTTAGTCCTCAGAGACCCCTTAACTGTCACATTTTTACCCAAGGCCATCAAAATATGGCCATCGGGTATTGCAAAGACGTATTGCAATGTAAGTCCATTCCTATTACTGCCGGAGTCTTCAAATTCACAGGGAACATTCTTGAGACACAGACTTTGGACAAGTTCAAAGATTGCTAACCTTGACCTTTTTTAAGAGGTTAAAATGTCACTTTGTTTCATATTTTATGCTATGATTCATGCAAATCATTTTATTTTTTTTCAGGCACTGGGGTGACAGCCAGTCAGCATAGAGCGGCACTGTGATATCACTGGCTGGTCTCTCTCTGGCGCTCCAAAACCATTTTGTTTGTGTAAATATAACAAGTTTCACAAATACCATGTAATGGCGAGAAATAGACTTGTAAAACTGAAAATGCTGTTTTTGTAACTTGATAGCACCTCTGGAGTGATTTGTAAGACATCTCGCGGACGTCAGCGTGCACGCTAACTTCCACTCTTGTCAAAAGCTCACCTATGCGCACACGCACGCCCTCCATGCCGTTAAAACATAAAAATATTGTTTATGATTGATTGAAGGTGTTTATACTACAACATCAATATAAACGTACCGATGTGAATGTCCACACACACTAAAGCATAAACACTTATTTCCATTGTAGTCTTTGTGAAATTATCACGTGACAAAATAGAGGGGCTTGATTGAACATGTACAAATTGTACATAACGCTTTCGGATCTTAATAACTAATATAAATAACAATAAATGTATAATAAATTATATATACTTTGCACTGGGATACCAGTTAAACAACTGCAAATTATGAAGAAGACAATGCTCATACGGCCGAGGGTATTTTAGCATTGCACTATATTCTAACTTGTATAAGTAAATATTATACATGTTAAGAATTATGATGATGTGTGTGTAGATATGGGTTCTCAACTATAAGTGCAGATCGACATCGGTATAAGTTTTAGACATGCAGGTTATAGTCCAACAAAGCTTTTGTGACACTGAATTATATTTTCACCACATCAAGAGTGTTGACATGCTGCCATGCACAGGTTGTATATTACCTGTAGTGTGTATAAAAATAGACCTGAGTTGCTGTTGTCAAGAATGACAGACAAGTACATGTCAAAGTTGTGAAAAAGTTAAGGACATCTTGCTTGGTTTATATGTGGTTGTCATCCGCTGCATTTCCCTGTTCTGCTGCAGTCACTCGTCTAGTTGGTGGTGGTAGTGCACCTTAGTTAGCCAAAATCCAGTAGTGGTGATGGTGGAGAGCTGCGATTCGAAGTAGAGGTCGATCCAGAGTCATTACAGACTGAAACTGTTGTTGCTCTACTAACTGTAAAAATCTTGTTTATATCCTTTCCCCATGACAGCTGTGTACACCTGCTTTTGTTGTCACACTAATGAAGATGGGCTTCCTTCTGCCCACAGCACTGTTGATTCTCGTTAAACTCCTGCAAGCTGTAATGATATAAAATGAATGGGGGCTACATCAGTCCTTCATTTTCATTTGTCCATCTTTGTCACATATATAATTTGCTTTGAATGTGAAGTGTTTCAAAGTTACTTCCAGACAAAACTTGCTGGTGTTTCTGGACTTGAGAAAGAACAGTTTTGCATGTGAGGAGTCTGGGTATCTGGGATTGCAGTTGTACTGGAATAAGACTAAAGGAGGAAATGTACCTTATAAGTTGCACCATAGTATGTTATACCTGTTTTTAATGTCTCTTGAAAAAGAAAAACGCACGTCACGTTGGAGTATACATTGCACCTTTTTTCTGTATTATCAACTCTTCAATTTGGAATTTTATACATTATTGCAGTGTACTTTTTATTATTGGCATTTACTCTTTAATTATTATTAGTTTATGGTTTGCTCCTGGGAAAGTGGCCTTCCAAACTAATAATTCTTGCAAATAAATTGGCTTCACACAGGCGTCTTCTAACTGTCACAGCACTTACAGGTAACTCCAGACTGTCTTTGATCATCCTGGAGCTGATCAATGGGTGAGCCTTTGCCATTCTGGTTATTCTTCTATCCATTTTGATGGTTGTTTTCCGTTTTGTTCCACGCGTCTCTGTTTTTTTTTTTTTTTTTTTTTATCAATTTTAAAGCATTGGAGATCATTGTAGATGAACAGCCTATAATTTTTTGCACCTGTGTATAAGTTTTCCCCTCTCCAATCAACTCTTTAATCAAACTACGCTGTTCTTCCGAACAATGTCTTGAACATCCTATTTTCCTCAGGCTTTCAAAGAGAAAAGCATGTTCAACAGGTGCTGGCTTCATCCTTAAATAGGGGACACCTGATTCACACCTGTTTGTTCCACAAAATTGACGAACTCACTGACTGAATGCCACACTACTATTATTGTGAACACCCCCTTTTCTACTTTTTTTTTTTTACTAATAGCCCAATTTCATAGCGTTAAGAGTGTGCATATCATGAATGCTTGGTCTTGTTGGATTTGTGAGAATCTACTGAATCTACTGGTACCTTGTTTCCCATGTAACAAGAAATATACTCAACCTGGATTAATCTTTTTAGTCACATAGCACTACTATTATTCTGAACACTACTGTACCTGCGATCTAGTTTTTTCAGTCATCACCCAAGCCTTATGACCATGAGTGACCAGTAGATCGAGAGCTTCGCGTTTTGGCTCAACTCCCTTTTTGTCCCAACAGTACGGTAGAGTGAATGCAATACAGTCCCTGCTGCGCCGATTCTCTGGCCAATCTCATGCTCCATTGTTCCCTCACTTGTGAACAAGACCCCGATGTAATTGAACTCCTTCACTTGGGGCAAAACCTCATTCCCTACCTGGAGTAGGCAGTCCATTGGTTTCCTGCTGAGAACCATGGCCTCAGATTTAGAAGTGCTGATCCTCATCCCAACCGCTCCACTTTCTGCTTCAAACCTACCCCTTGCGGGCTGGAGGTCACAGGTTGATGATGCCAGCAGGACCACATCATCTCCAAAAAGTAGTGACGAGACCCTGAGCCCACCAAACTGAAGACCCTCTTTCCTCTGACTGTGCCTCGATGTCCGATCCATGAATAACTAGGTAACTAGGCGCAGCCTCGGCAGAGGCCAATCCCCACCGGAACCCCTACTCAGCCCCCCCCCCCACACACACACACAGTAAATTATTGAGCCAATTCAAGCAATGAATGACAAATGCATATACTATGACCAACCTGATGCTCAGAAGGTGTGAATCGTCTGGTGTCGTATCGTGGCAGATACAATGTCTGGCACCAATAATTACAGGCATGAAGTAGTGTGTCATGTCAATTCATACTTAGCTAAGATTGAAAAATTGCTCGAGCTTTGGTTTTATTGTTCCCACCTTTAATAATATTAGTAATTGTTAAATTGAACAGTCGCGTTTGTGATCACACAAAATGTGGCCGCATCTGAGTCCAGTTGGACTGCAAGCCATACCACATCTAAATTGGGCTGGTCATGTTCCAGAGCGATTACACTAGTCAAACAAACTAGACTTTGCGAGCATAACGTGATTGGGTGTGATCCAGAGTGCCTAATTTGAGTTTACCCCAAGATCCAGGCTTCCAGTAATTTCTTGGTCTTAGCTATCATAAGCGTTTCTTTATGTAGTAAAAGGGTCTAAATGCAGAGACATTAATTTATCTCTGCATGGGCATTTATGTAGGCCTGAGAGATAAGATACCTATTTCAGTAGATGTCAATAAAATTTAGTAGTTTCACTCAAATGCATTAAACAACAATTCCAGGAAAACAATCATGAATATACAAGCTCGATTGCATGAACAAGCCTCAAGTTTGCTCCATCCCTGCCTCATGAACATCCCATCATTCATTCATTTTCTGCCGCTTATCCGGGTCCAGGTCATGGTGGCAGCAGACCAAGCAGCTCTTCCCATGCTTCCTATCCTCTGCCAAGCCTTGTAATTCTTCCCTTTGGGTTCCCGAGGTGTTCCCAAGGCACTCCCTCCAGCCTGTCCTGGATTTTCTCAGGGGCCTCCTTCCATTTGGACATGCCTGGAAGACTTCCCTAGGGAGACGAGCAGGGGGCATCCTCAGCATATGCCCAAACCGCCTCAGCTGGCTCCTTTCTATTCGAAGAAGCAGCGGCTCTTCTTAGAGTCCCTAATGGATAGTTGTGCGTCTCACATTGTCCAGGAGTGTAAACCCAGATACCAGACGGACGAATCTCATTTCATAGGCAAGTGCCTGGTGGCCGTGTCTTGACCGTGGTTAAAAAAAACATAGTGTCACCTCCATGTGAGCTCACCACCCGCAAAGAGATTGTACAGGTTCTGGTGATCCCTTCTACGGGCAGTGGACGGGGCAAATGCCCACACAGACTGGCAGCCTATCATATCCCTGGTTAATAGATGGTTAGGTTGCCCCATGTGACACAATCGCATAGTTTCAGTTAGTGCTTATAATATGTGACCTTGGGCTTATCTTTCAAGTCGCTTAAAAAAATCATGGGTTGGGTTTTTATGGACTTATTTTAAAATGCACATTTGATAGGAAAATCTGACAAACCTGCTTTGATTTTAGATGCTACTGTTATTAATATGAACTATAATAATCACTGTAATTGCTATAGGACAACCTTCTTGTACAAACTCAGATGTTCACAGTTCTCTAGGGAATTCTCGTGCTTTGTTGCTCGAGGACTTGTTCAGCTGTGCCGTGGCAGTAATCTAAGTTTTTGCCTTGTCAGTATTAATGTATTGAAGCTTGATCAGATTTGACCTTTTATGCCTTTGAACAGAAAGCAGCTAAAATGATAATCTGATGTCAAACAATTTTTGTTTTTAAATTCACCTTTTTCATGTAGAGCAGAAGGCTCTGTTGGTTGTTGAACTACCAATAGATCAGGGTTCGATCCCAGCCTTTGCTGTGGAAGCATCTTCTGATAAACTGGCGACCCTTCCAGACGGAGTTGTAAACTCTTACCTGCTTCAGACTACTTGGCTCGTTGGGCCGCGATGCCTGTGTAGGACTTGCTTCTTTTTAATATTGATCTTCTGCTAACATGAGAGTAGAGTAGTTACTCTTCCGTTTGTTTACTTATTCAAACTTTTCAAGCCTGAAATTTTTCATGACACCAGAAATGAGACAGCTGCCAAGTTGTCATGTTACTTATTTCCCCACTCCTGGACATGAAAGGACTATAATATTTCAGATTTGATTTAGCCTTGTCTTGGACTTATTATTTTTTATATACATATTCTGTGTCCCTCCATATAATTGCTGTGTGGGTTTCCACAACAAAGGTGGAACCTTCAGGCAGCAGAGAAGCAGAAGGTTAAATGCTGCTACTTGTGAATTTTCTTTCATCTAACTCTGTCTCTTTCACCGGTTTTTTATTCATTCTAAAATAAAATACGGTGCATTTTATTGCATATCGTCATGCTGTGATATTGCAACTTTTTTTTTCTCTCTCTGCTGCAAAATGATAAATGAAAACATTTTAACTGCTGCCCATTCCTGCACCACAAATTCATTTCAATACTGCTTGCTGCCTGGTGGTGGTGGGTGTTAATTTTCACACCCAGTTATGAGGTTATTCAGGTTGGCATCATGCTGTTAGTCCCTCCGTACTTGCTGTGTAAAGTCGATAGTGTCTCCTGCTCCACTGAAACATCTGGACGAAGTGGCCTTTGATCTGGAATGCATTAACCATGTTTTTATTCCCCCACTCCGTCTGAGCTGCTGCTGCTCAGATTTTAGAGACACTCTGAAGAAGACGCGCTGTGGATAAAAGCAGTGGCTGTGCACTAGTTGGCCCACTTTATTATACAGGATAATAAGAGACTGTTAAGCAGGAGAGAGAAACTTGCAGTCACAGATAGCTTCTGAGGATTTGTGTCTTTTGGTCTGTCTGTAATATGACCTGCACTTCAGCAGTGTTGGCCAAATGGTCACCACCAAAAGCCTTATCTCCTTCCCTCAGTTTCTTTGCTGGCCAACACTTTGACAGATCTGCCTTGTATTTCACAGGGGCA
Source organism: Thalassophryne amazonica (assembly GCF_902500255.1). Lineage (NCBI taxonomy): Eukaryota > Metazoa > Chordata > Actinopteri > Batrachoidiformes > Batrachoididae > Thalassophryne > Thalassophryne amazonica. Next base: position 15,120,323 of record NC_047124.1, read on the forward strand.
CTAGATGTTTTTTATCTTCATTCACTGGCTGAGGGTTTTTGCCATGCATGTGATATGCACCCAGCATTCTGGGCATTGGCACCAGTATCCACTCAACGGTTTGGAAATTCCTCTTTTTGGGTAGAATGTGTGACCCACCCACAAAAATCCTCAGTCTGGTTTATTGGGTGTCTGTTGTTCTAGGTCAGTGGTTCCCAAAGTGGGCCGTGCGCCCCTCTGGGGTGGCGCGACAAGGCTAAATATAAACAATATACTTTGTGTTGGACAGCTAGCAAACCATGGCAAATGTCAGCAGACCTCCAGGGAGGGCAATAATGACACCGCAACAGACAATACTAAAGCAAAGTCAAGAAAATATGACGATTCATATCTCGCCCTCGGCTTCACATGTACAACGGTGGGTAATGAAGAGAGACCACAGTGTGTGCTGTGCCTCAAAGTGCTAGCTTGGGACAGCATGAAGCCAAACAAGCTAAAGCGTCACTTAGAGACCTTACATCCTGCACACACACAGAAGCCTGTGGAGTTCTTCAGGAAAAAAAACTTCTCAGCTGTCGTGCACAACAGAATACGTTTACAAACGCAGCTGTTTCTACATCAAATGCGCAACTTGCCTCTTATAAAGTAGCCTACAGAGTTGCAAAATGTAAAAAACCACACACCATCGCTGAGGAATTGATACTGCCTGCAGCTATTGATATGGTTTCCACGATGATTGATGAAAACACTGCCAATAAACTAAAGACTTTACCTCTATCAAACAATACCATTGCAAGGCGCATCTATGACATGTCAAAAGATATGGAGCAGCTCAATGACAAGTTACGAGACAACCGTTTTGCTCTGCAGGTGGACGAAGCCACGGACAGCAACAAGGACTGTTTATTAATAACTTATGTCAGATTCATCGATAGTGAGGATTTGAGGGAAGATTTGCTTTTCTGTAAACCTGTAGAAAACAGGGCCACTGCGGATAAGTTGTTTAACATCATTGACACTTACTTGAAAGATGCTGATTTAAAATGGGAGGACTGTGTGGGAATCTGCACAGACGGCGCTCAAGCAATGGCTGGGAGACGGGGAGGGCTGCAGGCGCTCATCAAGCGCGTCTCCCCAGACGTGCAGTGGACGCACTGCATGATACACCGAGAGGCGCTCGCTTCCAAACAGCTGAGTCCTGAGCTGAATGATATTATGACCGACGTTATTGCTACGGTAAACTTCATCAAAACACGACCTGCCAAAGCCCGGATTTTCTCTGCCTTGTGTGATGAGATGGGCTCCGACCACACAGCTGTACTGTTCCACAGCGAGTCCAGGTGGCTGTCACGGGGGAAGGTTTTGTCCAGGGTGTTTGAATTGCGGGATGAGATCAAAATCTTCCTGGAGGAGGAGGGTAATGAGCTTGCCCACAAGTTTAAAGATAACTTCCTCATGAAGCTTGCATACCTGAGTGACATGTTTCAAAAACTTAATGAACTTAATCTGCAGATGCAGGGCACTAAGACACACCTCCCACAGCTGGCAAATAAAATCACATCATTCACAAGAAAATTAGGGATGTGGGAGCAGCGAGTTAAGGGGGGGAATATAGACTCATTTGAAAGCTTGAAGTCATTCATTGATTCAAACAAGCTGCAGAACAGTGATCCCATGCGTGAAAAATCACATCTCTGCCCTTAAAACACAATTCCAAAAGTATTTTCCAGTGCAAGATTCATCAAAATATGACTGGATCAGAGACCCCTTCAGTGCAACTCCAGCTGATGACTTTAGCACAGCAGAGGAAGAGCAGTTCATTGATGTCACCTCAGATTCAAGGATGCGACTGGAGTTCAAGTCCAAGACATTGTCTGCATTTTGGATTGGAGTGGAGAAGGGGTACCCACTGCTGGGCAGGAGAGCCTTGACCACACTCCTCCCTTTTGCCACATCCTACCTGTGTGAGATAGGTTTTTCTGCTGTTGCCTCCATCAAGACAAAGTACAGATCAAAACTGGACATTGAAAATGAACTGAGAGTGGCTGTCTCACAGCTGCACCCAAGACTGGGGAAGATCTGTGACACAAAACAAGCCCACTGTAGCCACTGACTTATTGCAGGGCTGGAAGAAAACATATTCAAGATGTTCAATGTTTTATTCACAGGGAAATGTTCATCCTCAGACATTCAGAATAAAAAAAAAACAGTTAATCTGTGGTTGTTGTTATTTCTACAAAAGTTCAAAGTTTCATTGAGGTTTATTCTATATAAACAATAGCAGTTTGTGACTGAGTGTGTTTGTCATACATTTACATGTTGATGTGTATGGTCAGGGGTAGGGGGGGCCTGAGACAATTTTGATTGGCCAAAGGGGGGCCTGGCAGAAAAGTTTGGGAACCACTGTTCTAGGTGATGCATAATCTAAACTTTCACCCCAGCATGTCGCGTCTTTTAATGATATTCTCCAAATGGCCCTGTATTGGGCAAAGCTCAGAGCTGACCTGAAAACCACGTTTATGTTTAGTGAACAAGTGAAATTGCACAGAGTAGCTGAAAGTGGGATGGATCACTTTGAAATGCACGCTCGCACCCAAGCCGTGAAAGTGATCGGACAGTTGCTTCAAATGACCGCTCGAAGGCACGTTTATGAGAAAACACAAGTTGGTTACACTTGTGGTTCGAAATCAGCAAAGTTTGTACACGGCCATAAAATAAAGCTTGGGAATGTAACCATAATTAACCCATTCTTGTTGTAAAATGGTTCATTCCAGTTTCATTATTTAAAAATTGTCAATTCAGATTTCATTCTGCCTAATTCATGAACAGTAATAACTAGGGATGGGTATTGATAAGATTTTATCTATCGATCCGATTCCCTTATCAATACCTCTTGTGAATTTTATGTCTACTAAAAGTAGGCTTTACAGGTTTTCTATGTCAACATTTTGAGTCTTAAAGTAAATAAACATGAATTTGGTCACTGGATCCTTGATCTCTGAACAGAAATAGAAATAAACTAAATCTGTAGTAATTGTCAAAAGCATTTCTTTTCCAATATTAATGACACAGATGTACCTTCATAGCCTCTTGGCTGAGCTCTTGCAGCCGGCTGCGCTACACATCAGGATGTAATTCAGAAAAACGCAGGGTGTCTCCTTTTGGGGAAAAAAACACAGTTTTGGTTGGTTGTGGTTTGTTGTTTGTATTATAACGTTTGGAAAGAGGTGTCATTTGATTTACAATTTAAAAAAAAAAAAAAAAAAAAAAAAAAAAAAAAAAAAAAAATTATTAATTCCGACAGAAATCTGCATGGCTTTTGAGCTGTGCACTTAGTCCCACAAAACAGAGGATATTATTATTTCCTTTACTTGATGGACAACATCAGTTTATGCAATGGCTGGTGCTCACACCAGAGAACCATCGCGTAAAACTCCGGTGTAGAATGAAGGACCATTATCGTTTTTTGCCCGAAAGAATTGCAGACCTGCCTTCTAAAAACCAGCGAACAGTGGGTTGACGCACTGCTTCACTATTTCAAGCAGACCCGCTGCATGCAACATAGAGAGATAATTTTCTCGATTAAACAACCTCAAAACTAGTGGCCGCGCCAGTGTCCCGAATTGAAGGACCGATAAGGGAATCGTTAAGCAAAAAGGCTATTTATGTCTGCGGGTCGAATCATTTCTTAACGATACTTTAACTGAACCGGTATTCGATACCCTAGTAACAACACTATCATAGTCATTTGGCGACACATGGGAAAAAAACAAACAAACAAAAAAATCTAAATTGAACTAGTTATTGCACATATAAGCAAAATTCTTTGTGCACAGGATGGACTTATAAGTTTGAGTTAAACCAGTTATGGTCACTGATTCATCAACTTTCAACGTGCAACACTTATCCGGAAGAACTGTGACTTTTGGATTGGGAAAAATATATTTTTTTGTAATTACAGCAACTGTAAGTTTCATGATGTTTTAACTGTCACAGCTTTTGACTAATGCAAACTTTTTTCCTTTTTTTTCCCCCTTTTTTTTTTTTTTTTTTTTTTTTTTTTTTTTTTAAGGGTCCTTTCTAGTATTCTTATATGGAATCAATGCCAGTGATGAAAATACATAATTTGAAATGTGTAAAATCTTCAAGTCAAAGTTTGAGGCTTAATTTATTTATTTTAATATAAGCATCAAATCCATCATCAGAGGCAACCTGTCATTGGCTGTTTGATGTCTTAATTTGAGTTTTTTTTTTTTTTTTTTTTTTTTCTGCAACCAGCACTTGATTATTTAGATGACATAACCTGACTTTCAGTGTGATGAACATTGTTTTAGTGACTTAAAGAAAGTAATCTCTTGTTGTTGCTCCTGCCAAACATACAGTATCTATCTGCGCTGACTTGAAGTTGTTTTTGATAATTAATAGTTTGTGCTGTAAATGAAGCAGCTTCTGGTGACTTTGACCTGCTATCACTCTGTGGTCTTGTGACTTATTGGCAAAGCAAACCACCCTCATCCTGTGTGGGAGAGTCAACTCCCAAGTCCCAGCAAATATTTTTGCCTTCACAGAAAGTGGCAGCATGTCTGTTTGCATGTCTGCCTCCACAGCCAGCAGGGGGCGATCAACTCCCACTCACCGAGGGCATTAGAGGGAGTCATGCATCTGAGTAGTAAATGGTTCTAGCAGCATGTGCACCTGTGCGAGCTGGTGATCGTAAATGACAAGTCAAATGACAGTGGTGGTTTGTGACTGCACATCTGTTAGTACTTGTTTGTTGGCAATTTCCCAATTTCTTCTCTTGCAGTTGGACAGAAAGAGACATGAAGGTTAAACAGCATCTCCCCCCAGCTAAGTGTTACAGTACAGTGGTTGTCTCTGTTGGTTAATGATTACCACGTTAGGTTTCATGAGGGATTCAAATTTTTCTTTCATGTGTGTATGAGGGTGTGGAGAAGTGCAGACACAAACCAGTGCAGTTGACACCCACCACCCTCTCGTTTTTATGGAAGAGCAGAAAAAGCTTGTGCTGAGATAGTGGTTGATGACACTGCAATTGGGACTCTGTCTCTCTCTTTCTCTCTCCTCCCCACCTACAAATGAAGGCTGAGAATATTTATAGTCTGGCATGTCAGCCAGGAGCCAGCGGACGGGGGATTACCTTATCCACAATGAACGAGCGGGCCCTCATTCAGAAGCAGGCTCTTGCTTGCTTGGTGGCTCACGACCGCACAGGCAGGGTTCACCACACATTCACCACCACTGAGGTATTTAGCTGTGCAACTGTTCTGTTTGTCTGGCATGTTTCTGCACATTACGAGATGTTGACTCTGGATTTACGTGCTCCCAGAGAATATTTCTGCAGACAAAGTAGAGTAGTGTTACATCAGTTCTACAATTTAAATAACTTAAGGGTGCTTTGAACTTGGCGAATAATCCTGGGCTAAAGGTCTGATGTGTTTTAAGTTGTGGTGAGGCAGCTGATCTCAGATTGTCATCTTCATTTTCCCACATTTGCCTTGTGAGTTTTTATAATCAGTACATGCTGGCTAGAAATGTCACTGGTTCAGTCATGTTGGAAAGTTTCTTCTGATTAGATTCCGTTACACATGCTAGCTTCTGCACAGTGTGCAGAGAAACATAATTTTCCATCTTTGTTGCCCTCTGCTAGTTCTTACAGTTTTGCTATATATTTTTTTCCCCTCCAGACTGTTATGATTGTCAAGTCAACTGAATCCCTTTTTTTATTTTTGTGAAAATGGAGGATGTGGGTCTTTACTGCTCTTTGAAGCTGGTGTTGTTGATTGACCACCTGTGGAGTGCTTCAGTAGTCTGTGTTCATCTTCATTTGCATTACTTCATCCAGTGATGCATGGAATGGTAACGACAATGGCAGAAAATGATCACAACCAGAAAATTATGCAAATTGTCATCTTCCAGGATCTGAGAAGGTTTTTTTGGTTTTTTTTTTTTTTACGCTGATCATAGGGGGACTTGCTCTGCGCTGTCTGATGGTCAATATACACTGCTGATCGTTGCATTGGATGTTATATAATATATGTTGGCTGTTTGACATGCCAACAGTATCAGCTTTGGGCAGAATTAAAAATTTGTCACTATGGACCATCCTAAAATAGATGTGCTCATAAAACAATACAGAATCATATTACCTCAATCTAGGAATAGTAGAAAAATGCTTTATTTTGATTGTCTGTCAACAGTGACACAAACTCATGTTTACATGTTTTTTTATTTTCCCACAAAAAATATTATAGAGAATTTCTCGACTACCGCCTCATTGTTGAGTCGGATTGGATTATTGAATGCGCGCTCTATTTCAAATAAAGCGTTCTCCATTAATGAGCTTTTTGTCAGGAAAAACTTGGACTTTCTTTTCCTCACAGAAACGTGGCACAGGGAAAATGAATGCATCCATTTAAATGAGCTCTGTCCTGCGGGTTGCTTAGCGGTAGGTAAGCCCCGCCTGTCGTGCGGGGAGAGGACTGGCTGCTGTGTACCGGGACTGGTAGACATGCAGACTATCGGATACGAGCCATGCCCCCTCTTTTGAGGCGCTCATGATGGAAGTTGGTTGCTCACATAAATTTTATAGTATTTTGATCTATCGACCTCCTGGCCCTGCTGGGGCTTTTCTTAAGGCTTTTACTGACTTTTTATCGTCTATAATTAGATTGGAAAAGGTCGTGATTTTAATTTCCAGATTGATGTTGATTCTTCTACTTCAGCAAGAGAGTTTATAACTATGACAGAGGCTTTTAATTTTAAACAGTATGTGTCAGGTCCCACTCACAACAAGGGTCACACGTTGGATCTGGTTTTTGCACTGGGCCTGGAAATTACCAATGTATGTGTGGAGGATGTTCTGAGTGACCATTGTTGTTTTCTTTGATTTGATGGTGCCATCTGAGCCTCGACCTGTTTCTACTAAGGCAGAAAGGAGAATTATCACAGAGACAACAGCTACGCTTTTCTGTGATAAATTCAACCCTTTATTTTTTAATAATCTCACTGAAACTGATTGTTTTATGAATAGCTTTAATAGCCACTGTGCCACTATCTTGGATCAAGTGGCACCACTCAAGGCTGATAAAGCTCCTCGTGAAAGTTTCTGCCCTTGGATAAATGATGGGATTATGACTCTAAGGAGAACATGTCACCAGATTGAACGCCTATGGAAGTCAACAAAACTGGAGGTTCACAGGCTACATTTAAGAGACTTAATATCTTCCTTAAATAAGATGATAGAGGAGGCCAGGACGAGTTATTTTAATCGCCTGATTGCCTCCAATAAAAGAAATCCTAAAGTGCTTTTTGACACAAATCAGCTCTCTTGTGTCACCTGCTGCCGTCACTCCTGTTATCTCTAAAACTAGTTGTGAGGAGTTCACGGATTTCTTTATTGATAAGGTTAGAGTTATAAAGGGCAACCTGCCTCCATGCCATGGTCCCCAGCACTGGGAACCTCCCACTCAGTGCTGGGCCTCATTTGAGCCTGTTACTGTAGAGGACATCTCAACCATCATGAATAAAGTGAAGCCCACCTCTGGTATTTTGGATGTTCTTCCGTTTAAACTGTTTGTGAATGTATTTGACTCCATCGGGCCCTACATTGCTAAAATGTTTAATATATCTTTGTCGAGTGGTGTGTTTCCCTGTTATTTTAAACATGCCATTGTGGAACCACAGTTAAAGAAAGCTGGATTGGATTCTACAGAGCACAAGAACTTTAGGCCAATATCTAAAACCCCTTTCTTGGCCAAAGTCTTGGAAAAGGTAGTCTGTGCTCAATTGAGATTGTTTTTGCAGGCTAACAACATCCATGACACTTTTCAATCTGGGTACCGTGAGTTTCATTCTACTGAAACAGCCCTGTTGAAGGTGTCTAGTGACATGATGATGGCAGCTGACACTGGCAAATGTTCTGTGCTGATTCTGTTTGATCTGTCTTCGGCGTTTGATACCGTTGACCATGGCATTCTGATAAACAGATTGCGGGATTTGGTTGGAATGTCAGGTTGTGTTTTAGAGTGGTTTACCTCTTACCTGACTGGTAGAACTTTTAGTGTGACGGTGGGCAATGCAGTGTCGGAATCTGCAGATCTTCTGTGGGGTGTGCCACAGGGATCGGTCTTGGGACCTGTTTTGTTCTCGTTGTATCTCCTTCCTCTCAGCAAGCTGATCCAGCAGTTCAGTGATGTGTCCTATCATTTGTATGCCAATGATCTGCAGCTGTACTGCTCTTTTAAGACAACTTAGCCACAGAAACTCTGCTCTCTCACAAATTGTTTGGCCAAAATTAAGGAATGGCTCACTGAGAACAGTCTGCAGTTAAATTCCAATAAGACTAAGACTCTAATTGTAGCACCAGATAGTGCTGTACCTGGAATTAAGCAGCATCTCGGTAGCCTAAGCTGCACAGTCAAAAGCAGCCTGCGTAACCTGGGTGTCATTTTGGATGGAGGGATGTCTTTGGAGCAGCACACAAATTACCTGGTTAAGAACTGTTTTTTCCAAATTCGGAACATCTCTAAGCTCCGTAAGATGGTGACGTTAAAAGAGCTTGAGATGATTGTTCATGCGCTCGTCTCATCGCGTTTGGATTATTGTAACAGTCTCTTCACCTGTCTGAATAAGGAGTTGTCCCGCCTGCAGGTTGTGCAAAATTCTGCTGCGCGCCTGCTTACCCGCACCCGCAGGAGGGACCAATATTACTCCTATTCTTAATACTTTGCATTGGCTGCCTGTCTCCTACAGGATTCATTACAAAATCCTGGTATTGACTTTGAGCTCTGCATGGACAGGCACCGGAGTACATCAGGGACCTGATCCAGCCTTATGCTTCCTCCAGAAGCCTCAGGTCGTCCAATCAGAACCTGTTGATGGTTCCTCTGACCCGTTTTAAAACTCGCGGGGACAGATCTTTTACAGTGGTGGCGCCTAGCCTCTGGAATGAGCTTCCCTGTGCCCTTCATTCTCTGGATTGTGTAGATACTTTTAGAAGGCAACTAAAGACGCATTTCTTTAAGTTAGCTTTTTAGCCTAATATTGTATTTTATTGTTTTCGTATGTTATTTTTAGATTATTTTTGTATGCCATGTGCAGCGCTTTGTGACCCTGGTCTGTGAAAGGCGCTTTATAAATAAAGCTTACTTACTTACTTACTTCTTAATAAATCATACTGTTTGGTCATGTGGATTTCAAAATGCTCTCTTCTTGGAGACTTTATTGATGACCTTCGAGTGCCATGATGTTCAAAATAGTACTTTGTACTTTTAACCATAGCATCAAGGTTAAAAGTAGACCTGCATTGAAATAAATGCAGTCAGATCTTTGGACCAAAAAATGACTTATATTTACACATAAGATCCTTCTGAATGTAGTAAAGTAAATCTGCAAACCCAGATCTGTCATTCAACAGAGAAATTTTCATTTAAAAATGACAAATTTACAGCTAAAATTTAGCCCTCCGCAAAACTGTCATCACATCTGGGACGCTGCCGACACGTCAGGGGGAAGACCCTATCCCAGCATGCATTGCGCGCGCCAACTGTAATTTGTGCGTTTACGTCAGTTTGCATCTGCACCTTTTTCTTGTCTTATACGGAAGGATCTACTTTTTTTAAAACTTCTGTCTTGTCTTGCGGCACGTTTGGTGAGTACACATTTTTTTTATTTGTGCTTGAAAATTATTTTGGGGGACTTTTTCATACGCCCGTTTAAGTGGTGTCGCATTGAAAATCTACTGTCTTTCGCTTCCGGTGTTACCGTCGCGGGGTACATAGGTGGGACCCGCAAAGAATCCAAGTCATTAAAAAGATATAAACCCCTCTCAGCGGCCACGGAGCTCTGCGGCTCTGATTACTGAGACGTGCGGCCCTGCGGAAAGTCTGTCCTTGCAGCAACAGGTGTCACCGGCCGCTCCGCATCAAAACAGCGAGCGTATTCTCTGGACTTTTGCCAAGTTGGCTGCACCTCCATTCAGTAGACAGGGACGTGGTGCCGGCTGCACAGCAGACACGGGGGCGATGTGAGTGGTCCGCTTCAGCGTTTACCGAGCACGCAGACTCAGTAAGCCCATCGGAGGCAGAGAGCGAGGCGTCGGGGAAGAACGTCGCCCGCTTTCGATGTCGCCGCTGATCTGAGCATGCAGAGCTGTATCTCACATTCATTGCAGCTTACTTTTGGATGCTGAAACCAGGATGTGTATAACAGTAACATTACTAACAGATAAAATCAATTTCAGTGTGGGATCGGACTGAAGGCAGGAGTGCCCCGTCTTCTGCCGGACGTCACTGCAATGACCCGGATGTACAGTTTTTGCCGAGGGCCAAATTTTAGCTGCAAATTTGTCATTTTTAAATGATTTCTCCACTGAATTACAAATTTGGGCTTGCACATTTACTTTACTGCATTCATAAGGGTCTTACAAATACATATCAGCTATTTCTTTCTGAGATTTGACCACATTTACGTATTTCAGTGCAGGTCTACTTTAATGCAGTCAACCCAGTTGTATGTGTCTTTATACTTCAAAGTTTCTCATTGAATTAGGCTTTTCTGAGATCCACCATTTCTTTTTTGAATTCAACGTTTTATTGAACTTTTCTTAGTCTTGATACATGGCAAATTAAACAAGTTTCTTCATACAGGAACAAGTAGTATATGCTTAAAAATTGACTCCAGTAACAGACTCCACACGTTTGTCCCAAAAATAGGCAATAAATACAAAAAACACAGTGAGTACATGATGAGATCCACTCATACCTTCACATACACATACCTGCACACACCCTCATACCTAAAATGCTTCTATGTATATCATATAGACATGTTACTGAGGTATATAGTATTGCAGAATCCCACTTGGGGAAAACACAACAGAACCAAAATCCTAGCGGGGGTCGTTATTTACCTTTATGTAATTCCAAAACCTGTCCCAAAGGGTCACCCCCTCCTCCCTGTCATCAATCATTCTACTAAGCATACATTCATAGGATGCAGTTTCAGTCATTGCACACACCCATTCTTTCACCTGTGGAATTTCTGATGCCTTCCAATGTCTAGATCCACCATTTCTTGAGTCAGAGGTACAATTAGTTTATCATCCCCACCTACATGTCAAAATTGGCCTGCATCAATTTTTTTATTTTGGTGAATTTTATTGACGGCGGTACAGCTGGTGTAAGAACTGGCATGTCCGCTAGGTGACGAGTTTGGCTGAAGTTACCCGCTTGTCATCATTGACAACCACAGATGCAAGGACGATGCTATTTATTGTGATAGAGATTGCTAAGAAGCTGAAGCCATGGTATGGGGTGAGCCCCCACCCCACCCCAAGGCGACCATGAGTGATATTTACAGCCAGTACGCATGAGGTATGCTGGACAATGGAGGTAGCTTAGACACTAAGTACAATGGTTGCAAGGTGAGTTTTTCCTCGTTCATTTCTTCTTCTGTGGCAACTCAATAGTGCCAAAAACACTCGCGTTTGGTAGTTTCAGCCGCTTGGTCTGGCCGGTGAGCTTTTTCTTCCTTCATTGGATTGTTCTGGCATTGTGTATATATTTTTGGGGATTTTAATCAAATACTATTGCAGAGCTGTGATGCTGGTTTGTAATAGTTCAAAATGGAACTTCCTTTAAAGGGGAAGTTTCATTTCCCAGCCTCAAAAATTTACTGTATTGTTTTTTCTGTTTCTAAAGAAAAGAGAAAAAAATCCGCCCTTCCTCATCACTTTTTTCTGCCGTCACGGATGATGAACTGTTTTTTTTTTTGTTTTGTTTTTTTTTTTTTAAACGGACCTTACTTGCCTTTTACTGGAAGTAGGAGCAAACACTTGTCCATGTAGCAATAAGACAGTTCTTCACTGCATGTGGGAAAGCTAACCCACTGCATGTAAAGGTAATTTCTGATATTCTAGGATCTGTCATGTAGGAATAATATAATGGCATCGTTAGTATTTGTAATTTGGTTTTTACTTCTTATTGTGACAAGTAGGGAAAAGGTGACTTAAAAATTGTCACACTTCTTCACGTTCAGAGTTTTGCCTCTTAATTCCTTCCAGGGTATCCATCTCTACCTTCTAAAGATCATCTGTACCTAGTCCTCAATGTAAATCCATATAATAAAGGAGCAGTATCAAAAATACGAGGTCTGTGAGAAAACTATCCGACCTTTTTATTTTATGCAAAAAATATATGGATTTGATTCATATGTTTTTACGTCAGCCAAGCTTGAACCTTCGTGCGCATGCTTGAGTTTCTTCACGCCTGTCGGTTGCGTCAATCGCCTGTGGGCAGGCTTTGAGTGAGCACTGGTCCACCCCTCTCGACATTTTTTTCATTGCAAGGAAATGGCGGAATGATTTGGGCTTTCTTCCATCAGAATTTTTTTCAGAAACTGTTAGAGACAGGCAGCTGGAAACCAATCGGAAAATTCAGATGGCTTTCGGTGAAAATTTTATGGGCTTCACAGAGATTAAGGAGTGTTACTAATGCTTTAAGGACGGCCCACAATGGCGCACGGCACGCCGCGCTCCGAGCCACGATCGACAGGCAGAAACCACCATTTCATTTCTAAACGGATGGCTGTGTGGATGCGGGACCATCGTGTGCAATTTCTCTGGTTATCACAAGAGCTGGACATCAGCCATTTTCCGGCAGATTTCGCTTTTAACGAGATTTTGTCATGGAAAGCCGCGCGGAGGCTTCGTGCGTCACGACGGATTCGCTGATGGAGCGAGACAAAGGAACACCTCCGTGGAGTGTCAGAGGACAAGTTGGGACAAGCCCAGCTCTCCACAATTTCTCTTATACTCACTCGACTGGTAAGCCACTGAAAGCCGAGATAAGCATGTCCCAACTTGTCCTCTGACACTCCAAAACGGAGGTGTTCTTTGTCTCGCTCCATCAGCGGCTCCGTCATCCATGACAAAATCTCTTGTTAAAAGTGAAATCTGCCGGAAAATGGCTGATGTCCAGCTCTTGTGATAACCAGAGAAATTGCAGAGAAATTTCTGCCTGTTGATCGCGGCTCGGAGCGCAGCGCGCCGTGCGCCATTGTGGGCCATCCTTAATGCGGTAGTAACACTCCTTAATAATCTCTTTGAAGCCCATAAAATTTTCACCGAAAGCCATCTGAATTTTCCAAATGGCTTCCAGCTGCCTGTCTCTAACAGTTTCTGAAAAATTCTGATGAAACAAAGCCCAATCATTCCGCCATTTCCTCGCAATGATAAAACGACGAGAGGGGTGGAGCAGTGCTCACTCAAAGCCTGCCAACGGGCGAATGACGCAACCGACAGGCGTGAAAAAACTCACGCATGTGCACGAAGGTTCAAGCTTGGCTGATGTAAAAACATATGAATCAAATCCATATATTTTTTTGCATAAAATAAAAAGGTCGGATACTTTTCTAACAGACCTCGTATATGCATTAATTCTAGATGGTTGCCCTTACACATGGGATAAAATTAAGAGGGCACGGGAAGGAGATATTGGAGAAATAATACTGGAAGAATGTTACACAGCGTAGCACATACACACATCCTCTTTCTGTATCAGACACTGCTTGATTCAGTTTAAGGTAGTCCATAGATTACATTTCTGTAACGATAGACTGTCTAAATTATACCCTAATGTTGCACCAAACTACCCTAGATGTCAACACTCTCCTGTTTCTCTTGGACACATGTTTTGGTCATGTCCATCTTTGAATGGTTTCTTGTCTTCAATCTTTCAATCACTTTCAGTCGTACACATTGCAACCTGTCCCCTTGACAGCTATTTTTGGAGTAGTCAGTGATGAGTTTGAATTGTCCCGCTTTCACAAAAATGCAATTGCTTTTGCATAATTACATGCTCGCCGTCTTATAATGCTGAACTGGAAGAGGAAGAACCCTCCTTCCTATGTGCATTGGGTTAGAGGGGTGATGTTGGAACTAGCACTGGAAAACAAATTAGGTATACAGTACGCAGGTTGGAGGACAAATATGCCAGAACCTGGTCACCGTTCATAGCTCATATCAAGAGCCTGTCTTATACTTGACTCTTAGTTGATGCTTAGAAATGTATTTTTTGATATTTCTTTTTTTTATTATTATTATTGGCTGCTGGCTTAGTCATTTTAATGTCCGTATCCTGACTGTTTTGGCACTGTTTTTCTTACAATGTGTTTATTCATTTAGTATTACTTTTTTAAATCTTTTTTATGTCGGAGGTCCAGAATGTTGGTGTTATATCTGAGTTACGCAGATTGTTTAATTTTTATTTATTTATTGTAATTTATTTTTTTCTTGCTGTTGACTGTTTTTTGTGTGTGAGGGTTTGTGGGGATGCCACCTAGATTGGGGGGTGGGGTATTGTGGGTGTGTTTTCGGTGTGGAAAAATGATAAAATTGTAAAAAAAAAAAAAAAAAATTTGTCACACTCCTCCAGTACATGATGCTCTCTCAGCCATTGTTCATTGAAAACAGTGGAACATCCAGCTTAGCATCTAACTAGAAATGCAATAACAGGAAGCATTTGGTGGGAGTGTCTGTCATTTTCACATAATAGCATTACTAGTCAGCCTTTTAGTCATAACGGTTTCACAGTTTTAACATTTTGAAATTTGGAATGTTGTCACAGCATGTGAGCCTTGACACACACATTCACCTTGACCCGTTAATGCATCGACATTGAACATTTTGATTGCAGTTCTAACCAGTGATCCCTGAAATAGTCAACAGTTTTTCATGAGCGACGAATACACAGTGCCGTGATCACTTTGTGCCCATTTGCTGTCAAATTGAAGATTATTTTGTTGTTGCTAAACTGATTTGTTTTTTTTTTGTTTTGTTTTTTTTAATGTTTTTCTTTTGGGCCCTGTATAAAGTCAGAGGCCTTCACTTGAATTCCATTAATGATTGTGCAGTATCTGTTGTCTGATTTCAGTATGACGTACCCCAAAAATCTAAATACTTGTATTGTTTGATGTACTGAAAAGCCAGCAGTTATGGATAGTTGTCATTTGTAACCAGCCACAGTTACTAGAAAGCACATGAAAGACTCATGCCTAGATTTGGTGGTTTCCTTTTAACAAGGTCTTTCTCTATGCCACTGTACTGTTGTAACAAAACTAACGGCACAATATTAAAGTGAAACATGAAATGGTTCTTTAATTACCTCTGTTCTTGGGCTTCACAGATGTTCTCATGAATAAATCCATAGTCTGTTAACAAGCTATCTTACCAGAGTGTTGGGCTTCATACAAGCTTTCTTTAAATTCTGTTGCAGAAGTAATAATGGCTGAAAGGTATCAGGCTTTATTTTATTTTATGGAGATGGTGAGAGATGGACAGGAAATAAGGAGATGCACACAGCAAAGGTGACCCAAGCCAGGATTTGACACTGTAGACTGCATCTTGCAGTATGTGGTAAGCGCCTCAGCCACCAGCGCACCGCACTGTTTTTGTTTAATTACAAGGAGTATTTCCTCTCTGACAGACAGGCTCGAGTAAAACTTGCTTGTTGCTGCAGCTGTAGTGTTATAAGCAGGAGAGCTGCTAATGCTCTGGCTGGGACTTAGTTTCCCTGCCATTAGCACCAGGTGGGCAACATGATTTGTTACGCAAGCGTAGCGTATAACATTCCGTTACAAAAACTCACATTTTAAGAGCAGTGTCTTTTTCTTTGTTTTGAATAAATCCTGAATATTATGCATTTTGGCTTCTTAAATAACAAATGCCACAATGTATGCGTGCACCATCCAGACATGAGTTTCAGTCTATGCCAGTCTTTGTCCCAAGTGGAACACCCCCCCCCCCCCTCCCCCAGTGGAGATATTCTTAAGTATTGCAGGTATCGGGAACCAGTTCTTTTTGAAAATCGTTAAGAAATTATTCGATCCACCAACATCAATAGCCCTTTTGCTTAATGATTCCCTTATCGTTTTTTCAGAGCGGCTGTTGTTTTTGAAGGTGTTTGTCCAGAAAATAATCATTTCTCTACGTTGATTGCAGACACTGCAGCGGGTCTGTAATCAACCATTTCTGTAACAGCTCCGCTTTGAAGCAATGAACCAACGAAGCAGTGCTCCGATCTGCTGCTTCATTGGTTCATTGCTTCGCTGCTTTTCAGAAGTGGCAAATCCACTTCTTATCCCCTCTCAAAGCCATTAAAATATGTCAATTGTGAGTCACTTTTGTGCGGATTAAAGTCACTAACTGGGACTCCTGTCTTATTGCGAGAAAGAAACCTTTCTGTTCACACAACTCGAAACGCTACACAACTCGAAACGCTGCACAGCTCTCTGCCGAGTCAAGTTAGAAAGATAGAGTCCGGTCGGAATTAATAACTTCAAAGCGAATCGCCGTTTAAATCAAATGACACCTCTTTCCAAATGTTTTAATACAAATAATGAACTGCAATTGATCAAAACATTTTTTCCTCCCAAAATGAGACGTCCTGTGCTGACTGGCAGCAGCTCAGCTCAGAGGTATGGAGTGACATTCATGCCAAAATGTCTGAAAGGAAATGCTTTTGACAGAAACTACAGATTTTATTTCTGTTCATGTCCAGAGATCAAGGATCCAGTAACACAAATAGGAATTGTAAAAAAAAAAAAATCATTCTAAGCTGTTGGGTAACCCTCAGTATGTTTTAGCATATGTGTGTGCAGAAAGAGTTGTAGAATTGCATTCTGTCCATGTATCAGTCACACTTTAATGGGCCCATGATAACTTGAACAAAATGCATTTGATTGTCACCAAATTTGAACCAGACATCCTATATAAGTGTATCTTGGAAGAGTTTGAATTTGAGCATGATCAGGTATCCTAAAGAGCCTTTCAGAACTGTCCACTTGGGTTGGGCGGTGTTCAATTTTTTGATACCTTTTAAACATTCCCCAAGTTATACCCCCGGTATATGTATTTACTCTCTGCCAACGTAAAGCAGCTTGGGAGGTGTGTCATTTATCACTGCAAGTAACTTTAGAGCTTTTACAAGAGAAGAGTTTTTAAACTTCATTTCTTAAATATGCCATATATAAGGATTTTTATTGCAACTGCTTTATTTTCACACAAAGAAATGACAACACATAAAGTGAGAAGCCTCTTGCTGTAGTCCGAGTTGAACATCCATCCTGGCCCACATCCAGGTGTAACATCGGAAGCCACACCTACATCCAATAAGTCGCTTCTCCCCCTAAATTGTGAAACATTCAGGGACATTAGTTGTCAGCAATATCTTTACACAGCTAAATTACTTCCAGCAGTAATCTCAACATATGTCTATTGCAGCTTTCAGTTGGCTTCAGATTGAAAGTGTACATTATGCAACTGTCAGTCCTGAGGCCTCCAGCTGGACATGAAAAATGGTATGCAGACACTGTGACATCAAAGAACTCTGGTTGCTTTGAGATCATGAAATGATAAAGGGTGGTTGTAGTTCCGATTTTGGAGTGTTGTCTATTAACCACAAGATTGGCGAGTCAATCCCTGACTTCTACTGATATGTGGTCGAGCCCATTGCTGAAAAACAAGTGGTCTTCTGGTCCCAAAGTAGATAGAATCAGGAAGAGTTGGTGTCAGAAAGGGAAATCAGCTGTGAAAAACTTGTCCAGAACCATAAAACACTTGGACTGTGCAAGACTGTGAGAAACTGATGAAAGCCAGAAGATGATGATGATGATATGAAAGCTAGCAAATAAACCTGTAAAAGCCGGAGTGATTTTAGTCTCTATATGTCATCCTCAGGTCCATCCTCTACTTCCAGCACTGGATTAATTAAACACGATTTGGTCACTTTATAGTTATTCTGCCTGCTATCTCTTGCAGGTGTAAACTAGTTGTCAACCTAAATTGGCCACGTTGTGTATAATGGTAGCGTTCATAGTGGTATACATTCTCACAGGTTATTCATACCAACTATTGGTTGTGCACTGAGTCAGGATTATACAGTTGAATTTGGTAATGTGACAGCCAAAGCTTATCCCACGTTGTAGCTGCTCAGTCAAGCTTGGATATCCTGTTACAGTCTGGAAAGGACTGTGGTACATCAGACTACAAACCTATAGAAAGCTTGTGTGTGTGGATAGCAGCCAAAAGATTAATCCTCACTCTGATCAAGACACAGATATAAGAGCATCATGAATGGCATGTAATCAGGATCTACCCAGTAAAGTCAGTTGTGTGGGTGTTGATTTGAGCCGGGTGCTGTTCATTTGACTGATTGTGTACTTAGTTGATTGATCCTCCAGAGTTTCATTCCTCTTTGATTTTCTTAAGCAAACATACAACTGAGTGCCAGTGGTTTTGAATTTTGTAGCACAGAGGTCGGATTCAGGGTGTTTTTGTTTGAGGTGCGCCTACACAGACGGCAAATGAGTGATCAAGTTGCAGCGGAGTTCACACAGCCCAAGTCTCGGCACATCATTTGACTGCGCCTGCTTTCCCCGCAGATACTTGGAGAAGTACGAGAAAGTACACCACTTCGGCGAGGATGACGAGGAAGCACAGCCAGGAAATCCCAAAGTCTCTCTTCCAGTCGGTGCAATTCCCTGCTCTTACAACTACCAGCAGCATGTTGTATCGGGTAAGCAGATCCACTTTCTTCTCAAAAGACTACGTGCTAATTAATTTGCAGTCTTTTAATGGGACTTGTGAGTACGGTCACAGTCACTGATGCGAGCTTTTGCAACGTTTGCTGATTGTGTTCGTGTATCTGCTCAGTTTTAGTTGTATCAGTCCCCACCCCCTTTGGCTACCTCAAAAGCTTAAACGTCACAAGTCATTACAGCACACCGCCGGTTCATCAGCGCTTTGTACGAGGTGCATGAAAATTCAGTAAGGTATATCTTATATATTATATTCCAATTCTAAACTGGAACTATGCCAGTATACAAAGGTATATCTAAAAAGGAAGTGTAAAATAGGAGAGTAGAAAAGAGTAAAGTAGAGCCATCTAGGTCCCTGGTCTTGAGAACCAGGGATGGTAGGTTAAAAAGCTTTTTTATCCCATGGGAACTCTCCCTACCCACCTAAGCAGCTCAAGAAAAAGGTATATATAATCTAATAAGTAATAAGACATAAGAAGGATAAGACATCACAGGAGAAGATTGTAGTATAGGTAATTAGTATGTAGACTAGTAGTGAAATCAGATATAGTTAGTAGGCAAAGCTGTAGAAGCAGAAGCTGTGAGTGTACTGGTATCTATCTAAAGTATCTCTGTTAGCATACTATAGGAAAATAAAAAGTATAATCATTGTGCTATCAAATGGAAACCTAAGAACTTAGGTACTATATGTTGATGTAAGATGATAAGCTAGTTATAGTGGAAGAGCTAAATTAGCCGTGAATAAGCCAACTGTACCCAGCAAACTAACACGATAAACAAAAACGGTAATTAGTGTATAAAGTATAATAGCGTAGTTAAACCTACAGTAACTGTATTAACAAATACTTGCGCAGCCCACGCGCAAAACATCAAACACACACACAATTGAAACTGTAATTGGTGGTTATCTCATAGAAGAAAATACACTGAAGGATTGTGGCTGTTTGTAATATTTGATCTGTGTAGTGGTGTTACATAATGCTGAGTTAAACAATGTGACCCCCCCCCCCCCCCCCCCCAAAAAATTTTTTTTTATTTTTTATTTTTTTTATTGTATTTACCTTTCCAACTACACTTTTAGTCTTGGATTTATTTGAAAACTACGTTCTCAGTGATGCTCGCTGTCTATAAGTGGTTCTTGCAAACACTGGAGCCGTGCTTTATCTAGCAGTGCTGGGTTTCACGCTTACGAAAACCCCCCACTACCTCAGTTCTCTGCATTTTTGCCTCAAATGTTAATAGGAGTAATATTACGTTTGTATTTCTTTTTGTATTTCAGTTTGGTTTTTAACTTGCCATGTATCACCATGAAAGCTGTGAAGTGTGTAACTGTTGATTCCTTTTCAGTATAATTTGGCAGCATAAACAACCACCTTTCTTCAAAGTTGTCCATGCAGTTAAATATTGATTAAGCTTTATTTTAATTTTTAACTTAAACTGTGTCCACAATGTAGGAAGAGCTGAAATAAATTATATTTTAAAGTAAATGTTGGTGCACATGGCCAGATTTGACTTGTTTTTTTTTTTTTTTTTTCATACCTGGACCACCTGAGTGAAAAGGTCATGTCTGAGTAATGAATGATGAGAGTATGAAGACACTGGAACGTTAATCTGTGAACTTCATGACTTTCAAGCAATTCTGAAACCTGACAGTTTGACACTAGTTTGGGCTGAGGAGCACGTCCGCACCTCAGACGACTTCCCCCGTTTGGGGGGGGGGGGGGGGTGAAGCAGCTCACACCTGTCTGAGTTTGTTTGTGTTTTCACAAATTATGACTTGACAGTTTTTGTGTGTATAAATTGGAGGGAACTCTGTACGCTACTTGGTATAGCCCATCACAATTCGGGAATGGTCGGAGAGTTTTGGGTGTATAGTTTGTGGGTGCCAAGTTTTTTGTGTTTTTGTGTTTTTGTTTTTTTTTTCCCCTGAGGCAAGTACGAGTTAAGCAGGGTTAGTTAGGAGTTTGACCATTCTTTGAGCTTTTTAATTCGGTCAAAACCAGTACAACTTTAGTTGACTTGTTTGTGCCAAGGAAGGGGAAAAAGTACCAAATCGTCTATATTACAGTCACCTTTTTACCAGTTTATCTGTCATTTGGTATAAAGGAAATGACTCCTTGATCACAATTTCAAAAGTTGTAAGCTTTTATGTTTGGGGATGTCATTTTGATGGAAACTGGTCAAAAACATCTGTCGTTCATAAAGTGTTAACAGCTGGTAGCTGTTGTGATTACAGTGGTATGTGAAATATTTTAGTGATTAAGGAATTGGTGTTGAGATTCAAATGGGCAGCTGGCTGTGCTACTGTTGGTGTCTTTCTTCCCATTAGTGACCCTTAAAGTGAACATGGAGTCCATTTCTGGTCATAATTGTTAGTGCTTTTGATTAAGTAACAGTTTCAGATATGTACAGAAATAAAGGCACCTGAGACAATTTTGCTGGGATCAGATTATTTAATAAAATATCCAAAGGTTTTGAGCAACAACAAAAAATGCTCATAGTATTAAATAAATAAATATATAGCTTTGAATTTGCAGAAAATCATCACTTTCACAGCCCATGCACAGTCACATACAGCGCTGTATATTGTATATGATGATTACACATACACACCCACTGGACTTTAGCAGTAAAGTATAGAGCCCAGTACCACCTGACCTGCACCCTGCCAGTGGTCTGCATACCGCTGCTTGGAAACCAGTGTTCTGCATCAGTTCAGTGCAGCGATGGCTTGCTGAGATTCATTTTTCTGCACAGACCTTTGCAGCGCGAGAATGAAATTAACTCAGCAGGGTGCATCTCAGCGTTATGATTAGGCTCCAGGAACTGCGGTCAACAAAGCTCCTACACCAAGTGTAAAGAGCCACTGAATTCAAAAATGACACCTCCGAGTAGAAAATGGTTTGAGACCAGAAAGTTCTCATAGAACAGCAGGAACTTAAAATACTTGCCCAAAAAAGAAAAAAAAAAAATAAAAATTTCTGATTCTTTGCTCTTATAATATTCTAACATTTGGGTTTAGAAAACTGTTTTAAAAAGCTAACCAATGCAGGAAAGGAATGTAAGCAGAGAGTATTCATGTTCTCAGTCAGACAAGACACAGATCATCGGGACACGAAGATCTCACTGTAGCTTTCCCTGAACAGTCTTAGATTTAATTTGTTTAACTTGGTTAACGGAAGATGAATGTTAGCTAAAGTGGCTGAAGATGTACAGCACCACACACCCAGTAGTACAGTAATGGAACAGCCAAGAGCTGCCTAAAGCTTTCTACTTCTCAGCGGTGCTGATTCTGATGTTTACTTTTTGCAGTGATTCCTCCAAATTATTAATATTATTTGTATCTACTCAAGAACCAAATTGTGCAACACCTTTTATACATGGTTTTTAAATTTATGTAAAAAAAAAAAAAAAAAAAACCTTTTAAATGGAACGTGTCATTGAATTATTCATAACACACTTGGAACAAGAAGGTGCACGCACACCTCCACCGAAACAGTGCTGCACAACTATTATTAATTTGCTTGAAAATGTATTAAAGGAATAATAAACATTTGGATCAGCCTCAAATTTTAATAAACTCTACCTTGTTTCATATGCCACAAAATGTCATTAAAGGTTGTTTTTTTTGGGGTTTTTTTTTTTTTAAGATAACTGCACTCTTTAAAGAAATCATATTTGTCAATTATTGTACATGTATAAAGAGACGTGTTGGACTCTTCAATACAGATGTCGACCACGTTGTTAAATCATCACAAATGACTCCCTACCACTGATCTATTATGCATGCAAGGAAATGGTCTGGAAGGATTTGGGGGGGGGGGGGGGGGGGTCTCATTTTCTCAACCACAATGATAAATGGCATGTTATTGATATAAATGTTTAATATCGCTTACCTCTCCCCCTTCCTTTTACCCCCAGACTATCTCCGCCAAAGCTATGGACTATCTACGGATTTTGTTCCACCTTGTGACTACAACAAACTGGTGCTGTCTCTGCTTTCGGGCCTACCCAATGAAGTGGACTTTGCTGTTAATGTTTGCACATTGCTGTCCAATGAGAGCAAGCATGCCATGCAGCTGGACAAGGACCCCAAACTCATCACGTTGCTGCTGGCCCACGCCGGTGTCTTCGACGATTGTACGGTTAAGAACCTCATCCAGATTGTGCTCTGTTATTGGCATTTTTGCTGTTTAAGATTTAAGTTACTGTTCTATTACAGCGTTTACTGAGAAACAAGAAACAAATTCTTTTTTTTTTCTATCTGTCAGGAATTACGATATTTTGGGAGTTCACACACAATATAACATTGCGTATTCTCTTAGTAAATATAAGTCTTATTTCTGTGGTTTATTCCTGCATCATAAAGTTCAGTTTTTAGTCATTGATTGAAATGGCAGTTTGGTGCAATCGGCCTTGGAGTCGTTAAAGTCTGCTTTTTTACAAATTAAATGTTTTGGAATTGGACTTATTTGTCACTTCAGTTGAATTAAAATTTAAATAGTGGAAGCTAAAATATAAAAGTTTCATAATATGTCATCAAAATGTCTGATTTACGTATAACAGAATATTTGCATGTTGTTAAAATACAAACAGTAGCTTCTCCAAAACATTTTGGTGCAAGGCCACTAAGGTGAATTAAAGTTACTTTGAATGGTCTTTGTAATCATTACTTTGTTTAAATGTGCAGTAGCAGAGACTATCTTTACTATAGTAGCTAAATTTATCTTGTTTCTAAATGTAATTTTAAGCTAAGATTCATAAAGTGTGTCTCTAACAGTGTTTTTTGCTCCTTTGTAGCATTAGGCAGCTTCTCTGGGGTATTTGGGATGGACTGGAAGGAGAAAACATCTCGGGACTTTGTCAGGGTAAAGTTACATTTATATTAACTTTGAGATATGAAATAACAATGCTGCATATTACTAAAGTTTCCTGCAAGTTGCACAGCAACAGTTTCACTCATGCTGTTGTCAGGCTTGTCAAAGAACCATTATGCCATACATGCAGCTTTAAGACATCGTTAAAACAGAATTCCAGTTTGTAGGTTTTGATATATTGACTGGAATAATTTGTGGCAAAATGCAGGATTATTTCAGAAATATAAAGGATTTTGTTTGTCATTTGTAGCTTTAGTTATATTGATGTACTTGAATTTTCTCAAGCAAAATCAGGCCTGTTGCAATATTTTGACCATGCATTGATTAATAAGTAATCTCAGTATAGCCTGCTTATAGTTAAATTGAAATGCCTTGCTGAGTGACTGCCATTCTTTTTCAGTTTTGGAAAGAGGTTGTTGAGGACGCAGAAGTAAGGGACCTGATCTGGGACAAGACCAGCCCCCCACAGGGTAACTACACATAAAGCCATTTCCTACATGGATTCTGGCTACATTTGTTGATTTTTCTTCATTGTGTCTTTAGACAGTACGTCATGTGAGGAACGCTGGCATAGTCTCTTCCACCCACCGCGAAATCCGGGCATAAGTGACATGGAGGCCCAGAGGGTGCTGCAGATCGCCGTCATTCTGCGAAATCTATCCTTTGAGGAGGCCAACGTCAAGCTGCTGGCGGCCAACCGAACGTGCCTGCGCTTCCTTTTGCTCTGTGCCCACTGTAACCTCATCTCACTCCGACAGCTTGGACTCGACACGTTGGGCAACGTGGCTGCTGAGGTATAACTAGTGGAACTAGTACCGCTTATTTGTGGCATTCCCTTTTTCCCCCCGCCTCTCCTGCAGTTTTGTTGGGAAAGATGGAACATTTTCAGTCTATTTTTTATAAATTTTGAAGTGAGATTCTGATATGAATGCATACATTGAAGGAAAAAAGTTTGTTCAATGCACACTTAAAAACGATGCCTCATGGCTAAATTCTTGTCACATGGTGCACACAGAGCCCTCTGTACAGACACTCGTGCTTCCAATTTGTCATTAATGTGCATATGCTTCTACAAGAACAGAGTGCACGTGCTCGAGATAAACTATATTATGGACACTAGTGGACGCATGAGGTCAGACAGTTGCAGGTGCACGTTGATGCTGGAATGTAGACAAATTGTGACAGGGTGGTTTACTCTGAGGTTATAGTGAATAAATGAACGTAGGCTTGGTTCAGCTTAATTATGAAATTCATTAGTTTGAGATGCACATTAACAACCTGATATCAGTGCTGTCATTTTTGGACCCCATGTGCGTCAGGTTCTTGATTCAGTCAATGCGGCTTTGATGTCAATAATTGAATGGTTGGGTTTGGGGTGCTTTACATACTCTGATGCGACACTGTGAAGCCTGGTATTCAACACATCTGAGTGATAGCAGTGTGTTTATGGCTAAGAGAAAAAACATTTTGTGCTGGTTCCAACAGTCATCAAGCACACATTAATAAAAGGTAAATCCTAAGTGCATTTTGGCTCACATGCTTCTTTTAAATCTGTTGGCAAATGTACATTTTTTTGATAATTGTGTTGCACCGTGGCTCCTAGTGCTTAGCCTTACACTGTCTCATTTGTGATTAGGATGGGTTAGAATTCGATTGAATCCCTACAGCAGATATGGACAACGACGTACCATGATGGATAAAGATGATGCAGGTTTTCCTTGTAACCAATCACCTCAGCAGGTGGTTTTACCGATGAGCGTCTCCTCTCAACTTAAAATCCTAATTATCTGTGAAATAACCTGCTGAAGTGATCGGTAGCAAGGAAAAGCTGCACTTCATGGCCACCCAGTATTTTTATTTATTTATTTATTGCTCAGTCAAGTATTTTTCAACTTACTATATTGTTTGTGTTTAGTGGAGTTTTGTGTACATTAGATGGTTATTGATCCAGTCAGATTCCACTTCATCAAGCAGTGTTTTATTTATTTTGTACAATTATTATCCCCCACCACCCTCATTTTTTCAACACTAAAGACAGATATGGTTAGAAACATGGTTCATAATTAATTTAGATGTTAATTTAAAAAGCTGCACAGTGCTTCATGTTCAGTGTTTCCTCAACCTATAAGAACACAGTCCTGTGGCAGGGTAACATAACATTACTTGGGTGTTCCTCACTCCTTTAGTGTCTTAAATGTTTTCAGCTCACTTACTTGAAGTTGAAATGACTAATTAAATTTTCTCTGACTCGTCTTAGCTTCAGCTGGATCCCGTTGACTTTAGGACGACCCATCTGATATTTCACACAATCACCAAATGCTTGATGTCCAGAGACAGGTTCCTCAAAATGAGAGGTGAGTTTTCTGGCTCTCTAATTGGGCAGGTTTTTGTGCCATTACATTGAATGAATCCTTCTTGGCCTGTTTTTATAAGAACATCCACAGAAGAACAGTGATAATTGTGTCTGAATTTTATGAATGTGTGTCCATCAGCAATGGAGATCCTGGGCAACCTCAGCAAAGGAGATGACAACGGCGTGCTCATTTGTGAGTATGTGGATCAGGACTCGTACCGGGAGGTAATGATGCTTCTCACCTTGCCAGACCTCATGCTCCTCATGGCCTCCTTGGAGGTGTTGTACCTGTTGGCTCAACTTGGAGAGGTTCCCTGCAGCAAGATCGCCTCTGTTGACCGCAGCATAGGTACGAATTATTTTTGTCCCAGAAGTGAACTACTTGTGCTCTTTGCTCCAAATGCAGTATGATGGAAGAGTCTGGTTTAGTTTAGACTTGTGGTTCTTTTCAGTTTCACATTGCTTAGAGGTTGGACCTCCCTGCCCAGTCTAATGTTTGGTTCCTGTGTGGTCCAGTTTGCCCACTGCATTTGAGCAATGTTTGATAAATTGGGCTGTTATTGGTCAACACTATACTGTTTTGTTTTTTTATCTACTTTTTGCTAAATCAAAAGTGGAACAGTATTGTTTTTTTGGGGGGGGGGGGGGTGCTAGGCTTCACAAATCAACTTCTTTGGATAATTTATGATGTTGACATCATTGTGATGGTTATTTATTTTTGTATATTTAGGTCAAATGTCACAGCATTGCTACTCTGTCAAGTCTTTTCAAAGCTCTTGCAATTTTTGCATCATTGACTAAATTACGGTGATGCCGAAGCTCCATCTCATTCTTGATCTGCATGTGGAATGGCAAAAGATGAATGTTCGCATAATGAGGTCGTACAAATGCTTTGAATTTGTTTCATAGCAGTGTTTATCTACCTAAACAATTCAACAAGCAGTAGCACAGGCAGTTAATATGCTTGGCTTCCGAGAAGAAGGTCCCTGGATCGAAGCCAACCATACCCTCTTGTCCTTGTACATCTAGACCAGGGGTGCCCAACCTTTTTTGAACAGAGATCTACTTTTAAAGTTGACAGTGTATCGAGATCTACCAAGCCATATCGAGCGTAATAGCGTAGTCGCAACACAAAGATAAAGTTTTAACAATAATAATGCATTATTGAAGTAAATGTGCAAAGAATAAGCATAAGTAGGCTTAGGACTGGCCTGTAACAACACAACAATCAACTCAAATTACACAACGCCTAATTAAAGTTGGAAAAGTTGTTCCCTACTTTAGTGGGACATCTGGCACTGAGAGGAGGCAAGAAATAAGAGGCTAAATCCAAAAGCTGTGCGTATTCAGGATGGTTTGAACGTTTCAGAATTGAAATCGCAGTATTAACAGTCACAGTTTATCTCTGTTTTATATTTATAAACTGTTACAGAAACAGCTCACCCATGTCGCTTTTGTAAACATTACACAAAATGAACACAAAAAAAAAAAATCTGTCATCTTTAACAAAAGCAGTAAATCACAGAATTAAGTTAGTTTAACTGAGCTAACAGCTCACTATTTGCGTTCACAAATACAACAAATGCACGAAAAATAAATTAATAAAAATACTGACTTTTGAAATATTTACATACCATTTTTGTCCACAGTGTAACTTATTTCGTCTCTTTAAGCTGTTATGTTGCTTCAAAAACTTTTTTTTTCCCTCATTTTAATTTTTTTGTCTCCTCTGCATCCTGCACCATAGAAGACCCCTCGTCTTCTTTTTAACGGCAGCCGACATCTTTATTGGTGCAGTGCTGCCAGCTTCTCCATCAATCTATTATAGCAGCACTGTCTGTTACAGCACCAGTGTCATGTGATCAACTGGAACTCAGCTGGCGATCGACTGGTCAGGCATGCCAGATCTAGACTTACACCAGGAACGGCCTTGGTCATAAAACCTGTACCAGATCAGAATGCAGATCCAAACTGGATTCTCTGTGGTGACCCAAAGCAGAAACTTCAAAAGCCAAGAAAAATGCCTTTTTATGTGTTCAGCAATTAAACATGTTTGTAGTTCTAATATATTGGTGTGGCCGCTCACACCCGCTGCTATGACTTGTGGTTGTAAAAAATGATGATGTCACAACAGTGCTTAAATGTATCTGTTCTTTCTCCCTCTGATCAGACTTGTTGGTGCGGTTAGTATCTGTTGACCTTCACATGTTTGGACCTGACGCACTCGCAGCTGTGCGGTTAATAGAACATCAAGCCAGCGCTGAGCAAGCAGCCGAGGTTCGACCGCAGCTGGTAGAGCAGGTTCCTGCAGCTGTGCAGGGAGCGCCAGCGCCCGGTAAGGGTTCAAACATTACTTGTTAGTCCGTCACCTGCAATGCAGAATGTGATTTTTGTGAGACCTGTCCAACTGGGGAAAAAAAGCAGTGTAAGCCGTATCGTCAGCTCAGATAACAGAACACGAATTTGGTTGGGGGAGGACATAAAAAAATCCATTTGTCTTGTCGCAGATGGCCACGTGCCGATGTAGAGGTGTTTTACATTAATTGCAAATGAAGTTAAGACCATCTAAGTAGTGCAAATGACCTCAAGGGCTTGCAACGACAAATGTGTGGAGCTGAGGTCGCTATAGCAACCGCAGCATATTGCGGTGAGCGTGATTGAGGAATGCCACTCCTGTAAACAGTGCTTTTAACATGAAGGAGAAATCCATGGATGCTTTGGCGTGACTGTCAGACGAGGTTATATCACTCTGTCACACAGCTGCTCCCCTGATCATGATCACTGCCAGTTCACACCTAATTTACTCACCTAACCGAGTCTCCTGTAGCTCAGTCACACAGTTTAGACCAGAGCTGCTGCAACACATTTTTTTGGTTGTAAAGGGATATAAATATGAATGTCAGCTTTCTTACTTATGTTAAATACCTTTCTCTTGCTGTTTTTTATTGGTTTAAAACAGAGTGGTTGTTGAAAGCTTGGCATTGTCTCCGTTGTGACTAAGTGTGCTAACCAGTTACACAAACAGCGGAGTAGCATATTAAATATATACTTTAAAAAATAACTCTCTGTAATCAAACCGTTAACTGCTCAACCACAAAACAATGAACATTTCTAACTTGGCCAATAAGGAGAATACATTTCAACATTATTTATTTATTTGCCATGTTTACATTATTGTTTGTTTCAGGGGGTGGGGGTGTAACTCTAGACTGTATCACACATGAATAGCATGAATATAAAGGCTGCAGCATATTTCATCAGACAGCCTGCTGTCAAGAGTCAAGTTTGTTTTTGACATGGTTGGCGGTTGTAGGTAGTGGCAAGGTACCTACAGGCGTGAAGGCAGCCAACCTCTGTTGTGAGGGATGCAAAGCAGCGGGTGTGGGAAGAGTTCAGAATAACCACAGAGAAGGACTTCTGGTTGGCACCAAGGTGCTTCTGGCGGGCCGTGAGGCACCTCAATAGAGGAAAAGTGGGAACCAACCAAGCTATCTAATAGGACTGATGCAATGGGAGTTTGTTGACCTCAACTGAGGAGGTAATTGGGCGCTTGAAGGAACACTGTGAGGAGCTCCTGCGTCAGGCTGGGGTGCTCTCTGTAGTAGAGGCAGACCTGGAAGCTGATGGGGGGGATCATCATTGATTTCCCTGGTGGAAGTCACTGAGGTAGTCAAACATCTCTGCAGTGGAAAAGTCCTAAATGCTAAAGGCTCTGAGTGTGGAGGGACTGTCTTGGATGAGACTTCTCTTCAAAAAAGGGGACAGTATGTGCCAGTTACAGGGGCATCACACTACTCAACCTCCCTGGTAAAGTCTACTCCAGGGTACTGGAAAGGAGGGTTCGGCCGATAGTCGAAACTTGGCTTGAAGAGGAGCAGTGCGGGTTCCATCCTGGTCATGAAACAACTGACCAGCTCTTCACTCTCACAAGGATCCTGGAGGGTGCCTGGGAGTATGCCTATCCAATCTACATGTTTTGTGGACTTGAAGATGGCATATAATTGGGTATCCCAGGAGATAATGTGGGAGGTGCTGTGGGA
Organism: Thalassophryne amazonica; assembly: GCF_902500255.1. NCBI lineage: Eukaryota > Metazoa > Chordata > Actinopteri > Batrachoidiformes > Batrachoididae > Thalassophryne > Thalassophryne amazonica. The sequence goes on from NC_047124.1 coordinate 15,150,187, forward strand.
GTATGGAGTGAAGGGGTCCCTTCTAAGACCCATCCAATCTCTGTACTTGCAAAGCAAGAGCTGTGTTCAGGTTCTCTGCAGTAAGTCAGACTTGTTTCCGGTGGGGGCCTCCGCCAGGGCTGCGCCTTGTCACCAATCCTGTTTGTGATAATCATGGAAGGATTTCGAGGTGTAGTCGGGGGGGTGGGTGGTCTTCAGTTTAGTGGGCTCAGGGTCTCATCACTGCTCTTTGCAGATGATATGGTCCTGTTGGCTTCAGGACAACAAAGGCTAAGATGAGGATCAGCACTTCTAAATCTGAGACCATGGTTCTTAGCAGGAAACCAGTGGATTGCCTACTCCAGGTAGGGAATGAGGTCCTGCCCCAAGTGAAGGGGTTCAAGTACTTCAGGGTGTTGCTCATGAGTGAGGAGACTATGGAGCGTGAGATTGGCCGGTGGAGAATTGGCGCATCAGGGATGGTATTGTATTCGCTCTCGCTGTACTGTTGTGACGAAAAGGGAGCTGAGCCAAAAGGCGATGCTCTCAATCTACTGGTCAATCTTCGTTTGTACACACTCACTTATGGTCATGAGGTTTGGGTCATTACCGAAAGAACTAGATTGCAGGTACAAGTGGCCGAAATGGGCTTCCTCAAGAGGTTGGCTGGTGTCTTCCTTAAAGATGGGGTGAGAAGCTCAGTCATCCGTGGGGAGCTTGGAGTAGAGCCACTGCTCCTTTGTATTGAAAGAAGCCAACTGAGGTGGTTCGGGCATCTGGTAAGCATGCCCCCTGGGCGCCTCCCTAGGGAGGTGTTCCGGGCACATCCATCTGGTAGGAGACCCCAGGAGTAGGTGGAGAGATTATATCTCCACACTGGCCTGGGAACATCTTGGCATCTCCAGTCAGAGGTGCTTAATGTGGCCTCAGAAAAGGAATTTTGGGGGCTTCTGTTGGAGCTGTTGCCCCCCGTGACCCGATCATGGATAAGCGGTTGAAGATGATGATGATTGTTGGTGGTGTGCCAGGCAGAATGTTACTTTGACTCTTAACATTTTGTCAGTGTCATGTTGATTGGTCAGCCCTGTACTGTGTTTAGTTGCCGGGTGTATCCCCAGTGTGGTCTGACAGCAGTTTGTACTCCCGCTGTCTAAAGTATACTCTGATCTTTTTGAAATACCGGTGTTGTCATACAGGCCATCAAAACCACAATCTTGGAAGTGGACATCCTGTAATCTACTAATTTATTAGTTTGCTGACATCTAGTGGACAATCTAAGTAGTCCTGCTAATTTGTTGTTATTGACTACACAAAATTAGGGTAAAGGTTTTTGGTTTGCAGTGAATTGCTTCTGAGGCTGAAATGTTTTGACTCATTGCTTGTATTTTCCGTGTCTCCTCAGCAACACGGGTTCCAGTCCAGCCCACTCAGCCAACACCTGGTATTGTTGAACTGGATGGGGAGAAATTTACATTGCAGTGGTAAGCTCATATACTGGAATCTATAGAACAAGATGATGATCTCAGAATTGTTGTAGTGTTGATTTTGCAGCTCCTGCCTTTGTGAGGAAGATGTAAGTGTATGTTTTCTTGGCATTTCATCCGCCTCATGGTTGTATTTTTTTTTTTTTTTTCCCCCCTCAGGCATTTGTGAAGAAACGTGTTTATGTATTTCTAATCCATAATAGTTTGTGGCTGTGCACCACAATCGACTGGCATGTTGCTCAGTGATGTTGTTCTTCAAATTCCAACAGACTTTAGTGGATGCATTGTGTAGTCTTTGTAATCATCAATGCAAAAAGCAAAGTCTGTGTGCAAAATGTCTGAGATGTGGAATACCACTGTATTTTTGACAAAGATTATCATGTTGTTATTGTCTATTGTCCATGTCGACTTGAGACATTATTAATATTACTGTTTTGGGTGCATGAAACAATTTATCCACGTTTTGTGTTTCTTTAACAGGCTAAACGCACATTTTGAGATGCATGCTGAGGACTCAGTGTCTCGATCAGACGTCTACTCTGAATACCTAGCCACGTGTAGTAAAATGGGACGAAGCAACATCCTAAACTCCACTGGCTTCCTTAAATGTTTGCGGTCAGTGCTGATTTTATTTATTTTTTTTACTCAGCAGAAATGCTACCAAAATACAACTGGCTTGCAGTATTCTTCTTTGACAAAGTATCTAAAGTATCTTAAGCAGTGCTACTCATCAAAGAGCTATACTGTTTTTCACACACACACACACACACACACACACACACACACACACACACACACACACACACACACACATATCTTCAACCACTTATCCAAGATCGGGTCACGAGTACTGATATATTTAAGAATTAAAATTCAGAAAGGTGAAGCTTGTATATCTTGGATTTAAAAAGTCAAGGGGATAAATCTTGATTTTATTTTAATACCTGACTGTGTCGCCAAAGACACAGCAGGTCAGAACAGCTTAATTCTGTGGACACGTTTTGAGTCTAATTGTGGCCAGCAAGGCACAGGCTCACAAACTCGTGAACACGCCCAGAGTTGTATACAAGGTCACATCACTAAAAACTAGAGTACATTAGATGTTGGGCATATTTTGGTTCTGATTGCAGCCAGTATAAGGTACAGAGTCTGACACATTGTGCGTGCAAGAAATCTACATTCTTCATGGATCATAACCAAACTAGCTACTTTAGGGTACCGATGCACAAGTTCAGGGCTGGGCTTGGCAACACTGGTTAGGATAAGCATTTTCCTCATTTGCAAATTGACTTATCCTCTGATCTGACATTCCACTACCACCACAGAACTGTGTTTCCCAACCACACAATGCGGCGGCAAGAGGAGTCTAAATCCAATGGCCAAGTCCACATTCTGCTAGTAGGAATAAGACGAAGGTCCATCCCTCTTCCCATCCAGCTGTATTATCAACAGCCTCAGCAGCAGCAGCAACAACAGAATCCGGCACCACCTCCTACACCTCCAGCAGCACGACAAGAAGCCTCTGGAGATCCTAAGGTTCCACCTCTAGGTATGAAATACTCTGTTCCTGCCGAGTTATCAAAGCTGCTCGTCAGGGAATGATTTTCATCTCAGCTGTCAAGTGCTTGACAACTACTAGATAAAACTAGGGGTTGACAAGATACTGAACATTTTTGTGTATGTGAACAGGTTTACCTCCAGGGCATCCTTCTTCTGGATCCCAAGTAGTCCGAGCCCTGGGCCCCAATCCACCTGTGGTCAGCACTGCGCAAGAACCTTCGCATTCAGGCAGTCTGACCGTTTCCCGTCACCCAGTGCCACCTCATATAACTACAAGTCCTATGCCATCAGTGCAGCAGCAACAGATACGACCTGCTACATTAGTCCAGTCTCCTGCATCAGCACCAGCCATCCACAATCACAGTTCACAGAACTGTGCTGCAACACCTCCACTTCAGCAACAACAGCAGCATTCGCCCATAATCCCTGCAGGGACACCAGTCACGCTTTTTCAGCAGGTACCACAGGGCCATATCCTTACCGCCAGGGTACAAGGTGTATGCCCTCCCATCACCCAGCGCCCACCCCTGCCTCAAACACCTCCCTTACCAGGACTTCATGGTGGGGCCCCCCAGCTCGAACTCCACTGCGGGACTGCAGTATCTCCATCAGTACCCTCCTCCGCTGTCCAGGTTGGGGCTGTTGGTGTTGCCGGGGTACCCAATGCCCAGGGATCACGTGTTACCTTTCAGAATATAGCCCCCAAACCAGCGCCAGTCCAGGCAGGTGGGCCAACACCTGCAATTGCCACTCCCAACCAGCAGCCTCAGCAGCAACAGAGCGTAGTAATAGTCAGTCCCAATCCTCAGCAGAGCACAGCCTACACCCCTACGATACACCAAATTGTTCTTGCCAACCCCACTATTCCTGGTGCCCAGACTATCCAAATAGCTGGGCAACCTGGAGTTGTTTCCAGTCCTTGCCCTCCTCCAACCACCAACCTTTCCTCTTACACCAATGCTCCCATTGCCCAGGTTCAACCCAGTCAAACTGTTAGCCAAACGCTGTCTGTGAAACGGCATCAACAGACACATCAGCAACAACATCAACAACAGCCTCCGCTGCAAATAATTTCACAGTCTCCTCCTCCTCAGCCAGCTTCCACTGAGTCCAGCTTGATCAAACAGCTACTCCTTCCAAAGCGAGGTCCTACTACACCAGGGGGAAAGCTAATTCTTCCTGCCCCACAGGTGCCCCCTCCCAACAGCACGATATCGCCTGCTTCACAGGTCATTTACCAGACAGGCTATAGCACCCAGGTACCTTCTTCTCAGCCTCAGCAGCTCAATGTCCAGTTAGTTCCTGGCCAGCTTCAAGCCCAAGGAGGTCCTACCCTCCAGACAGTCCACTTGTTGCCAGGCCAGCTCATTTCCACGAGTAGCACAGGTACAGCCGCAATCATACAGGGCCCAACAGCAGGAGGACAGGTAACATTCACTGTGGTCCCTAATACTGGTTTTACCACCACAGCTGGTGCCACCATCAGTCAGGGTGCTATCGGCCCAGTTGTTCCCACTCAGCAGTTTTCTACTGGAACAGTGTCCCAACATGCCCAAGCAGCTCCACCACCGCCAGCTCTCTTAAGAGGAGACAAAATTATTTGTCAAAAAGAGGAGGAGGCGAAGGATGCTACGGGGCTGCACATCCATGAAAGGAAGATAGAAGTGATGGAGAACTCTTCTTTGGCCGAAGGAGACTCTTCTAATGGCACAACTAGTAATGGTGAGGTTGCTGCAGGTGCCAAGCTGCTAAATGGGCAGAAGTGCATGGAGTCTAATCTACCTCCATACCACTCAGGGAATAGCCAGACTGCACTCAATGGCCCGGCTACAGACAGTCACTCTGCAAATGGGAAGCAGGCCGTCACTCCTGGCCTAAACAACCTGCTGGAGGGTAACCCCGACCCCAAAAAGACTCTAGTAAATGGAGTGTGTGATTTTGATCGGGGTGACAGTGGTGGTAACTTTAACAAAAACATTCCAAATCACATTGCTTCCAAACAGTACTTGGGGAATGGGGAGGTGGGTCCTTCAGAGAAGAGTCATGGCTCAGACCCACCTCTTCCTAGTCTACCTACTCTCCAGCAGGACACTGCCAAAGCTCAACAGGCTGAGCGCCTAGCCAATGGACCCCAGGCAATGGTTACCAGGCCTCCATTGGAATTAACAAATGGACCTTTGGGCCCAGCAAATGTTGTGCCTGGGTTAAGACAGCAACCGCACCCCAGTCCACATTTCCCCTCCACTGTTACCTCCCAGAGTCCTGCTGCCTCTCCTGTCAATGGCACAGCCCCTGATGCACGAGGCATGAAGAGGCCAGCTGAAAATGAGGACCGCAGCACAATGGCAGTATCCTCTGGGATTCCCAGCAAAGTGGGAGTACGAATCATCACCATCAGTGACCCTAACAATGCCGGCAGTAGTGCCACCATGGTGGCAGTGCCAGCAGGGACAGACCCAAGCACAGTAGCCAAAGTAGCAATAGAGAGTGCCACTCAGCAGAGGAACTGCTCCCCAACACAGACAGCTGGTGGAACGGTGAGTCACTGCAACCTTTCACAGAACTACTTTAGTTGGTGTTAAACTATATTAATATCAGATGTGTCACAAGATGGTTTGTACACATTTGCATGTGTGTCCACATTTAAACAGTTTAACAGTTTCTCACAGTTTCTAGTTTGACCTACAATCTGATAATACCTGATCTTGGCTAGGCCCAACCTCCTCAGTATGTTTCATGAAAATGTGTTCAGTAATGTAATACAATTTCTAAAAACATGGATGTGAGGGGAAAATGTCTTGTTTCTAAGAATATGAATGGTTTGCTCATCCTTCTTTATGCACATTAGAGTCCTTAATTTTTTTCTAGGCCTGTTCATATTTCAGCTTTTACATGTTTGGCTTGTCTTGTAACTTTTTCAAAAGGGAATTGTATTTTTTTAAAATATCTACAGCCATAAAATGGCACTGTCTACACATGTGACAAGCTGCTCCTATATACTCCTCTCAATGAGGAGCTAGAGCAGACTCTGAAATGCGAGATGAGTGTAATGCACTAGTAAGCTGAATGCCAAACACTCAGGTTGTTTGCACTCTGTGGGATAGCCAAAACTTCAGTGAGGAGGATGGTTAGGCTAAGGTAAGCTTTATTAAATTTCAGTTCAACTTATTTTATTTGTATAGCACCAAATCACAACAATGCTGCCCCAAGGCACTTCACACGAGTAAGGTGTAACCTTACCAACCCCTCTGAGCAAGCACACAGACGACAGTGGTAAGGAAAAACTCCTCCTGGTGATAATGAAGAAACCTCAAGCAGATCAGACTTAACTATGTTTAAAAAAAGGTATAATCAGTTCAAATTTATTTAACTTTAGTTTTGATTTGGCATTTGTCTGTTTAGTGGCAACATGAAGCCATTTACTCTTGAGTTCTTTGTGTCTTGTACAATCACATTAGCCTGTTGGCTTCTGCTCACTAATGTGGTGCTTGTGTGATACATAATTAATTTAATTCTTGCATTACTGATTTGTCTTTTTGCTTGAAGTGCCACATTTCCAATTACAAAAAAAGAATGTTACTTGTAAGCTAATAAGATTTATGGGGGTTTTGTTTCCCATTTTGTAGATTAGTTTACAAACTAAAAAACATCTATCCATCTTTATCTACCTGCTTTGCGTGTATGACTATCAGCTTTAGCTAAAATAAATAAATACATCTGTAACACTACATAGTCCTGCCAAGTTTTGTCTAATTTCTCTCTGAGGTCATAGTTGCTAACTCTAAATATTCTGTAAGAGTTACTTTGAATGGAATCTCAACACACAAGATGGGGAAATGCAGCAACACAAGCATCATTTCTGAAGCTTAAAATTCCAAAGTGCCTTGTTGCAGCAAATAAGAGCTTTTTCTTTGAGGACTTCTTTGCCTGAGTGTTAATTGCTGCACTTTATTAATTGCTGGTTAGAGTCATTAAGCATCGCTTGCAGTTAATTTTCCTTCAGCATTTTTTGTGCACATGTAATAATGTATTAGAAACATTGTTTCCCAGTGACATACCAACAAAATGTTGTGATGGTTATTTTAGGACAAATCTTTTCAGACCAAAGTTTGATATATAAGGCCACTTTCAGATACTAGGTGGGGCAGACTAAAGGGTTAACAGTGTTATTGTGAAACTTTTATTGTCAACATTATTTAGGAAATGTTAGTATGAGTAATATCCATTGCTAATGGGAAATTTCCTTAATGTTTACCTTACGACACTGAAAATCACAATGTAAATGTAATATATTTACCAATTAATTCACCAAATTAATGTGTAATTAACAACCTAAGTGAAAGTTTAACATTCAATTATACCTTTTGCCTTTATATAATTTATCTGTTAACTGCAAGAATAGTGTTTAGTCATGTTACAAATTAAATTTCAAGGGTGTTTTTAATAAAGGCAACACAAGGCACTGAGGACAATATAAGCCCAGCTATCAGTTAGCACAGATGAAATGCAACCCAAATCTAGGACAGATGTACAACTTACAAATATCCATCCATCTTCTTTCTATACCCACTTACTCCACTTAAGGCTCACGGGGGTGCTCTTATTGTGGAATGAATGTCACTGCAGTATCCGGCTTTCAGATGAATTCTTTGAACAATTCTTTTTTCTGTGGCCAAATAGTTGTTCAGCATACTTCTTTAATTTGAGGGGGAAATTTTGGAATCCAACCTGTACACAGTGAGAAGGTCTTGTGCTCTAACTGGATCTGTCTGGCTCAGGCGAGTGTGAATGACTGGAGGTTAAGAAGGTGAGGCCAGTTAAGACCATGTGGCCCTCACTGATACCCACCTCCTACAGCAAAGCAGCTGAGAGAACAACCTCAGCCTTAAGAGAGGCAGGGGCTACATTTCAGCCAACACGATTATTTTGTCTGACTTCATTTCGTTAATTTGCCACAATGAACTCCTGCCAACAGCTGATGTGGTCAGAGCTTGATGGATTTAGTTGACTGAAACCTAACAAGTAACTATTTGATAGTCATTTGACCATTTGAAGCTTCTCAGATTTGACTTTTTGTGTGTCTGTTTAATGTACTCATGTATAAACTGAAATGGGTTTCAGTTTTTGGACTGTTGATTTGAGCAGTAAATAGTTGAAGTATGTCAGCAGTACTGTTGAATTCAACTGTGAGGTACAGTATTGTCTGAAATGTGCAACAGATTCTTTAAAACACAGGGACGATGGAACATTAAGCACTCAGTTGTCCAAGTTCTTTCATGCAGATTAAAATTCTGGGTCAGCAAATAGGGGGACCTTAACCACCTGGAAGGCTTTCATCAATGTCGTCTTTGCAGCATCTTGAAGATGAGCTGGAAGCAGTACAGTGCCATTCTCAGCGTCATCCTTGAAGCCAGGTCCACCATCATCGACGCGATTGTCAACAAGAATGACCTTATGTTGATATGAACAGATGGGAAACTATGGCAGTAAATCTGTCATCAGAGTTTGAATTTGAATTTTGAAGCATGAATATTTTTAGCATCAAAATCAGTGTTTGAAGTTGAATTTGTTTAGCATCAATTTATTCAGCCTCAAAAATTCAACTTAAAAAAAATTCAACCTCAAAAAATACAACCCCTGGCAGAAATTATGGAATCACCGGCCTCGGAGGATGTTCATTCAGTTGTGTAATTTTGTAGAAAAAAAGCAGATCAGACATGACACAAAACTAAAGTCATTTCAAATGGCAACTTTCTGGCTTTAAGAAACACTATAAGAAATCAGGAAAAAAAAATTGTGGCAGTCAGTAACGGTTACTTTTTCAGACCAAGCAGAGGGAAAAAAATATGGAATCACTCAATTCTGAGGAAAAAATTATGGAATCATGAAAAACAAAAGAATGCTCCAACACATCACTAGTATTTTGTTGCACCACCTCTGGCTTTTATAACAGCTTGCAGTCTCTGAGGCATGGACTTAATGAGTGACAAATAGTACTCTTCATCAATCTGGCTCCAAATTTCTCTGATTGCTGTTGCCAGATCAGCTTTGCAGGTTGGAGCCTTGTCATGGACCATTTTTTGTTTTCAACTTCCACCAAAGATTTTCAATTGGATTAAGATCTGGACTGTTTGCAGGCCATGACATGACATTTCCTTTATGCGGTTTCTTGCAGTTTGGTCACAGACGTTGACTCCAGTTTCCTCCCATTCGTTCCTCATTTGTTTTGTTGTGCATTTTCGATTTTTGAGACATATTACTTTAAGTTTTCTGTCTTGACGGTTTGATGTCTTCCTTAGTCTACCAGTATGTTTGCCTTTAACAACCTTCCCATGTTTGTATTTGGTCCCGAGTTTAGACACAGCTGACTGTGAACAACCAACATCTTTTGCAACATTGCGTGATGATTTACCCTCTTTTAAGAGTTTGATAATCCTCTCCTTTGTTTCAATTGACTTCTCTCATGTTGGAGCCATGATTCATGTCAGTCCACTTGGTGCAACAGCTCTCCAAGGTGTGATCACTCCTTTTTAGATGCAGACTAATGAGCAGATCTGATATGATGCAGGTGTTAGTTTTGGGGATGAAAATGTACAGGGTGATTCCATAATTTTTTTTTCCTCGGAATTGAGTGAGTCCATATTTTTTTCCCTCTGCTTGGTCTAAAAAAGTAACTGTTACTGACTGCCACAATTTTTTTTGATTTCTTATAGTGTTTCTTAAAGCCAGAAAGTTGCCATTTGAAATGACTTTAGTTTTGTGTCATGTCTGTGATCTGCTTTTTTTTCTACAAAATTAAACAACTGAATGAACATCCTCTGAGGCTGGTGAATCCATAATTTTTGCCAGGGGTTGTAGAAAAGCAGGGAGAAGCAATCGATCCCTGTCTCAATCATCCTACATCACAGACTTACTTCCATACATAAATGTTGGATGATTGAGACAGGGATCGATTGCTTCTCCCTGCTTTTCTATTTTTTGAGGTTGATTTTTTTAAGGTTTTTTTTTTTTTTGAGGCTTAATATTTTGATGCTAAAAACATTCAACCTTAGAAATTCAAATTCAAACTCTGATGGCACAGATTTACTTCCATAGGAAACACCCAAAAGACGACTAGCTGGAAAGCCCTCATTTAATAGTGAAAACGAGGGGGAAGAAACACATGAGCCCAGCTGCACACGCCCCTTCATCCTGCTGCCTTGAGCTGTTCTTGCTGCAAGATATGAGCAGCCATGATTGGACCTTGAGCGGTCTTGAGAATGTCTGTTTGTATTGTTATTCTAAAGTCTTGTTTTGCCCATAGCTGACTGTGACCCCGTCCCCACCTCTGGCATCCCAGCCTGCACCAGCAGGTCACCCCAGCTCCCAGCATCTCCCAACACAGCAAACCACTGCAGCACCACCTGAGCAAAGCAGGAAAGCAGGGCAGAACTTCAAGTGTCTGTGGCAGTCTTGTAAACGGTATGTGTCCGTGTATCAGAGGTGACCTCATCTGACTTGAATACTGAAAAGGAAAATGTCAAAAAGTAAGATATTAAGATATGCGTGATGTAGTTGTTTTTAATGCCTGTGATCAGTTTTCATGTTTATAGCTGAGTTTTGTCTTTTGGATTTAATATTCAATTCAGTTTGACAATACATCCTGTTGTGTACTTTTTTTTTAACTGCTTGATAATGAGTCTTTTTCGTTATTTTGCTGAAGTCATCCTGCATGCAAAGCTGAGTGGATGCGTCCACTCACTCCCGTGTCTTGCCCTCTAGTATTTCCACTCCAGCTGCAGTTACGCTGCTCCTCATTAGTCAACACATTCTTTACTACAGGTGGTTTGAAACGCCGTCTCAGGTGTTTTACCACGCGGCAACGCAGCACGGCGGGAGAGACGTATATGGAGGCCAGTGTCAGTGGGAGGGATGTGAACCTTTTCCTCGGCAGAGACTGTCTTTCATCACACATCTACAAGTAACTTGATCTCAGCTGCTCTGAAAGACCGAATGCTCACAGAAACCTGCACGTGAATCCAGGATTTAATGTATCTGCAAAGAGTGACGTACGTTCTCTGCACTCTTCCACAGGATAAGCACTGTTCTCGAGATGCTTTGCTGGCCGGACTAAAATTGGAAGAGCAGCAAGCACAAAGCCGCAATCAGACTTCTTCCCAGTATGTACACCTAGAATGAGAAGTTTGGAGTTTGTATGTGAAATGATCATGACAGATCAGTGAAACTTAACACATTTATTTCAGCTCTTTAACTTTTAACTTCTATGTTGTTTAACTGTATATGATGGATCATCTTAAAAGTTTATTTTCTTGTTTGATAGGACTCAGACTGCTGGCAACACGCCGGCATCTCGACCACCGAGAGCGATCGTCAATCATCCGAGTGCAGCCCTCATGGCACTACGCAGAGGCTCTCGAAATCTGGTCTTCAGGGACTTCACTGTGAGTACAACAGGGCTGATGGCAGATTTCCTCCAAAGTCTTTTTCACGCTCACTTTTGATTTTTAATGGGGTACATCGGGCTTTACCCTGGACAGAAAGTGTTGTGAAGCAGCTTAAATCCGTTTTTCCTTCAAAGTTTGTGGTTTTTACGCAGGTCAGTATTGAGTAGCAAAACTTCAGAGGAAATAATGAAAAAATTCAATGCTTTGCTTTAAAGTTATGCGATTTCCACAGTGTTGGAATATTTACAGTATTTTAGGTCTGCAATGTCAAAGACGACTGATTTATTGATTTAATGTGGCACAAACTCCAAATTGATGTAGAAAAAAGAAAAATTGCTGTTGAACTTTGTAGATGTGAACTTGCTGCTCAAATAATGTCAGTCCGCTTGTTCAAAGCGCTGTCCCTGTGAACTGTTCTTCTAACGAAGGGCATCTAACCACTGACATCTGCAAAACTCTATCAAGTGGAATGGAATTAAATTTTTTTTTTTTTTTTTTTATTCCTAGGATGAGAAGGAGGGACCAGTGACCAAACACATTCGATTAACTGCTGCCTTAACGTTAAAAAACATCGCCAAGCACTCTGACTGTGGTCGAAAGTAAGTGTGCAATGACATGTTTTAAACGGAGAAGCACACCTATGCTGCACCCGGTATTAATGAGTTATGCAAATGACCCAGGCTTTTGAAAGTTGCTGGTTTGCAACATCATATTGTCTCTGCTGCATGTTGACAGATGCTGACAGCACATTTTAGCATTTTGGTCAGGTTGTTAACTTGAACCATAGCAAAACAACAATAGAGAGGGAGGGGCTTGATTTTTACATAAATGTCAAGAAACAATTCAATTTATTTCAATTCATTTATACAGCTCCAAATCACAACAAAGTTGCCCCAAGGCACTTCACATGGGTGAGGTCTAACCTTACCAACAAGAAACAAATTTTCAGCCCACAGGAAGACCAGATAATTGTTTTTTTAATGATAAAATATCATTCTAACAAATATAACCTGCTATGGCTAAGCTACCGGAGTGAAAACTTTGCACTCTGGGCTTGCCTTAATACATTTTCTCTCAAGTGTTCTTGTACTGGCATGTAGTGCTGCCCCCAACTGGTGATGCAGAACTGTAAACGCAAACAGTGTTCAGTTGATGCCAATGTGCAGCAGTAAAATTCAGCCTTCATACTTTTCCCTTGCCATGTGGTGAATATGTGTTTCTTTTAATTGTTTTGCTCACATCCGTTGTTTGAGATCCTGCTTGTTAATATGTAGAACCTTAGCATGTTGTTTTTACTGTACTTCTTTTTCTCGTCTCAGGTTGGTGAAGAGGCATGAGCCACACCTCTCTGTGCTCGCGCTCAGTAACATGGAGGTTTCCACGACGCTCGCCAAATGTCTTTATGAACTGACGCGTTCGCTCCAGGCTTAAAGCCAAAAACAAGACACCCTGTCCGACAACCTCTGCGTCCCTCTCCAGAGAGGGGAAGGTGAGCTGTACCGGGTCCGCAGAGGTAGAGGTCAGGAACGGGAACCAAGACCCTCACTCTGCCACACTTTCCACCTTGTCTCACCTGCATCTCCTCCCTACCGCCCAACCTGTGTTCAAAACCCAGCCCCACCCCCTTCCATGCAAAAACTGCCACGGGGTCTTCCACCAGCTGCCCACCAGGGGGGAGCTCTCTAAGACTGCTTCCCTGAGGGACTAAACCGACAAAACCCCAATCACGAGCACATTTTTTTTTGTTGTCGTTGTTATTGTTTTTTTAATTATTATTGTTATTTCTTTCACAAATTGTTGTGTGCATTGAAGTGAGTGGCAGTTGACTGAAGAGAATGGGCGGGTAGGGGGGTGGGGCTACAGTAGGTGAAAAATGCCCCACAAGATTGAGTTGAGAACTTGGCATGCAACTGGCGCAGATTTAGTTTTTCTTTAGTAAAGTGGTAGCTTGGTTTTCTTACTTGAGTCAATATATTTTCACTTATTTATTATTAAATTGAATAGCATTACAATTAATAAAAAGAATCTTGTAAATATGTTGTGAATATATATATATATATATAAATATATATATATATATAAAAAGAAGATCCTCTTTCGTGCCGCTGCAGCCACTGGAGAACTTGCTCTGTGGAGTAATAAAAGCATTACTTTGGTAGGATTAAATAAAGTAGTTTTTTTTTTCTTTTTTTTTTCTTTTTTGATCCCTTGTCACTTGTATCTGTGATTCTATACTCAGCAGTGGATGAATGTACTTATAAAAACTTGTAAATAATTCTGCAAAGGTACTGATGCTGTAAAGCTTAGGGAGGGGATTTTTTTTTTTTTTTTTTCTCTCCCCCATGTGGGACTGTGACATTTTTGTATTATAATACCTTGTAGAACTCATTTTGCTGGCTGAAAGAGTATGGAATAATATATCATGTCATTTTGTAGAAAAAAAAAATATTGAAGGTATTTCTGTCCCTTTTCCCTTGCACACCTTCCCCCCTCAACACGCACACAAAATAACATATATCCACTGTAAGCGTTTTGTCATGTACGGGCACAGTGCGCGTACCAAAAAAAAAAAGTTTTTTTTTGTTTTGTATTTGTAAATTGGTTTAAATACATGGAGTTTTTATACAGGTTTTCTCCTGTGTTCTTTGCTTTACGTGCAGGTATATTTTCTTCACTACTTTTTTCTATCTTGATATAGTGTGGAGTTTTATTGTAAATTTTTTTTCCCCCCGCTCTCTCCTCCCCATTCTTAATACCATGCCACATTCCGGCTCGTGTCCTCAGACTGTCCTCTCTTCCGTGTGTTGTGTAACATTTAGGACTGCCTGTCATATTATCATCTGACTGGGGCGACCCCCAAGCATCCTCATTTCTGCCGTGTCAGTAGGATGTGTGACTATACGAGTACATAGACTTAACAGTCTGTTAGAGATTTGGCTTTATTTACTTTGGTGACTGTTTATAGTTTTTAAATAAAACACTGAACATTTTTGCTTTGGTTTTTAAGCTATTTTTTTTTTATTTTGCTCTTTTTTTAATTTCCCTTATCTTTTTACACATACTCTGTTTTGTTTTTTATTGGTGCATGTGCATCAGTTGGTGCAGAAAACATCACATCTCCTTGTAGTGTTCTAAATAAGTGGTTTTAATATTCAGAACTGTTTTCATGGTTGTTAATTAAACTTCAAAAGCCCCTCTCGTCTGATCTAAACCCACCGAGCGCCATTTGCTGGTACACTAATCCTTTTGTTGTGTTTAACCACTGGGCTCCTTCCTTTAGCTCGTTCCTTTCAGCATAATTGAATTGAGCGCTTCACTTCCTGCAGATCCAAATAATTCTGTCCTCAATCTTACGGTACAGAAGACTTTATGCATAAATTGAAAGAGTTTGTGCTTGGAGCAACACTCGAGCACAAACTAGGAGCAAGCCATGTATTGATGCTTCACTTTTAGCTGCCTAGTACTGTTGCTTTGGGTGTTTCCACTGATGATCATCACCAGTCGAACTACAGTCTTTTCTGTTGTTTTACTTTAATGAAAATTTTTTTTTTAGCCACAGGTGTCATGATTGCAACCCAAATCTCCCTACCTGAGATGTAAAAGTAATTTCTTTGTCAGGGTAGGTGCTACAGGAAATACCTTCCAAAGAAGCAGAACACCTCCACAATCCGATATTGCATATCGGATATATATATATATATACACACACCATTCCCAACATATATGTGGCAGTTGTGCATAAAGTGCAACAAATATCCAAATGCTTAAATAAATGCCCAGCTCCTGAACTGGTGTCTTACCCCTTTGCCTGTGATGACCGTAACCCATGAAGATATCCAGCCATCAAGAACTTGATGACTCCCTTGTTGGCTCCAGGAAGTGGCCCTGGTTTCCAAGCAAGTTGACTGCGATACTCTGTTGGGGTCTTGGAATCGCCAAGTGCGCTTCCCCATGTGAGATGAATGTACATTTGGAGATTCTGTCTGGTTTTGATGCCTCACCAGTGGTGCACGCAAACCCCTCCACCATAAGTGGCAATTCTCAGACGAGAACTATGGCTAAGGCCTATTATGGAGGATTATATGTAGTTTTGTGGATAATGTGATTCTGGCGGTTTCCCAGGAATGTGCCCTCCAATGTGCATTGGGGTAATTTGCAGCCGACCAAGTCTGTGTGTGTGTACCTTCTGCGTTGGGGAGTAAAGGAGTTGAAATATCAAAACAAAGGAGACTAAGAGCTACAGGCAGATTGGGCTGGTGTCGGCAGTAATACAGTACAGCCACAGTTGGGAACGATTTTGCAGCGTGGTCGCCAAATGCTTGGTGTGCTTGTTCCCACAGCAGACTATTCCTGGTTTTCCCTGCCCTTTGCCCATGTAATGTGGAGTTGCGTCAGGTAGGGGCATCAAAGCAAAGCTCTCTATTCCAACCTTTACCCATGCATGAGTACTTTTTGTAGTGATTGAAAGAAACCTTACATATGCAAGATTCCAAAATCAGCTCAATATCTTCTTTTAACAATGAGGTAAGAAGCTTTTTTGTAGGTGCCAGTTGAGGTGGTAATTCCCCCCGGGGTCCTCTGAGGATTTACAAGTATGTGTCTAAGTAGGAAAAAAAATACTGGGATATACCCAGAACATGCTGAAAGAATTGGGTACAGTTAGGGCTGGAAATGCCTTAGGATCTTACAAGCCTGTCTTGAAGAACATTTGGTTAATTTACAACTAAATGATATAATTCAAATGACTAATATATGAAAGACAAAATTAGTTACATGATAAACTCAGGAACTTTTGACTTTGCTCATTTCAATCTCCTTGGTTACAGAAGTGTTCCAAATTTATTTTTAGAAGTACTTTGACGAGTTTTAAGTAAGGTCTGGGATCATGGGCTGAAATACAGTTGGTATTGTGATATTGCATGGAACATTTGGAAGAGTTTTTGATCTGATGTCTAAAAAAAATTTAACGTTGAAGCCTGCTAAGGCAAAACTATTACAATACACGGTCAGTGTAATTTAAACAGTTATGTGTCTAGAAATTGCCTCAATGCAGAAGGTAAAATTGCTTTCTTTTTGTAATAACAGGAGAGATGAATCCAACATATTTGTAATGCGGGGAAGGGACGGCAGGGGTCGCCACCTGCGCGCTCAATTCTCAGCGAGACATGTGGCTGAGACTTTATGAAAGCTATACTTCAATTTTAGACCCCCCACCCCCACAAATAATTACTCTAGTGAAACTCTACCGCATTTTCTCGCAAAAACGTGGAAGTTGAAATCGGTTTACTACGAGCAAAGTAGTCGCAGCGGCGTTTGAAGGTGAGTAGCAGCTACTGCTGGCTAACCAGAGCTAGCTGCTAACGCGACGTAAGCAAGTGATGTTGCTCATAACAGCTAACGGCTAGTTAGCTTTGGGCTAAAAGCTAATACTCTTTTCCTAGCTCACGTATGATTTACAGTCCGCTCTACTTGCTCATGTGTGATGCAATTTTGCCCTCACTGCTGCAATTCTAAGCTGTCTGACTAATGAACAGTTATTTTCGCCGGTGTTTTGGCAAATGGTTTGGTCGTGTTGGTGCTAATTTGTAGGTAGGCCATACAGTATCCCTAGCACCAAAATTCAATAAGTGACTGTAAACTCAAGCAACTACATTACTTAATATTGCATAAAACAAATGACTGAGTCATTAAAACTTGTAACTTGTTAGATAATGCTGGTTAGCTTTGTTACGTGGTTTAGTTGGTAAACCTTATGAAGATTTATCGTGAGCGTTTATGGAAAGTGTTTATATAACCCCAGGACCTGATTGATCCCAAACAAGGGCTCAGACCTGAGTCTAGTGGTTACATATCACATATATACATTTTAAGATGTGCATATTTTAAATGGTCAGAGAGGAACTAGACTGCCATGGGATTAGCTCAAATCAGAAGATTCAAATCGCAGGCACGATGTTTTCTGTTGGGGAAAAGTCTGGCTGACTACTTGGGTTTCTGAATCACTTCACTTATTTTTTGTATGTATTTAATGTCAGTTTAATTTGTTGTTCCATCATCCGAGTACATCAGGATTTCTGCCACCTCCAGTCTTGTTACAGCAGCATTCATCTGCATACATGTCAACCCCTTTGAAGGGCCACCTGTATAACCAAGTGCGAAAATCCATAAAATCAACACAAAATCCTTATAACCTCCAAATCGCACCAAAATCAGTTTTATTACAGTACACACAACCGCATAGCGGTGTCACATAGCTGGGTTTTTGTCCACTAATTATGAGTTGCCACAGTGACATTAAAGTCAGGATCATTCGTATTTCCTCCACAGTTGAATTTCAAACAATAGCGATCTAGTATTCATGCATCAAGCTGAATTTTATCAAACTGAATGTGTCAAACTTAGTTATTTTTTACAGAAACAAGAACTGTCTGTCACTAATGGAAATACATTAATAAAATCATGAAAAATAAATTGAATAAAGTAAATAAATATGAAATTGGTCACTGGATACTTAAACTTTGGACATAATAAACTCTTCATGGTGGATCCTTGATCTCTGGACATAAATAGGAATAAACAAAATCTGTAGTTTTTGTCAAAAGCATTTCCTTTCAGACATTATTGGCATGAATGTCTTTCTATACAGCTGAGCTCTTGCAGCTCGCTGTGCTTCACGTCAGCATCAGTTTAATTCATAAAGAATGCAGGATGTCTCATTTGGGGAAGAAAAAAACATTTTCGTCGATTGTAGTTTTGTGCCTGTAATACAATGTTTTAAAGAGGTCATTTTATTTAAAGCGGCAATTCGTTTTGAAGTTATTAATTCAGCAGCACAGCAGACAACAGAACGGAGGACGATTCTCGCTTCTTGACTACAAGACAAGAGTCCCAGTTAGTGACTTTAATCCACATAAAAGTGACTCACAATATTTTAATGGCTTTGAGAGGTGTTAAGAAGCAGAATTGCCATTTCTGAAGAGCAGCGAATCAAAGAACCAATGAGCTAGTAGCACTGCTTCATTTGGTTCACGCATCAAAGTGGAGTCACGCTGCAGAAACAGCTGATTACAGAGCCGCTGCAGACCAAACCCTGAATATCCGTAAGACTTTATTTGTACGTCTGTATGACACTGAAACTCGGAAAAAATCTGTATAATTTACGGACAATCTGTATAGGTTGACATGTATGCATGTGTTGGACATCTCTGCTTAAAATTGATGGAGAGCTGTGTGGAACATGAGACTCGAGGACATTTCATTGTAAAAGTCATGTGATTGGTGATGGAAAATGAAGGCTTCGGGAAACATTGGGTGCAGATGTCTTGATTCCAAATGTTACCAGTCTTTGGGTTGGTGTCAACATAGTTGCCAGTGACCAACAGTTGGATTTAGTGACACAATTGTTGTAACTGTATGTGTGTAAGTATTTGGCTGACATAATATGTGTAATTTCTCCTTTGTGTGGGCAAGCGGTTTGTGTGCTTGTTTCCAGAACTGAAGGTTCCTGGTTCAAGGCCACCTGTGCCCATTCTCCATGTAATGTGGGGTTGCGTCAGGAAAGGCATCTGGCCTAAAACGTACCAAATCAACATGCAGATCCATCTCTGATCTGCTGTGGTGACCCCGAGTGGGGGGAAGAAATCAATGGACCTTACCTTACGTAACCCCAATGAAATCAAACAATGTTTAACTAACTTTGATGGAGTAATTAACAGGCTTCATACGCAAATATATTTTGAAGTTTGTAAACTGTAATCTGCCACTCCAAATATTCATCAATTACTCCCCCATTCAAAAAACGAAAACCAACCTAAGCTAATAGCCACTTACAGCAGCAACAGTAAAGCATGGCTATTGTACTTGCACCACCCACCAGCGTCCCAATAATATGAGTCTGGTGCAACTGTTGAAGTGTCAAAGTTTGTTTGAACAAACTGTTGACAGAATTGTATTCTAGTGAGGTGAAGGGAGCTGTTGTGACCAGATGACCCTTGATAAAGTTCTACAATAGAACAGTGAAATCACAAGAGCTGCTGTGATAAACCAGTTATTAATTGACTGTTAATCACCCACTGTTTTGATAATCGATCATTTAGAGTTATTTTTTAGTGTCTTAAGTTCTTAATTTTGGATTCTTAAATGTAAATTTTTATGGTGTTATTAGTTTTGTTGCACCTCTCTGACGGTGATCAGTATATCTTTGGGTTGTAGACAAAACAAGACATTTGCACGCATCATCTTGGGCTTTGGGAAATACCGGATAGCATTTTCTGGACCACAGGACTGATTAGTTGAGTAAGGAAATGATCAACAAAATAATTTAGTTGCAGCCATTAAAAAAAAAAAAAATCACTTTTTTTTTCTGTTTCAGCAAGATCCTTAATGCCGAAATTGTTCTTGTTGTGCATGTGGGTGTTTTGCAGGTGCATCAACAAAGTATTAATTATGTATGTGATTTTATCTTTATATTTTTAATAACTTTGCAAAATTGTGTCATTATGGGGTGTTGTGAGTAGAGTTTTGAGGGGAAAAATGAATTTACTTCATTTTGGATTAAGGCTATAACATAAAATGTGGAAAAAGTAAAGTACTATGAATACTTTCTGGATGCACTGTACATATAATACTCACTTGAAAAAAATCACCATTAGTAACATATTTTAACTACTTTTTGCTGGTACTTGCTCATTTTTTTTACTTTCATTTTCAACTTTGTGTCAAAATAAATTTATCTTTAGAGGTTATAAGGCTGTGCACTTTCACTTTCTATTTGAAATCCCATTTGGGGAATTCCCATGGCCTTTCCTTATTATCCTATGACTTGGTCCCGTCACACTGAACATAACCAGCTGTGAAGTCACATCAGCAAGATGGCCAAAGCAAAAACAGAGTTTCTCTTACAGCAGTATTCATGGGTCAAAGGAAGTGTGGTTTGAGAGCTGTCAATGATAAATTCATCACACAGTTTCCAAGCCTTGAACTAAAGAGAGTGCAGATGATGATTTGCACCCAGTACCATAAACACCTGGGTAAAGCTAAGTCCAGAAGCAGTGGAGAGTGACATGGCTACATGTGTACTACTGCCTGACACTTGCAGTACAGAAGAGGTGATGGTGGCATTTAGAGCTGAAACAACTAATCGAGTTAATCGATTAAAATCGATTATTAAAATAGTTGTCAACTAATTTAGTCATTGATTAGTTACTAAATAACTTTGTTTTACCACAAATGTTTCGTTTCTTCCATATATTCAACCAAGCTTTGCTTTGAATGTTGAACCAATGAAGGAGTGCTTCGAGCTGCTGCTTCGTTGGTTTCATTTGTTTTATTTTGCTTTATCTTAATTTTTCCCCACTAAAACCCTAAAGAGCATATGTCTGTGAGGAATATTTACATTTTTTATGTTAAACTGACCTGTTATGGTCTTCTGAAACAGTTGATAGATGTATTTTATGCTAATGCAGATGCTAACACATTAGCATGTCTATGGCGTTTTCAATGTTAAAGTTAGCATTAAGCTTCTGGCATTTCAGCATGTTTGTGCATTTGTTTTCTGTATAATAATTAATAGCTCAGCGTTTGTTGTCGTAAAAGAGTCAAATGTATTACAAATTATAATTTTTTATTTATTTTTATTTATATAGTAATAATAACTAATAATGCTACAGTACAATTTTAGAGAAAGAGTCACATGTGTCATTGTGAAATTACTACATAGTTTACAAGTTATACAGAGAATGTTGCACATATGAGTCAGGCTACAGTTTTTGATTTAGGTTTTATGGTTAACTGGTTATGCTAATTGCTCATTTGCAGCAACAAAAATACCTCTTTTTTCACCATATATTTTATAACATTTATATGTTTCAATGTTGTTTTATGGCAACTCAGCACTTGCCATTTGAAATAATTATTTTTGTTCTTTATTATAAACTGTTTTATTCTTTATTATTTTATATTTCAACAGCCAAGGGACATTTGACGATTTGTTGATTTTCAAGTATTTTAAATTTTCAAATAATGTTCTGTTGTTAAATAAAGTGATGGAAGGAGAGAAAAATTGTTTCCCTGGCACATTTTTTAAAAATTCCCCGCTAATCCGATTAATCGTGTCGAAACCCCATCAGATTCATCAATGATCCAAATAATTGTTTGTTGCAGCCCTAGTGGCATTGAATCACCAAAACCTGGCTTGCCCAGTCCTTCCTCTCTGCTCCCCTTGTTCTAGTGAGATGATGCTGGAATTATAACTTCAATACTTACTACACATAATAATTGAGACATATATGTTCCAGTTATACAAGTGTAAACAGTCAGTTTTACCCTCTAAATTCATGAAGTCTTCCCCCAAATCATAATGCAACAGTGCAAACACGTTACTTGTGCTGATATGTCAAGTGAGCATGATGCATATATTTGCCCATAGCTCAGAGGCTGTTACAGTGGCCATCACAAACTGTTCAAGGGATCTTATTGAGGACATAAGCTAACGTTGACTTGAATATGAAATGGTGGTGCAGAGCTTGAAAAGCGCTTTCAAAAGACACCAAGAACCGCCTTCTGTAGCCGCTATATCTTCCAAGATATGGACATTTAAAGTTGCAGGGGTGCTCTAATTCTATAAAACGTCATTAGCGTGTATCTCACTAATAAGACATGATCAACAATACGAGCGTTCTCTGTGTTCCTCATGAATCCCAGTTATCCCATAAAGATTTATATAAAATTCTCAAAGATGTCTGTACATTCAGTGATCTGACATGGAATAATGCAGATGCAGCCTATTTACTGTTTGTTTTGTGAAAAGTTTATGTTGAACATTTTGCCGCATTGAATGTTTATGGGTTTCTGTGGGTAAAATGTGGAATACATAAACAAGTCAGTCAGTGTCATTCTCACCTTGTGCTTTTTGTTACAGTGGGGATCAGGGCAGCTTGGGGTCAGACATGACCGGAGCTGGAAGTGGTAAGATTGTTGCACAGAACTGTGATGAACATTGTGTGTCTACATTTCCCAGAGTGGAGAGTTTACCTGCTGGACAAGCGGCTGAACTGCTGGTTGGACAGTGAGAGGTTTTGTTTTGGTTTACAGCAGAACTGTCCAGCTTGTGTGTGTTTGTACATCCTTCAGTTTTTATCTCCTATTTACAATAGCTAGGTCCATTCATACGTTTGACAATGCAGACTTGAATATCCCTTATTAATTGATTAAATAAGGCAAATTATTAAGAGTCCTATTGTGTTCAATCCCCTTCTCTCCTTCCAAAGTCACATCAGCCTATAACTGTGCATCTATAGATTGTCCTGAGCAAAATTTATACCATAGACATTTTGTTGAACTTATGTTGCATATCTCAGAACTTTGACAAATTGCCCTGAAAAAACATGCATCTCCAGTCGGTCCTGTTACGTGTTCAGATTTAGCTAAGTATTTGTGATAGTAGATGCAAAGTAATGATGCAGAATATTCTATTATATTTTATATTTTTGTTTAATGTAAAAATATTGAATGTTGAATGAAAAATAGCATCTGTCATAGATGCTATTTTTGGATGTCAAGTTAGAAAATATATCTGAATTTAAAACCCAAAAACTTGACACGGTGCTGTGTCTGTAGGGGGCCAGGCTCTGCCTGATGGGATGGATACTGATGATGCAGAGAAGTGTCCAATCTGTCTGTGTGTCCTCAGCGGTGAACTGGCCATGCCTGACAGCTGCTGCCATGTCTTCTGTCTCGGATGCCTCCTCACGTGGGCAGAGGTTATTGTCATGCTGTTACATGAAATTATGTAATGACACGGTTATGGTTAAACACTGAGATCTATAAAAGCAGTTACATAACACAAGTTGAAGGTATTTGAAATACTGTTAGTTTTAAGGCTTGATAGGAATAAAAAAAAATTGCTCACCTTCATTATATAATTTTTTCCCTTGTTGGTGTGGAAATGTTTGAGGCGTTTACTGTGCAACAGAAATTCTGTTTCAATGGCATTAACATAACTTGTGTACTTGGTACTACAGTATATGTTGTAGATGCCTGTTTAACTTTAAATCACAGATGGTTCCTTCCTGCCCAGTGGACAGAAGACCTTTCAGCAACGTTTACAAATGGGACAGAATTCTTGGCTGTGTACAGGTAAGTGCAATTCACCAATCTGCATTAACTGAAGATATGCCATACACTCAACTAAGTGCACCACTGCACTTAATAGAAAAGTGATTTGTTTAACTGTATGATGTTGATGTAGGTCACAACAAACACCCAGTGTTTTCTCTTGTTGAATGCAAACCATGTTGCCTTTGATAAGGACAAGTTCACTTTTTTGTGTAATCTTAGTTATGTTAAAACATTGTTAGCAGTGACACCTCTGTGTGTGCTCACCTTGATGATTGTGGCACATGAGAGAAGTCAGTTTTTCAGAGACGTAAGTAGGTTGTAAGTGCGTCACCTGCAGTGGAGTTCTAGAAGTGTGTGTGTGTGTGTGTGAGTGATGGGATGTTTATTCTTTCACTGCAGGTGGGGGATCTTGTTTAAAGTTCTGTGGGTTTTTGTGCATTAAATGTAATGCTGCCACCCAGTGGAGGCTAATATTTAAAAAACAAAATGTGACTTCTCTGAATGTCACTGAGACATGTTATTATGCGCACATTTATTGCTGGGCAGACTGGGACAGTGCAGATAGTGTCTTAGCATGACAGGTAATCAAAGTCAGGGCTACATATACATAGTCCAGTCCCTATAAAATTTATATTTGAATGTCTCTAACTATGAGAATCTTCAGACGTGTTTTAGCACAGTGTTGTTTTAGTCCTTCAAAACCTTTGGTTGATGTTTTAAGGTTCCTGTGAGGAGGCGAGCGGTCCGACTTCACACTGAGAACTGCTGCTGCAGAAACCCTGAAAAGAAGCGCTGTGTCAAGTAAGTGTTGGTATTTTATCGGATCATAAAGATGTAGGAATCTCGCTTTCTTTTCCAAAACCACACCAACATTCAGGGTATAATTAGAAAGAGCTGCTTCTATAAAATTTGTTTAAAACAATTTGGAATTCCCGTGTGGACTTGGGGTTATTCTACAAGGCATCATTTTGCTGTAGTTACAAATTATTGAATGGTTTCAAGATGGCTAATGTAGATGTGTTGTGCAATATCCTGTTGGCAAGCACTTCTTTGACAGTTGAAAAAAATGGGTAGAAGAATTTTGAGGTGCCACAGCTTCACTGTAACCTTAGTTTGCCAAAGTGACATTTGTCTCATTACATAGAAAAAATGTTCACATAGGTTGCAGAATATCTCATATTTTACTTCAAAGTGCATGGTTAAACATTATACGAAAGTTTAGGTAAACTAAGTTTGATATTTTTCAGAAGTAAGAATGAGAGAAGATTGAAATGGCAGAAGGTGGAGAGGACAACAGTTCCCAAAACGAAAGGACTTGTGAGGAAATGTAAGAATCTATGTATTTAGTTTTTATTTACTGATAAACTGTTGATGAGTAACATTTTGTAAGTGAGGTCATCTAACACTATATTCTTTTTTTTTTCTTTTTTTTTTTTTTTCCTTTTTTACCCCCAGGCAACGAGGAGGATCCATCTTCCTTGAGCATAAAAAAGGTCTGATATTTATTTTTGTTTTTTCAATGCCCACCCCACTTATCCAGGTATGGCACCCAAAATGGGTATGGCACAGTAGCTAATAGATTTTAAGTAGGTAATATGATTCAGTTGATACACACCAAAACATAATATGACTAAGTTTAGTTGTGAAAAGTGGGTTGAAGCAACACGGCGTTTCTGTTTCACCTCACTGTTCAGTGTTACTATTCCGAGCAGACATGACGGTGCTTTTGAGGGGGAAAAAATGGATTGTGCCTCTACATACGTATATGTTGGCGTAGAAACAATTTCATGGTCGACTTTTAACAGTTAAAAAGTTGCCATCTGAATGTGATAGTGGTGTTTATCACAACTGCTTTTACATCCCTTAAATGCCAAAGTAAAGGATGCTCTCATTGAATTGAATGATAGAAACAAACATCTTGATGCGTGAGTCTAAAAGTGGACAAAACACACAGTGACTGCATTTTAGGAAAAAGACTAATTCCCTTTTTTTTTTTTTTTTTTTTTTTTTGACTTGAAAGACTTTGTTTTATATACAGTGGTCCCTTGCTATAACGCGATTCACCTTTCGCGACCTCGCTGTTTCGCGATTTTTTTTTTTTTTAGTCCAATTTTGCATGCTTTTTTTTTTTACAGTGCATTGTGTTCCGCGGCCTCATCAAGCAGCCGGTCGCGACACTGCGAAGGGAGAGCACGCGCATTGTGTTCTGTGTGTCTGTTTATAAGAATCTTCTCGCCCAGAAGAAAAAAGAGCGGCAACAACTACCCATAACTGTGTTCTACACTCGGAAAAACACACCTGCAGCGAGGTGTGAGTCAGTGGAAAAAGACGTGACAGCGCAGCGGCGCCAGGACGAAGAGGCGCGATCAGAGGAACTGTGAAATACTGGTCAGTCATTATTAATAATTTCTTATGTGTCCAACCTCGTACATTGATAGTTAAAATTTAATTCGTTAGTTCTAAAAGCCATCATAATTATTTATAGGAAAACGTTCTATTTTTATTTCTGAAACAAATGTTTGGGCCTGAAAACAGGTTGGTCTTATTTCTCTACTCAGGTTTGAACTTTGAGAGTGTTTACGCACGAGAGAAAAGTGAGAAAATGTTCATGCCTGATTGAGAAAAGTGTATAAAGTGTGTAGTGAGGGGTTTTACAGCTTTAAAACATCTATAATAATTGTAAAAAATAACACTGGCCACTTTGCGGATTTCGCCTATCGCGGGCTATTTTTAGAACGTAACTCCCGCGATAAACGAGGGACCACTGTACTTCACCTCTGTGTTTTGAGACCAAAATGCTACAAGATTTCATTAGATCTCTGTTGAATATGTGTTGTGTCCAGGTGAGAGGAACTGAGTGCTGCACGTGTCTTCCATCTCCTCTTGGCTCCTTAACAATAATGTCAACACAGGACATGTAAGTCGAGGTCTCCTCCGTAATGAATTATGTCAAATGTCAACAACTACGTGATCATCACAGAACGTATTTGTTTTTACTGATGATTTAGTCTGACACCACATATACCCAAATCTGTATTTTTATTTGTGTTAAAGCTGTTTGTACAATACTGAATTCTTCTTGGGGGGGGCACACAGCGCTGTGCCTCACTACAGTCGGTTGCATCCCATTGTTAAAATGCAGATTCCTT
The DNA here is from genome assembly GCF_902500255.1 of Thalassophryne amazonica. Taxonomy (NCBI): domain Eukaryota; kingdom Metazoa; phylum Chordata; class Actinopteri; order Batrachoidiformes; family Batrachoididae; genus Thalassophryne; species Thalassophryne amazonica. The sequence continues at coordinate 15,176,920 of NC_047124.1, forward strand.
TTCAAGAGAGACAGAAATATGAGACCATACCTTATCACAGTTGAAGTGATATTTTCAATAATTGCGGCGAGTTTTAAATTAATTCATGAGGCTCTAGTTCATACCTTACTGTTTTTAAAGTAAGAGGGGGGAAAAAAAATCCTGTGTCCACTACTAAATGCTATCTCATGTATAATTAAATATTTTTATATTTAAATGAATGGGTAAATTGTTAAAAAAAAGTGCTTCTTTAATGGACTGCTAGCCATGTGCTGTTTTTATTCCTTTGCAGTGCAGAGCCTGTTTGGTTGGCAGAACATATATCATATGGAACCGACCTCAAACGTCGCACATCTCAATGTCAAGATTGTCCGTGGCTTTGTCCCGCTCTTCCCGTCTCTGCCAGTGGCACCTCAAGGTATTGATTTCCCACGTCGCCTCTTAAATGCTTTTGTTAGCGTCTGTGCTTCCTGCAACTTGGATATCCAAACACACTTTGGATGAGAATTGACACTCGAGCCTTAGCCCAGTCCAGTGGCTAGGAAATGTTTGCGTAATAAGCTGTCTGGACAGCTGGAAAAGGTGCTTATGCTTATAAGATGTCATACAAAGTAGATCTCCGGTATTGCAGACCGAACAGTCTGCCCCTAAAAATCGGTCCGCCCTTCTGCGTCATTTCGGACCACAGCAGCATGTCTGAGAGGGAGTCTCTTCACCCAAAGCAATCAAATGGATTAGTGGGATTATTAACCATCAGATGATAAAGGTAAAACCTCTTAAATCATTCTAAAGTCAGTTTTAAGCAAAAACTCTGCAAAATTCCGTGACACTTGGAAATGAGCGACGCACAGTGAACGCATCAGCTAGCAGCTTGTGTAGCCACAGCACTCTGATTGCTTCTGTCGCCTTTTATGATGAAATAATGCTGAATTTATGTGGAAATGATTGTTGTATAAAAGCTTCAGATATCTGTCGCTGAGATAGATGATGACTGGAGTGCAGTTTGAAGCAGAAGCGAGGTGTTAATCTGTGAATCGCGGCTAATGACGCATGCGCAGATGCAAAAGGCAAACCAATTTTTAGGGGGGACCGTTCGGTCGGGGACACTGGCCTTAATCGTGCCCACCTGCTTACAAACACCAACCCTTACATCTGGAAAAACGACCACAACATTAAAAAAAAGCTTCCGCAGATCTGGACAAAGTGGACTCTCTGGACTGCAAGTTGTTCACAACATGTTTCGTGTGTTTATCTGTCACAGTTTCCATCCTTCCAGCTGGAACTACAGTCAGTTTTCTTTTGGACAGTGGTCATCTTCCTTCAGCAGCCCCAGTTCACTATTGGACAGTGGTCATTCTGGTGAGTCATGTCTTTCAAATTCTTTCTGTGGATGAGTTTTTGCAGAGTTGATGCCAGACATTTTAAGTTTGTTACATTACGATTTGGAATCTGCTCTGAGGAGTCAAATGGCACAAAATATGAAATGTAGATCATGTGTGTATTTAAAATGTTGATGTTTAGTAAAAAAAATATTTCACCAGATTTTAGCCAAAGCATCTTTCTTTTATTGGAAAAGTAAATAGGTTTGTTTTTTTTTTTTTAAATAAGTGTTTATTTTTCCCCAGGTTATTGTGAACCTCGCATGAATGGAATTTTTTGTATTGAAATGTGCACAAATAATAGCAGCTGATAATAGAATACTACAACCCCTGGCAAAAATTATGGAATCACCGGCCTCGGAGGATGTTCATTCAGTTGTTTAATTTTGTAGAAAAAAAGCAGATCACAGACATGACACAAAACTAAAGTCATTTCAAATGGCAACTTTCTGGCTTTAAGAAACACTATAAGAAATCAAGAAAAAAAGATTGTGGCAGTCAGTAACGGTTACTTTTTTAGACCAAGCAGAGGAAAAAAATATGGACTCACTCAATTCTGAGGAATAAATTATGGAATCACCCTGTAAATTTCCATCCCCAAAACTAACACCTGCATCAAATCACATCTCCTTGTTAGTCTGCCTCTAAAAAGGAGTGATCACACCTTGGAGAGCTGTTGCACCAAGTGGACTGACATGAATCATGGCTCCAACACGAGATGTCAGTTGAAACAAAGGAGAGGATTATCAAACTCTTAAAAGAGGGTAAATCATCACGCAATGTTGCAAAAGATGTTGGTTGTTCACAGTCAGCTGTGTCTAAACTGGACCAAAGACAGAAAACTTAAAGCAATATGTCTCAAAAATCGAAAATGCACAACAAAACAAATGAGGAACGAATGGGAGGAAACTGGAGTCAACGTCTGTGACTGAACTGTAAGAAACCGCCTAAAGGAAATGGGATTTACATACAGAAAAGCTAAACGAAAGCCATCATTAACACCTAAACAGAAAAAAACAAGGTTACAATGGGCTAAGGAAAAGCAATTGTGGACTGTGGATGACTGGATGAAAGTCATATTCAGTGATGAATCTCGAATCTGCATTGGGCAAGGTGATGATGCTGGAACATTTGTTTGGTGCCGTTCCAATGAGATTTATAAAGATGACTGCTTGAAGGGAACATGTAAATTTCCACAGTCATTGATGATATGGGGCTGCATGTCAGGTAAAGGCACTGGGGAGATGGCTGTCATTACATCATCAATAAATGCACAAGTTTACGTGGATATTTTGGACACTTTTCTTATCCCATCAATTGAAAGGATGTTTGGGGATGATATCATTTTTCAAGATGATAATGCATCTTGCCATAGAGCAGGGGTGGGCAATTAATTTTTACAAGGGGCCACATAGGGAACCTGAATTATGTCCAAGGGCCACACCATTGATAACTCAGCTGTCTCCCATTACAAATTTTACAAAAAATTACCTATTTAATAGCTTTTATAGGTCATTTTTATTATTGTAATAATATGTAAATATACCAAAATAAACCTCTCTTATGATTTGCAACACACAAGCTTGACATTTTTACTATATGTAATAATAATCACAGACCTCATGAGGGCCAGACAGAGACATGCAAAGGGCCGCATGTGGCCCCCGGGCCACAGTTTGCCCAGGTCTGCCATAGAGCAAAAACTGTGAAAACATTCCTTGCAAAAAGACACATAGGGTCAATTTCATGACATAGGGTTAATGTCAACGAGCAGATGTGATTTGATGCAGGTGTTAGTTTTGGGGATGGAAATTTACAGGGTGATTCCATAATTTATTCCTCAGAATTGAGTGAGTCCATATTTTTTTCCTCTGCTTGGTCTAAAAAAGTAACCGTTACTGACTGCCACAATCTTTTTTCTTGATTTCTTATAGTGTTTCTTAAAGCCAGAAAGTTGCCATTTGAAATGACTTTAGTTTTGTGTCATGTCTGTGATCTGCTTTTTTTCTACAAAATTAAACAACTGAATGAACATCCTCCGAGGCCGGTGATTCCATAATTTTTGCCAGGGGTTGTAGAAATGGCTTCTTCTTCTTTGAATCTTATTCGAACATGTAAAGGATTACAATGAAGCATCAATTTGAAATTGTGTTCAGCCTTTAAGAAACTGGTGCAGATGTAAACTTTGCTGTATTCCAAAAAAGAATCAGGCTTCGACTCTTGCTTGACTTTTTTTTTTTTTTTGTCGTGAAATGTATCATCTAGACTCATTTACTGCCGACATAAAATGTTCATAGACACTCTCCTGAATGAAACAAATCTAAGAATTTGAAGAAATTTCTGATTGATTCTGCAAATGCTCACTTTCGTTCTATCCTCCAGTGTTTCAGGGTGTTGTCTGCGCCATTACTTCTCCGAAATCTGGAGAGAAAAGAGGCGGCCGAGCTTCAACCTCCAAAGCTCCCACCAAAGAGAAGGAATCCGTGCCATCACGGCGATCCACGCGCAACAGTAAAAGCCAGGAAGACTCTTCTGCATCTGACCCGTCGCCAGCACCTCAGTCCATTTCTTCAGACTCCGACTCCTCTGCCAGCCAGTCTGCCAAACCAGACAAGGCTCCTCAGGTACCTACCAAGAGGAAGGGGAAACGGGTAACAAATCGAAAAGCTAGTGGGAAGCGGAAAAGGACAGCCAGGAAGAAATGCTCTCCTCAAACAGTCAGCAGCCCAGCGCTGTCTGAGGTGGAGGAGGGTGATGAAGGCGATGAGGATGACCACACAGAGAAGAATGAGGAGGTCGACCAAAAAGAACATACAGACGACGCGGCACTGCAACAGTCGAATGCTGAAGGGGGACTTAATGCAGTTCAGGATGAGGAAGGAGACAAACCTGTAAAGGAGCATACAAACAATGCTGAGCTGCAACAGTCGGATGCTGAAGAGAGTCTTAATGCTGTTCAGGATGGACGCATCTGTCCTGAAGAGCAAGTGGAGTTAAAACTCAATAATGATGTGGGGCAAGACAGTGAGGATACTCAGGGGCAATCTGATGAACATGAAGAGAGACAGAAACCAGACGAGGGAGAAAACTTTCCGTCCTCGTGCTCAGAGTTGGCTCCTCAAAGCTCAGGTTCATGCTCTGAACATGATGAGAGTAAAACAGAGGAGGAACCGCCAACTAGCCCCACTTGTCCAAGAGAAAACAACATTGAGGAAAGCACGTCACAATCACCATCGGTCTCTCAAAATGTGCCATCTGAGAACCTCAGTTTTCCCCAGTGTGAAGAGGAGAAAGAGCAAGAACACGAAATGGACATTGGTGCAGAGCCCCAAGAAGTTAACGCTGAAGAATCATCAACTGACACAAAGACAGAATCATGTCAGGGGTTACTAAAGCCTAGTCCTGTCTCTGCTGGAGCGTCTGTGGAAAATGTACCTGTCCCAGAAGTGGAAACGTCTGAGGAAATTATGACAAAAACGTTTGGATTACAAGAGCATCCAGTAAAGGGAAAGTCTGTGCAAGGAACTGAGGAGAGCAGTCTATCCAACGATGACACTAATGTTGTTCCCATGGACTGCAGCTCACCTATCAGTGAGCATGGTAATGATGTTATTGTAGAATTCCCAAGAGAGGGCGCTGCTGTGGCCCCTTCTGCTTCCACAGGACAAGACACCAAGGAAGAGAAGATCAGCAACCAGCAGCAGAGCGAAAAGAGACAAGAAAGTAAAAACGACAGGCAGCGATGCTCCCGTTTCCACTCCCCAACATCCACTTGGTCACCCAAGAGAGACTCTAGGCGGAATCTTTCCAGGCACTCACGCTCACGGTCTAGAGAGTGTGACAGTAACTCATTGTCTAGTCACTCTTCCCGCGCTCGCAGCAGAGAAAGGGACAGAGAGCGAAATGGGGAGCAGGACTATTCCAGGAGAGATCGTAGTCGGGATAGGAGGAGATGGCGATCCAGGAGTCGCTCTAGATCCAGGTCTCGATCAAGATCTCGGTCCAGAACAAGGTCCTACAGGCGAGGACCCAGCCCTGAATGGCCAGCTTCCAGAGATGATTCTCCCCAATGGACAGACCGTCAGGACAGGTGGAGGTCTGCGCGCGGTGGAGGGTCCGGTGGGGAGGCACGGAGATTTCGTGGAGGCGCTAGCCGCTTTGATAATGGTGCATTCAGAGAACCCTCTCCTGACCGACAGGGCTGGTCAGAAAATCCTGACTGGGTTACAGAAAAGACTCGTAGTGACAATGAGGGGAGGAACCGTGACTCTGGCTTTAGTGGCACTTCATGGTGGGAGGACCACCGCAACAGTGGGGGGGACAGGCCAGACTCGAGGGGCTGTGGTGGATTTGGACGTGGACGAGGCAATAACAACTGTTCCTTCTACAACCAGCAGGAGGACATGGGTGAAAACCGCTGGCATCCCCGAAACAACTTCTCAGGTACAGGAAACAGTTCAGGGAATGATGCGTACAGTCGGTTCAACGAAAACCGTGCTGGAGGTCGGCGGAAAGACTATGAATCAAGCGAGCCTATGGTGGATCGGTCAGGCTGGTCGTCGGCATCCAGCTGGGCCGTTCGGAGGACGCTACCTGCAGATGTTCAGGATTATTACTCCAGAAGACAGAGAGGAGGATCAGGCGGGTGGAACCGACAGGAAGAGGAGCAGCCAGCAGCAGGTCAGAATGCAGGACTGGGGGGGGGGGGGGGGTACTTATCAGAAAAGTGCTGCCACTGAAATAGTTTAAAAGTAATTGATCAGCCAGTTCTCTATCTGACAGCTATGAGCACGTGTCAGACTAAATAAAAAACCTCATGGCTGTAAGATCTCTGCCTACAGATCAGTCATCAACATTTATTTGCTTTGTCGTGGTCGATTACTTTTTACCGCTGATCATGTGAGTGGAGTGTCGAGGAGCTGTTTCATGTCTACATGCGGTGTGCAGCCTGTTAGCTGTGCTACATTTGGTGATGTTAAAATACAAATTCCCCTCAGAGGTAGATGTGTATTACTGCTGCACGTGTGGCTGTGCCTGGAGTGGTAAACTGTTTCAAACGTGTCATAATAAATTAACCCTGCAGTACACAGATGTTCAGGATGCCACTTGCATCATTTAACCCCCAAATAAGCCTCGGTGTTTGTGTGTCTGAGGCCTTTAATATAGGCTTCAATCCCAGCAACAAGTACAAGTTCTTTAATGGATTTTGATACTTTTATTGTCGGATTAGTTATAGACAGTATTTGTTGATAGAGAGAACACTTATTTGAGTCTAAAGGTGAGTCTACATGCTTGTTTTGTGAAGTACCTCATGGACACACATCACTGTCGCTTTTGGATGAGGCAGAGAAAAGGATTATGGGTAATCGAATGGTGCAGTGTTGTTGTTTTTTTGACAGTGGCGTGCATGCACGTAGACTCACCACAGCGTGTTGTCTGTGCTGCACAATGAGTTTCAGCCATGGCAGAATTACGGAGAAGTAGACATTCTGTCTGCATCAACAAACACCAATGGATTTCAGCATAAAGAAATAAAATGCTATGCTAACAAAAAAAAGTGGGGCCAGGGGGTACAAATGTAACTTTGCTTTCATGATGTAATGCAGTTTTTTGTCCCCTCACTTATTTATTTTTGCAGATCCCCCTCAGAACGAGCCCCCTCCTGCTTCTCAGGCTGTCCCGGGTAATGCGCCGGTGCCTGTGATGAACATGATGCCACCGCCGCCTCCTCCGCCTCCCCCTCCTCCTCCTCAGCTGAATGTTCTTCATCACTACCCCATGCCGGGGCCACTAGCAGCCCTTCCTGTCACGTTGCAGCCCGCAGCACCGTACGCCATACCTCCTCAGGTCCCTGTGCACCTTCACCCTGCTGTGCCACTGCTTCAAGTGCCCGCTGTCAGCGCGCAGGCTCTCCCACCTCCTCCGCCGCCACCCCCACCCATGCAGCAAGGCAGCCAGACGGCGGCGGCACAACCTGACGGCCCCACGACACAGGTACGGCACATTCAGATCTCTGTCTGTCTATGTTGAGCTGTGGGATGTCAGGCAACCACGCATCTCTGGTTTAGGATGTGAAGTGCACAGAACGGAGACAAACACTTTGCAGGTAGAATGGAATTTTTTTTAGGAATTACCTGATTTTCAAGTATGGAATGTACCATTATTTATAACGGCTGTTGTTACGTCAACATAGTGTATTTGACTACCGACGTACTGTATTAAAACAGAAACTAAACTTTTCATGCCTGTTAGCGTAGCGGTGTGAAGAGCGGTATGCCCCACAAACCTTCCCACTCTTCGTGTGTTAATTCCATTCTGTTCTTTATCTCAGGTGGTCAGCAATGTGGTGAGTTTTGTGAAGCCCCCGCCGCCTCCTGCACCACCCAGAGCTGTGGTAGCTGTGGTGAATCAGGGTCACCCAGCAGTGACCCAGGCGCTGCCGTCATCTACGACCCAGACAGGGCATCACAACAAGGCTCAAGCTGACAGCTCCAAAAAAGAAAAGGTCACTAACCTTTGTCTGTTTCAGCCTCCATCACTTTCAACTTTTTTTTTTTTTCATTACGTTGACATGGAGTGACCCTATGGGATTTTTTTTTTCCTCCCTGCTGCAGAAACAACAGATTCAAGAAAAAGCTATAAATGAAGTGAAGACAGCCATCAAACCCTTTTACCAAAACAAGGAAATCACGAAGGAGGAGTACAAGGAGATCGTACGCAAAGCAGTAGAGAAGGTACAGTGGGAAAGAAAAAAGTCAGTATGCTTTCGTTTAGAAATGTTGTTTTATTGGCCCAGTGGTTGGGTTCATGGAAGCTCCTGACCAAGCATGGACTGAACTGGGAGCATCAGAGGCATTCTTTATGACATTTGAGCCAGTGTAACCTGGAACATCTCAAAGTCAGCCAGCCCAAGTCAAAAATATTTTTTATTTATTTTACATGTAAAGTAACATTTTACTATTAATACATTTCAGCTTTTATCCTGTCTATAGCACTTTTCCATCTGCATCAGACGCTCAAAGCGCTTTTGCAATAATGCCTTACATTCACCCCGATATCGGGGCGCTTCCGGTGTGTAGTGAGTGCCCTGATACAAGGCACTCACTACACACCGGGAGCAATAGGGGATTAAAGACCTTGCCCAAGGGTCCTCAGTGATTTTCCAGTCAGGCGGGGATTTGAACTGAGGATCTTTTGGTCTCAAGCCCAACACCTTAACCACTAGACCATCACCTCCCCTATTTTTGAATGTTTTTAGATTTAACTTATCACATGAGAGAAAAATAGTTACAATAGGTACAGTGTTGAGCTGGAACACTAGAGGGCTAAATGGCTATACAGTGTAAGCCTATAGGGGAAAGCTAAAAAAAATCTTAAAGTAACCAAGTTCTTCTCGCCATGGAATAGGAAAAAATAAAATTCCATGTGTCTGGTATCATGGAGAGAATCCCAGCGGAGGTACACGTGATTTGTTGGTAAATATGAAGAAATGTTGTCATAAGCTGACCCGACTTACCTTAGCCACCTTCTGTTTAGCCAGTGCCGCACTGCACTGAGCTGTTCTAAATTAATTGTGAGTGAGGGTCTTGTTCCTGACGTAAGCAGTGCCGTAGCCTGAGCAGATGCACCATCATGTTCAGTAACACGTTGGTGTTATTACAAGAAACCTGCTTACTGGGCGACCTGAACACCGGGCCAACACAACAATCTTAAATTCAAACACTTTGCATGACAAATGCGTTTATTATGGTGTTAATTTGTATATATCAGTCATCAATAGTCGATCAACGATGCTTGATACTAAACTTCATCTTTAGAATGTGTGATGTTGTGTTCACACAAATCTAATGACGCGTTCATGTGTGCGCTTTGTTTCCCGCCCTCACAGGTTTGTCACAGTAAAAGTGGCGAGGTGGATTCCAGTAAAGTGGCCAACCTGGTGAAGGCCTACGTGGACAAATACAAGCACGCCCGCAAAAAATAAACTCCGCCCTGCTGATGGAGTGGCCATGCCCTCACAGACACCCCTTCAGCTGCACAAGTGCAATTTCTTCCAGCTGGAATTTGGCCTCCAAACTGACAAATAACTGGGAGGAGGCTAATTTTTTTTCTTTCTTTCTTCCCCCCCTTCCCCTTTTTGATATCTTTACCTTTTGCTGAATGATTTTTTTGTTTTCACCCTTTCTATAAATTTTCATATTTTGTTAGATAATGTATGACCCAATCACACCTTATAATGCAAGAGCCCTTTATTTTGTGTAGATCCTGAAGGACGTGCGGGATTGATATTAAAGATGCAACGCTGATGTAATAGAGGTTATCTCCCAGAATTCCTGCTGATACGTTGAATTTCTCCTGTGACATCCCGATCTTGTAGCTTATTAAACTGAATAATGTTATTGTATTTTTGTTTTTTAATGTTATATTTCAGAAGAAAAGGCTACTTTAAAAAAAAAAAAACACTGTATTGGCTTAATCATTGACCTGTGGCCCAGGGATTGTGACTGTAATCAGGGCTCTGAGTGGTCAAGGAGTCAAAGCGTGCCAGCCAATCAGCAGTGAGTGTGTAAAGTGAGCACCAGATCTTCTGGATGAATGTGTAATTAATGTCAGTGTGTGAATGTGAGCTGGATGTCCACAGACATAAAATAAATGAGCTGCTTCCTGATGCAATGTATTTTTTTTTTTTTTTTTTAATTGGGAACTGTAACATCACATCTTCGTCGATTGTATCTGTAGGCAGGTTTTTGATTTAGGTTGTGTTACCCCGATGACTAAATAATGTGAGATTCTTAACTCTTATGCCTTCTGTAGTTCTTTGCACGAGCTAAAGCGCCAGAGGAATTGGGATGTATCAACCAATCTCTTTTCGTTGCCTTTAAGAGCAGTTTGTACTTGATGAATCAAGCGAGCACATTACTGTTTAGATGATGGAGTGAGTGCCTGGGAGGAAACGTATCCGCTTGCAAAGTGTCATAGCACACGAGCAGCAGCTAGGTAAGGTAGGCAGGAGGTAAAGGAGTTGAAACACGTCTAATTCCATCCACCTCTCAGTAGAAAGAACTTTATATATATTTCTGTCTTCTCTCAACACAGGTCATAGGTCTGTTGAGATAAAATTAAAGGTCCTTGTCAAATCTAAAATACATTAATGAACATATCCGTACTAGAGACACACCTCAGACTTCTGTCAAGTGAAACATTGCCATCATTTAGAGCCCTTGTTCCATTGTCATAGAGGAGGTGGCTTGGGACAAGGAATCAGTAGTTTGGAGAGCGGTGAGGACTGGATACACATCGTTAATATGTACAACGCTCCTGTAGTCACAAGGTGGGCATGAGAATAACAATTGCATTGGTTGGAAGCTGGCAGAAAGGTACCACACCCACATGTAAAACTACCCAGCAGGTAGAGAAAATGTTACATGGGCTTCTGAATAGTTATGTTCACTTAAAATATTCTCATTTTGATGAAATTAACCATTTGCCTATATATTGCTATGGGGCTTAATGCTCGTTTGGTGGTTTCCATCTCTGGTCTCCTTGCATAGTAAGTTTTTGATGCAAAGGTTTCATACGGAAAATTGCTACAAAAAAAAAAAAAAAACCACGATGGAATCAGTTAATCACTGAAATTAGCTGGTGGAGTGAGTGGTTGCAAAGAAAACCTGCACCTTCTTGGCCCTTTTCTGGAATCAGTTTGAGACCTCTGGTCCAGAGGCACAAATTTGAGGAAGGTACATAACCATTTCTGCTGCTTTGAAGGTCCCAGTGAGCACAGTAGCCTCCATCATCCATAAATGGAAGAACTTCAGGTCCACCAGGACTCTTCCTAGAACTTGCTGCCCGTCTAAACAGAGCGATCAGGGGAGAAGGGCCTTAGGGAGGTGACTAAGAACCCAATGGTCACTCTGTCATTCCTTTGTGGAGAGAGAAGCTTCCAGAAGGACAACCATCTTTGCAGCAATCTACCAATCAGACCTGTATGGTAGAGTGGCCAGACGGAAGCCATTGCTAAGTACAAGGCACATGGCAGCCCATCTGGACTTTGCCAAAAGGCACCTACCTGAAAGACTATCAGACCATGACAAACAAAATTCTCTGGTCTGATGATACAAAGATTGACCTCCGGTATGAATGCCAGGTGTCATGTTTGGAGGAAACTGGGCACCATCCCTACAGTGAAGCGTGGTGGCAACATCATGCTGTGGGGAGACTAGTCAGGTTTGAGGGAAAGAAGAATGCAGCAATGTACAGAGACATCCTGGTTGAAAACCTGCTCCAGAGTGCTCTTGACCTCAGACTGGAGTGATGGGTCATGTTTCAGCAGTATAATGACCCTAAGCACATCAAAGGAGTGGCTTGAGGACAACTCTGTGAATGTCCTTGAGTGGCCCAGCCAGAGCCCAGACCTGAACATCTCTGGAGGGATCTGAAAATGGCTGTGCACTGACACTCCTCATCCAACCCGAGGGAGCTTGGGAGGTGCTGCTAAGAGGAATGGGCAAAACTGTCCAAAGATAGGTGCACCAAGCTTGTGACATCATATTCAAGAAGACTTCAGGCTATAATTGCTGCCAAAGGTGCAATAACAACAAGTATTGAGCAAAGGCTGTGAATACTCATGTACATGCGATTTCTTAGTTATTTTTAATAAATTTCCCCCCCCAAAACACAAACAAAAAACAAAACATTTTTTCATGTTGTCATTACGGGATGTTGTGAGTAGAATTTTGAGGAAAAAAAATAATTTACTCAATTTTGGAATAAGGCTATAACATAAAATGTGGAAAAAATGAAGCACTGTGAATACTTTCCGGATGTACCATCTATATTTGCACCTGCAGCTTTAAATGGAAAGGAGCTGCTATTAGCCACGCCTCCTCTTCCAGATATGGACTCCTACTGCAAAACTTAAGAACAAGCTGTTGAATTTGAAGCATTTTTGCTCATCACTGCAAATGGAACATGAAAAGCAATGTTAAATACTTTATGTCTGGTACTTTGCTCTGCTTCATCAACGTGAATCAACTCTTTTGCACTTATTTCACAATAAAAGTGGTGAATGGATTGTTTTCAGTGAAATCTGCTTCACGTTAACATGCAAAATGTGATGACATCAAAATCAGGACGGTTCATTCATGGATTCAGTCTTTACACGATCTCAACAAAATGTAGTTTATGTCAATTTGCTACATGAAAGCAAAGTCAAAATATATATGGTAGTTTTTGCAATATATCGAAAGAAAAATACAGAAACTTTGGAAAATAGCTCAGGTCTCTTGCATACCATGAAAACAATGAAATAAAATCTTGTTAATCTGTTGCTCCTTTCCCTCTGGAGGCGATCCCACAGTACGACAGCATTAAAATGCTATTGCAAATTCAAGTATGGCAAATGTTACATATGACACGCTTTACACATTGGCAAACAAGCCCCTTATCTCTCTGCTCACTGTTGGCAGTTGTCTTATTTGCGAGAAATCGCTTGAGAATGTATCATTTGTTTACAAAAGAAAGACCAATTGAACGGGGCAGCCATTCTGGGAGTTACCAAAAAATAATAACTAAAAGACAAAATAAAGCTACCAACCTATTTTGAATTGATTAGTGGTATAACATCAAAAGAAAAATGGATACTGATGTTTATATCAACCCTGCATTGGTCTTAAGGTTAGCGCTGGTCAGTTTGCTGCTAATGAGTCCTTTAAAAATATTCTAACATTGTATATACACAGTATAATCAAACAATACAATAAAATCAAAATTCAGGCAATATAAATAACACAGTCGCAACATAATGTCAGCTCTGTGTCCCTCTGGTAAGCTAACAAAAGTAAAGATGTTCGATGTTAGCCAAATCAGCTAGCATGCAGCTTTTTTCTTTTTATTGAAAATTTTAACCAAAAAGATCAACTGACTTGTCAGTTTAAGTTTATAGTACATCTCTAGAAATGTAACCATATCACCAGCAATGTATGTTGTCAGTAATCACCAGTGTTGCCAAAGTAACTTTGAAAAGTTACTTCATTAGTTACTTTACAGTTATATTTTACAGTTATTTTATACAGTTACTTCATTAGCAGCTGCAGACAAATTGTAGGCAGCTGTTAAATGTAAAGTAACTCATAATCTAACTTGGTTATTTTTAAGCGTTAGTACTCACAAAAGTATCTATTAGTTACTTTGCTGATTGCTCAATCTTAAGAGTAACCACGTTAGATACCTTATTAGTTACATTACTTATTTTTTGTAAGTTTTTGGCAACTTCTAATAAAGGAATTGCATAAAGCTGCTAATGAAGTAACCGCATAAGTAACTGTATAAAGCAACTAAAAAAAGTAACTTTTCAAAGTTACTTTGACAACACTGGTAATCATATGTATTAATAACTATATTACGCAGTTTTAAGGTTCATTAAAAACAGTTTTGAGTTCTGCACCCCTCTGGTAAGCTAGCTAATGTCTACATGTTTGCCATTAGCCAAATCAGCTAGCATGCAGCTTTTTTCTTTTCATTGAAAACTTTAACAAAAAAAGCTTAACATTGACTTGTCGCTTTTTGTTTATAGTACAGGTAATTCTATAGAAATGTAACTGTATCACCAGCACTGTATGCTGCTGCTGTCGGTAATCATATGTATTAATAACTATATTACGCAGTTTTAAGGTTCATTAAAAAAAAAAAAAAAAACAGTTTTGAGTTCTGCACCCCTCTGGTAAGCTAGCTAAAGTCTACGTGATGCTTGCTGTTAGCCAAATCAGCTAGCATGCAGCTTTTTTCTTTTCAATGAAAACTTTAACAAAAACGTTTAACACTGACTTGCCGGTTTTTGTTTATAGTACAAGTAATTCTATAGAAATGTAACTATCACCAGCACTGTATGCTGCTGCTGTCGGTAATCATATGTATTAATAACTATATTACGCAGTTTTAAGGTTCATTAAAAAACAAAAAACAACAAAAAAAAACAAAAAACAGTTTGAGTTCTGCACCCCTCTGGTAAGCTAGCTAAAGTCTACGTGATGCTTGCCGTTAGCCAAATCAGCTAGCATGCAGCTTTTTTCTTTTCAATGAAAACTTTAACAAAAACGTTTAACATTGACTTGTCGGTTTTTGTTTATAGTACAAGTAATTCTATAGAAATGTAACTGTATCACCGACGCTGTATGCTGCTGCTGCTGTCGGTAATATGTATTAATGGCAAAAATAGTAAATGGACTGCATTTATAGCGCTTTGCTTTTCCATCTGCATCAGAAGCTCAAATCGCTTTACAATTATGCCTCACATTCACACACACACACACACACACCAATGTTTGGGTGTTGCCATGCAAGGCACTCACTACACACCGGGAGCAACTAGGGGATTAATAACTACATTATGTAGTTTTAAGGTTTGTAAAAAACACTGGAGTTCATTTAGAGAACGGTTGCCCCATCACTCATGTATTTCCTGTTCAGCAATTTGTGCAAAATGGATTTCTCTCAAATGACAATTATCAAAGACGATCAGGATAATCTGCTAACAATGTTTTGTTTATTAAAAAAAAAAGTGAAAGTGGCTTTTAAAATAGAAAAATCCATGCATGCCGCTCACATTTCAGATTTCTGGCAGTGTCTGAAAAGGTGAGTAAAATTTCACTTTTGAAGATCAATTAATGGCCGTCACCAACACGATGTGATACTGAAGAACTGTAACTTAATCACACCACCTTCTTCTTTTTCCCCCTTTGTGAATGAGTTAGTTTTTATTTACACGTGTGTCTTCTTGTCTGGAGCCTTAATTTCCCTGTGGGACAAGAATGAAAGGACAAATAAGTAATCAGTACACAACACTGAATTAATGTGTTTGCGTGCGCATGGCCTTACACAGTTGGATCGCTTGCGTTTCCAGCAGTCAGGGTTGACTCTTTTCTGTTCGTCCGCAAGAGCTTTGGCCTGTAGGGTGAACACCCGCCGCTCCTCGTTTCGCATCTTTTTCCACCGTTCACCGAGGATGACGCTGATCGCTCTGAGCACACAAAGAGTTGGCAATTTGTCCACAATGTTGCACAAGCAGAAGGTGCATTTGTCATTAACGGTACATGGAAGAGTGAAACGAAAAGTGGAGACAGGTGTGCAACAACAGGAAAACAAAACAAGGCACTAAATGGGGAGGGAGCAGGACAGAAGTGAACTAGAATTCCACTCAAGTACATACATACACCCAAGACCATGACACACAACTATCTACAGTAAATCTGATTGGTCCAGTGGGGTCACAGAGAACACACATCTAGTGTAATTATCTGTGCTGTGTGGCAGGACGTGGACAGAAACACTCACCTGTTGTCTTTGCCCGGGTACATCTGTGTGTACTCCACTCGGTACTTCTTGGCAAACAGCATGAAGGCATTCATTGGCCGCTTGCACTTAGTAGGTGCGCCGTTCCCGCTTCCAGGTGTGCACAGATGCTGCCCTTTGATTGGCTTTTGATAAGGAGAGTGGGTGTGGCCGGGAAAGCAAGCATCTGTATGTTTTAAACACATTAAAAAGTCATTAATGGTTTCTCCCACTGAAACAAAAATGGATATTTAGACATCCATCCATTGATCTCTGACACGCCCACACAGTCTGTTAAAGTAGACCTGCATTGAAATAAATGCAGTCAGATCTTTGGACCAAAAAATGACTTACATTTACACATAAGATCCTTCTGAATGTAGTAAAGTAAATATGGAAGCCCAGATCTGTCATTCAACGGAGAAATCTTCATTTAAAAATGACAAATTTACAGCTAACATTTAGCCCTCCGCAAAACTGTCCCTCTCATCACGGAGAAGACCCTCTCTCCCAGCATGCATTGCGCACCAACTGTAATTTGTGGATTTACGTCAGTTTGCATCTGCACCTTTTTCTTGTCTTATACGGAAGGATCTACTTTTTTTAAAACTTCATATTGTCTTGCGGCACGTTTGGTGAGTACACATTTCTTTTATTTGTGCTTGAAAATTATTTTGGGGGACTTTTTCATACGCCCGTTTGATTGAGTGGTGTCGCATTGAAAATCTACTGTTTTTCCCCTCCGGTACCGGCGTGGGATACGGAGGTGGGATCCCAGTCATTAAAAATATATAAACCTCTCTCAGCGTCCATGGAGCTCTGCGGCTCCAATTGCCGAGACATGCGGTGCTGTGGATTTTGCCGCAAGAAGTCTGTCCTTGCAGCAACACGTGTACCGGCCGCTTCGCATTAAAACAGCGAGCGTAATCTCAGGACTTGTGCCAAGTGTGCTGCAGCTCCATTCAGTAGACAGAGAGGTGATGCCGGTGTTGTGCGCTGAATCTGGCACAACACCGGCTGCAAAGCAGACACAGGCGGTGTGGCGGTTAACGAGCTCGTTAACGAGCCCGCAGACTTAATAAGCGCAGCGGAGGCAGAGAGCGGGAGAGGAAGAACGGCGCCCGCTGTCGATGTCGTTGCTGATCTGAGCACACAGATCTGTATCTCACATTCATTGCTGCTTACTTTTGGATGTTGAAACCAGGACGTGTATAAGTAACATTACTAACAAATAAAATCAATTTCAATGCGGGATCGGACTGAAGGCGGGAGCGCGTCGTCTTGTCCCTGACGTCATGGAAATGATACGGCTGTACAAACTGTTTTCACAGAGGGCTAAATGTTAGCTGCAAATTTGTCATTTTTAAATGAAGATTTCTCCGCTGAATTACAAATTTGGGCTTACAGATTTACTTTACTGCATTCACAAGGGTCTTATAAATACATATCAGCTATTTCTTTCTGAAATCTGACCACATTTATTTCAATGCAGGTCTACTTTAAACATTTCTGCTGGAAAATGTAATTTTTTTGGAATCACTATAATTTTACAGGATTCACACACAGTAACTTTTGCAGAATAAACTGACTCTGCTGGGATAACATTTGGTCCCAGTCCAAATAGAGTTAAATATACTTTATCATAGTACTAAATTAACTCTATCACAGTGTAAAATCAACTCTTATTGGAGTAGAAACACTTGATTTGACAAAATGGTAGAGCTGATTTCACTCGAGTGTACTTCACTCTATTCAGACCGGGACCAAATGTTATTCCGGCAGAGTATAGAATGGTCCCTCGCTATAACGCGGTTCACCTTTCGCGGCCTCGCAGTTTCGTGGATTTTTTTGCATGCTTTTTGTTTTTTTTGTTTTTTTACAGCGCATTGTGTTCTGCGTCCTCGTCAAGCAGGCCGGTCGCGGCACCAGTCAGCATCACCGCGAAGGGAGGGCACGCGCATTGTGTTCTGCATGGGTCTGTTTATGAGAATCTTCTCACCCAGAAGAAACAAGCGCGCCAACAACTACCCATAACTGTGTTCTTCACTCAGAAAAAGACACCTGCACCGAGGTGTCACTCAGTGGAAAAAGACGCGACATCGAAGCGGCGCCAGGAAGAAGAGGCGCGGTCAGAGGAACTGTGAAATACTGGTCAGTCACTATTAATAATTTCTTCTGTGTCCAACCTCGTAGGTTGATCGTTAAAATTTAATTCGTTAGATCTAAAAGCCATAATTATTTATAGGAAAACGTTCTATTTTTATTTCTCAAACAAATGTTTGGGCCTGAAAACAGGTTTTGATCTTTGGTTTCATTCTATAATACTGGACTTATTTTTCTACTAAGGTTTGAAGTTTGAGAGTGTTTACACAGGAGAGAAAAGTGAGAAAATGTTAATGCCTGTTTGAGAAAAGTGTATAAAGTGTGTAGTGAGGGGTTTTACAGCCTTAAAACATCTATAATAATTGTAAAAAATAAGGCTGACTACTTTGCAGATTTTGCCTACTGCGGGTTATATTTAGAACGTAACTCCCATGATAAAGGAGGGACCACTGTATTTTACTCAGTAAAAGTTACTGTGCACTATCCTCGGGAATGAGAGGAACAGTAGTAGCCAATAAACCAGTATTTGTCTGGTATTTATATTGCACAGTTTTTCATTTTTTTACTTTTACTTTTGATCCTCTGTGTGCTTCTTACCCTGTATGCTGCTATACAGTTCTACTGAAATTCAATTTCTCTGAGGGATCAATAAAGTTCTAGCTAATCTAATCGATGTACGCTAGTATTAGCTTCATGGAGCTGATGGAACATGGTAGAACTTTAAATGTGACTAAAAAGGTTTAAAAAAAACTGTGTTAAATGCAAACAGAAAAACAGTGATTGACACAATTAATAACCCACAGGCCACTAGAGATCCCGCTGAGAGGAACTCCGGGTAAAATCTGGACATTTCTAACACAGGTTTTGCTGGATATCTGCTGGACAGATACAACAACACAGACTGGTCGGCTGTGACAGTCGTTAATAATAACAAGTTACGGTTACAGTGTTTTTACTTAATTTGTCAAAATAATTCAGTGGGAAGACTAACGTTTTAGCAGATTTATTGTATGTTTTCCGAGTTGTAATTGTATATTCAAAGTTCCCAGTTTCATTCAAATGTGGCATTATCTTCAAACCTTCCTTCATGTTGTCTGTAAGATCTTTGAGAGCAACCTCATTATATTTGCTGCCAAAATAAATACTTTATCAGCAATAAAATTTTGTTGAAATGAAGGTACATCATAATAATTACATTTCAATACAAAGTAAATTTTGTCAATTGTATGAAAAATCAAATCAGACTATATTTAAATGTATATCTACTATGAGAATCCTTTGAGGTGCTGTTTATTTTTAAATGCTATAATTTTAAGACACTTTTAGTGTGGTACCTTGCGATGCATGTCCATCTGGGGAAACAGCGCTCCTGCTGGACTGGAAGGTGCAGCGGCGTCTTGCCATACTGCTCAAAACGTAAACCGCCGAGAAGTCGAGAGGAGTGAAATCAGAACTGAGGAAGTCCACAAATAAATAAATGACAGAAGGTACTGTGCTTTGGTAAATAATACAGCAATAAAAAATGTTTTTATTATTAATAATCTTTTGTGTATTTGTTTTGATGCTGTAATTTTAAACTGGTTTTACCTTCGGAATGTGTCAAACGCTTGGCAGTCATCTGTGTGTTTGGCATCTCGGTGTCCCGGAGGGAGGGACACGTCTCCCACTGCCATTTCATAGCAGGGTATCCCATAATGCATCACGGTCAAGCTCGGATAGAACGACGCCCACCCTGACAGCGTGCGCAGGAAATAGTGAGATGCTGTTTGACGTGAGTTGAAAGCAGCTTCAGTGCGTTCTCCGCCCCTACCTTTGTTTTTGACATAGAACGGGTGGTCAAGTTGGCACTGGGCAGTCAGTGGGGCATGTCCAAATGCCCCGGGGTCAAAGGTTAGCTGCAGTACGGCTTGGCCAGACAGCACGACCTCTGAATGCCACATCAGCTGCAGACCCTCGGAGCCGTAACCCTGCAAACAGCAGATGCTCATCACGCACCCCCACAACCTGGGCTGCACTTCACAGCCTTGTAACGCACCTTCAGAGAGAGGGGCAGCTCCTCGTCGCCGGCATCTTCCTCACCGGAGTCTAGATCCTCGACGTCCCGCCACTCCACCTTAGTGTCATCGTGGAAATGCAGCTGAGTGCCTGATGACAAAGAATAGCTGCTCTGAGATGAAAAGGAACGATTTCCACGTGCACAAGTTTGTGTTTGTGTCAATGTCAGACTACCTTTGAGAAAACAGTGCCACACGGTGGCCGGCCAGGAGAAACTCCAGCTCATGTTTTCATCGTCGGACAAGGAGGATCTGGTTGACACGGCGGAGCTGCACTCACTGCTCGTCTGTGGGGTCACAAAGTATCCTGAACTTTGCTCTGGAGTTCTTTTCCTAACTGGAATCTGGAATCACACTTATGTTCAGGTTAGAAGGAAAACCTACCCTGTTGCGCCTCCAGTTCCTGACATGGCCTGTGAGGGGCGGCAAAGAGCTGCCGGATAAAGCAGGAGGGGGTCGAGCGTAGGAATGTAGGTCACTGCTGGTGACGGAGATGCACACGGGAGAGGAGCTGAGAACGACACGGACCCCCCATGAGTTCCTGGCAGCCGTGTCACAGTACCACCGTGTGTCTAACCGCCTACCTGCTGGGAGGAGAACCCTGCAGCAGTGGGCTCTGCGGACCGGTGGCTATTTGAGCCAGCTGAGTCAGCCAGCATGTGTCAGGAGGCTCGGGACTGTGTGAGCGCACGTACGTGTGCCCGTGTCGCTCCTGGTGTGACACGCCCACCTCCACCTGGTAAACACCAGCTGCAGCTGACTCCTCCTCCTCCTGCACCTGCTGCAGCTCTGGGAGATCATCTGAAAGACAGAGACAGACGTCATCTGAACAGAACGGCCTTAAATTACTCATCACAGCAAATATAAACTTGATCAATGCTTCTGCAACCACACTTGCTGGTAAATCTTAGTTGCGCCTTTTGTACCGTATTCCATGTAGCTGTCGCTGGTGGGGATGCCGGGTGAGTTGGGGAGGCATTCATCACAGCGGAGTAAGTCGTACGATTTGTCTCCATCTGCATCCATCATCACTCCTGAAAGTGAGAGCGGACAGTGAAGAAGCAACACGCTTCAACAGCGCGACTCGTTTGGATTTCAAAAGCTAAATTACCGTAATATTTGTAAAAATCTACTCAGACAACCAGAGCTTTCAAGCCAGATTTGAGTCTGTGGGATTGAGAAAAAAAAAAAACAAGCAATAACCTCCAAAAGCAAATGCCATCAGGGAGGGTCTTGGGTCGGGGAGGTGTTGATGTCATTTAAATAATAATAATAATAATAATAATAATACCTTATTTCATCCTCAAAAATGGGTTCATAAAACATTAAAATAGTAATAATACCTTATTTCTGACACACAAATGAGTCCATAAAACATTAAAATATTACTACTACTACTACTAATAATAATAATAATAATACCTTATTTCAAACACATGAATGGGTCCATAAAACATTAAAATACTACTACTACTAATACTATGAATAATAATAATAATAATAATAATACCTTATTTCATCCTCAAAAATGGGTTCATAAAACATTAAAATAGTAATAATACCTTATTTCTGACACACAAATGAGTCCATAAAACATTAAAATATTACTACTACTACTACTAATAATAATAATAATAATACCTTATTTCAAACACATGAATGGGTCCATAAAACATTAAAATACTACTACTACTAATACTATGAATAATAATAATAATAATAATAATAATACCTTATTTCAGACTCAAAAAAATAGGTCCATAAAACATTAAAATAGTAATAATACCTTATTTCAGACACACATTAGTCCATAAAACATTAAAATACTACTACTACTACTAATAATAATAATAACAATAATACCTTATTTCAAACACACAAATGGCTCCATAAAACATTAAAATACTACCACTACTACTATTACTACTACTAATAATACCTTATTTCAGACACACATGAGTCCATAAAACATTAAAATGCTACTACTACTACTACTAATAATAATAATAATACCTTATTTCAAACACACAAATGGGTCCATAAAACGTTAAAATACTACCACTACTACTACTACTACTACTAATAATAATACCTTATTTCAGACACACGAGTCCATAAAACATTAAAATACTACCACTACTACTACTACTAATAATAATAATAATACCTTATTTCAGACACACGAGTCCATAAAACATTAAAATACTACTACTACTACTACTAATAATAATAATAATAATAATAATACCTTATTTCAAACACACAAATGGGTCCATAAAACATTAAAATACTACCACTACTACTACTACTACTACTAATAATAATAATACCTTATTTCAGACACACGAGTCCATAAAACATTAAAATACTACTACTACTACTACTACTAATAATAATAATAATACCTTATTTCAGACACACGAGTCCATCAAACATTAAAATACTACTACTACTACTAATAATAATAATAATACCTTATTTCAAACACACAAATGGGTCCATAAAACATTAAAATACTACCACTACTACTACTAATAATAATAATAATACCTTATTTCAAACACACAAATGGGTCCATAAAACATTAAAATACTACCACTACTACTACTACTACTAATAATAATAATACCTTATTTCAGACACACAAATGGGTCCCATAAATAATAATAATAATAATAATAATAATGTTTTTACTGTTATTTTTGTCTCTGTAGCACTTTGAGATTTGGAATCAAATGTAAAGTGCAATATAAATAAAATTTATAATGATGATAATAAATAATAATAATAATAATAATAATAACAATAATACTTAATTTCAGACTCACAAATGGGCACATAAAAACATTTTAAAATAATTAAGTAATTAAAACAGATAAGCATTGGTTTCGAAGATTAAAGAGTTTATTACGTGTATAACCTGCTAAAAACTGATCCTGGTTCAGCAAAATTACAGACTTTTATGGCTTTGGGGAAATGTGCACTCTTTGTGTGATACTAGTTTGACTGGCACCTTGATTTCTGACAAATTTAAGTATTTTAAGGAAAAGAATATTTCTATTAATGAATATTTGTGGTTTTAGTGATTTACATATGTCACCTCAGACTGCAGAACAGTGAATTAGCATTTTAACTACAGTTTTGTCGAGTAAATATTTGGTTGAGTTAGCTGTTAAAAAAGGTGGAAACCACAGGATTAGCTGAAAAGGTTAAAGTGTGTTTTCTGCCTTTCCCATCCAATGTAAATAGCGTGCTTTTTACAAAAACGTGATGGAATTCGAATATATAGTAATAACAAATTAAGTGAAAAATCTGACAAATCATCAGTATTATGTAATCCACGGGCTGTGTGGAGATCGGCTGTTTTGTGTTTGTGTGTGAAAATGTTTCGTAAGCACGTGACTCCTCTTGTTTATAAACTTTCATCTCCTTCGCGCATGCGCAGTAGCGGCTCATTCATTCAGCACTGACGACGTTTGATGAAAAGAAAGATAATAAATCAGTGAAAAACTACGACGTGACTCGTCTGAAAATAACCGATCGTTGTGAAATTATCATCTGGCGTCATACGCTGCTGTTGTCGTTTTTTTTAAAAAAAAATAATTCAACTTAAGACGAAGCGGATCTGCGACGAACTCCATTAATGTGTTGCTTACGTCGACGAAAAAAGAAAACAGGATTATCGTCTATGCTTAGAGGAACAAAAACACCCACATCAAAGTCATTTTGAGTGTGAAAATATAACTGAATGCACCACAAACCAACCATATTGCGCAAACATCAACCATAACGGAGCGATCAGCGAAAAGTCTTTTTAAGGGTCAAACTAAACGCTGTCAGTCTCACCGTGTTTATCGATTGCTACATTCGGAACAAAATCTTCAAAACTGTGTCGTAAGCGATCAAATTAAACGCTTTTAAAAACGTTAAATTGTTTAAATGAACTTTTCTCAACTCACCAAAACAGTCGCCTTGTACGGAAAAGAAGGTGGGTAGAAACGCGAATTATCGAGGGATGCTATTGGTTAATGCTGACGTCAATATGAAGCATCCCACTTCGAGATTGGTCAGTTCACAGAAGGCGTGTCGATCTTTGTGAGCCACGCACAACAGAACAATGGATTTCAGTTTAACACACAACAGAATACAGATTACAGATTGAGAAAATAATTCAGATATGACAGATTACAATAGATTAGATAGAATGTTATTAATCACTTGGGAAGACTCCCTCAAGGAAATTGAGGTTCAGCACACAGAGTACAAAGCACACAGAGTATCAAAAGTGAAAGCAACAAACAGTTTGCAAATATAAGTGCACAAATGTAAATACCAGAAATAGTTTCACTACTGGCTTACTGGCTACTAGTGTTGCTCTCCTTCCCATCCGCTGTCTTCCTGTTACTCCTGCTCCCCCCAAGTGAGGAGTGAAAGAACATTTTTATTAAGTTTATTATTTTTTAATTTGAATGTAAATTAAGGGCTTTCTTCTATGTTGCTCCTAAACACAGTTGTCAGAAAAATAGGCACACCTGTGCTGTGTGCTCGATTTATAATATTTTTGTTTCAGATTACATTCATAGAGTTTGTATTACACTGAGCAAGTTTGTTATTATTATTATTATTATTATTATTATTATTATTACCAAATAAAATTTTGTATTTATTTTACTTTTGTTTTTCCATTTCTCAGTTGGCCGACTGAGATCTTCAAATTTTTCGAAATGTATTCCATTATTTGGGGTTTTGCTTTTGGTGGTCGTTGTGCTCTCTGAATCCCTGTTTAAAAATCTCTCACAGATTTGAGAGCTGTGGAAAATGAAGGCCATATTATTGTAATTTTTTTTAAACATAATTTTCATTCTCGTTAAAAATGTTTATGTGGAGAAATATTTATTTAAATTATTTTGAGTGATATTTTGGCTTGACAGTGTGCATTTTATGCACATTATGCACGCCTTACATGAGATTAAAGAGAAATAATTTCTTGCCAAGCACAACATCTACCCTTGCCAAATATAATACAGATTATTAGTGTAATTGTGAGTATTATTACACATATGCGAGGCTTCCCATTTGAGTACCTTCCTCTCAAAATAAAACTTCTAAGTTACATAACCAGACATTTATTTAGTCTAGAGTCACTGGGTTTGGAGCATATCCCAGCAGCCATTTGGCAAGAGGTAGGGTACAACCTGGGCAGGCTGCCAGTCTGTCCTAAGGCCAATGCATATAGACAGACAAACTAATTCACACCGGGTGCTTCAGTAGAACCAGTCATGATGCTGGCATGGAATGGATGCCGATTTTGACTCAGATTTTGAGGTATCAAGAGAAGAGTTGTCTTGTAAGAGGAAGTCTGGAGTGGTAGAGAAGTATGTGAGGGTGGCGCAGGACATGTTTAAGGACAGTGTGACAGCTGTGAGTAGCATTCAAGCTGGAGTTTGGATTACATCAAGGATCGACTCTGAGCCCTTTTTTATTTGCAATGGTGAAGGGCAGGTAGATGGAGGAGACCAGACAGGAGTCCATGAACTATGATGTTTGCAGATGATGTTGTGATCTGCAGTGAGAGTAGAGAGCAGGTTGATACTAGCCTGAAGAGATGGAGATACGCTCTGAAAAGAAGGGGAATGAAAGTCAGTAGGAGCGAGATGTAGTATATGTATATGAATGAGAAGGAGCTTGGTGGAATAGTGAGGTCGCGTGAACTAGAGGTGGTGAAGTTGGATTAATTTAAATATTTGGGGTTAACTATCCAAAGTAATGGAAAGTGTGGTAGAGAGACGAAGAAGGGCGGAGTGAATGGAGAAAGGCGGCAGGACAGGATTAGAAATGAACAAATCAGAGCTAAACATATCATGAGTTAAATGACTCTTCTAATCATAAATTTGGAAAATAATTTATAGTTTCTTCTTAATGAAATACCAACCATTTTGATTTTTGGCTGTCGGAATGATTTATTATTTTGAAATTCAAAACCGGATGTATTGTGTTGGCTAAAAGAACTTGGCCGTGAACTTGACGGAGCCGCTGCAACAACACTTCCTGAATCGTTTGCTGACTTTGTTCTAATTCTGTTTTTTTCACTTCGCTTTGTTTTCTGTTCATGTAGCATAAATGTGGAAACGTTCTCGCAGAGCTTCGGGTTTCGGCACCTTCTGCCTTTGCGTTCATTGGTAAGTTTACAAAGTTAAAAAACACACTTTTGAAGCCTCTCCGTCTGTCCGACCTGTACCGTTATAAACCAACCCGGTGCAGGCTTTTAAACTTTTTATTTTAAGTGTAGAATGTAATATAATGTTCAGAAATGACTGCAAATTAATCAGTGTTGAATTAGCAGATTACTTAATAAAATGTATAAAGTTAACGAACAACAATATTTTTATAAAAAAAATATACTTTAATCTGAAACTAAATGTCAAAGACTGTAAGAAAATGTCAAGAAAAGTCCTACTAACTGGAATGATGTTGATATAACAGTATAGTGAAGAAAGTCATTAAAAGCATTGTGAAACCTATCTTTTGAAATTTCTGAAGATGAAAATGGGTAAATTAAAACATCATTAGGTCCTTCAGACTTTATTTTCAGTAAATGCTTCTGGGGAGCATTAGCATGGCTCTAAAACTTTAGCTTTCACATTGAAAATAAGTGTGCCTTGCACTTTGTTGTCCTCTGTAATTTATTTGTATATGTATTTTACATTTATAGTTTTTGTTGTTGTTATTAACCCAACCAAAAAATAACCAACCAACCAAACATTTTTACTGCAAGACTTGATAACTACATTGAGAAAACAAAATAAATTGCAGAGTGTTACTCAATATGAATTTATGGGAGGCAGATCAACATCTTTGGCACTGATTGGACCAAAAGCATACATAGCTGGAGTATTTCACTCACTCATCTTCAACCGCTTACTCCAATTAAGGGTGCAGCCTATCCCAGCAGTCATAGGACGTGAGGCGGAGTACACCCTAGACAGGATGCCAGTTTGTTGCAGGGCCACATATAGACAGACATACACATTCACACCCGCACGCACACCTACGAACAAGTTAGTTTCCAATCCACCTAACCTGCATGCCTTTGGACGTGGGAGAAAGCCGTAGCACCCAAAGGGAACCCACACAAACACGGGGAGAACATGCAAACTCCACACAAAAAGGTCACAGGTGGTAATCGATCCCATGACCTTCTTGCTATGAGGCAGCAGTGCTAACCAATATGCCCACTGTGCTGTTCAGCTGGAGTCAGATAAAAAAAAAGCACTTGATACAATTGATCATTGCATATTGTACAATAAATTTGAAATGTATGTGATCAGAGGGGTGGGTCTGAATTGGGTGAGAAGGTAAAAGTAACAGGCAGCAAGTTGTGCAGTAATGGGGATATAAGCCAGCATGCATGGATACCTTATGGAGTACCTCAGGGATCAGTATTAGGTCTAAAACTGTCTATTTTTTACATAAATGATATTGGTAAGATCTAAAAAATGCTAGAATTAGCTTTGCTTGCAGATGATATAATTTTTTATTTATTTAGTTTTGTTCTGGGGAGAATTTGCAACAGTTTACATCACAACAGATTTAAATAAATTTTAACAATGATTTGACTAAAAGTCTGGCATGGTGAAGAAAACAGTTAACTGCACCTATTTCCATGCAGAAGCTTCCCACTTCAAAACCCACTCCTCTGTCCAGTCTCCATCCAGTGTGGAGTTGCGTCAGGAAGGGCATCTGGTGTAAAACCTGTGCCAAATCAACATGCAGATCCACCACAGCTGTGTTGTTTACAGCAGTTTGACTTGAACATATGGACTTCAGAGTTGTTATGAGTGTCTTGGTGGCTTCCCTCACTTGTCTCCTACTTGCATATGTGTATCTGAGAATTGTTTACTGCAGACATGTTTGTATTTTTTAGCAGTTGATGTATATGAAGTCCAAGACATATTCAGTGTGCGTGTGTGTTGATTCACTATAAACGAAAAGTTTTTGTTGTTGTTAATAAGTTTGGCCATATTAAATGTTTGATTATACAAATTGATTAATTTGCATTTATTTCTGAACATATTTTTAAATATTGCAGTTAAAAGTCACGCTACAGGTTATTTTGGTGCGGACTGTCTTATTTATCACAGACTTTGGCACAGAGTTCAGATACATCCATGCTGTGTTATGTGCTTCCTGATGAAAAACTTCCTGAGCCGATGTCAAAGATTATAAGCAGAAGGGGAAACTCCAGACATTTAATCATGTGATTTCTGGAAGCCAAAAATAAATTTAAACAAATGTCCTCCAGGATGTGTTTGTGTTTTGCTCTCTACTGTCATTTTGCCACATTTGTCACACAACTGATATGTGACTAAAGAGGTCATATTGTACAAAATCTGTTTTTATGTACCTCTTATATTTAAATATATTTTAGGTTTTCAGATAAAACATACTGAAAGTACTGTGCTTCTGTGACTGTGCATGTAGAACTGCTGGAGCCATAAGCAAATTTGAAATGTAGAATGAAAATCCAGTCTCACCATCTCGGATTTGCTTTACACTTTCTGTAAATAATGCTTTTGTGGACAGTAATAAGAATACAAAATGTTAGGCCTCTACATCTAATACCTTTTGAGATATCAGCAGTAAAAGAGGCACGCAGAAGAGGAAGAGAAGATTTGGTCATGGTCATGGTATTTTATTATAGAAACAGAAGCTATGATGTAATCTGTATTGTTATCTATCTAAAGTAACTCTGCTAGCATAC
Source organism: Thalassophryne amazonica (assembly GCF_902500255.1). Lineage (NCBI taxonomy): Eukaryota > Metazoa > Chordata > Actinopteri > Batrachoidiformes > Batrachoididae > Thalassophryne > Thalassophryne amazonica. The sequence continues at coordinate 15,205,521 of NC_047124.1, forward strand.
TATAGGAAAATAAAAAGCATAATCTATATGTTATCAAATGGAAACGTAAGAACTAAGGTACTATATGCTGATATCTTTAAAAAGAACACATAAACCGATGAATCATTAAAAATCTACACCATGTAAAATAAAATTGTAAATAACAAAAATAAGCTAGTTCTAGTTAGAAGAGCTAAATTAGCCGTTAATAAGCCAACGGTACCTAGCAAGCTAACAAGATAAACAAAAACGGTAATTAGTGTATAAAGTATAATAGCGTAGTTAAACCTACAATAATGGTATTAACAAATACATATAAAAATAAATGTGGACAAAAGTATGAATTAATGTGGGTGATCATGTTGTTAAAAACATAACCAGGGTAAGACTTGGTAGCAATTGGTCATGTAACCAAACACCTTGTCGATAACACAGTTTTGGACTATTGGTTTCAGTTGCGCATCATCTGACTTTGCCATCTACAAATGACCGTCTGATAACCAAGCACATCTTTTGATTTTGTCTACTCCGCCCCTTCAAGCTAGGCGATGGACGGCCAGCAGATTCAGGTGAGCGACGAAGAGCCCGTAGTCCTGCGAGAAGAGACCCGGAGGAGGAGGAGAAAGAAAGCCATCACGTCGTCCTCCTGCTCCTCCATGGATCAGATCAACATTGAGTTCATCCTGCCGACTACGGCCCGCGGTGGAAGCAGCCCGGACACCGTGCTACTGGAGGTTTCTGGAAACTGGACAGTGGAACAGGTCACCTGTTGATTTAATTATCATTTATTGCTGAACTGAGTTTGTGTTGGGATTTCCAAGAATGCATTCAACTATATGGTTGAGTGATTGGTTATTGATTGGCTGGTTCATTATAGTATAGTAGTTGATGGCTCATCATACGAGTACTTTTTAGCCTGGGGATTTGTAATTGTTGTAAAAAAATAATTCCTATAGCTGCATAAGCCACGTAACGCCACCCATGCAAAATCTGTTGGTTTTGAATGATTAATGGGTTAAATGTAGTGGTGGGCATAGTTCAACTAACAGCTAGATGCTAACTTTGTCAGTAGTGGATTAGCTTTTCAGCTAACTATAAAATTTATTAGCGGACCAGTTAGCTTCCACTAAATTTCTAACTTAAAGTAAACACGCTTTTTCATAAAGTTTAATGGTCAAAAATCTTTGTAAACCTTAAAATCATACCTGGTAGAGCTCAAACGCTTAATCTAACCATTGAAATCGGCACATTTTGATCATCATCTGATTTTGGCACGCTAAACCTATTCGCAATCTCCATGTTTATGCTAAAAAAAAATGTTAAATTTCAGCTGTTTAGCTCTGTTATTACAGGGTTTTAGAGCCAACAAACCAAGCAATTTAGAGATTATCGGTAGCTTCAGCTAAGTGTAGTCAACTTTTCAGTTAGCAGATTAGCGGTTATCTATGTTAGCTTTGAGGTTAGCTGGCTTCTCCTCTGGGTAAATGATTAGTTAACTGTAAAACTGCAGTTGAGCAGTTTTAATATGTTATTCAGGTACTTCATATGGTAATTCTGCGTGCTAAATTGCCATTTTTGGTGTCTTATTGTGCAGGTGAAAGCTCAGGTATGGTTGAGGGCCGTGGCCTCCAACCTCTGTCCTGACTTCTACCAGCGTTTTTCTCCTGACCACTGCATCCTGCTCTACCAGAAGAAAGGCAGCGTGTGCGAGATCTATGACAAACACCAGGTCTTCCAGACACTGGATTGCATTCGTTACTGGAAAGGTGTGATTTGTTTTGTTTTGTTTTTTTTTTTTTGGGGGGGGGGGTTGCATTATAGAAAAATGGGTCAAAATCGTAAGTGTGTCTGATGAATTTTTTTTTTAAACACGTCTGCCTTGTTTGAAAAGCTCTGAAGAAGGACATTGGTCGAATTCAGTTGGTTCCCCGACCTCAGCCCTCAGACGAGTCTCTCCACTACCAACGCTACCTCAACCACCTGATTGGGTATGACGTGACAGATGTGAGCAATGTACATGATGATGAGCTAGAGTTCACCCGCAGGAAGCTGCTAACTCCGCGGCGCATTGAGCTGTCTGAGCGTGACCCAAGAGTCTACTCCATGGATCCCTGGGTGACCTGCAAGTTGCTCCCGGAGCATTTGCTAAGCAAAGTATGTAATGAAATACACCACCACAAAATGAAACAACCAAGATGTGCTCATCATTTAGATTTTTAGGTTTAATTCAAATGGTTTGATAATAATATCCCAGGAATTACAGCCATTTTTATACATAGTCCCTTTTCAAAGACCAGAAGTCATTGAACATTCTTGGTGTGTTCCTTTCAGGTCAATAATGGCTACATCCTGGTGGTGATCCACATACGTTTGGCCAGTCAGACCATCAAGGTGTCAATAACTGACACTCCATCACAAGTAAGGAGAGAGAACCTCGAGCAACATTAGGAATACAGGTTATGCCTGAAATGATACCCATTTGTGTGATTTACTGCGCTCTTCCTTCCTCACAATCTTTTTCAGGTATTGGCCAACTTTTTTGCCAAGACGGCAAATAAGAGAGTTTTGCTGGGCATCCCCGACAACGTGTGTGAGGCGGACTTTGTGCTTCGTGTATGTGGCAGGTATAGTGAAGACCACCTGCACGTTGCCCAACTCTTTTTCACATGGGGTAACCATAAGTGGCAACATTAAAATTGATTGACTTCTTTTACTGATTGTCGTTTTAGTATCATTTGGAAGTAATGCTTTCATGAGCGAATGTATTCTCACAGGGAGGAGTACCTGTATGGGGATAAACCGTTGCAAAACTTCAACTGGATCCGTCAGTGCTTGAAGAACAATGAGGAGATCCACCTGGTTCTGGAGTCGTTGCCTGATCCCGATCTTGATTTGGTTCAGAAGGAGGATTGGGCTCAAGTGGATGACTGCACTGGAGTAGCAGGTATAACTACCTGGCCTACTCGTCCACAATCATACGCAATGACATAGCTGGGCGTCCACTTTGGTGATAAGACTGTAGAACATTTCCACTCAGTTGTACTTCAGTCAAATCTCCAGTTGATCACCTTAAGAGTGGAGGAATTGGGCCACATTTTCCAAATGCTGGTGCAGTCAGTTGGGCGTTGGAATGCCTTGTCTTAAAGTTTGGAAAAGCATGTTGCTGACTAGAGGGTTTAAGTTCTTAATCTGGAGGGATAAAACAGTTATGGGATACTCACATTGCAAAGCTTTCCATACCAAGTTTCGACCAGCTGTTCAGGCCTCTCAGCTAAAGTAATGCTACGTCACAGGTGGCTCTGGGATATGGGAGTTAGACTACCAATATATAGACAGAGGTTCCATTCTAGGGGTGTGCTTCAGGCTACCTTCGCTGGCTTCATTCTAGCCCACCTTGTATAAATGGGTACCAGCCTTTTTGGGGGGTTGTAACCTATGTTGGACTGGCATCCCATTGGTCCCATCATGGGCAGATCACCAGTGTCACACTCATCTGCTTCTTGCTACAGTTCGCAGGGTGAAGCACGGCCTTGATGGACTTCACAGTCTGTGTAGGACTAACGTCTTCTCATCTTTGTCAGGTACCCATGAGCAGTTAACCATCGACGAGAAGGACCATGAACGTGTGTTCACCATCTCCTTGTGGGACTGCAACAGAAAGTTCAGAGTCAAGGTGCTGGGCATCGATATCCCATCCTTGCCCAAAATTCCAGAGCTGGTTGTCTTCATAGAGGCTAGTATCTTCCACGGCCAGCAGCTTTTAGCCCAGGTATTCCAAACATCCTGATGAAACTTTAAAGATGTGATGATGACAAGCTTATTTAACTGTTGTTTAAGTAACATGGCGCATATATCGGTGTGGCATTTGGCTTTAGCAGTGGGCACGTTCAGCACAACAAAATCAACAAGAAAGATCTGCAGAAGTGCTGGTTTGAAATTGCTAAGCTTCCAAGAACAACATCCTGCCATTTTCCCGATATGATTCTGCACTAATCTGCCCCCTGCTGGATGTAGATTGTAGTCTTTTAGTTACATACAAACTCAACAGAGAATTATGTGAAGAAAGATGCATAATTTGTGTACATGTTATTACCCTTTTGTTTGTTTGTTTTTTCCATCATTAGAAATTTATCCTTCTATGTAAATTTTTTTAATTATAAAAGTTTCACTTACAAATTCATAATAAAATTTATGGGGACAGTGTTCGAAACACATCTCAGGAGGTTGTCCATCAACCGTAGGGAGCGTGGCAACAAATACATGTTACTCCTTTCTATATCAAAGTGGCCCCAAGCAAGTCACTGATCTCCAATTTGTTTCAAACATGGTTTGATGTTGACCTGTATGTAGGTCTTCAGATTGACTTCAGCTTGTAGAAATCTCCCCAATGGGTTGTTAGCAAAATTAGAACTCCAGGAACCACATGATGGTGGAGATTGGTGCGGGACTGTTGCAGTTTATGCACCTTAGGCAACTTGTATTATCCTTTAGGGATGTCAGAAGTGATAATTGTGATTGGTTATTTTTTGTTTTTTACTGGCTAAAGCCTTTATTAACTTTCTCAGGAAAGGACAATCTCCAAAATCTTCACTGAGGAAGTCCTGTGGAACTGCTGGTTGGAGTTTAACATTAAGATCAGAGACTTGCCAAAGGGAACACGCCTCAATCTCCAGGTAAACTCAAAATTCTGGGGAAAAGTGGAAGATGTTACTCTATAGGTACTCGTTTTCAGTTTTTGGCAAAATTACTTGCTCTGTTGTTGCAGAGTTACAACTTATACTTCTCTAATTTTACTTACAGGTTGTCTGTGGGAAGTCACCCCAGATTGCAACCGCCAAAGGAGGTTCCAGCTACCTGGATAATACAGCAGGAGGAGGGGCCAACTATGATGGTACGATCGAAAAAATGCCTTCAGACTCCTAAAATTGGAGGAAGGACCAGGAATCGGAACAGGATTATCTTTATTTATCATTCATAATATCCAAGAGGTCATTGATCATATATATTTCATTCGTCTTTTAGGGAAGACCAAGAGTCGTCTTCTGTACTATGTCAACCTGCTGCTGATTGACCATCGCTCCCTGCTTCGCCAGGGTGAGTACATCCTTCACATGTGGAAAATGCCGGAAAAGAGTGAGGAGAGCAGCAGTAGCATCAATGCAGACAAACTCACCTCCGCCACCAACCCAGACAAGGCCTCCTCCATGGCCATCACCATTTTACTGGACAAGTACTGCTACCCCGTGGTGCTGCCCAAGAGCCGCGATGCAGGCCGAGACCTTGGCCCCGGAGCCGGAGAAGGTGAAGGAGGAGAAAGAGCTCAAAGAGAGATGCCAAACCACCTCAAGAAACAGTTTGAGGCCATCGTGGCAACTGACCCCCTACATCCTCTTAGTCCTGAAGACAAGGAGCTGCTTTGGCACTTCAGACACGAGTGTATGCGCCACCCCAGGTACTGCTAGTCCCAGTGATAAAATGAGAAGTGTGTTTTAGTCAAAATACAACAGGGAACAACTATAATGCTTCTCTGGAAAGGTTACATTTTCTAGTCTCTCATGTATAAGAATTTTTGGATAATTCTGTGTTTTTGATTTTAATTTTACTTCGTAGCTTACAGCTTTAAAGCTATCTTGAGAAAATTTACAGTTTTCAAAGGACTAATGTTTAAGCCTCTTTTAATAAGTTAAAATATTACTGAAACTATTTAAGCTCATGGTCAGTGATGTGTTTAACATACTTTTTAGGTTGGAAATGGATCAGCGTTACCACTGCACTTTTTTAAAGAAGACATTTTAAAATAATTTCTTTAAATTTATGCTTGTCAAATTAGTCATGTTTAAAGATTTTTAGAACAGTAATGAAGTTGTTGAAACTCAAGGTCTGTTTTTAACCTGTATTTTTGTTTGTTTGTAGCATGCAGGGACCAGTTTTAATGCCTTCTACAAGATATTGTTGTAGCATCGCTCATGTTTAAGCATCTTTGGATAAATTAGGATACTACTAAACCTGTTGAGGCTCAAGGTCATGTTTCTGTTTTTAACTTGTATTTTTGCTTCTTCATAGCATACAGGGACTAGTTTTAATGCCATCTTCAAAATGTTATTCTTGTGAAGTCACTCAAGTTAAAGCATCTTTGGAAAAACTAGGTTGATAGATAAACTGTTGAGGCTCAAGGTCATGCTGCTGTTTTTAACCTGTATTTTTGCTTGTTCATACCATACAGGGGCCAGTTTTAATATAATCTTCAAAAAGTTATGATTGTGAAGTCACTCATGTCAAAACTCGAATGATACAGAACCTATTGAGGCTCAAGGTCATGCTGCTGTTTTTAACATACATTTTGTTTGTTCATAGCTTACAAGGAACCACATTAATGCTCTCTTGAAAAAACATACACTTTTCAAATGACTAATATAACATCTTTGGACAAATTAGGGCGCTAATTAAGCTCATGGTCATGCCGTTGTGATTGACTTACCTTTTTAGGATGAAATATGGATCGTTATTGTTCCCTGTTGAAACTCATTGAATTTTCTTGGAAAAAGGTGCTGTTGAAGCTCAAATTCATGCATGCATTTCCAAACACTTGATGTCTTCAGGGCCTATCCAAAGCTGTTGAGCTCCATCAGGTGGGGGAAACAGGAAGACGTTTTGGCGACACACTGTTTGTTGGAGCGCAGCAGTGCATGGGACAGCAGGTAAGAGGAGTCCTCCTGTCCATGTCTGTACTTTCTGCAGCACCTTTGGTGTCCCAGCACCTATCTGTTGTTGTGTTTTTGTCGTCCAGTGGTCTGGATGTTGGCCTGGCCATGCAGCTGCTCGACTGCCATTACTCAGACGCTCAAGTTCGCTCCATGGCTGTCAGGAAGCTGGAGACTCTGGAAGATGATGACGTGCTCAGATACCTCCTGCAACTTGTACAGGTGCTTCAGGGTAAAAAAAAAAAAAAAAAAAAAAAGACAGTTAATACAACCCCTGGCAATAATTATGGAATCACCAGCCTCGGAGGATGTTCATTCAGTTATTTAATTTTGTAGAAAAAAAGCAGATCACAGACATGACACAAAACTAAAGTCATTTCAAATGGCAACTTTCTGGCTTTAAGAAACACTATAAGAAATCAGGAAAACAAATTGTGGCAGTCAGTAACGGTTACTTTTTTAGACCAAGCAGAGAGAAAAATATGGACTCACTCAATTCTGAGGAATAAATTATGGAATCACCCTGTAAATTTTCATCCCCAAAACTAACACCTGCATCAAATCACATCTGCTCGTTAGTCTGCATCTAAAAAGGAGTGATCACACCTTGGAGAGCTGTTGCACCAAGTGGACTGACATGAATCATGGCTCCAACACGAGAGAAGTCAATTGAAACAAAGGAGAGGATTATCAAACTCTTAAAAGAGGGTAAATCATCACGCAATGTTGCAAAAGATGTTGGTTGTTCACAGTCAGCTGTGTCGAAACTCTGGACCAAATACAAACAACATGGGAAGGTTGTTAAAGGCAAACATACTGGTAGACCAAGGAAGACATCAAAGCGTCAAGACAGAAAACTTAAAGCAATATGTCTCAAAATTGAAAATGCACAACAAAACAAATGAGGAACGAATGGGAGGAAACTGGAGGAAACTGGAGTCAACGTCTGTGACCGAACTGTAAGAAACCGCCTAAAGGAAATGGGATTTACATACAGAAAAGCTAAACGAAAGCCATCATTAACTCCTAAACAGAAAAAAACAAGGTTACAATGGGCTAAGGAAAAGCAATCGTGGACTGTGGATGACTGGATGAAAGTCATATTCAGTGATGAATCTCGAATCTGCATTGGGCAAGGTGATGATGCTGGAACTTTTGTTTGGTGCCGTTCCAATGAAATTTATAAAGATGACTGCCTGAAGAGAACATGTAAATTTCCACAGTCATTGATGATATGGGGTTGCATGTCAGGTAAAGGCACTGGGGAGATGGCTGTCATTACATCATCAATAAATGCACAAGTTTACGTTGATATTTTGGACACTTTTCTTATCCCATCAATTAAAAGGATGTTTGGGGATGATGAAATCATTTTTCAAGATGATAATGCATCTTGCCATAGAGCAAAAACTGTGAAAACATTCCTTGCAAAAAGACACATAGGGTCAATGTCATGGCCTGCAAATAGTCTGGATCTTAATCCAATTGAAAATCTTTGGTGGAAGTTGAAGAAAATGGTCCATGACAAGGCTCTAACCTGCAAAGCTGATCTGGCAACAGCTATCAGAGAAAGTTGGAGCCAGATTGATGAAGAGTACTGTTTGTCACTCATTAAGTCCATGCCTCAGAGACTGCAAGCGGTTATGAAAGCCAGAGGTGGTGCAACAAAATACTAGTGATGTGTTGGAGCGTTCTTTTGTTTTTCATGATTCCATAATTTATTCCTCAGAATTGAGTGAGTCCATATTTTTTTCCTTCTGCTTGGTCTAAAAAAGTAACCGTTACTGACTGCCACAATTTTTTTTTCCTGATTTCTTACAGTGTTTCTTAAAGCCAGAAAGTTGCCATTTGAAATGACTTTAGTTTTGTGTCATGTCTGTGATCTGCTTTTTTTCTACAAAATTAAACAACTGAATGAACATCCTCCGAGGCTGGTGATTCCATAATTTTTGCCAGGGGTTGTACATTTGGCACTTTAACATTACCAGGTCATCATCAAATCCGTTTATAAAAAGGTGAAACTTTGTTTGTGCAGACCATCATTTTTCATCACAATGCAACACAATCAGGAGCAGACTGAAGTTATTTTTCAACTCCACCTGATTCACAGCTCGTGGAGCAATTTTGCTCAGCAGATGCACAGTGCATGTTTGTTTTCTGTTCGGTTTCACTGCCCGACTGTGCGGTCAGCCGAATGAAAAAGCCTTTTGGGCTTGTATGCAAATGAAGCCTTCATGCCACACACACACACACACACACACACACACACACACACACACACACACACACACACACACACACACACACACACACACACACTGACTCATAATGTAAGCAGAAACCAGGAAGGACTTTCTGCTGTTCCAGAATAACATTCAGTCAAATTCCAAATCATGAATATTCTGTTTGAGAGCTGAGATCCCAAAACCAAACTACTTTATTTGACAGTATGTAGTTTTGCCTGCAGTAAAACCACACAGCGGTAAGATGTGAACAGCTAGAAAGGAATCAATTCCGAACCGCTGCCCTCTCTCCCCCACAAAACAAAACATAGTTGAGTGTGTATGCTACCAGAAGTGTCACATCACTTGGATTAAAATCTTAATCCAGAGTCAACATCTCTTCTAAATCTTCTCCTGTCTCATGTGTCTCTTTTTCTAATTCTACCGCTGACTTGTTGAACCCTTTCCTGCTCCCTCTGTTTAACCTTTGAACTGTCCTGTCTGAGCAGAGTGAGCTCAAACTTTCTGCTGCACACGCAGTCTGATGTCAGATTAATCTCACTGCAAAACAAACACACACACACACACACAGTTGTGTTTAAATTCTTTTTATCACCAGAACGTTAGCACATGGCGCTTTATTTGTGTGCATTTGTGTTTCCAGGCAGTCAAGTTTGAGCCGTATCACGACAGCGCTCTGGTCAGGTTCTTGCTGAAGAGAGCCCTGAGGGTGAGCAGATCCAAAATTTGTCTGTCCCTTTTTTTTTTTCTTTTTTTTTTAAACTGCATTAACTTGGATCTGCATGAAGTTTCTCTTGGTTGATTTTCATGTGAATCACAGGTTGCATCAAGGTTAGTATTTTACATGACACTTTTCTGCAGAAGGCTTTTACAAACTATAGTTCAGTGATGTTGACCTTTTGACCCCCAAATCAGTAGGCTTCTTGAGGACACCGTGTCAAACACACACACCAAGTTTGGTGACAATCGAACAGTTAGGAATAGCAGTTATTGTGCTCACAAGCTTTACACAAAGTACATTCCAGTGACCTTGACCTTTTGACCCCAAGGACAATAGGCTTCCTGGGGTCAATATATGTAACACACATAACTGGGCATGATCCACTGTGCAGGGGCGTCAGTGTTGAGCAGTGTTTCGGGTTTGCCATTACTAATTTGCAGTAGAGACAAAAAAGCTTTGGTGCCATCCCCAGCCATGCGTTCTATCCGTTCTTTAATTCCAGTTTCCCTTCCCTACAGAGTAAGCGTATAGGACATTTTCTCTTCTGGTTCCTGCGCAGTGAGATCGCTCAGTCCATGCACTACCAGCAGCGGTACGCTGTGCTGCTGGAGGCCTACCTCAGGGGCTGCGGCGAGTCCATGCTGCAAGACTTCAGGAAGCAGGTCAGCAGTGTTGCACACACTTTGTTGCATAAATGGATCAGATAATAGCTGAGACTTCACTGTGACTAGAAGTGCTGAAGCGTCAATATTATAGCCAAGTGGCCTCTGTGTGTGTGTGTGTGTGTGTGTGTGTGTGTGTGTGTGTGTGTGTGTGTGTGTGTGTGTGTGTGTGTGTGTGTGTGTGTGTGTGTGTGTGTGTGTGTGTGTGTTGATCACGGTGAAACTGGAGAGAGCTGACATTTGCAGTTTGGTATGCTTATGTATTTTGGGTCAAGGATGAATGCTGCAAAAACAAAGTTGATAGGAGTAATATTTTTTGGAGAAATGAGCCATTTTAGCTAACCAGTAAACAATGGATGTTGTGCTGCAATGCACCATGGGAGTTTGGGGTTTTTGGATTTTAAATGTTATTGTGGTTCATGTTCGTTTAAGTGTTATTGATTTATTGTGTTTTCGTCATTTAATTGTTTTAGTCAGTTTAGTTAAGTGTCATGTTGCTGTAACTATGAGTGAGTTAAGTCGCATCTTGCCAGTACCATGACTGAAAAGTGTATTGCGTTTGATGACTTCTGCCACCGCCTCTGTTTCTGCATGTCTAAAATTAGAAGCACCTGCTTGCTGCAGAATGCGGAAAAGACAAAAAACTCTCATTGAGTGCGTTACATGCTAGTTTTCTGTAAAAGGCAGGAGGAGTGCAGCCTTGTGTTGGTTTTGTTTCTGATCTCCTTCTTGAAGCTGCTTTGCAAGAAGGTTAATCAGCTCTTCTGTGTCTGTTCTGACCAACTGACACCCCCCCAGGTGCAGATGACCGAGGCTCTGCAGAAGGTCACTAGGGAGATCAAAGCCATGTCTGCTGACAAGTATGATGTCACCGCACAAGGTGAGGCCAGAAATGAAACTCAGAAGCCGTCCACTACTTCAGCTCCTAATTGTGAAATGTCCTTTTGACTGAAGCCGTACATCAAAATACATCAGTCTGTTTTCACTCCCAGTTACTGAAGCAAAAGTCTCACTTCATCTTAATCCTCTCGTATTCATAGCAGTGTGTTGGATTAACATATTCTTAAATATAAGACATCACTTTGATTTTGTTTGTGTGTTTAGTAGTGCAGAAATGTTTTAAGCAATATAGAATTTATATTTTAAAATGTAGTATTTGAGTATTTTCTTCACCAGCCTGTATACAGAAATCAAATTAAAAATAGCTATACCTTAAAATAATGTCTATTTCTTTAATGAAACTAATTTAGTGAGATACAGCTGCATTAAAAATTCTAAAAATTAAGGGGTGACACAACACAGTGACTGTTGCCTATCATCACTAGAGGAAAAAAAAATGAAATAGTCAAATCTTCTTAAAATTGGAGGCCCACCTGAAATAATGTAGTGTTCATACTCGGAACAAATTATGTATTTTTAAAGATTAAAAAGTAGTCACATATTTTACTTATATTTTTGTATATGTTAGATATTTAGCAGCTTTAAAAAAAATTTCAGTTAAATTATATGTACTTAAAATGTATGCACAAGGCTTTATATTAAATGCAAAATTAAAAATAATAATATATGGTAATTGTCCTACCAAGTGCTTAGCAATCAAGAATTTTTATTAAAAAATGTACAGCCTAGGGTGACATGGTATGTCATCTTGTCTGCGTAAAGGCAATAACCATAAATTTTGAGTATTGAATATTTTTGAGGCATGTCTGTTGGAATCACTTTTTCAAAATGATACCATAATTAACATATTTGTGGAAGTTATTCTGTTTTTTTTTTTTTTTTGTTTTTTGTTTTGTTTTTTTGCCAGAATATTCACACATTGCGATATTGAACGTAATAAAAAAAAAATGACTTCATCCTTGTCAATAACAAAACATTTGTGCCAAATAACCATAAAATCTACTTGGTTCATCTACTTTCCAGAGCATACCTATAAGTATGAAGTGTTTACTGCATATTGTTCATGAGGTGTTAAGTTTATAAGAATGTGTCCACAGACACAAGCTTGATGGTGTAATTGCCCCGCGCACAAAAAGGTTTTGGTTAATCGCTATTTTAAAGACATCACTTTAAAATTTTATAGAATATATGAGGATTTATGTTAACAAGTACTGAAAATAAAGCTGTTTGTGGTGTTGGTCAGTGGTGTTTCAGCTGCGCCAGAAGCTGGAGACTCTGCAGTCATCTGGTCTTCCAGAAAACTTCAGAGTTCCTTATGATCCTGGACTGCGAGCTGGAGCTCTGCTGGTGAGGAATGAACGCATACACGTTCAAGAGAAAGTTCACCCTGCTAACCTGTAGGCATGCTTTACTGATCCATCAGTAATAGAAGTTTTACGATAGTGACGGTATTTAAGGATTTTTTTTTTTTTTTAGAAGAATTTACAAATGAAACTGGGGTAAGGTCCACTTTTTCTGACCTTTTGGTCACACATGTACACTCATAACCATCCCAAAGACGTATCGTTATCTTTGGCTGCTTTCAGTGATGCCGGTATTTGGTTAGACTCTTTCTCTCCGATTGTTCTGTCTGAGTTATTTTCATTAGTTACTTCATCCAAACCATCAACATGTCTATTAGACCCCATTCCTACCAGGCTGCTCAAGGAAACCCTACCATTATTTAATGCTTCGATCTTAAATATGATCAATCTATCTTTATTAGTTGGCTATGTACCACAGGCTTTTAAGGTGGCAGTAATTAAACCATTACTTAAAAAGCCATCACTTGACCCAGCTGTCTTAGCTAATTATAGGCCAATCTCCAACCTTCCTTTTCTCTCAAAAATTCTTGAAAGGGTAGTTGTAAAACAGCTAACTGATCATCTGCAGAGGAATGGTCTATTTGAAGAGTTTCAGTCAGGTTTTAGAATTCATCATAGTACAGAAACAGCATTAGTGAAGGTTACAAATGATCTTCTTATGGCCTCAGACAGTGGACTCATCTCTGTGCTTGTTCTGTTAGACCTCAGTGCTGCTTTTGATACTGTTGACCATAAAATTTTATTACAGAGATTAGAGCATGCCATAGGTATTAAAGGCACTGCACTGCGGTGGTTTGAATCATATTTATCTAATAGATTACAATTTGTTCATGTAAATGGGGAATCTTCTTCACAGACTAAGGTTAATTATGGAGTTCCACAAGGTTCTGTGCTAGGACCAATTTTATTCACTTTATACATGCTTCCCTTAGGCAGTATTATTAGATGGCATTGCTTAAATTTTCATTGTTACGCAGATGATACCCAGCTTTATCTATCCATGAAGCCAGAGGACACATACCAATTAGCTAAACTGCAGGATTGTCTTACAGACATAAAGACATGGATGACCTCTAATTTCCTGCTTTTAAACTCAGATAAAACTGAAGTTATTGTACTTGGCCCGACAAATCTTAGAAACATGGTGTCTAACCAGATCCTTACTCTGGATGGCATTACCCTGACCTCTAGTAATACTGTGAGAAATCTTGGAGTCATTTTTGATCAGGATATGTCATTCAATGCGCATATTAAACAAATATGTAGGACTGCTTTTTTGGCATTTGCGCAATATCTCTAAAATTAGAAAGGTCTTGTCTCAGAGTGATGCTGAAAAACTAATTCATGCATTTATTTCCTCTAGGCTGGACTATTGTAATTTATTATTATCAGGTTGTCCTAAAAGTTCCCTGAAAAGCCTTCAGTTAATTCAAAATGCTGCAGCTAGAGTACTAACGGGGACTAGAAGGAGAGAGCATATCTCACCCATATTGGCCTCTCTTCATTGGCTTCCTGTTAATTCTAGAATAGAATTTAAAATTCTTCTTCTTACTTATAAGGTTTTGAATAATCAGGTCCCATCTTATCTTAGGGACCTCATAGTACCATATCACCCCAATAGAGCGCTTCACTCTCAGACTGCAGACTTACTTGTAGTTCCTAGGGTTTGTAAGAGTAGAATGGGAGGCAGAGCCTTCAGCTTTCAGGCTCCTCTCCTCTGGAACCAGCTCCCAATTCAGATCAGGGAGACAGACACCCACTCTACTTTTAAGATTAGGCTTAAAACTTTCCTTTTTGCTAACGCTTATAGTAAGGGCTGGATCAGGTGACCCTGAACCATCCCTTAGTTATGCTGCTATAGACTTAGACTGCTGGGGGGGTTCCCATGATGCACTGAGTGTTTCTTTCTCTTTTTGCTCTGTATGCACCACTCTGGATTTAATCATTAGTGATTGATCTCTGCTCCCCTCCACAGCATGTCTTTTTCCTGGTTCTCTCCCTCAGCCCCAACCAGTCCCAGCAGAAGACTGCCCCTCCCTGATCTTGGTTCTGCTGGAGGTTTCTTCCTGTTAAAAGGGAGTTTTTCCTTCCCACTGTCGCCAAGTGCTTGCTCATAGGGGGTCGTTTTGACCGTTGGGGTTTTTACGTAATTATTGTATGGCCTTGCCTTACATTAGAAAGCGCCTTGGGGCAACTGTTTGTTGTGATTTGGCGCTATATAAATAAAATTGATTGAAATTGATTGACATGATCACACCTCTACACATTGGAGCAAAGTATCTGATCTCACCGCAGTCCGATTGGTACGGTCCAACCAGAGGGAGGTGTGAAAGCACCCCTGAAGTAACAGTGCCAACTCTGGGTCTTTGTGTTCAGATAGAGCAGTGTAAAGTGATGGCATCGAAGAAGAAGCCGCTGTGGTTGCAGTTTAAGCGGGCCGACCTCACCACCCTGTCCAAAGACCCCATCGGCATCATCTTCAAAGATGGTGATGACCTCAGACAGGACATGCTCATCCTGCAGGTGAGCGACAATGTGACCTCCACAAGTTAGCGACACTTCAATCCCGTGCACGTTTTTATGACCCCCACCCCCACCCCTCAGATTCTCCTGATTATGGAGTCCATCTGGGAGACTGAATCCTTGGATCTTTGTCTGTTACCGTACGGCTGCATTTCCACCGGCAACAGAATAGGTCAGTATTGCAGAAAACAAATTTGATGCATTCTTGTCATTATGATGTAAATAAATTTTGCCGTTCTCGTTGCGTTTGTAGGTATGATTGAGATCGTGAAGGACGCCACCACCATCGCTAACATCCAGCAGAGTGTTGTAGGAAGCACCGGAGCGTTTAAAGACGAGATCCTCTATCAGTGGCTGCGGGACAAATGTGTCAGTGAGGACAAGGTACATAACCAACTCAGCCACTTGACACTGAGTGGAAGAAACAAGGAATGTGCGTGAAACCAGCTCCTCACTCAGGGGGAGGAGGAGTAACAGGAAGACAGGGGACGGGAAGGAGAGGAACAGTAGTAGTGAGCAGTATTTCTGGTATTTAAGTTTGTGTATTTATATTTTTGCAAATTCTTTTTACTCTCACTTATGATACTCTGTGTGCTTCTTACTCTGTGTGCTGAAACCTCAATTTCCCTGAGGGAGTCTTCACAAGAGATTAATAAAATTTTATCTAATCTAATCTGAAAACTGACAAATATAAAGTAAATGATTGTATTAAGGACATAATGAGGTGCGATTGAGAAGATTTGAGTTTGTGGTTCTCCATTTTTGCATTCCGAGAAACCAACATTTTTCGAGACTCACTGGGTGAAATGTTGAGAAATTTTCTCAAAAAATGTACCTTCTCGCACTCTTATGCTCGAAATCAACATATTTTATAGCTGACTCCCTTTGTTCAGTTCAGTTTTCATAAACACTTGTTCGCCTCATCTCTGCTCCTTCATCAGGCTCTGTAGGCTACACACACATTATATATATATCTTCTTTGTCTTTCTCCTGTTCCCGTTAGGGGTCGCCACAGCAGATCAATCGTTTCCATCTCACCCTGTCCTCTGTATCTTCCTCTGTCACACCAACCACCTGCATGTCCTCCTTCAACACATCCATAAACCTCCTCTTTGGCCTCCCTCTTCTCCTCCTGCCTGGTGGCTCCATCCTCAGCATCCTTCTCTCTATATACCCTGGGTCCCTCCTCTGCACATGTCCAAACCATCTCAATCTCTCCTCTCTGACTTTGTCTCCAAACCGTCCCACCTGAGCTGTCCCTCTGATATGTTCATTCCTAATCTTGTCCATTCTTGTTACTCCCAAAGAGAATCTCAACATCTTCAGCTCTGCCACCTCCAGCTCTGCCTCCTGTCTTTTTGTTAGTGCCACCGTCTCTAAGCCGTACAACGTAGCTGGTGTCACTACTGTATTGTAAACTTTCCCCTTCACTCTTGCTGATATTCTTTGGTCGCAAATCACTCCTGCCACCTTTCTCCACCCACTCCACCCTGCCTGCACTCTCTTCTTCACCTCTCTACCACACTCTCCATTACTTTGAACAGTTGACCCCAAATATTTAAACTCATCTACTTTAACCACTTCTAATCCTTGTAACTGCACTATTCCACTGGGCTCCCTCTCATTCAAACACATGTACTCAGTCTTGCTTCTACTGACTTTCATTCCCCTTCTCTCCAAAGCATATCTCCACTTCTCCAGACTAGACTCATCTTGCTCTCTACTCTCACTACAGATCACAATGTCATCTGCAAACATCATAGTCCATGGGGACTCCTGTCTGAGCTCATCCGTCAACCTGGCCATAACCACTGCAAACAAGAAAGGACTTAGAGCTGATCCTTGGTGTAATCACACCTCCACCTTGAAAGAGTCTGTCATTCCGACTGCGCATCTCACCGCTGTCACACTATTCTTGTACATGTCCTGCACTACGCTAACATACTTCTCTACCACTCCAGACATCCTCATACATTACCACAGCTCTTCTCTTGACACCCTGTCATAAGCTTTTTCTAAGTCCACAAACACACAATGTAACTCCTTCTGTCCTTCTCTGTACTTCTCCAACAGTATTCTCAGAGCAAACATTGCATCTGTAGTGCTCTTTCTCGGCATGAAACCATATTGCTGCTCACAGATCTTCACTTGTTTTCTAAGCCTAGCTTCTACTACTCTTTCCCATAACTTCATGCTGTGGCTGATCAAATTTATGCCTCTGTAGTTACTGCAGCTCTGCACATCACCCTTGTTCTTGAAAATAGGAACCAGCACACTTCGTCTCCACTCCTCAGGCATCCTGTCACTTTCCAAGATTTTATTAAACAATCTGGTTAGAAACTCTACTGTCATCTCTCCTAGACATTTCCATGCCTCCACTGGAATGTCATCTGGACCAACTGCCTTTCCACTCTTCATCCTCTTCATAGCAGCCCTCACTTCTTCCTTGCTAATCTCTTGTACTTCCTGGTTTACTCTCACCACATCATCCAGCCTTTTCTCTCGCTCATTTTCTTTATTCATCAGCTCTTCAAAATATTCCCTCCACCTTCTCAGCACACACTCCTCACTTGTCAGCACATTACCATGTGCATCTTTTACCACCCTAACCTGCTGCACATCCTTTCCAGCTCTGTCCCTTTGTCTGGCCAATCGGTACAAGTCCTTTTCTCCTTCCTTACTATTCAACTTCTTGTACAGCTCGCAATATGCCTTTTCCTTCGCTTTTGCCACTTCTCTTGTCGCCTTACACCGCATCTCCTTGTACTCCCATCTACTTTCTTCATCTCTACGACTATCCCAAAACTTTTTCGCCAACCTCTTTCTCCTTATGCTTTCCTGGACCTCTTCATTCCACCACCAAGTCTCCTTGTCTTCCTTCCACTGTCCAGATGTCAGACCCAGTACTGTCCTAGCTGTGTCCCTCACCACATCTGCAGTACTTTTCCAGTTGTCCAAAATTGCTTCCCCTCCAACCAGTGCTTCTCTCACCTGCTCGCTAAATTTCACACAACAGTCTTCCTCCTTCAGTTTCCACCATCTGATCCTTTGTTGAGCTCTCACTCTCTTCTTGTCAACCAGAGCTGTTGCTCGTGTATTGAATGTTCATTTCTCTACCATAAGCCGTCTCGAAAGGCGTTTCAGAGAATTTGGCAGTACATCCAACCAGCCTCACAACCGCAGACCACGTGTAACCACACCAGCCCAGGACCTCCACATCCAGCATGTTCACCTCCAAGATCGTCTGAGACCAGCCACTCGGACAGCTGCTGAAACAGTCGGTTTGCATAACCAAAGAATTTCTGCACAAACTGTCAGAAACCGTCTCGGGGAAGCTCATCTGCATGCTCGTCGTCCTCATCGGGGTCTCGACCTGACTCCAGTTCGTCGTTGTAACCGACTTGAGTGGGCAAATGCTCACATTCGCTGGCGTTTGGCACGTTGGAGAGGTGTTCTCTTCACGGATGAATCCCGGTTTACATTTTCCAGGGCAGATGGCAGACAGCATGTGTGGCATCGTGTGGGTGAGCGGTTTTCTGATGTCAATGTTGTGGATCGAGTGGCCCATGGTGGCGGTGGGGTTATGGTATGGGCAGGCATCTGTTATGGACGAAGAACACAGGTGCATTTTATTGATGGCATTTTGAATGCACAGAGATACCGTGACGAGATCCTGAGGCCCATTGTTGTGCCATACATCCAAGAACATCACCTCATGTTGCAGCAGGATAATGCACGGCCCCATGTTGCAAGGATCTGTACACAATTCTTGGAAGCTGAAAATGTCCCAGTTCTTGCATGGCCGGCATACTCACTGGACATGTCACCCATTGAGCATGTTTGGGATGCTCTGGACCGGCGTATACGACAGCGTGTACCAGTTCCTGTCAATATCCAGCAACTTCGCACAGCCATTGAAGAGGAGTGGACCAACATGTGGCCTTTTATTGTGGACAGTCTAAGGCACACCTGTGCACTAATCAGCATCTTGATATGGCACACCTGTGAGGTGGGATGGATTATCTCAGCAAAGGAGAAGTGCTTACTATCACAGATTTAGACTGGTTTATGAACAATATTTGAGGGAAATGGTGATGTTGTGTATGTGGAAAAAGTTTTAGATCTTTGAGTTCATCTCATACAAAATGGGAGCAAAACCAAAAGTGTTGCGTTTATATTTTTGTTGAGTGTATACGAGGTCTGTGCAAAAAGTATCAGACCTTTTTATTTTTTTCAAAAACCATATGGATTTGAATCATGTGTGCTTGCATGAGCCAACCTTGAACCTTCATGCGCATGTGTGATTTTTTTTTTCACGCCCGTCGGTTGCATCATTCGCCTGTGAGCAGGCTTTGTGTGAGCACTGGTCCTCCCCTCTCGTTGGATTTTCATTGCGAGGTGGAACGATTTGGAGCTTTGCTGCATCAAATTTTTCCAGAAACTGTGAGAGACAGCCAGGTGGAAACCATTTGGAAGATTCAGACGGCTTTAGGTGACGATCCTATGGGCATCACACAGATTAAGGAGTGTTACAACCGGTTTAAAGACGGCGCACAATGGCGGAGGGTGCGCCGCGCTCCGAGCGGCCATCGACAGGCTGAAACGACCAGATCATTTCCAAAGTGAACGCTGTGTTGATCCGGGACGTCGTCTGACTACCAGAGAAATTGCAGAAGAGGTGGACATCAGCACTTTTTCGGCACATTCCACTGTTACAGGAGATTTTGTAATGAAAGACGTGCGGAAGTTGGAAGTCTCACAGGACATGTTGTGACATGTCCAGCTCTTACACAATTCCTCGGATACTCACTCGACTGAAAAGCCACTGAAAGCCATTTGAATCTTCTGAATGGTTTCCACCTGGCTGTCTCTCACAGTTTCTGGAAAAATTTGATTCAGCGCTGCTCCAATCGTTCAGACATTTTCCTCGAAATGAAAATCCAACGAGGGGGGGAGGAACAGTGCTCACTCAAAGCCTACTCACAGGCGAATGACACAACCGACAGGCGTGAAAAAAACTCATGCATGCTCACGAGGGTTCAAGGTTGGCTCATGCAAGCACACGTGATTCAAATCCATAAGGTTTGGACAGACCTCGTATATGTGTACTTATATGTATGTATGTATATACATGTATGTGTGTGTGTGTGTGTGTGTGTATATATATATATATATATATATATATATATATATATATATATATATATATATATATATATATATATATAAAATATGTATGTATATGATTTCATTGTAGTCGTATTATTTTCACTGTCATGCTGTAACAATTTTGATAACAGTGGCAGTACTGATAAGCATTCTAGGTTCAATTTGTCATTTAATAAAATCTGAACAAAAGCAGTAAAGTCTGAGTGTTTGGAAACACAGATCGAAGCAAACCTCTGTATGAAATATTTGTGATGTTCAGGTTTCATGTTGACTTTATTAAACCGTAAAACAATTTGAATAGTTGCCATGTGGGTGTCGCTGATGCTGCGCTGCACATCAAATATACAAAACAGATATTTTTGTAAATTTAAAACTCAATATTAAAGCACTTATCCAGCTCAGGGTAAAAAAAAACACACATCAAAAACATGATTGGTACGGCTTTACTGTATGTATTTAAAGCAGCCGTCTGGTTGATACATTTTGAACATAGTTTACAGCACAGAAATGCATTGTGGGGTTTTACGTGTTGGTGGAAGAGCAGCTGCTCTGTTTTGCAGACACTAGAGGAAGTAGCCGTGAAATCAGGAAGGAAGCAGCTCTCTGGATGTTTCCTGTTACAGCAGCACCCGTGCCCCCTTTTAGTGGTGACACATGCACACGCTGACACACTCTGTGTATTTTTAGTCTTTTTTTTTTTTTTTTTTACTTGTTATTGAGGACATTATTTAATTTGATTTGATCATTTACATTTTTTTCCGAGATTTTAATGAGGTTATATTATAACCTGTTTTGATTGCTGATGTATGTCACCAGGTGTGTTTAAAAACAATTAAAATATGCTATCAGAGTATCACACAGATATCTGGAAGAATAAAATTTTTTTTCTTGGTGCCTGTCACTTTAAATGGAAAAGAGCTGCTGCTGGCCACGCCTCCAGAAAGCAGAGGTCCCTCCCACTGTCTCCCACAGACCACGTGAACAAGCAGGACATTTGTAACATCCATCCATTTTCTTCCACTTTATCCGGAGTCGGGTCGTGGGGGCAGCAGCTCAAGCAAAGCCGCCCAGACCTCCCGATCCACACAAACCTCCTCCGGGGAAATCCCAAGGCGTTCCCAAGCCAGCCGAGAGATGTAGTCCCTCCAGCGGCCCGTAGGCCGAGACAACGGTGAGAGACCTGTCCCCGACCCGAAGGCATAGGGACGCGACCCTCTCGTTCACCAGAGTGAACTCCAACAATTGGCGACTGAGCTGGGGAGCAATAAGCAATGTGACCCCAGCTCTCCGCCTCTCCCCATGGGCGACGCCAGAAAAATGAAGCCTCCAGCCCCTCTCCAGGAGTTGGGTACCAGAGCCCAAGCTGTGCGTGGAGGTGAGCCCGACTATCTCTAGTCGGTATCTCTCAACCTCCCTCACAAGCTCAGGCTCCTTCCCCCCTAGCGAGGTGACATTCCACGTCCCAACAGCCAGGGGCTGTGAGCATGGACCAGGCCGCCGGGCCACCCGCCCTCGACCGCCACCCAATCCTCTCTGCACCCGACCCCCATGGCCCCCTCTGCAGGTGGTGAACCCACAGGAGGGCGGACTGAGCCCGGCCGGGCCCCATGGGCTAAGGCCCGACCACCAGGTGCTCGCGCGTGAGCCCCAACCCCAGGCCTGGCTCCAGGGTGGGACCCCGGCTCCGCCATACCGGGTGACGTCACGGTCCTTGATCTTTTACTGGTCATGGAGGTTCTGAACTGCCCTTAGTCTGACCCGTCACCTAGGACCTGTTTGCCTGGAGAGACCCTACAGGGAGCACAAAGCCCCCGACAACATAGCTCCTAGGATCATCCGGGTACGCAAACTCCCCCACCATGATAAGGTGGCAGCTAGAGGGGGAGTGTGTGACATTTTAGTGGTAGATTATTTGGATTTGAACTAAAACCATGTGGACAGTGATGTCGTTGTTTTGTAAATGAGCTCAGATAAGTGGGAAACTGTGTTTTTTTATTTTTAACTCTTGGCTCTCTTTCCAGTTCCAGCAGGCGGTTGAGAGGTTTCTCTATTCGTGCGGCGGGTACTGTGTGGCCACGTACGTCCTGGGTATCGGTGACCGCCACAATGACAACATCATGATCACAGAATCTGGTAATCTGGCCATTTTTTCCCCTCTCATTTCAAATGAGACCCCTCATATCAGACATGAGGTTAAGACACCAGCCTCTGATCATTTGAAAGCAGATCAGCTTCCATGATGCTTCGCTGCCACTGACGGCTGGCAGATCCTAGTTGGCAGCATCTCATGAATGTGTCATGTTTAAAAATCTTGATTTGAGATTACGAAATAATAATGTTAACATTTAAAAAATGCACATATTTTGTCAGAGCAAAGAGTTTAGCTGTTTATTTTAAGTTGATACATTATTCAATAATGTTACATTATTGAATAACCAATAATGATTATTGGTTTGGAGTGTTTGCAAATTCAAGAAGATGAGAAAATATTTCATCTAAACAAATTTTGTTGTAGATGATGTGGACTGTGATTGATTGATTTATTTTTTAATGCATAACATGTGCAGTGAATCATATTAAACCGTTTCAAAGGATTTTTATGCAAGTTTTGTAAAAACGGAGGAAAGTGTAGAAATAAACATGTTACAAAATATGCCTTAAAAAGTGAAAAAGTACTAAAAAAAAGACCAAAAAATTAGATACGAAAATAAACAAGTACATAAACAACATGGAATAATAAAGACACATAAATGAATTGTTAATAAACAAAATACCTTTTTAAAATGATTTTTTCAAACACCTTTGATGCAGCTGAATGTAAAAATTTTCTTTGAATAAAAAAAATACTTTAAATATCATCGTGACTCAGAAATTTTTTTTTTTTGTACAAATTTATTTCAATATTAAATAAAATATTTTTTGACTCGTGTCGCTCTTCCTTAACTTAGCCTGACTCAGTCTTCGAGCCTTTATTCTTTGGGAGAAGTGAAGCATCATGGGAAGCCATGCTGGAATTGTCATTCTCAAGGTGTTTTATTTTTGTCATTTTCACTAAAGTTATTCAGTGTGTGAAGCAAATAATTTAAAAGTGAACATTACTGACCTGCAAAATGTCATGTTTAACAAAATGCATATTTAACCAAAAGATTTAAACTTCCTCTTGAAATTTCAGCAACATCACATTTAATATTGAACATTTTTTTAAAGGAGTTTCTTATATGTGCTTGTTTGAAATGACATTTTGAATAATGTTAGCCCATATATATATATATATATATATATATACAGTAGTGTTCAGAATAATAGTAGTGCTATGTGACTAAAAAGATTAATCCAGGTTTTGAGTATATTTCTTATTGTTACATGGGAAACAAGGTACCAGTAGATTCAGTAGATTCTCACAAATCCAAAAAGACCAAGCATTCGTGATATGCACACTCTTAAGGCTATGAAATTGGGCTATTAGTAAAAAAAGTAGAAAAGGGGGTGTTCACAATAATAGTAGTGTGGCATTCAGTCAGTGAGTTCGTCAATTTTGTGGAACAAACAGGTGTGAATCAGGTGTCCCTATTTAAGGATGAAGCCAGCACCTGTTGAACATGCTTTTCTCTTGAAAGCCTGAGGAAAATGGGACGTTCAAGACATTGTTTAGAACAACAGCATAGTTTGATTAAAAAATTGATTGGAGAGGGGAAAACTTATACACAGGTGCAAAAAATTATAGGCTGTTCATCTACAGTGATCTCCAATGCTTTAAAATGGACAAAAAACCAGAGACGTGTGGAAGAAAATGGAAAACAACCATCAAAATGGATAGAAGAATAACCAGAATGGCAAAGACTCACCCATTGATCAGCTCCAGGATGATCAAAGACAGTCTGGAGTTACCTGTAAGTGCTGTGACAGTTAGAAGACGCCTGTGTGAAGCTAATTTATTTGCAAGAATCCCCCGCAAAGTCCCTCTGTTAAATAAAAGACGTGCAGAAGAGGTTACAATTTGCCAAAGAACACATCAACTGGCCTAAAGAGAAATGGAGGAATATTTTGTGGACTGATGAGAGTAAAATTGTTCTTTTTGGGTCCAAGGGCCGCAGACAGTTTGTGAGATGACCCCAAACTCTGAATTCAAGCCACAGTTCACAGTGAAGACAGTGAAGCATGGTGGTGCAAGCATCATGATATGGGCATGTTTCTCCTACTATGGTGTTGGGCCTATATATCACATACCAGGTATCATGGATCAGTTTGGATATGTCAGAATACTTGAAGAGGTCATGTTGCCTTATGCTGAAGAGGACATGCCCTTGAAATCAGTGTTTCAACAAGACAATGACCCCAAGCACACTAGTAAACAAGCAAAATCATGGTTCCAAACCAACAAAATTAATGCCTCACAGATGTGAAGAAATCATGAAAAACTGTGGTTATACAACTAAATACTAGTTTAGTGATTCACAGGATTGCTAAAAAAGCAGTTTGAACATAATAGTTTTGAGTTTGTAGCGTCAACAGCAGATGCTACTATTATTGTAAACACCCCCTTTTCTACTTTTTTTTTTTTTACTAATAGCCCAATTTCATAGCCTTAAGAGTGTGCATATCATGAATGCTTGGTCTTGTTGGATTTGTGAGAATCTACTGAATCTACTGGTACCTTGTACACATCAACTGGCCTAAAGATAAATGGAGGAATATTTTGTGGATATATATATATATATATATATATATATATATATATATATATATATATATATATATATATATATATATATATATATATATATATATATATATATATATATATATATATATATATGTATATATGTATGTATGTATCATTTGTGTTTCTGTAGGGAATCTCTTCCACATTGACTTTGGTCACATCCTGGGAAATTACAAGAGTTTCATGGGCATCAGTAAGGAGTGGGTTCCCTTTGTCCTCACGCCAGACTTCCTCTATGTCATGGGAACATCGGGAAAGAAAAGCAGCCCACATTTCCAGAAATTCCAGGTGCTGAACACAGGATTTGTTCATCTAAATCCACGCTGCTCCAAAATGCATATAAATGTTGATTCCACATTAAAACACCTGGCTGAAAATTTTAACTTTGTTTGTTACTTTAAAGTAATCCTGCTACTAAACCAACACACAAGCAGTCAAAGAAATGCAGATTAAAAACCCTGTCTGTGTTGAATATATCATAATAACACAAATCAACCAACGTCCAATGTGTGTGTGTGTGTGTGTGTGTGTGTGTCTGAATGTGTCGCTCTCTCTCAGGACGTGTGCGTGAAGGCTTACCTCGCCCTTCGCCACCACACCAACCTCCTCATCATCCTCTTCTCCATGATGCTAATGACAGGTAGGACTTCCCTCTTATAGCTGAAAGGCACCAATTTGTCAAGATTGTTGGGTGCCGGTTATGTTTTGGCCCCTGTTTGTTTATTTGTTTGTGAACTGCCTGTAACCCACAATTTTTCATATATCGTTATGAAATTTTTACTGAAGAGTCATATCCTGATAGGCAATCACTGGTTAAATTTTCAAGGTCATGGGTCAAAGGTCAAAGTCAGAAAAAATTTAGGAATTTTGGAAAATCCCTATTATAAACATTGAATGAATTTTCAAAAATTCATAACTGTCAAAAAAGATCAAATTTCTTTCATATTTGAGAGTGTTATGAAGGATGGTATCCTTTATCGACTGACAAAGTTTGATCCGGATCTGATCCAGATTACAGATTTTTTGTGGCCATTTAAATTTATCATTGAAAACCCCCTTTTAATATATATTTTACATTATACATTATATCTTAAACATGTCCCAATCACTCTCATATTTGAAATTGAGGTGCAGACTGACACTCTCACCTGACAAAGTTTGATCCGGATCTGATCTGGATTGTGGATTTTGTGGACATTTGAATTTAATATTGAAAAGCCCATTTGATGTACCTTTTGCATTATATCTCAATCAAAAATGCCTCATACCTTTTGCATTATATCTCAATCAAAAATGCCTCAATCACTCTCATTTGTGACAGTGAGGTGCAAACTGGCACTCTCAATGAATAGATTAAATTTGATCCGCATCTGATCTGTATTGCAGATTTAGTGGATATTTGATTATTTTAACATTGAAAAGCCCTTTTGACCTATATTTTGTATTATATTTTATCTTATGAAAAGCCACTTCTAACAGGATTTTTAACCTTGAAAATTTTTTCCAAGGTAAAAATTTGTGGAATTGAAAGCTAGTGTTGGTGGAGGTTTGCACTCTACAAGCGTGTTGCTCTAGTTTTTAAAATATTTGGCTGAAAATTTAGTTAAGTGAACACTTTATTGTTTTTAAACTGGAAAACTTAGGAGTTATCTGAAAGGGTGTAAGTGTTAATTAAATTAATTAAACTTTGTAGAACTGCCATATGTTTTTTTTTTTTTTGTTTTTTTTTAAAGCTAGTGGTCATGAGTATTCATCAAAATACCCGTGGAAGAAAGATTTACCATTCAGTGTCTTAAATGACATTTTACACATTAACGTATCAACAGCTATTTTCTGTGTAAAGACTTAGTGACATAATGGTGTCCTGTGCAAAGACTGAAACAACACTCCCTCTGTGCTCTGAGCTTTTCTGTCCCCTGTTTGCGTTCCTGGTCTGCTCACGCCTGCATGTTTAGTGCACGCAAATCAGATAAACCTGTTGCCCCTCCCCATGTTTCTCACTACTCAACACGTAGCTCAGAACGGTAATTGAGATTTGATCAACATCACTGCCATTGTCAGTTTAGTTATTGGTTCTTTATTAATTCCTTTATCAATTAATCATCGATTTTCTGTGTGGCAAAATGTAGATCTACACAGGTTTCCAGTGTCAACGCAGGCATTTTTCTTGTTGCTAGATGCGTAGTTAGATGACACATTACATTTGATGTAATTATGCATGTTTTTTTCAACATCAAAATAGGAAAAAGCTGTCGTTTTCAATAATTTTAGTTTTTAAATGTTGCGGGAAAAAAAAACTTGATAATCTTTTTTCTTTTTGAAAAGTGAAACATGAGATAGTTTGTGCAGCAAAAAGGTCATGAAAATCTTTAATTTTGACCAACAACAGGTATGCCTCAGCTGACCAGTAAGGAGGACATCGAGTACATTCGAGAAGCTCTCACCGTAGGCCGGAGCGACGACGAGGCACAGCGCCACCTACTGGACCAGATAGAGATCTGCCGAGAAAAAGGCTGGATGGTTCAGATCAACTGGTTTGTCCATCTGGTGCTGGGGATCAAACAGGGCGTGGAGAAAAGGTCCGCTTAAGATGTCAAAAAATTCCATAAGAACACACAGAATACACCCCCTTCCCCATCAGAAATGATATTTATATAAAAAAATATTGTGACTGGATACTGAAAAGCAACAAAAACCATGCACTTTGTTTTTATATCTTCTTTTATGAAAATGTCCTGATACATGACAGAAGAGGTGATCCATGTAAAACGGGCATCAGATCTGACTGGATGTAAATAATCTGCAATTCAGCTGTCGACAATCTGGAAAAAACTGGATTTTTAAAAAAAATTTAATAAGTGGTTGAAATGAGAAAAATATAACAGAAAAATAATTGAGGTTTTGAACCTGTGTTGCTTCACATCCAAACAGTTTCATTTGGCACTGAGCTGCTTCCGTATTGATTCTCTGGAGTAGAAAAAAAAAACTTGCACATTAGAAAAGCTGTTTATAATAACTCATTGCACTCCTTTGGCGAAGTCAACCTACCGCATCAAATGGGAACAAATTTTTTTAAACTCATTTGACTAACGTGACACACAAGTCTTAACGAGTGCCACTCATTTCTCTCCATAACTTTATTAAATTTGGTGATTCAGTGCCATCAAAAACTTGAATAAGAAGGAACTATTTTGTGCTTGAATGAAGACGGTGTAGCTATCACATATTTGTCAACGTTTTTTTTAACGATGGACAGAAACAATATATTTTCCGTCTCACTGTGAAGTTATGACTAAGGAACTAAACAGTTTTTGTTCAGTCAGAAAACTTAAAACTTGAGCATTGTACTTCTAAACTCTTTAAATAGCATTTTTAACATCAGGCTGCTTACTTATTTTATAATCTCCATGAATATAAATGCAACACTTTTGAATCAATTTTGCACCAGAGTTTTAAAAAAAAAAATTAAAATTAAACATCCTAAGATCATGTCTTGTAAATTTCAAATTTCTTTTTTTTTTTTTTTGTTGAATTACTATACATAATAGATATAATGTTCCTCTAAAACCATTTACATTGATATGAAAACCATTTCGGTTGTCAGATTTCTATTTATTAATTTACCAACTTTAACATATTTGAAATGGTCAATTGTTGCATTTCTATTCTTTGTCAGTGTCTGCATGTTCGTGCAGAGGAAATCCAGTTCTCATGTTCATGTTATATGAATTTTTAAATGTTTCATTAAATATAACTGTCCTCTGGTAAATACTTGTTGGATATCTTGAACATTTTATTTCTTTTTATTTTTCCATGACGGGGTGCCAGGGTGCTTTTAATATTAGGCTTTTTTTGCTTTCCACCACAAGATGGCGCAAAATTGCAAGTCCCCCCGCCCGCCCAAGGCTCTCGCACAGCTCCTCACTTCCTTCTTGTCACTTATTTTATCGTCGTCACTGCAATCAAACACCAATCGAGGATGAGTGAAAAGGATCAAAGCACAGCAATTAGGATAAAAGTTCAACAATCTGGATTGAAGAACATTGTTCAGGATCTGCATTCATCCATCAAGATCAAACATCAGTGATCAGGATAAAAGGTCAGCAATCAAACCAATCAAGGATGAATGAAGAAGATCAAAGCACAGCAATTAGGATAAATGTTCAACAATCTGGATCAAAGAACACTGTTTAGGGTCTACATTAATCCATCAAAATCAAACATCGGTGATCAGAATCAAAGGTCAGCAATCAAATCAGTAAAGGATGAATGAAGAAGATCAAAGCACAGCAATTAGGATAAATGTTCAACAATCTGGATCAAAGAACATTGTTCAGGGTCTCCATTAATCCATCAAGATCAAACATCAGTGATCAGAATCAAAGGTCAGCAATCAAATCAATAAAGGATGAATGAAGAAGATCAAAGCACAGCAATTAGGATAAATGTTCAACAGTCTGGATCAAAAAACATTGTTTAGGATCTGTGTTAATCCATCAAGATCAAACATCACTGATCTGGATCAAAGGTCAGCAATCAAACCAATCAAGGATGAATGAAGAAGATCAAAGCACAGCAATTAGGATAAATGTTCAACAATCTGGATCAAAGAACATTGTTCAGGGTCTAATTAATCCAAGATCAAACATCAGTGATCAGGATCAAAGGTCAGCAATCAAATCAATAAAGGATGAATGAAGAAGATCAAAGCACAGCAATTAGGATAAATGTTCAACAATCTAGATCAAAGAACATTGTTCAGGAACTACGGTTACACTTCAAGATCAAAGATCAGCCTCAAAGAATTATTAAAGAGATCAGAGCAGTAACCCTCTCACAATGAAAACAAAAGTGATAAAAGTAAAATGTGAATGGATGTGTAAACAGCAGACTGTTGGATCTTGGCAGAGTCGCGGCTCTCTGAGTGCCTGTCTAGTTGTGAGGTGACACCGTCTTTGTTTACATTTCAGGATTGTATGAGTTCTGAGCCAAAATGTGAAACTGCTTGAATTTGTTTTATCACATGTAAAAGAGTCACTTGTCTAACTCATCAAAGGGTCTTTGGTTTGATTCCTGACTACCCTCAAAGAAAAACACTGAGCCTCAATATTAGTTGGAAATTGAAAACCTGTGATTGAAAAGAGAAATGAAGGAGGACAAAAGGGGATGTGGAGTTGAAGTTTAAACAACTAGAAGGTTGACAACCCCCCCCCCCCCCCCCCCCCCCCCCCACACACACACACATGTAATCTGACAGTTGTGGGAGGAAACTGGTATAAACTGGAGCGCTGAAAGTTGATTCACCCTTTCTCTATTCTCTCTGGTTCTTCTCCTGGAAGACATGAACCAGATCAGACGACGGGGGAAATCACTCCACCCGGGTGCACGCTCATGTATTTTTGTCTTTGCAAGGAACATTTTTAAGATGTTCAGGGTGGAGGTGTTTTGCTTTAGTGCAGAGGTCACACAGTCAATCAATGTCATGTTGAAAGGTTGAGGTCAGGTTATCCAAAAAGTGTATCATCAATGATTCTGCATAGTACTTCTATTGTATTCGTCATGGATGAGACTAGAGCAAGACGAGATGTAAGCAGTATTATTTGCAGAAATGTATTCCCAACATGTCCGTCTGTCCATGTGTCTTCTAAGCGCAACTCCCCCAAACCAGTTGATTGATTGCGTTGGACCCATCATGTGAAGATGTACATTGGGTCAAGTTGGGTCTGGGGGCAGAAGCCGGTGCCATGTATCCCTGCATCCACTATACTCCGTAGGTTCTGGATGAAAACCACCCAGAGTTACAACTAGTCTATTCATACCACTCAAAACTAACTACCTGTCTTTCAAAGCCAGGTCAAACATGGACATCCCCATGGCCTTTTCCAGTTGCTGGGGGTCTCTAGAATGAGACACCTATGTGCTGGATTATACCCAGAGAATTGGCCCACTTGGCTAAACTGTTGAAGCTGACATTCCCTCACTATGCAAGTGGTACTTTGCATCTACGTCTCCCTAAGTAACCATTCATTTATCTCACACTCATTCCGGCGCTACCCAAGGATCCTCCAAAGAACCCAGTGACCCATCCAGTCTTCATACCTGAAGGAAAATAATTCCGACACGACATCTTCAAGGGGAGATAACTGGACTTTTGTGTTTAATTGATACATCATATACTGTACAATTGATTGTTATAGAACCCAAGTCTTCATCAACCTTTATGGATTTCAGTGAAGCCTCACACAATGGTTGTAACACCATGTAAAGACACACATGAAGGGATTATAATTCATGTCTACCATCTCAAATCGGGGATTATGTGATCTGGTTCTTTGATACAGAAATTGACCAGTTTCTTAATTCACAAAAGATTTACTTCCGCCAATATAATATGCATGCAAGCAACTAGTTTGGCAAATCCAAAGTGGTGTCTTGCTCACAGATCACTCGTTAGACCTTTATTTAATCAGAGGAATTACATTTAGGTAATTCCCAGTTCAACTTTGAATGAATGGAATCCGGTTTTGCTATTAGCAGTTGGGAATGATGGGTATTGTCCCACCAGAATGGACAAAATGACTTGTTGTCCCGCTATGGAAGGTAAAGGGTAGAAAGCCTGGATTGGAACAGCTAAAGGGGTATTGTCCTGGCATTCTCTGCAAGAGTCTCTGATGTCATGCAAACCTCAAACCTTGCTTCTATAGCTGTGATAGCAAAAAATAAAATACTGGCGCTCTCCAAATATACTCTATACATGGACCTAGTTGTTGATTGCTAAAGCAAGCTTGTCCAGATGTCTGCCTGAATTGGGTGGAAGCTTACACCTGACCAGTCACCAATTCTGAAGTCTTGAGTTCCACTCAGTGTTGGATATTACTTACCCTGAAGTTAATTTCACGTTGGTAGACACTCCCAATCTGCATGATGAATCTCTATCCAGGAATAGTAGACCATTATCCTATGAATCGGCATGATGAATACCTGTTCACAAATAGACTCATATCTATTAATCTGCATAGTCCGGATCTGCAGGGCAGAAATATGTTTTAAAAGGTATTACTAATTGAGCTTCTGTGATATTCCAAAAAAGACTCCAACAAATCAGCAGGATCCTTATTCTTTTTTTGCTCTTTTCAATTTTTAATGTCTGTCTGTTGTACTTTGAAGCAATGTCTGGCCACCTGACCTAGGCTTTGGAAATGGAAAAAATACAAAAAAAAAGCAAATTTCAAGCTTCATTTAGCTTCAAAAACAGAGAGAGAAGGAACAAGTGTGCTTCTGTTACATTAATACAAAACCCTTTCCACAGGGTTGTATGGATCTGTAACCAAGTTATTTGAGTTTTAAAAAAATTTAAAACAATCGCAGAATACTATACGCAGAAACTAGTTACGTCTTTGATTTAGGTTATTTCTGTGCGGAAATGGGCTGTCTCTCTGACAACCACACCTGCTCCTAATCCATCATCAATTCACTAACCATCTAGCAGGTGGTGGGCATGATTTTTGGATACTGCATAAGTAAAACAAAGTTACTTTTTAGATTCATCTGGTGGACCAAAGTTCAGCAGATAATATGTTTGCCCGTTCAGTTTGGTGAATTACAAGGTAGTATTTACTGTTTTTAAATTATCGTGTTAACAAACTGGCGAGGATGAGCTAATTTGTCCATCCATCATTTATCTTTCTTATTTATTACATTTCATAGGGTACACCTAGGCCTTTCCACTGGATCTTTATCAGACTTTTTTTCTTTTTTTAACACCTTGGCTTTTCCAAATAAAAATGTCTTATATA
Organism: Thalassophryne amazonica; assembly: GCF_902500255.1. Lineage (NCBI taxonomy): Eukaryota > Metazoa > Chordata > Actinopteri > Batrachoidiformes > Batrachoididae > Thalassophryne > Thalassophryne amazonica. The sequence goes on from NC_047124.1 coordinate 15,238,302, forward strand.
GGCCCTGAAGCCCATTGGAGTCAAAGAACAAATTTATCTTCACTTGGCATGCTTTCATACGCCTGTGTACTCCAGAGCTACAGTTTTATTTTTCATTGCATTGACGCAGTAAATTCAAACTCAGGGGAACTCCTGCTAATCATTGCTGTATCTTTGAATAGCTCACTGGGAAACATCATAGTGGACCACATGATGACAGGTTGCAGTTGAAATTTGACACTGTAATGGTTTTGTCCATTGCTCCACCGTTAATATTACAGCCTTTAATATTTAACAGTTGGACCATATCTGTCCCGGCTGTAATTGGACGCTGAACACGGACGTGCGTGTGGGTGCTGCTGGTTAGCGTCCCACATTAGATATCCTTACTGACAGAATACCAGGGTGCATGGAAGTGTGCACATCTGTGTTTGTGTGTGTAGGCAACCTGACACTGGTCCTCACACTATCTGTATTTAGCATCAGTTACCAACCAGTGACAATTGGTCACTGAGGAGGTTGGCCAAGCAATTAGGCTGGGAAGAAGGCCAATGTCCAACATACAGCCTTGCAAAAAAATAAATAAATAAATAAATAAATAAATCTGATTATTTCTGTAATTATTTCCCTCAAAGTTGAACAATTGTAGGTCTTTAAATATTTATATCACACAAAATCTAAGATACAGTTGATCTATGGGTATTGTAATCGATGCTGGAATTAAAAGCAATCAATGTGCAAATGTTAAGATCAGATTTTATATATATATATGGAGAGAGAGAGAGGCTAGAGGCTTTAATTCAATTTGCATTTGGAGTTTGTAATTGTAGGCCATTATACTATGAAGGGCCAAAATGGGCCAATCAGAGAGACTGCACAAAGATTACAACAGTTTGATGATATAATGTATTTTTTTAATCTAAAGGTTTGCATGATTGTTGAATCCTGTGGACAAATTAACAGACGGTGTTTAACCGACTGTGCCAGAGTTGTCACAATGTAGGTCTGTTACTTTTGCACCAAACTAAGTGAAATTTACAATTTTTTGTTTAAAGGGGCAGAACTGGCATGTTTTTAAAAAATATGTGTCTGTATTGGTCTTTGTAAAAAAAAAAAAAAAAAAAAAAAGCAGACAAATTGTTTCTATAATAAAGACTCAGTAAAGGTTAAAGATTTTAATCCATAATGAAGTTGTACTGAATGTTAGTCTTTTGGTGGCAGTCTCAGTCACAGTGGTGTAGGGGTACATGGATCTTGAATTCTGCCATCAGAAGAAGGTAGAGGGGAAGCCTACCCCCAGGCATCAGACAGGGACTGAGTGGTAGTCGTGGGGTGGAGGAGGTTGCATTCAGGACAGCAACTGCAAGCAGCAGAGAGGTGAGCTAGAAATGACATTTTTCAATAACATGCAAGTTTTCTACTGGTCATGAGTTGATGACTGAAAAGGGGACCACATCCATCCTATTAGATATTGCAGGTGTTACTGATTAGGCAAATGTAAGCCTAACCCTTGAAATCTAAGTCTTCTTGTAAGAACCTGCACTACACTACATTTCTTGGTTTCTTGGTTTTTGCAGAACTTGAAAAGCTGGATCTGTCCTGGAATAGAAGAAGAAAACCTAAGCGCCGGATAGGCCCTGAGGCCCACAGGTGCCAGTACTTGTCCCCAGATCCTGTCGCAAGAAGGATTTGGGCATTTGTAACCCCCACTGGAAGGGATGCTGCTGACACCAGTATCCTGGATTAGCAACCCTTAAAAGAACCTTTGAAGATTGTAAAGAGCTTGACTGTAAAGATTTCTTGTGTTAAATCCTGCATCTCGCACTCTAAATCAAATCTCGATGCTTTGTTTTTCTGGGTGTGAAATGACTTGTTGCATAATATTAATTTGCCTCCTCCACACAGACCTTTAAGATGTTTACAGGTTTTGCACCTCAGCCATAACAGAAGGAGGCGTACTTAATGCACAGAAGAAGGCCTGATAATCTCTACTTGTCTCTGGACTGCTGTAATCAGACATCCGGTCTGCTACCCGTGAGCCCGGCCTGCAGAGATTTAAGCCCTCAGTCTCAGCTGAGACGTGGAATTTGTCCTTCCCAGCAGTTGGACAGTATTATCCTCGCTGAGCTGAGGATTGCACCAACTGAGACTGTACCCTTCACAACAAACCGGTGTGGCTGATCGTTTTGGACAGTCGATGTCGAGACCTGAGTCACTGCCAGAGTTGTGCATGTTGAGGTGCGATGGCTTTCTGCAGGTCCCCCTCCTCTACCTGTGCAGGTGAGTGTCACGGCGGTCTATAGGAAACAGGGTAGGACCCGTCATTGTGCGACCTGTCCCTCCTGTCTCGCCAGCCAACAAAAAGGACACAGTAGACAGGACCACCGTAGACTAACCGGTCTATTGTGTCTCCCCCATTCCCCCGTGTGTCAGCAGGCCGTGTGGGGCAGCAAAACAGCCAGGAAGGGTGTACAGTTGCAAGCAAGGCCGTTGCCGTTTCATGCATTCAGACACGTGTGCGTTGACGGAGGACCGCCGACGCCACTGCTCTATAATCGTCTGCTGGGGGAAAGCATTTCTGTCACACCTGAGCAGAATGACTTCACTTTTAAGGATGCTTGTGTCTCCGACGTGCAGTAAGCCTCTGGGCTAATCCGGGTTAGTTTCCACGGCTGACCAGGAAGCCCATTGTTTAGGTGTATTGAAGCAGTAGGTAACATAAATCCGGAGCAAAGACGCCGCCACCGCTCTTTCAAAAGGTCCCGCGGGGCAACAAGCTGACTTTAAGAAAATTTGACGGTGCTGTTCCCAGGAAACATTTGAAACGGCAGTAAGATGAATGCTGCCTCTGGGATCCCAAGATTTACTGTGCTGCCTTTATGCACTTTTATACGTATTAAATCATAAATCTCTAGTTTTATGGCAACTAGATGGTCGATAAGCGATGTTGCAGCTGCATGCAAATTATGACACATATACCAAATATAATTCACACTTCATTGTTAACATCTGTTGAAATTAATACAAATTACAGGAAAAATCCCTTATTGATTTTACTTCTGGCATCAAGTCTTTTTTCCAAAGACACCATCTGTTTGTGTGTATTTGTATGTGTATATAACATTTACAATAGACTGAAAGTTTCACTGTGATACAGTCAAGTCCATAAGTATTTGGACAGTGATATACATGAATATACACTCACCGGCCACTTTATTAGGTACACCTGTTCAATTGCACTGTAACCAAAATAGCTAATCAGCCAATCACATGGTAGCAACTCAATGCATTTAGGCATCTAGATGTGGTGAAGACGACTTGCTGAAGTTCAAACTGAGCATCAGAATGGGGGGAAAAAGGGGATTTAAGTGACTTTGAACTTGGCATGGTTGTTGCTACCAGACGGGCTGGTCGAGCCTAGATTTAATCTGTTTTGATGGATTAAAATCTGTCGTAAAGCTGTAACTCGTGATGCAACAGGCAAAAGTTTGCACTCTGCAGAGTTTGTCCAATCAGATCCAGAGAAGCCTGTAGCTCCTTCAGAGTTATCACGGGTGCCTTGGTGGCTTCCCTCTTTAGTTGCCAGTCCTGTATAATCCATCAGTTTTTAGATGATTCACTATACAAATACTGACGGATGTGACTGTAATAGAGATATTATAAGTTTTCCATGTTGAACAATGACATTCTCTCAGACCTGCTTCTATTCAAACTTCTACTTCAGAAAAGAGGGACTTGTAGTTTCTAATCTCACCAAATTTACTTATCGATGTCCCACTTTGAGGGATTTTCTCGACTATTTTGGCCTGCACTGCTTTATAACGGGCGACCTTCCAGTTGTAGGCCTGTTTCTCAACCCTCTAGGCTCCAGTTCTGCTTTCAACCAACCAAACACAACTGATGTCACAAATGTGTTTTGCTGCAAGTTGAAATAACAGTTTCCCCCCTTTAATCCGATCTACAGATCTCATTATAATATGTTTAAATGCTGTTGATGTGTGTGAGAGCTGTCTGTGGTGCTGAAACCAGAGCGCAGCATGTGGCCTGGAGCGTTACTATGGTTACAGTTGTCTGTCTCCCTAAAATAACTGCACACACTGTAACCTTATTGTAAAAAAAGACAATCTGTTGCATTCTTGTAATAATGACATCATTTTCTAATTTTTGCTTTGTGTTTCATAACGATGACGTTAGTCTTTTGTATATGCAATAAATTACTTACTGTCTAGTAATAATGAACCTTATTTGATGCTATTGCATAATCATGGCTTAGTATCTTATAATTATAACCTAATATGTCACTATTTTGACCTGGTATCCCATAATCATGGCTAAAAATTTTGCAGTCGCAAGTGATTGTCATATAATTATGACTTGGCAACTTAGTAATTTGTAATTATGACCAAGTATCTCAGAATTTTGACTTGACATCTCTTAATTACGATTCAGTATCTCATCATTATTATTTTATTCTCATAAATGTGACTTAGTCTACCACAATTATTATCAGAATTCTCAATATCTACCATAATTATCATTATCAGTATTGTTAATATTATCTGCCATAATTACCAATATTATCATTGTCATCCACCATAATTATTATTATCAGTATTGTCATTATATACTATAATTATTATCAATATTATCATTAGTATCTACAGCAGGGGTGGTGGACAAGTGGTTAATGTGCTTGGTTTCAGTGCAGAAGGTTCCGGGTTCAAATCCCACCCCTGCCACTTTTCTCCATGTAATGTGGAGTTGCATCAGGAAGGGCATCCGGCATAAAACCTGTGCCAATTCAACATGCAGATCCACCTTGGATTTGCTCTGGTGACCCTGAGTGCAAACAAGGGAGCAGCCGAAGGGACTTACTATTATCATTATTATCTACCATATTATTATCATTAGTATCTACCATAATTATCAGCATTATCATTAGTATCCACCATAATTATTATTATCGGTATTGTTATTATTATCTACCATAATTATTATCATAAAGATGACTTCAATAATATGACATTATTTTGTAAGTTTCATTATTATGACTATTTAATACAACCCCATTTCCAATGAAGTTGGGACGTTGTGTAAAATGTAAATAAAAACAATACAATAATTTGCAAATCCTCTTCAACCTATATTGAATACACCACAAAGACAAGATATTTAATGTTCAAACTGATAAACTTTATTGTTTTTGTGCAAATATTTGCTCATTTTGAAATGGATGCCAGCAACACGTTTCAAAAAAGCTGGGACAGCGGTATGTTTACCACTGTGTTACATCACCTTTCCTTCTAACAACAGTCAGTAAGCGTTTGGGAACTGAGGACACTAATTGTTGAAGCTTTGTAGGTGGAATTCTTTCCCATTCTTGCTTGATGCACGACTTCAGTTGTTCAACAGTCCAGGGTTTCCGTTTTTGTGCTTCATAATGCGCCACACATTTTCAATGGATGACAGGTCTGGACTGCAGGCAGGCCAGTCTAGTACCCGCACTCTTTTACTATGAAGCCATGCTGTTGTAACACGTGCAGAATGTGGCTTGGCACTGTCTTGCTGAAATAAGCAGGGACGTCCCTGAAAAAGACGTTACTTGGATGGCAGCATGTGTTGCTCCAAAACCTGGATGTACCTTTCAGCATTAATGGTGCCATCACAGATGTGTAAGTTGCCCATGCCATGGGCACTAACACACCTCCATACCATCACAGATGCTGGCTTTTGAACTTTGCGCTGGTAACAATCTGGATGGTCTTTATCCTCTTTTGTCCGGAGGACACGATGTCCATAATTTCCAAAAACAATTTGAAATGTGGACTCATCAGTCCACAGCACACTTTTTCACTTTGCGTCTGTCCATTTCAACTGAGCTTGGGCGTTTCGGGATGTTGTTGATGTATGACTTTCGCTTTACATGATAGAGTTTTAACTTGCACTTGTAGATGTAGCGATGAACTGTGTTAACTGACAATGGTTTTCTGAAGTGTTTTTGACCCCACGCTTTAAGATCCTTTACACAATGATGTCGGTTTTTAATGCATGCCGTCTGAGGGGTCGAAGGTCACGGGCATTCAGTGTTGGTTTTCAGCCTTGCCGCTTACGTGTAGAAAGTTCTCCAGATTCTCTGAATCTTCTGATTATATTATGGACTGTAGATAATGGAATCCCTAAATTCCTTGCGATTGAGTGTTGAGAAACATTGTTCTTAAACTGATGGACTATTTTTTCACGCAGTTGTTCACAAAGTGATGATCCTCGCCACATCTTTGCTTGTGAACGGCTGAGACTTTTATACCTTTTATACTCCTTTAAATACCCAATCATGACACTCACCTGTTTCCAAACAGGTGCTCTTTCAGCATTCATCAACTTTCCCAGTCTTTTGTTGCCCTGTCCCAACTTTTGCACAAAAACAAATTTTTATCAGTTTGAACATTAAATATCTTGACTTTTTCTGTATTCAACTGAATATAGGTTGAAGAGGATTTGCAAATCATAGTATTCTGTTTTTAATTTAGATTTTACGCAACGTCCCAACTTCATTGGAATTGGGGTTGTAAATCTTATCTATTTACTAATAATTAGAATTTAGCATCCCAAAATTATGGCAACATAGCTGGCAGTTAAGACATATTGATAATGAAAGCACCTGATAATAACATTTTAATCACTCTACATAAATTCTTAGTCCCAAATTTATTCAAATCTATGTTTTATGTTGTCAAGTTATCTAATGTTGTCTGATCATATATTTGACCAAAATATTGAACTTTGATCTTCAATTTTAGCTTTACTAAAGCCATTGTTCAAATCTTTGAGGTGCTGTCATTTCTGAAGTTATTTTATTGAGTAAATAATCATCTTTCAGAGCTGTGGACCGATGGATCAGGCTTCAGACGAGTGACCACAGCACTCAGCGAGTCTTCCTCCATCCACAGCCTTTGCTACCTGACTAGCGCTGCACCAGGGGCAGGTATGGACCCCATGTCCTACAGCATCCTGCAGCCTGAACCTTTTAAAGAACAGGAGATGGATGAGGAGTCACAAAGGCTACTAAAGGTGACTAAAGATATTTAGAGAAATTAGTCTGTGCAGTAACATATTCATGTACTTCTTCCCTGTCTTTGGGATCCAGTTACAGCATTAGATACAGGATCTGTTTGAAAGGTGACCCCAAGTTAGCCAGTGAAGACTGAGTCTAAAATGAAATCCAAACTGTTAAACTGGTAGTGCAAATAAATACTGGGAAAGTTTGGGTTTGGGCTCATGTATGTACTCTAATTATTCTTCTAGTTACCTCCATCAGATATCTTGTGTTTTCATTGTTATTTGTCTTTTGCCAAGTTGTTCATTGTTTGTCAGCAGGATATCTCATAAGGGCTTGAAACGATTTTAATGAAATTTGTTGGAGAAGTGGGTCTTGAGTAAAGGAAGAGTTGATTAAAATTTGTTGCAGATCCAAATGAATGATTAATGATCTGTATCTTGCTTTTGATATTGTTCTTTCTGCTTTGGGCTTTGATCTCAATTCCTTTGATCCTGATCATCATTGTGATCTTTATTTAGTTGATCCTATGATCAGGGTGGCTGTTTAGTTCAGCAATAAGGATTAAAGATCTGTATCCACCCCTTCACCTTGGTTCCTCTGATCCTGATTACAGGATTAAAGGAAGAAAAAATCTTCAGAATCAAAGTTGTCAGGATCAAAGCTCAAGGATAAAGGGGAAAATCAGGATCGAACTTCAGGTTGGAACATGGGTAATCACAACTCAGCATCAAAGATCAGGAATTAGTGATTAGGATAAAAATTAAAGATCAAAAATGATTGATTGGATCTAAGTTCAGGTATTAGAAATACACATCAGCAATCTGGATCAAAGATATGAGGCATGTGGATGAAATATCTGCGACCAAAATGAAAGCTTGGTAATTAGGATCAAAGACGAGTCACCTTTGGATCAAAGATAGGATTCAAAGATGAGGGATCAGGATCAACCATGGGTGAGTGAGAACGAAGGAAATAAAAACGAAGTGGGTGTTCAGGATCGCATAGTCTAAGTAGTTTGGCCCAGATTCAGATAATGATCCGGATCTGGTGGACAGAACTGTATTTTTGATAGTCGATCCACTAGATGGATGAAGGACTGGGGGCTGCATGGTCCGGGTTCTAGTTGCCAGATATCTCCGCTGCAGCTGAGGACTGGAGACAAATCTGATCCTTGGACCGAGGAGAAGATTTTAAAAATAGTTGTTTCTGTGATGTACTGAGAAAACTCAGGTGTCGCTCCAAGTTACATCAATGACGTACGCGCACGAGGCACAGCCTCTCTGCAAAACACAACAAAAAAGAACAAAAGTCCATCACAGCAAACGGTGGAGGATTAAAAAAAAAATCCCTTCAACACCCACACTTAGTGACGTATAAAAGGCGGAGATCGCTCTCTTTTCGCTCCGTGCCAGACGCGCCGGCGGTGCGCAGGCAGCCGCGCACATCAGTGCACAGTCGCACACGCGGCGCGTGATCGGACTCCTTAAATCTGACGGAAGGAAACGATGAACCACGGTGCAAACGAACCGGACTGATCTCCGGTGTCCCGCCGGCACCGTGACGACCATGCGGAAGCCGAACGTGCACGTTTTCGTGAAGCGACAACTTTCACGCTTCTTCTCCGTGCGTGTTTGATGCGCAACAGCATGCAGATCGCCGCCAGCGACGACAAGATCCCCGTGAGTGCAAGATGTGTTTATGTTTTTAAAGCTCAGTATCATTAATGCACAAATGCTGAGTGTCGGGGTTGTATAGCTGTTTTAATGGGCAGTTAACCTTTGACCTCCAGCTCCCCCAAAATGCAAACATTTGTGCAACGCTAATTCTTTTTTTTTTTTTTTCCTTCAAACTTCTAATCAGCAACCGTGAAACTTAAAACTTAAAACCAGCTTTGTGCTGCTGCTGCTGTTGTCTTTGTTAATTAGGTGCAGAAATATTGCACCATGTGCAAAGACACTGTTATACAACCCCTGGCAAAAAATATGGAATCACCGGCCTCGGAGGATGTTCATTCATTTGTTTAATTTTGTAGACAAAAAGCAGATCACAGACATGACACAAAACTAAAGTCATTTCAAATGGCAACTTTCTGGCTTTAAGAAACACTATAAGAAATCAGGGAAAAAATTGTGGCAGTCAGTAACGGTTACTTTTTTAGACCAAGCAGAGGGAAAAAAAATATGGAATCACTCAATTCTGAGGAATAAATTATGGAATCATGAAAAACAAAAGAACACTCCAACACATCACTAGTATTTTGTTGCACCACCTCTGGCTTTTATAACAGCTTGCAGTCTCTGAGGCATGGACTTAATGAGTGACAAACAGTACTCTTCATCAATCTGGCTCCAACTTTCTCTGATTGCTGTTGCCAGATCAGCTTTGCAGGTTGGAGCCTTGTCATGGACCATTCTCTTCAACTTCCACCAAAGATTTTCAATTGGATTAAGATCTGGACTATTTGCAGGCCATGACATTGACCCTATGTGTCTTTTTGCAAGGAATGTTTTCACAGTTTTTGCTCTATGGCAAGATGCATTATCATCTTGAAAAATGATTTCATCATCCCCAAAACATCCTTTCAATTGATGGGATAAGAAAAGTGTCCAAAATATCAACGTAAACTTGTGCATTTATTGATGATGTAATGACAGCCATCTCCCCAGTGCCTTTACCTGACATGCAGCCCCATATCATCAATGACTGTGGAAATTTACGTTCTCTTCAGGCAGTCATCTTTATAAATCTCATTGGAACGGCACCAAACAAAAGTTCCAGCATCATCACCTTGCCCAATGCAGATTCGAGATTCATCACTGAATATGACTTTCATCCAGTCATCCACAGTCCACGATTGCTTTTTCTTAGCCCATTGTAACCTTGTTTTTTTCTGTTTACGTGTTAATGATAGCTTTCGTTTAGCTTTTCTGTATGTAAATCCCATTTCCTTTAGGCGGTTTCTTACAGTTCGGTCACAGACGTTGACTCCAGTTTCCTCCCATTCGTTCCTCATTTGTTTTGTTGTGCATTTTCGATTTTTGATACATACTGCTTTAAGTTTTCTGTCTTGACGCTTTGATGTCTTCCTTGGTCTACCAGTATGTTTGCCTTTAACAACCTTCCCATGTTGTTTGTATTTGGTCCAGAGTTTAGACACAGCTGACTGTGAACAACCAACATCTTTAAGAGTTTGATAATCCTCTCCTTTGTTTCAATTGACATCTCTCGTGTTGGAGCCATGATTCATGGTGCAACAGCTCTCCAAGGTGTGATCACTCCTTTTTAGATGCAGACTAACGAGCAGATCTGATTTGATGCAGGTGTTAGTTTTGGGGATGAAAATTTACAGGGTGATTCCATAATTTATTCCTCAGAATTGAGTGATTCCATATTTTTTTCCCTCTGCTTGGTCTAAAAAAGTAACCGTTACTGATTGCCACAATTATTTTTCCTGATTTCTTATAGTGTTTCTTAAAGCCAGGAAGTTGCCATTTAAAATGACTTTAGTTTTGTGTCATGTCTGTGATCTGCTTTTTTCTACAAAATTAAACAACTGAATGAACATCTTCCGAGGCCGGTGATTCCATAATTATTGCCAGGGGTTGTATTTTTCCATCTCTGGTGGCCTCCAGTAGAATTTCCAGGGTGAGGTTGTCAAAGGTGCATGCACAAATTTGGCCTGTGAATATTGTGGTTAAGGTAACAGATTCTGCAGCTTCTAATAGTTTGGACAGAAATCGGATTCAAACCAAATCTGGGACCACATATGCATGTGTTCCAAATCTGATATGTAAAATAAATAAATAAATAAAATAGATCACTTCAGCCTTTAAACGTGAATGTAGCAAGAATATTTGGCATGTTCAGCCTACTCAGGAAAAAAGCAAAGGGTGGATCTTGCTTTTAATAATTGAGCTTTGATCCTGATTTCTTTGATCTCAAAACTTTTGATTCCTTTTATGCTATGATCAGGATTACTGTTTAGTTCAGCAATCAGGATCAAAGGTCAGGATCCACTCCTTGACCCTGATTCCTTTGAACTTGATAATAGGATTAAAGGAAGACAGAGAAATGGCAACAAATCATAATCTTTGCCAGTGAATCAAAAGTGATCAGCATCAAAGCTTGGTGATTAGGATCAAAGGTTAGTATTAAAGATGTTTGATTAGGTTCAAAGTTCTTTAATTAGGATCAAAGCCTGGCAGTTAGGATTTAATAAATCAGCTGTCAGGATCAAAGGGGAGTATTCAGGATCAAAGTTTAGCATTTCTGATCAGCAGTCTGTATCAAAGGTTGTGGATGAAAGATCATTAGTCAGAATGAAAGCTTGATAACGGGGGACTTGACCATTTAAAAAAAAAAAAAAGATTCAGGTTTACGTCACGTTATCCTGTCATGTGATTGTCGTTTCCACAGACTGTGGGATCCCTTGTGTCATCTTGGCTTAATTACAGATCTGTGCTCTGTTCTGCTGCGTCTCAAAGGAATAATACAGCACAAACAGCCGAGCTGTATAAAACAACACCTCCCAGAAAAGTCCTGTTTGCTTGAGGAAAATACATTTATCTGTAACTCATCTGAATAACTGTAACTGAATAAATCTCCAATAGAAAGCAGATAATTTAATTAAATATGATCTAGAATAATTATTTGGACTGATTAACGGATAATGTCAGAACAAAAATTGCACAAATACTTTGTGCTCATTGATATAAATGGGCATAAAAGTTAAATATAAACACTGACGTGACATGAAATGTTGTTTTACATCCACATGACAAATCTGCTATAAACAGCGATATTTTTCTATAAAATATACCCCTCTTCCTTTACAAAGCTTTTTTCAAATTTAAATATTAGAAAATCAGTAGACAGACTGAGAATGAAACAACTTTGAAAACTACGGATTCAGCTTTAGAACAAGGAATTGTTGGTCAATTTATCACATTGTCTGTAACATCAGAATTCAATATAATAAACAACCTGTAAATAAAATAGAATAGCTGCCACGCAGGTTTTTTTTTTTTTTTTTCTTCTGAGAAACCTTTCAGTTGGTTGGGTAAAGAACCCTGCGCTTAGGAAGAGTAAATCTCCCATCAAACCTCGAGCTGAGAGCGTTCCTCGAGCTGAAGGTTCCCACTTCACTGAAAAAATCCACTTGTTTTCTTGTTTGTGTCCGCTGACATGCAGCAGGTTTAAATCCGCATGGTTCTTGGATCTACCTTCAGGTAAAAATGATGATGTTCTTGGTCAGATCTGAAAATAAGTCACTGTAAAAAAAAAAAAAAAAAAAAAAAAAAATCCCTTGTTTTTACAGTGGAATTCTGTAAAATTTACATTGAATATGTAAATGGTTTAACATCAAATATGTCAACTTTACAGGATCATTTTATTGTCTATTTAGAAGATAAAATCTCTGCAAAATGATCACGTTATGTTTAAATATAGTAGTTTAAACAGGCATGTCATTTTCCAAACCCTTAATTACCAGTATTTTACTGTATTTGTGAAAATTCTCATCTGTAAAGTCTAACTGTATTGTACGGTTTTTGGCATTATGCTTTTTCTGTGTTTAAACTACAGTCGTATGTAAATTTTGCAATGGTATATGATTATTATACATATAACATATTTGTACTGTTAAATTCACAGTTCAGTTTCGTTCCACATTTTACTCATTATTGTTGTAATTTAAGTACTACACCTTTGTTTTTTTTTTTTTGTTTTTTTTTTGTCGTGATTTCCCTGTTACTGTCACACTCTTTTTTTTTTTTTTTTTTTTTTTAGAGCGTATGTGCTATCAAGACCAACTTTTATGACGCGTTCATAAAGTCAAACCTGGTTTCGTTTCAGTTGGGACATTTTAAAATACTTAAATATTACACTAGGTTGTCTTCTGAATAATAATAATAAAAAATACTCCAAACATTGACTGCAGTATATAAACTGATTTTAAAGTTTTGCAAAAAAAAATGGTTTCCATTGCAGTTCACGCATATACAGTGTCTAAAATCTGAAGGTATTTGATCTGTTTTTGATTTCAGTTCAAATCCAATTTTGCCTGTTTAAATCAATGTTCCATTAGTTTACAATATAACAGATTTATGACCTAGTTGGTGTCTGTTATAAACTTAAATTGCTTCAAAAGACGAGTTACAATCATTTCTACAATTTCATCCATTTGTCCACAGTCCTGTTGAAGAGCAGGTAGATCGGTGGGATACGGAGTTGAGCTATCTATATGTAGACCTGGGTTCGATTCCTAGTCCTGGTGTCCCAACCAGGGGGAATCGTAGACTCTCATTCATTTCAAGCTCAGAAATTTGAGGATAAGCAACCGCAACAACTGTCCTCAAGGCCTACAGTGAGGAAAATAAGTATTTGAACACCCTGTGATTTTGCAAGTTCTCCATTTAGAAATCATGGAGGGGTCTGAAATTTTCATCTTAGGTGCATGTCCACTGTGAGAGACATACTCTTAAAAAAAAAAAATAAAATAAAAAAAATCCAGAAATCACAATGTATGATTTTTTAATCATTTATTTGTATGTTACTGCTGCAAATAAGTATTTGAACACCTGTGAAAATCAATGTTAATATTTGGTACAGTAGCCTTTGTTTGCAGTTACAGAGGTCAAACGTTTCCTGTAGTTTTTCACCAGGTTTTCACACACTGCAGCAGGGATTTTGGTCCACTCCTCCATACAGATCTTCTCTAGATCTTTCAGGTTTGGAGTTTGAGCTCCCTCCAAAGATTTTCTATTGAGTTCAGGTCTGGAGACTGGCCAGGCCACTCCAGGACCTTGAAATGCTTCTTACAGAGTCCCTCCTTAGTTGCCCTGGCTGTGTGTTTGGAGTCATTGTCATGCTGGAAGACCCAGCTATGACCCATCTTCAATGCTCTTACCGAGGGAAGGAGGTTGTTTGCCAAAATCTTGCAATACACGACCCCATCCATCCTCCCTTCAATACGGTGCAGTCGTCCTGTCCCCTTTGCAGAAGAGCACCCCCAGAGTATGATGTTTCTTGGTTTTCTTGGTGTTGTTCTCATCCTCTAAACATGGTTAGTGGAGTTGATTCCAAAAAGCTCTATTCTGGTCTCATCTGACTACATGACCTTCTCCCATGCCTCCTCTGGATCATCCAGATGGTCTCTGGTGAACTTCAAATGGGCCTGGACATGTGCTGGCTTGAGCAGGGGGACCTTGCTGCCCTGCAGGATTTTAAACCATGACAGCATCATGTGTTACTAATGTAATCTTTGTGACTGTGGTCCCAGCTCTCTTCAGGTCATTGACCAGGTCCTCCTGTGTAGTTCTGAGCTTTCTCAGAATCATCCTTACCCCACAAAGTGAGATCTTGCATGGAATCCCAGACCGAGGGAGATTGACAATCATGTTGTGTTTCTTCCACTTTCTAATAAATAATCAGAATAGTTGTCTTCTACCAAGCTGCTTGCCTGTTGTCCTGTAGTCCATCCCAGCTTTGTGCAGGTCTACAGTTTTGTCCCTGGTGTCCTTAGACAGCTCTTTGGTCTTGGCTATGGTGGACAGGTTGGAGTGTGATTGACTGAGTGTGTGAACAGGTGTCTTTTATACAGGTAACAAGTTCAAACAGGTGCAATTAATACAGGTAAAAAGTGCAGAATAAGAGGACTTCTTAAAGAAAAATTAACAGGTCTGTGTGAGCCAGGGAGGTGATGGTCTAGTGGTTAAGGTGTTGGGCTTGAGTCCAGAAGATCATGGGTTCAAATCCCTGCCTGACTGGAAAATCACTAAGGGCCCTTTAATCCCCTATTGCTCCCGGTGTGTAGTGAGCTCCTTGTATGGCAGCACCCTGACATCGGGGTGAATGTGAGGCATAATTGTAAAGCGCTTTGAGTGTGATGCATTTTCTTATTTGCAGCAGTAACATACAAATAAATTATTAAAAAATCATACATTGTAATTTCCAGATTTTTTTTTTTTTAAAGATTATGTCTCTCACAGTGGACATGCACCTAAGATGAAAATTACAGACCCCTCTGTGAGTTCTAAGAGGGAGAACTTGCAAAACCGCAGGGTGTTCAAATACTTCTTTTCCTCACTGTATATATAGGCCTGAGTTCTATCCTGGTAGGAGTTGTTGGAAAATTGCCAATCTACCACAGCACTGCTTTAAAACTAATTTATCATATTATAGTAATTTGAAACCAGAGTAAAATAAGATTTTACCTTTTTTTTAACCAAGATTTTACCATTCTACCATGTTTAAAGCTTTTAAATGATTGTATATGTAAAACTATAAAATGATGTTGTCTGAACTAAACTAGAATATACAGTAGTGTTCAGAATAATAGTAGTGCTATGTGACTAAAAAGATTAATCCAGGTTTTGAGTATATTTCTTATTGTTACATGGGAAACAAGGTACCAGTAGATTCAGTAGATTCTCACAAATCCAACAAGACCAAGCATTCATGATATGCACACTCTTAAGGCTATGAAATTGGGCTATTAGTAAAAAAAAAAGTAGAAAAGGGGGTGTTCACAATAATAGTAGCATCTTCTGTTGACGCTACAAACTCAAAACTATTATGTTCAAACTGCTTTTTTAGCAGTCCTGTGAATCACTAAACTAGTATTTAGTTGTATAACCACAGTTTTTCATGATTTCTTCACATCTGTGAGGCATTAATTTTGTTGGTTTGGAACCATGATTTTGCTCATTTACTAGTGTGCTTGGGGTCATTGTCTTGTTGAAACACCCATTTCAAGGGCATGTCCTCTTCAGCATAAGGCAACATGACCTCTTCAAGTATTTTGACATATCCAAACTGATCCATGATACCTGGTATGTGATATATAGGCCCAACACCATAGTAGGAGAAACATGGCCATATCATGATGCTTGCACCACCATGCTTCACTGTCTTCACTGTGAACTGTTGCTTGAATTCAGAGTTTGGGGGTCGTCTCACAAACAGTCTGTGGCCCTTGGACCCAAGAGAACAATTTTACTCTCATCAGTCCACAAAATATTCCTCCATTTCTCTTTAGGCCAGTTGATGTGTTCTTTGGCAAATTGTAACCTCTTCTGCACATGTCTTTTATTTAACAGAGGGACTTTGCGGGGGATTCTTGTAAATAAATTAGCTTCACACAGGCGTCTTCTAACTGTCACAGCACTTACAGGTAACTCCAGACTGTCTTTGATCATCCTGGAGCTGATCAATGGGTGAGCCTTTGCCATTCTGGTTATTCTTCTATCCATTTTGATGGTTGTTTTCCATTTTCTTCCACACGTCTCTGTTTTGTTTTTTTTTGTCCATTTTAAAGCATTGGAGATCATTGTAGATGAATAGCCTATAATTTTTTGCACCTGTGTATAAGTTTTCCCCTCTCCAATCAACTTTTTAATCAAACTACGCTGTTCTTCTGAACAATGTCTTGAACATCCCATTTTCCTC
Organism: Thalassophryne amazonica; assembly: GCF_902500255.1. Lineage (NCBI taxonomy): Eukaryota > Metazoa > Chordata > Actinopteri > Batrachoidiformes > Batrachoididae > Thalassophryne > Thalassophryne amazonica. The sequence goes on from NC_047124.1 coordinate 15,254,785, forward strand.
AGGCTTTCAAAGAGAAAAGCATGTTTAACAGGTGCTGGCTTCATCCTTAAATAGGGGACACCTGATTCACACCTGTTTGTTCCACAAAATTGACAAACTCACGGACTGAATGCCACACTACTATTATTGTGAACACCCCCTTTTCAACTTTTTTTTTTTACTAATAGCCCAATTTCATAGCCTTAAGAGTGTGCATATCATGAATGCTTGGTCTTGTTGGATTTGTGAGAATCTACTGAATCTACTGGTACCTTGTTTCCCATGTAACAATAAGAAATATACTCAAAACCTGGATTAATCTTTTTAGTCACATAGCACTACTATTATTCTGAACACTATTGTAAATATGTATTTGACCAAAAAATTGTTTTGTCCTTGACGAATGAAATAACAAAATAATCAAAAAAGTTATATTATAGACTTGTTGAATGAGTTCTTGCAATGTACAATATGATGCGTTGTCCATCAGTTAGTAGCGATATTCTAAGATATGTAGTGCATCATGGGAAATTATTATCGGAAACCCGGACCTGGATAGTCCACCACATTGGTAGATGTGTAGGGAAAACTTGAACAAATCACTATGACTCCAGCACAATAGTTTGACAATTTTCATACCTTTTGATAAATCCTGCAGTGGTTTTATTCCCATCTACCCTCTCCGACATGGAAATTTTGCTGTTGACACATTGTGAGTGGGCTTTTTTTTTTTCTTCTTGTGAGCAACTTGGTGTACTTTATTATGAATACCAAGAATTACCTCAAATTTCTGCAGTGCATCAAAAGTATTTTCTGAATTTTCTACTGAGGTTATTTTTGTAGAAATAATGTGCAAAAGTCTTATGTTGATGTGAATTGTATGTTTCAAACTCTCCTTTGTCTCTTCTTGGTTCCTTGCAGGTTGTCGGTTCACCTTCAAGCCCTCGGGGCGGCGGAGAAGGTCTCTACTTCTCTGATGGACGGCGGAAAGTTGACTACGTTCTGGTCTTCCACCAGCGGCGACACAGTTCCATACGATCTCCCGCAGGCACCTCAGCCTTACATGACCGACTTTCTGTTGTTTCGAACGGCAACTTCACTCTGTCTGTTGGCTCAGATGTTGAAGCAGGAAGACCAGAGGGAATGCAGGGAGGAGAGAGGGCAGGTGTTGGCGAGGTGTTTATGGAGCTCGGTAGACAAGTGGATGAACTGGTGGAGCCGGCAGACCATGAAATGCATCTGATCAGACAGGAGTTTGAGGACGCCCTACTGGAGGCCGGCTTGGAGATCGAGAGGGACGGAGAGGTGAGTGTGTGTGGGACGTCTGGAATTTTCACCATTGTTCTTCCCGTAGGACATCCATAATTTCTGGATTAGATTAGATGGAACTTTATTAATTCTTTGGGAAGACTCCCTTAAGGAAATTGAGGTTCCAGCAGCACACAGGGTAAGAAACACACAGAGTATCAGAAGTAGAAGAAAGAGACGATTTGCAAAATGTAAATATAAATATAAAAACGAGAAATACTCTCTTACTGGTTACAACTGTTCCTCTCCTTCCCGTCCTCTGTCTTCCTGTTCTAAGACACTTTTCCTTACACAATAATGTTACCATTAGGGATGTTTCCAGCCAATCAAGTGTAGCGACATTAAGGATGATCAAAATATTTAATGATGAAAATGTGATTGATTCTTAAATACAGATGCATTTGGGATTTTAAGACTCTTTGCACTTATGGTTTGTTACTGTGGGAAATGAAGCGTTATTGGTTTTCAGAACAGAGTCAGCTTATCTTAAGCTACTGTCATGTGATATATGAGGTTTACTTTGTCTCAGAAAAGACTACATTAAATAATTAAGCAGTGTACAGAGATTAATTTTTGCTGGGATAAACAGCATTACACATTTATACATAGTTAATGTTAGCATATAGTTACAGTAATAGAATGGCAGATTTGATTCCCAGCAGACCATATTTAAGAAAGCAAAGTTTGAGGTTAGCGTTAGCATATAGGATCTTGCTAACCATGGTTAGCATTTCCCTTACAGCTTGTCTGTAGTCAGAAGTGCTATGTCATCCTAACAATGTCTTGCAGAGGCTACATTTCTCAGGGGCAGGTGAAAATTACATGTTTTTATTCCACTGAGAAATGAAGTGTTATTGGTGATGAGAATGGAGTCAGATTAGCTTACACTGTTGTCAGGCATATGAGGTTCAGTTCGTCTAAAGACAAGGCCACATTTTCACAAGACATATAGATGGAAGTTTTCTTTGGGTTATAAAATTCCCAGGTCTTGTTATGTGGTTAGTGTTAGCATATGTGAGTATGCTTGCCTTAAATGGACATTGTATGTGAGACTGAATCTTGACAATCTATATGAAAGAAAACACTAAATACAGTTAGCATGGCTGCATATGCTAACTGCGATTAGTGCTAGCATAGTTGAAAAGATGATAAACTATTGCTAGTCACAGTTATGATGAATAACACTGATCACATCTGGCTGCTAACATCTTCACTCTATGGTTTATTGTTCTGACTGCATTTTTGTAAGACAAATGCTGACATAAGTTGTAACTCTTGAGCTGTTTCGGGTGAGCGCCTACACAGGAAGCTGTCTCAGATTCTCAAGGAAAGACGTGGGTGAGATTTCTCAAGAGTAACAGAGGCCACATTCTTAAAACAGTATTAGTATCTTATCGCTACGAGTTATCGCTACCTGCTAACGGACTCTCTGAAGTTGATCATTAATCGGAGGGTGTGGTGATTATTTATTTGTAGTCATTATATTCTCAGCCAGTCACACTTTTTCTTCTGGCTTTCAAACAGTTGGACCATCCACAGTGGAATATGATGAAAATCCTCCATTTTCTCACAGAAATATACTGTTTTCTTGATGGTGCAGACTGATGTTGAATTCATGATGGCGAAAATCTGCATCCAAACACTTTGAAACAAGATTTAGTTTGTGGAAGTCTTGGAAATTTGTTTTCACATCCCATTGACTTTTATAGACAATAAAAGAAGTACATGACTACAATTTGCGCAAGAAATTCCTATGTCACCCTATGTTTTGAAAGCTGTCAATTCAAGTATGACTTTACATTGGTGATAGAAAGTATGTGAACCCTACTTTGGACTTTTACACATTTTTATTTATTTATTTTTACAATAATTTTAGCCATATGTTGTCTGGTTGTTTGTGTGTTTCTTCCTACTCCTTCCAATCTTGGTATTTGGAAGAAATGCGACTCCTGATTTGCCCTTAAAGGGTTTGTTTTGGTAAAAGTGAAGTTCACTGTGGTCAAATGTCAAAATTTTGTTGTACTCGTATATATTATTTCAGTCTGATTTGCACCAAACCTGCTGCTCGTATGTTGGTGGATTTCCTAATCGCCAATGAAAGGTCAAATTTTAGCGAAGGTCAGTCTTCAGTTTTAAGGTCATGTCTGTCTGTTTTTGGTTGCCCACGTCTCCCAAGTTCTTTGGCCAGTTTGCACCAGACTTGGTATGTGGAAGAATGTTGACCCCCAAAATAGGGTTAATTTTGACCAAGGTTAAATTGATTAGAGTCAAAGTGAAGGAATTTGATTTTCAACCTGATTTGGACCAAACCTGGAGCACACGTGATTGTGGATTCCAGAATTGTCCTGATAATGTCAGCCAAAGATCAATTATGTGGTTGAAGGTCATGGTCATGGGTCAAGCTCGATGAGGTCAAAGGTCAGCTTTTATTAGGCAATGAATTCTGTTGTTTCCAAGGACATTCTTTCCTAAACAAGATAAACACATTCTTAGGTATTCTGTACATACCAAACCTGTCTGCAGCCCTTTATGCCTACTTTATAAAAAAAAAAAATCTACAACTATGCTTATTAATCTCATGATAAACACATCTAGCAATGTAAATAAAATAAAATAGTGGATTGCATAAATTTGTGCTCTCTTGAATACAGCCTAACGTAATAATCATCATTTTCACAGACATACGTTAAGGGATAGAAGCAAATTTCAAAGTTACTGAATCTCACTAATGGGTGAAAAACGTCTTAATTAAAAACAATGTTTTATGCTGGGTAAACTCAGTCATTGAAACTCAAAAAGTCACGATATATGTGTTTTAACTCTGTTTGTCCCTGTTACTGTGCATAAGACTTTCGACACACGATGGAGTGAAGGTTTTGTGTGCGCTGGCTGACGTTATTTCCACTCACAGCTGCTATGCTCTCTCTCCTTTGTATTGATTCTCTAGCCTGAAACTGGTAATTTTTTTTTGACGTGTGCAAATTGCTGTGCAGTAATTGTGCATTACAAGTAGTACTTGTGTGTAGTTCTGTTCTCGTGTGTGTGTGTGTGTGCGCGCTCGCTCTGTTATTACAGTGCATCTGTACGCTCTCTGTCTCAGACATATACAAATTATAGTTGTTAAGATCCATGTGATACTACCACCGGAACCATCTGATTAGTTAATAAACAGAAATACAACTGTAAACTATTCAGATTTTTTGAGAATACCATCAAAAATCAAAACATACTTGATGATCATGTCTATTAAATAAAAATGGAACAGGAAGAAGAAAAGCAAAAATAATAATAATAATAATAATTGATAGAAATTAATTACACGTAAATATATCAGACATTTAATCATAAAATCTACAAGGTTAGTCCGTCTGAACAAAAATATAAATGCAACACTTTCATTTTCTCTCCTGGTTTTGAGTTGAATTAAAGGATCTAAGATTTCCGATTACTGGTTGAAATAAAAGTATCAATAGATGGAATAGTTTTGGCTGTGTTGAATGCTTTGTCTCCAAAGTAAAGGTCAAACAAGGTCAACATCCACTAAATTCTATTACATGTGACATATGTTACCCTGTAGCATGATAACTAAGCATGACAGATGGTGTAAACTATTCCTTTTTAGAACCCTATTAACCCAAAAAATAATTTGCATAATTTTTTTACTGAAATGGAGCAACTTTAATATTTGACCCCTGTACAAACTGAAATTGACCTCTGTCATCATTTTTGCTGTTTTGACCCCATAACTCCAGAACATTCCGTCATAGATAGTCCAAACTATACCTTTTTGGAATTGTTATAATCAGACAAATAATGTGATATAGTGTCCAACATGATTGGAGCATTTTTAAAGTTTGACCTCTGTGTAATTCTTCATTGATCCCTACCTGGCTACAGCTACCTCCCTGGGATGGCTATCATACATTTTTGTGTAGGCCATGATACACTGGGGCTGGATTCTAAATGTCATTTTTTTTCCCCACAAGTGGTACCGAAAACCTGCTTGGCCCATGAACTACATGGGAATAGTTCTAGAACAGGCTGGATGAACATAAACACACTTCCAATCTCAGGAACTACCGTTGTCTACCCTCAGATAAATCCTGATTGGTCTGTTATCCTGGCACAGCCTAACAACAGGTCATCAAGTTCTAATGTGGCTAATCAGAAGTTTGACTTGCTGTTGGAATATTTATGCTTTAGATTTTATTTTTCTATGAGAGAAAACTATTGTCGATGGGCGACACAAACCAACATGTGGAACGATGTCAGGCGTTTTGATTTGTTTATGTGGAGGTTAGTAGAATTCCCGAAGGCTTCAGTAGATGTTGCATGGTTTGTGAGTAGCTCAGCGGGTAGGGCGGCATGTCTGCCAAGTGGCGGGTCAAGGAAATTCTGTTTGTGTCTTCACGTGTCCATCAGCAACACAATGAACCCCAACTGACCCCATTTTGGGGTATAATTCTAATCTGCAGATCTCTAGCCTGTAGATCACTTCAGCCTTTAATGTTCCCAATTCAGATCAGGGAGACAGACACCCTCTCTACTTTTAAGATTAGCCTTAAAACTTTCCTTTTTGCTAAAGCTTATAGTTAGGGCTGGATCAAGTGACCCTGAACCATCCCTTAGTTATGCTGCTATAGACTTAGACTGCTAGGGGGGTTCCCATGATGCACTGAGTGTTTCTTTCTCTTTTTGCTCTGTATGCACCACTCTGCATTTAATCATTAGTGATTGATCTCTGCTCCCCTCCACAGCATGTCTTTTTCCTGGTTCTCTCCCTCAGCCCCAACCAGTCCCAGCAGAAGACTGCCCCTCCCTGAGCCTGGTTCTGCTGGAGGTTTCTTCCTGTTAAAAGGGAGTTTTTCCTTCCCACTGTCGCCAAGTGCTTGCTCACAGGGGGTCGTTTTGACCGTTGGGGTTTTTACGTAATTATTGTATGGCCTTGCCTTACAATATAATGCGCCTTGGGGCAACTGTTTGTTGTGATTTGGCGCTATATAAATAAAATTGATTGATTGAAAATTGATTGAATGTGAATGTAGCAAGAATATTTGGCATGTTCAGCCCACTCAGGAAAAAAAGCAAAGGGTGGATCTTGCTTTTAATAGTTGAGCTTTGATCCTGATTTCTTTGATCTCAAAACTTGATTCCTTTTATGCTATGATCAGGATTACTGTTTAGTTCTGCAATCAGGATCAAAGGTCAGGATCCACTCCTTGACCCCAATTCCTTTGAACTTGATAATAGGATTAAAGGAAGACAAAGAAATGACAACAAATCATAATCTTTGCCAGTGAATCAAAAGTGATCAGGATCGAAGCTCAGTGATTAGGATGAAAGGTTAGTATTAATGATGATTGATTAGGTTCAAAGTTCTTTAATTAGGATCAAAGACTGGCAGTTAGGATTTAATAAATCAGCAGTCAGGCTCAAAGGGGAGTATTCAGGATCAAAGTTTAGCATTTCCGATCAGCAGTCTATATCAAAGGTTGCGGATGAAAGATCATTAGTTAGAATGAAAGCTTGATAATGGGGGACTTGACATTTAATAAAAAAAAAAAGATTCAGGTTTGGGTCTACAAATGTCACATTTATCTGCTCTCCAAAACTGATTTAGTATTTTGGAATTTGCTTTCCTGGGCTTTGTATCCTACTGTTTGTTTTGTGGTTGGAAGATTTAAGACAGTTATGTTTTGAACCGAACTTACAATCTATGTCAAAAAAAAAAAAAAAAAAAAAATTGGCATGTGGTAAATCTTGAAAAGAACCAAGAGATTTTCCTATTGGCAGCTTTGTACTTTGGCCCATATGGCAGCTTGAAACAAGATCTTTAATATTCTGAAAGTTTCCAGGACTTCATGAGCTAGAAGTAATTTTGCCATTTCTGTTTGGGGAGAACTTTACATTTCACAGAATACTGTCGCTACTGTGCTCGTTATAGCTTCTGGGCTGATTATGAGATGAATGTGGCCAGAAATACAAAGTTGGAAAGAACATTTTCCATTTCAGTAATGTAATAAAGTAGACTTTCTGGGATAAGAGTTGGACTACTGATATAAAGACTGGGGTTCAAGTCCAGGTGTGTGTTCACAAGAAATGGGTACATAAGTACCAGCCATGACCTGGGAAGTAGGGGCAGCATGGTGCAGTACAAACTGTAAAACATTGCTTTTTAACAATTGAATTGTGACACGCTCCCAACCTAACTGCATATTGAAAAAAACAGTGAGGGCGGATTATAGAGCCGACCTTTGATCTCTTTGCGACATCCTCTTACAGTTTGAATTAAGTCTGAGGAAGACGTTAATTCAAGAAGTGAGTTTTCTGTCTGGATTAAGTGTTTCGTAAGAATTCCCTTTGGTATTACGAAAAGAAAACTTACTCCATTAAGAAAAAGGACAAAAAAAAATCACAACCGAGCACATTCTTATACGGTTTAGACGTAGACGATATGCGCTTTTACCATTTTCATAATTCCACCTGCCTGTCTCCTTCACTTACTCTCACCATCTCCGACTTGATTTCTTGTCGCCATCCTCTTTACGAGTAGTTCCCATAGTCCCCGCTGCACAACCAATCACCCTCTCATACTGTCCACCCCCGCCATAATGACACCCCGGCTCCGTCCTAGTTCCCCCCCACAGAGATAAAGAGCTAAATGGAAATCCCTCTACTAATTAACCTTCTCCAGGCTGGTAGGTATTTATAACCTCAGCTTTTTGATGGGGCTGGTGAGACGAAGTGAAGGAGTAGGTGGAAGAAAACAGGGTGAGACAGCTCAATAATGACTTCAAGTGAAGGCACGGAACAAAAGGTAGCAGTGGAAGGTGGGACTAAGATCATGAAGGACAGAAGAGCTTTGTCGCAGTAAGAAATAATCAAAACAGTGATTTCTTTTAGTAGCAGCGGTATGGTTTCTGTTGAACCTCATGCATGATAAGTCGAAATTTTCATTCTGTGCAGGTGGCTAAAAAACAATTAAACTAAACTAGGTTAACGCATATTTGGTTGAGCCCAACAGGGTATTCTATGTATTTTGGTTCTAAATCATAGAACACCTGCAGACATCACTCGATTTATCCGTAAAGAAGTAGTAGTAAAGCTGAGTTCAGGAGGTTTAACAGGTGAGAGGGTGAAGATAATGAAATCCAAGAAGAGTGACAGCGATCCAGTCAGTCAGTCAGCCTGTGAAACACTGTCCAGCCTAGACCAGGAGCTACAGTAATATACAGGAGGAGGGGCGGGGAAGTAAAAAGATCTCACGATAGTAGGAGTCGAGAGAGGAGAAGAGAATCGTGTCGGGGTTTCCACCGTTGCCCGCCACCTTCTCTTCGTTCCAGCTCCTAACAGAAGTTGATGGGTGGTCTGAGGCGGGGTAAGGTTACCTGGCTGTCGTCCCCCGCTGGCCTCGCTTTAGTTTTCATTCCTACTTCCACTCTCACAACAGCACAACCCTGCTGCATACAGTTAGGTCCATATGTATTTGGACATCCACCCAGTAAAACAATCAAGATGTGCTTGCAGTGAGAATCAATCATTTCCCAAACTTAATCTGAAAGTCCTTTGGGTCCAAACCAAACCTTGACTCACAATCACACTAAAATGAACTATATATCCCCCACAGCATGCCCATGCAAACACGGGAGAACATGCAAACTCCATGAGAATGAACCAGGTGGGAAGCAATCTGTGAGGTACAGTAATAACCACTAACTCAACTCAACCTTTATTTCTAAAGCATCTTTAAATGACAGCGGTCGACCAAAGTGCTGTACAAAAAAGAAAAATGGGCACCAAGATATGCCCCATCATAACTAAATAAATAATTTAATAATAACAATACAATTGCAGCAGGCAACAAAAACAATAAGAACAGAATAAAAAATAGACTAAGATGCAAACTGCTCATTTCGGAAATGCCAGAGGGGGAAAAAAGTAGGTTTTTAAAGAGGATTTAAAAGTCTCTATAGGCTCAGGGATGCCCTAATATTGAAGGGGAGACTATTCCAAAGCTTGGGGGCAGGCGCTGCAAAGGCGCTTATTCCACCGTGCCGCCCATCCCATGTCTTTGCTGTATGAAACAACCTATGCTGTAAATATTTTTAGGTATTTAAGTTTTAATACAAATTAGAAAATCAAAACCTTAAAAAAAAAAAGAATGACCGGACCACCTGCAGTACCATCATGGTACACCAGGGGGCTGCATGCCCATCTATTGAACTCACTGTCGTAGCCTAGCCTTAGTTCAAGGGGTTTAACAAATATCGCAATATTTAACAAACTATTTAGGAATGTGGTTCATTTGTATACACAGTCCCTCCATTTTCAGAGCCCATAAGTAATTGGACAACCTAATATCACTTTACAGGCTTTTTTTTCCTCTTCACCAAGTTGGGGTGGATCCATGAACATTCTAAGTGCTGAGGTCTAAGTCTTGGACTTCAGGGGCATTCGACAGGAAGTCATACAAATATTATGCTACTTAATGGCAATCTGTTCGGATAGGTAGTTCTCAAAAAGGAGTAGGTAGCTGTGTAAGAAGTAGACTAGTGAGGGAAGCCACCAAGACATCCATGACAACTCAGCAGGAGTTGCAGGCTTCTGTGGCTGTGTCTGGACAAACTTGGAGCTTTTAGTGGACCGAGGCTTGTGTCAACAAAACAAAAACACTCCCGGCTGTGCTTCGGATTAAGCGACCGAGGCTGCGTTTATATTTTTATTAATACCACAAGTAGCGATGATGGCGAAAGGGCTTAGTCAAAGTGTTTCACTTTTTGAGGCCGGGGATTGTCGGTCGGCCGAATCTCCAGAGCCCAACTGTGGACAACTGCCAACGACATGCGGCACAAAGTGAAGAATGACAAAGTCGGTGATTACAAAGCGTAACAACAGATGGCCCCTGGCGAGCATGTTTCATTTTCAGCAAGCAGTATGCTGAGGAAAGTCCCAAAACGTTCAAAGTTTGAAGTTTTAAAAGGAGCTTGTTAGTCACCCAGAAGCTTTATAGTACACGTGTCAAAGTGGTGGGAGGTCACTGATGGAAAATATAGGACTCGAATGTCAAAATCTGTTTTTCTTTCAGGTGTCGACTTTTGAAATAACGTCAGGGGCGTTACTGTGCGTTTTGTTTTTTCAGCTGAAGCACACCGGCCCCAGCTTCACCCGCCTCCACGCGCCCTGGCCGGTGCTCTGCAGAGAGGCAGAGTTTCTCAAGATTAAAGTTCACACCAAGACGGTGAGCGCTCATCTGCTCAAAGTCACGATATTGTAAAACACAGTACTGTGCAAACGTTTTAGGCATCTAATAGTTGTAAAAAAATTTGTTTGATTCCCCCCCCTTTTTTATTGGCATGTTAACACCAAATCAGTTCCAACAAAAGTGAATATGTGACCTTTATTTTTATTCTATAATAACTTCTTTGTTTGTTTACTGGCCAGTAGAATATCAATCACTCAATCAATCAATCAATTTTTTTATATAGCGCCAAATCACAACAAACAGTTGCCCCAAGGCGCTTAATATCACACAAACACAGTTGCAAATGATCATGCAATATTAAAATGATTGTAAAACACAATTACTCGTACTTTAAATTGTATTTTTCTTCAAATAGTTTGGAGGTCCCACAACTTATTACTGAAAAAATCACCGTAACTCCAATATATCCATATCGATTCTCACTGAAGTTGAAATTCATCAAACACGTCATTTATTTATGAATATTTATCAGGTTTTCATAGGTTTAATGCTTTTATAATGTAATAAATGTCTAAAACTTTTGCACAGTACTGTATTTTATTATAGTCACAACACAGAACAGGAGAAAAATTTTTGTATGAGATTCGCAATGCAGTTGTACTACATGTTCAGTCAAAATGGTCAGTGATAGTCACATACAGTATTATATGCGATTAAATATTTTTGTTCACAACTGATAATATACTGTAATATTTTTCACAGTCATGCTACAGTACATTTTTATTCGCTATGCATGATATGATGCTTTATTTGTTTTCAATAATGATATAATGCATTTAAAAAATCACAACACTGTTCAGTGTTTTATTTTTTGTCGTGCTGCCATATATTTAGTTTCATGTTACAGTATAAAATTGGTATTTTTGGTCAAGATATGATGCAATATGTTGTGTTTTTGCAGGTTCACAAATAATACAATATTTAATTTGAAGTCACAATATTATGCAATGTTTTATAGTTACATACATATTTTTGTTCACAAGTCACAGTGCATACGGTATTTTATATTAGCCGAAATATGATGCAATCTGTTTCTATTTTCTCACCATGTGATGCAATAATTTTGTTCTTGAGTCATGAAATTCAGTAAGGTGTATCTTGTATATATATTCCAGTTCTAAGGTGGAAATATGCCAGTATACAAAGGTATATCTAAAAGGAAGAGTAAAATAGAAGAGTAGAAAAGAGTAGAATAGAGCCACTTAGGTGCCTGGTGTTGAGAACCAGGGATGGTAGGTTAAAAGCTTCTTTATCCCATGGGAACTCTCCCTACCCACCCAAGCAGCTCAAGAAAAACGTATAATAATATAATAAATAATAAGGCATAAGAAGGATAAGACATCACAGGAGAAGATGGTAGTAAAGGTAATTAGTATGTAGACTAGTAGTAAAATCAAATATAGTTGGTAGGCTAAGCTGTAGAAGTAGAAGCTGTGAGTGTGTGAGTGTACTGGTATCTATCTAAAGTAACTCTGTTAGCATACTATAGGAAAATAAAAGGTATAATCATTATGCTATCAAATGGAAACCTAAGAACTTAGGTACTATATGTTGATATCTTTAGAGGAACACATAAACTGATGAATCATTAAAAATCTACACCGTGTAAAATAGAATTGTAAATGGCGAAAAATAGCTAGTTATAGTGGAAGAGCTAAATTAGCCGTGAATAAGCCAACTGTACCCAGCGAGCTAACACGATAAACAAAATGGTAATTAGTGTATAAAGTATAATAGCGTAATTAAACCTACAGTAACGGTATTAACAAATACATATAAAATAAATGTGGGTAAAAGTATGAATTAATGTGGGTTATCAAACACAAAAGAACCAACTATTTTGTAAGCTACGATGAATGTTGCTAAGGCTGGCTAGATAAGCTAACGTTAGCTGTTAGGTATAAGTAATTGTACCCCACTCCTCCAATATTTACTTAAATATAATAATATTAAAAAGGGGGGAACAAGAAAAAGTAAAGCGTGTAGAAATGTATATGGAGACATAAGTATTGCTGGTAATGTTATCATTGTATTAGAATTATAAATAGAAAGCACATTTTGTTATTTGACAAACTACTGTAACTTGACCCTTCAAAGCTGAAATAAATTTTTGACTTCTTGATACACGTTGTCACGCTTTTGCATTGGGTTTTGTGGCCCCGCCGTATAATTCCACCGTTATTTTACATATTTAAAAAATGTTCTCTCTTTGTGTCTTGTGGGTTTTGGCAGAGTTATGAACTTAAAGAGGAAAGTGGTTTCAGTACCAGTTTGAACACAGTGTGGAGGAAACTGAACCAACCGTTTCAGCCCAAAGTGTCGCACCGGGACCACAGACGCAGCAAGCTGCTGTCCCACTGCTTCTCCAGGGACAAACTTCACCTGTGAGACAAACAAACACTCAACACTTTTTTCCCCCCTCGGCTTCTCGCTGACTCACACACATTAGCGCGCACATCCCGAAAACCTGCTGCGTCAGCAACGTGTCGCAGAAGCTAAAAGGAATTCTGACTCCATAATCTGAGAAAAGGTGCACTTAGGTCCATATATATTTGGACATTGATGAACTACAGTATATTTTTCTAGGTGTATCCAGTTAAAGTAGATGTTGTAGCAATTTCAGCTTTTTTTGTGTATTAAGTATTTGGACAGCCGCTTGTTTTGTGGTGTGTGTGCTTTGTGCTTCCTCATTATTTAATTTGACTAGGAGATAAAAGGTCCATGAGGTCACAGGTTTGAATTGGTAATACTGTGCAAAATCATGTCAGATATTCTGAAAATACTCATAATTCTAACCAGAGCATGTAGAAATTACCTTGCTCTAAGCAATAATTTACACGTGAAATGGGTTGAACTCTTACGTAATGGGTTGAAATGGCCCCAAGTCAAAACGGTCTCTAAAGGAATATTACTGTTATTCCACTTCTAGGTTCTGAAGCACAATCTTTGATTTGAAGGTAGGGGTAAGTCCATCCAACCATCTCAGAAAATATTTAGGGTTACTCTAAATCATTTCTTGCATACTTGACGCTGAGTTATAGTATGTTTGGAATTATGCTCAAATTGCTCAAAGTCTTCATAGTTTATATAAACCAATTATAAATAATAAGAATAAGATCAACTTTATTTATCCCAAAGGAAATATTTTGCCAGAGTACCAAAACAGTGACAGTAAACAGTCAAGATTTTTTTAAAGACATGTGCACAGGATGTCAGTGTGGCATGCAGAGGGTGAGGGTGGGGGTGCTGTCCAGGATTCTGATCAGTTTCCTCAACATCCTCCTCTCTGACACCTCCACAAATAAAATATTCTTTAGGGGCTGTTTAGGTCAGGGGCCATTCTGACTTGGGGCCATTTAGGTGATGGGCCATATTGACCTTGGTCTGTATTGACTCAGGGCCATTTAAGTAGGGGCCTTTTTGACTAGGGACCATTTCGACACACATCCAAATTCATCTTTGGTCTAATCCACTCCCACGCAGTTGGTCTAACTCTGTGAGACATGCCCCCAAAGTTTGTGGTTGAGAGAGAGAGAGAGAGAAATGGCCCCTTCCAAATAGGACAACAGCTCTTCTCCATTTAAAGTGACAGGCACACAAATGTGTCTTTTGAGGTCTGGCATTGAGTATTTTTAGAAGACAGGTTTAAGATGCCCTCTGACCTGTGTTAGCATGCTGAATAAATGTAGAATATGACCCTTTTAACACATCTTTTTGTGTTCAGTTCAGTCAATCATTAAGAATTGGAAAGGGCACTACGTTGCATCATGTTGGCATGATGAAAGTCTAAAATTGCACTGGGAAGTGTTTGTACCTACTGAACGCACTCTATGAACTCTGCTAATTTCATTGCTCCTGTCCCTTGTTCCAGAGTATAACACCTTCCATGGTTGTGTTTCTCACAGGTACAACATTGTGTCGAAAGACACATTCTTCGACAACGCCACAAGGGGCAGAATAGTAAGTTCTTAGTAAAATTCACTCTGTTTCTGTTGCTCCGAGTTTGATTTATTGACCAGACTAACTGTGTTATGTCTTTCTTAGGTATACGAGATCCTGAGACGTACAGTTTGTGTACAAACCTGTCAAACTATAGGTGAGAACACAATGTTTGTCTTGACCCTGTTTCAGCAGTATTCATTCTTTACGCGTTGGGCCGGGTTAATATTAATGATGGACCCATTCTGACTCTAATATGCAGTTACTGCGGGCATCAATATACTGTATAGTCGGGTGTAGTTGTCTTTTTATTAGCTTAAACCAGTCTTGCTATTATTCTCTGATTTCTGCCATCAACAAGGCATTTTTGTCCATCAAACTGCAGCTTGCTGGATAGCCTCTTTTTTGGACCATTCCCTGTAGGATTCAGCAAGCAAAATTAATTTAATTGCCACAGCATTTATTATAAACAAACACCACATTAATGAGTAGAAGCTAATGAGCCAATTAATGTTACCGTATGAGACACAAAACATCTTGTCACCACTAAATGTATGATCATAGGTGAGGTAAGCGTGCAATGTAATTACACTCAACAAAAATATAAACGCAACACTTTTGGTTTTGCTCCCATTTTGTATGAGATGAACTCAAAGATCTAAAACTTTTTCCACATACACAATATCACCATTTCCCTCAAATATTGTTCACAAACCAATCGAAATCTGTGATAGCACTTCTCCTTTGCTGAGATAATCCATCCCACCTCACAGGTGTGCCATACCAAGATGCTGATTAGACACCATGATTAGTGCACAGGTGTGCCTTAGACTGCCCACAATAAAAGGCCACTCTGAAAGGTGCAATTTTATCACACAGCACAATGCCACAGATGTCGCAAGATTTGAGGGAGCGTGCAATTGGCATGCTGACAGCAGGAATGTCAACCAGAGCTGTTGCTCGTGTATTGAATGTTCATTTCTCTACCATAAGCCATCTCCAAAGGCGTTTCAGAGAATTTGGCAGTACATCCAACCAGCCTCACAACCGCAGACCACGTGTAACCACACCAGCCCAGGACCTCCACATCCAGCATGTTCACCTCCAAGATCGTCTGAGACCAGCCACTCGGACAGCTGCTGGAACAATCGGTTTGCATAACCAAAGAATTTCTGCACAAACTGTCAGAAACCGTCTCAGGGAAGCTCATCTGCATGCTCGTCGTCCTCATCGGGGTCTCGACCTGACTCCAGTTCATCGTCGTAACCAACTTGAGTGGGCAAATGCTCACATTCGCTGGCGTTTGGCACGTTGGAGAGGTGTTCTCTTCACGGATGATGCGAAGGAGATGTGTTGCACTGCATGAGGCAAATGGTGGTCACACCAGATACTGACTGGTATCCCCCCCAGTAAAACAAAACTGCACCTTTCAGAGTGGCCTTTTATTGTGGACAGTCTAAGGCACACCTGTGCACTAATCATGGTGTCTAATCAGCATCTTGATATGGCACACCTGTGAGGTGGGATGGATTATCACAGCAAAGGAGAAGTGCTCACTATCACAGATTTCGACTGGTTTGTGAACAATATTTGAGGGAAATGGTGATTGTGTATGTGGAAAAAGTTTTAGATGTTTGAGTTCATCTCATACAAAATGGGAGCAAAACCAAAAGTGTTGCGTTTATATTTTGTTGTATAAATGTTTGAAAACTCTTTTGTAAAATGTGTAAAAGTTAGTAGCCTTACTTTACCAGCTTAGCCTAGCTGATTTGCTGTTGCTGTTATGGTTGTCTCACACAGTCCAAATAAGTGCAGTGCCAAGTAGTATGAAAGTTATATTCCCTCTTCTCAGTGTGGTCTTTCAGTTTGAGAGCATGATTTATTAAATTTACTCATTCTCTTAGATAAAGAACATCTCTCTTTCAGATAATCTTCCTCTTGTTTTATTCTGGTTGGCATCCAAGTTAATGGTGCATTACTGCCCCCTTTTGATTGAATGTGAATCACAGCTACCTCATTCAGTATACAGGAGCAGCTTGTCATATGTGTACATGGTGCCATCTTGTGGTTATAGATGATAATACAGTATTTTTCCAGATATAATTAATTACAGGATATAAATTGCAGGACCTACCAAACCAGTAACACACTTCGCAACTTATAGTGGAGAAAATATAATAATTTCTGTATGTTTCCCAATGACTGACTGAGTTTTGGACCCTGTTTTGGTACCATTTCATGCTACGTGTCTGTGTCTTTGAAACACTTCATTGAACTTTCCTTGTGATGAATCCATCCGGGGAAGTTATGATTTATGTTATAGAATCTGAGGATAAGCACTTGCACCAGTGAACCTCAAGATCTAGATAGGAATTACTTTTCATCCCACTGCCTTCCATGTTGTTTGAACTGTGCCAAAACAGCACCCCACCTGTTACCTTGTTAGCACCTTATGCTCTTAGACGGCTGACTTGTTTAGTATTTTCTTCCACACTTGAATGTAATTTTATGAGATATATGCAGATCTGGTTCAGCAAAAATTCCACCGCATGTTCATTTTTACACCTGTGGACTTTAATGATTAGCAGACAAAACTATGTCTGTGTTGGGGGGTGCACCAGTACCACAAATGAGATGACACCCGGTGACGCTGGTGTCCACCATATGTGCGGTTGGCTCGCCCATCGCGACAGAAGGCCTCAGCCGATGGCTACTGATGGAGCTGCAGGGAAAGTGAGCGAGAGAAAATAGAGCTCCATTTCATTTCTGTCTCTCTCACACTCTCATATGTAAATATTGTAACACACACATGCACAGCGCCCACTCTGTCTCTGCTGCTGTGTCGTTTTCCTACAAGTGGGTCATATTTCTTGGGTCAGGCTGAGATTGAAGCAGTGGCCTCTGGGAGTTGTGGTGGGAGTTTCTGTGTCCTAAGGTTCATTAGCACGGCTCATTCAATAGCACAGCTAATCTCTCTGTACCCTTTGAGGTGCTGATAATTAATTAATTAATTAATTACTTTGATGAACGAGCCGGGTCAGTGTCTGCTATGACATTCATGGTTCAGGTCATCACTTTCCACAAGAAATTTGAACAAACGTGTCATTTGAACTGCCTGACACTGAAAAAGAGAATTCAGTCAGTGCAGGCTAGTAGGCGTAGTTGGCCATCCTCTAGACATTTTCTGAATAGATATTCAGGGGTTCATATTCACCTCATGAGATCTCTGGACAGAGGTTTTTGATGGTGCCAATATCTTTGTAGGTGACTAAAGCTCCAATTCTTTGAGGTTCTGGCACTTCCTGTCTTACTCTTGGGTTTTAAGACCTGAACATTAACCAGTGACCAATGGTAATAATTGATTGGGCATCGTTGGTACTCGGTCTCTTTTAGAAGATCCTTGGGTACTGTTTGAATGACTCTGTGTCAAGCAAAGGGTTGCTTAGGGAGACTGGGACACCAACCACTATAACTTCCATTACCTCAGCAAGAAAAGTAGCAACAACGAACATGCGGACTTTGGTCATTTCAAGTGCAATCTCATGTTTCCTGGATATATGTGGAAAATCAAGGCAACCAGTAGTGCATCCAGCGCATCTCGTCATTAAAAGTCGTGATATGCCTATGAAGCACCCCTGCATAATATGGACCATTAAGGCAGCTCCGTTGTGCCCTACGCCCTTGTTTCCTAAAATAGCAATATGGACCCTCAATTTTTGAACATGTAAAATGTCTGTAACAATTCAATTTTTTTTTTCCAAAAAGCTTTTACAAGTTATTTGTAATTTGATGAAACAGCTCCCCTACTTGTGCAAATAATCAAACAGTGAGTTGTTTCCAAGACATTCAATAATTTAAAAAAAAAGTAATTAAAACAATAATTGTTTTCACACAATTAGACAGGACTCTGATACGGGGGTAACTGATCAAGCAGGGGATTGCCTGTTGGGGTGAAATGTGGTGGGGATCTTTTGCGGCAGGTGGCCGCTGTAGTAACCATGAACGCCCAACAGGAACCCTGAACACAAGACGACTAATGGGGCTCTGGTGAAACAAGATGATTGTTTGTTACCTGACGACTGTGAAGGTGGGTGAAGGCTGCAGCAGGTCTTCAGACCCGATTGTCTGGGATTTCCCAACCATCGGACCTGTCAAGGACCATATGTTGGTTGGTGTGCAAAAACATTCCCACATTAAACAAACCCACGCACATGCATCTCTGGATCAACCCTGGATGAATTCCATCAACCTGTCCAGGAATCAACCGAGACGATTTTCTTCACCACCGAGGAATTAGCACAAAGTTGTTTATAGCCTAAAACCACATTACTGTGCTGATTTCAACAGTTAGCTTAATTTTATTTATTTTTTACTAACAAAATAACACTTATAAGTTGGTAACTGCTCTTCACCTGGGTGAAAACTGGTATCTCAGCTAGTTTTAATAATGTAATTAATACATTTACTCTGGCCTGAACTTCTGCTCCTTCATCTTCTCGAGGTGGCGCTTGTTGCCCTCACGTGACGTAAATTTTGCTTATTTGATTACTATACAAGCTCCTACAGGAAGAAACATCTATTATTTTAGGATTTACAAACATTTTAGACTGTTAGCTGACTTAAAGTTAGAAGAATTAAAGTTAGCGGAAGCTATCTGGTCCCTTAATGATTTGCAAAGCTAGCTGAAAGGGTTCATGAAAAAGTTAGCTATGCTAATTAGCTGTTAGCGTATTAGCCAAACTGTGCCCACCACAGTATAAAGACACTGAGCTCTGGTCCTTCTGAATTCATTATAAACTCTCACAACAGAATAATAGTCCAGTCGTTGTACCGTTTCCTTCACCGGATTTATATTTCTGAAGCAAAATTATAAAATGATCCATATGTCAAGCTGTATATATGCTGTGTGCATAAACTGTTCCAGTGATGCATGTAATAGGTGGAATGTTCTGGATTAAATGCAAAATGCAATGTATTTATTGTGGTTTAAAGTGACTTTGAAGAGGTTTGATTTTATGGTCTTTGTGTTTTTCCTCTCTTTCTTTCAGGCATCAGCTCTTTGATAGCTAAAGGCGCGTATGACACTGCCTTCCCGCTTCATGATGTAAGCACAAATATAGGAATTCCACATCCTAAGCCTTTATTCCGCTTTACAGTTCTTGGAAGAAGACATTCTGGTCACATTCAGCAGATTTTTAAGCATCATCAAAGTATTGTATAGAAATTGCGTGGATTTCATTACCACAAATTGACCAGAATCAACCATGAGTTCAGCGAATTTTCATTTGACATAAATCTCTTTTACTCTGACATCTAAATTTTCATCTAAATAGCCCAGCCTATAGAAGTTAGTGCCCCTCCTGACAGCATTGGTGATTGTAGTTGCAGTTATTTCAGCATCAATTTTTTATCTCCCGTTGGCTGAAGGCCCAAAAGGGGATTAAGTCGTGGCGATTTCCATCTATCCATCCCAAAAAGGGTATAAGCGTTCTGAAATCAACTCCTCTCTCATTTTTAGGAGGAATTTCATGTATCTTGGTACAACTCTTTGTTATAGGTTGGAAATGCACATATTGTAATATTATTCAAGTTGGGTCCATTTTACCAGGGTTATGGCCCTTGATGAACAAATCTGCACCCCGTCAGTTTCATGAGTTGGCGCCGGCTCCTCATATTTAGGATGAATTTCGTGAAACTTGGTACAAGTCCTTGAAATGTTATCAGAATGTACTTGTACCAAAGTGGGCTATTGTCCTCTCAGGGCATTTTATTTATTTATTTTTATTTACTTTTTATTTAAATTATTACGCTGTAAAAATTATACTGAAAAATGAAAATAGCTGAACCAACGTAATTGAATTGTTTCAGTTGGTAACACCTGAATGAATTAAGTTCTTTGAAGTTAATAAGTTCTATTAACTTAATTTCAAAGAACTTAATTCATTCAGGTGTTACCAAGTGAAACAATTCAATTAAGTTGGGTCTTTTTCAGTGTATTTGTTTCAGAGCAAATAACGATGTGGACTCTCTCACTTTGTTTTTGTGCAATTAAAAAAAAAAAAAAAAATATATATATATATATATATATATAATATTTTTTTTATTTTATTTATTTATTTTTTTTTTTTATGTAAAATAGATGCCAGCCACCTAATGTCATTTCCTCTCTAGAATTCTTTACATTCTAATGACGAAAAAAATTTAAAGGTGACCAAATTAAACGTGTAAATGACAACAATGCACCTGCATCCCAAATCAGCTTTAAGTCTGCAGGTTGATTTTTCACAGAGAAATAAAGTAAAACCAGCAAATGCACTCAATTATTTATCTTTAAAAGTATTACTTTATAAAATGTCATCGATAATTGAGCATGTACTAAAAGCAAATAAAAAAAAAAGGTGTAGAACAGTCTGTCCTCTTTTCTGCATTCTTTGTGGCCGTCAACATTTGATGATAAGTGATGATTATTTCAGTATCACTTTTTTATTATTATTATTATTATTTTATTTTGCTCTGAAAATAACAGATTTCAGGGATAATGATAATGCAGCTTCTGTCACTGTTTATCTGCACACAATACATCAGCATCTCAAACACATTAGAAGAAAGAAAAAACAACAAATATGATCAATAATTTAGCTTAAAATGTATCAATAATTGATGGTTAATGAGCTAACATATGACAAACAGCCAGTGTTTTACACTAGATGTTTGAAAAGAAAGAGGTTTAAATGTTTCAGGACAGCGCATGTGCGTGTGTTTTCTGTGTTGTGTTTTTCACTCTCTCGTCTCATTTCTCAGGGTGACTATAAGGTCATAGGACACCCCGAGGAGAGGAACGACAGACAGGTAGCTCTTTCATTTCTTTCTTTTTTTAATGGTCCTCTGGTCCCCTCCACATTCTCCTCCTCTCTCTCTCTCTCTCTGTCTGTCTCTCTCTCTCTCTCTCTCTGTGTGTGTGTGTGTGGCTTTAAATGTGATGCGGTGGCTCATTTAATACATTATAATGAAATGAAATTCACACGTCTGTCTTCCCAAATGTGAAAGAGAGGAATTGTAATTTTCTCATTAAAAGCTTTCTTCTGAATTTGAGTCACATCTTTAGTTTTTCCACACATATTATTACATAAAAAAGAACCAGTTAGAGAGCTGGTTATGGTAATGAACATACTTGAAGAGCACTCAGAGAGAGGAAGCTTCTGCAAAGGCTTCAGAGTCCTCCTCCCCAATCTGAAAGTTAGTCTGCTCGATCCAAACCATTATCTGGATTTGGATGACGGTGCACCTATTGATAGACAATCCTGGGATTCCGATCACCAGTCTTTGACTGGTGGTCTTGCATCACCGCATCCTTATCAATCACCTTTGTTTCGATTGCTGACCTGCGATCCTGATCTTTGTTCCTGATCAGTCATCTTTGATCCTCATTGCTGTCCTGTGTCTTTGTTCCTGATCAGTCTTTGATCCTATTACTGATCTTTGATCTTGATTGGTGGTCTTAAATCCACATCCTAATCACTCAACCTTTGTTCCGATTGCTGACCTGCGATCCTGATCTTGTTCCTGATCAGTTATCTTTGATCGTGATTGCTGATCTTTAACCCTAATCACTCACCTTTGTTCTGATTGCTGACCTATGATCTTGATCTTTGTTCCTGATCAATCCTCTTGATTCTGATTGCTCATCTTTAATCCTAATCACTCACCGTTGTTCTGATTGATGACCTATGAGCTTGATCTTTGTTCCTGATGACGCATCTTTAATCTTAACTGTTGATGTTTGGTCCTGATCACCAATTTTTGTTTCTGACTGCTGACCTGTGATCTTGATCTTTATTCCTGATCACGCATCTTTAATCTTGACTGCTGATCTTTTAATCTTGATTACCAAGGTTTGATCCTGCTCATTGATTTATTGCTGGTTTGACATCCTGATTGCTGATCTTTAATCCTGATGTTTGTTTTTGATCGTGATTGCTGATCTTTCTGATCACCACAGTTTGAGCTTGTTCACGATTTTTGATCCCCATTGGGAAAATAATATCCTGATTGTTGATCTTTGATTCTGATAAGTGAGCTTTGATCCTGATTGCTCCCATTTGTTTCTGAGTGCTGGCCTGTGATTCTGATCTTTGTTCCTAGTCATTCATGTCTGATCCTGATTGCAGATCTTTGATCCTAATTTCTGAATTTAAATCCTGATAGCTTATCTTTGATCCTAATAACTGTGCTTTGATCCATTCTGATTTCTGCGTGTTGATGTTTTGATCCTGTAATCTTATGGAACATAAACGGAGATAATCCACCCAGTGAAGGGAAAGTCTGCTCACATATGATGCTCAGTTACATATGATGCTCAGTTACATGTTTTGGCCCATTTGAAAATTTGATCTGGTTAAAAATTTCCTCTAACCCAAATGTTACAAGAACTGGCCTTGGTTCTGATCTGACACCAGCGTCTCCTCCAGTAATGCACGAGCAGTGACATTTCTACTGTTTGGTAACTGCCTATCATGAGGAATTAATTAGCACCATCTTTCGCACATGCACATAATCAGGCCTCTTTTTGCTCTCCACAGCATAAGAAATCATTTCTCGATCTCTTGGTTCCACCATTTATTTGATGTTTTCGGTAGAAATCTCCTGCCTTATAGACTTTGCTGCTAGCTTTAAGACATTCTGAGCTCCAGAGTCTCTGCACAGTCCTCAGTTTTTTACTTTTTAACTCCTGTACTTTCTTTCTTGTGTTGTTTTCTGTCTGCTGTCAGGTTCTACATGACGAGTGGGCCAAATATTCTGCTTTTTACAAGTACCAGCCCATTGATCTGGTCAGGTTGGTAGACCCTACAGTCAAACTGTTAACCTGGCAACAGTGAAGTCTTATTTACTGAATCAGAGGATGTTCCATGTTATTGCAATCTGTTCTGTAGCAACCTTAAATCCTGCTGTCCTTGACCTCTGACCCCTGACCTCACAGGAAATACTTTGGGGAGAAGATCGGCCTGTACTTTGCGTGGCTTGGTGTTTACAGCTGCTAGTTCCGGCCTCCATAGTGGGAATCATTGTCTTTGGCTACGGTGTGGCGACAATGGATACTAATATACCCAGGTACACACACACATGTGCAGTCAGGTCGGAGATGTTCCTGTAGACATCACTGATTTTACAGGAAAATCTAGAGAAGCATTTGTGAGGAAAAACCATAAAAACTGAAATTCAAGTACACATTCTAATACGTTTGCCAAAATGAAATCTCAAGGACATGTTTGCTGTTTTAGTTTTCAGAAAAGTCAGAAATGGGGCAGGATCTCTATTTTTTTTTTTTTTTTTTAATGCTTTCCAAAAATGTCCTCCAATTTGAACTTGAACACGCAACCAAAGTTCAGACAAATCAAAACTACTTTGAAATCCTTCAAAGGTTATGTGAAACATTCAGATTGTTCTTCTACTAATTTGGTAAAATGGATACATTGGCTCCGCCCATCACCATTGTAAGCCCCATAGTAAGGAATTTTATTTGCTAAATAATCTGATGTCCACCTCAATCTGTGGAGGTATTTTTTAACAATTAAATATGCAATGATTTGCGCAGCACCACTGTAGTAAAACTTTTTCATATTTCTTCTGCTGTGTGTAAGTGAATACAGAAACGGACACTTTGCTCTGCTGCCCACAGTTTGTGTCTCAGTTTCATGTGTCTATTGTCCGTCTTTGTCCCAGTCTGGAGATGTGTGACAAACGACTTAATTTCACCATGTGTCCTCTGTGTGATGGAGCCTGTGAGTTCTGGCAGCTCAGTACGGCCTGTGGCACCGCCAGAGCTTCACACCTCTTTGACAACCCCGCCACCGTCTTCTTTGCCATCTTCATGTCCCTGTGGGGTGAGTTCATGCGCGTGAAGGCGTTCATTAATGTTTTCTGACCTCCTCCACCTCCAGCATTGGCCCCGCTGAGATATTGGCTACACACTTTGGCTACATTTAAATGACGAATACAAGTTATTTTTACAATATGGAAACATATGGGACCAGAAAAGTAAAAAGGGGAAATTAAAAACAGTGCTGTTGACTTCAGTTTATTCTATTATCTGTTAAAATCAATTTGCTAATGTTTTAAATAGACTTGACAGATGTAGTCCACCATACAGTACAATCTTACTGTAGTTTTTTTTAATGTAGGCATTTTAAAGCTACAGTATGTAGGATTTGGCATCAGCTAGATGCTTAACCCTCTGGGGCCGACACCGTAGTATACGACGGCTAAGACCAAGCTTTACTAAATTATAAATAACTTTTTAATGATATTACTGTAGATAGAAATTTACTTTTTTTTATGCTGAAAAGTTAACTCCGCGGACTTTCGAGCCAGCCATCGGCCATCTTTGTACTCCTCAGAAGCTGTGTGATGACATGCACAATGTGAGTGTCCAATCGGAATTGGTTCACTGTCGCATGGTTTTCCATATCCAATCATAGGGCAGATTTACCTCACGTGAAAAGCCAAAGATTGTTTTCAGGAGTGATATGTTACTAGTTGGCCTGTTTGAATAGCCCCTTGGGTGCTCCAATGAGTACATACTATTAGTACATACTCTGTGTGCCCTGCGCCATTATGCACAGCGATCAGTGAATGCAGGAGCAGACGCAGAGCCTCTGATGACAATCTCAAACTGTGTGTAACTATCAGGATTGCTCCACTAGTTTGCATGTGAATGTTACTGGATAACTCTGTTGCTTTCTCTGCGTAAAGCACTGTTTATCATATCAATGGACAACAAAATGCATAGACCATTTTTTATATATTGTTCAAAATGTGCATTTGTGTTTATTGGTTGAACCTTTTTGTTCTACAGTCTTTCACATAAGACCTCAAATTACCTTTATAAAGTGTCAAAACAGTTATTTATTATAGTTTGCTGTGTGTTTTGAAAAAATGTGTTTGGAAAATGATTTTTCTCTTTATTTTTTCCTTGCCTATTTTTGATTGTAAACCTTTATTACACTTCTAAAACACAACAAAAACGTTTATATTCTGAAAGCACAGGTTGTCCTGAAAAAAGAGACATAAAACTACATTGTAGGATGCAGGGAGAGCTGTTAACAGCAATAATAAAACATTTATGCCAGGCGAGTGAACTGTCCAAAAAATGCCCTCGGACCCCAGAGGGTTAAGACACCTTTTTGATTAATTTGAATTAAAATGTACTTGCACTTCCCCCAACATTGCATCAATAGTGACTCAAACATGAAATACCAAGACATTACTATTCCACTAAAAGTCAAATTTGATATTTTGTACTATTTAATTATAGATATTGATCAACTGTCCACATGAAAAACACAATTTATTATTTATACAGAGCATTATGTTGACATGGCGCAATTAACTATTAATGGGCTGTATTAAAGAGAAGGCTAATCCCCAGTTAGTGTTTTTATAATTGGTTACATGCTAACAGTTAGCCTTAGCGCATACAGACATGAACTGTAGCTGACACTAGCAGTAATGGTTAATGCTATTAGTTAGAAGAAGAGATATGGCATTAACTGAGGTACAGACATCTTGTTATTAAGGATTACTCTTCAAAACAACTTCAGAGTATAAGAAAGAAAGTAATTGATGAATAATTTATTGTTCTACCCCAATAAATTGAAGCTAGATGAAGGCAAAGTGAAAGCCAGTGCTTTTTAATTTCTTCTTTCAGTTTTATGTTCAAAAGTGATTGTGTAGTTCAAACTTCAAAAATAAACTTCAAACTTCAAGATAAGTATGAAGGTTTAAATCCTATCAGTCATGCTAACAATGTATTTCTTAGTAGTGCTAATTATTAAGACTGGTGTCTGACCAATAATAATTTTATTTCTTTATTGTGCATATGTGTGTGTACAGCGGTATTGTTTTTGGAGCACTGGAAGCGACGTCAGATCAGTTTAAGCTTCAGCTGGGATCTGACAGACATCGAAGAGGATGAGGTATAACACGCTAACACTAGCACTTACATCACTGGGAATGTCCCACTAGTCCTAGGATCCACTAGTCCTAGTATTAAGGAGCGCATGTTGAAGCTGTTTTTGCATTTATGGTAGGCTATGTGTTGCGCTAAAGTAGGTTAAGTAATGTTACAATAACAATAAGGTGAACTTTATTGTCCCAAAGGAAATTATTTTGCCAAACAGTAAACGGCGAACTTTTTTTTATACAATAGGTACAACAAATTTATGCGAAATGACTGAAGACATTTTCATAAGATGTTCCCCAGTATTGCACATAACTGAGTAACTGAATGACTGTGAATAATTCTGTGTTGTGAAAAGTGTAGGAACATGGACCCACAACAGGGGGCGCAAATGAACGGACAATGGAATAAGCCAAATATAACAATTTAATGTTGTGAATGTGCACACCAGAGCAACAGACAACACAATTGAGATCACCAGTCAAATAAGTTACGGTGGTGTGTGAGCAGGCTCGAGGATAGGAGACACCCGTCCAGAAAAGAGCCGCATCCCACACGCCTTCCACTCCACCGGACCTGAAGCAATCCTGGAGCCGCCAAGCACTGGGTCCCCAGGTGGCCACTGCCTCCGGCTGTCAGATCGGGTACTGCTGGCAGGACGAACAGACAGGTGATGGTGGGTGTATGAACACCCAGCAAACAGTTCAACACAAAGGTGGAAAGCACCTCCACCTCTCAATCACGGAGTTTGTACAGATCCTGCAGTAACAATTAACAGTCTGCAAACTCAGAATTATGTCAGTAAGTACAGAAGTAAAACATTACTACTGTATAAACCAAAGGCTGAGACGTTTACTTAAAGGGTAGACGATTTCTCGGCAGTGAGGTGAAGATGCTGCCCGGCTCTTATGGAGGTGTGGATGATGATGATGAGTGACAGCTGGTGTTGTAGATGAGTGACAGCTGCCACTCCGGGTGCTACGGCGCCCTCACGTGCCTGAAGCCCGCCCTCTGGTGGTGGGCCAGCAGTACCTCCTCTTCAGCGGCCCACACAACAGGACCCCCCCCTCAACGGGCGCCTCCTGGCACCCGACCAGGTTTGTCCGGATGTCGGCGGTAGAAGTCGGCCAGGAGGGCCAGGTCCAGGATGAAGCTCCTCTTCACCCAGGAGCGCTCTTCGGGTCCATAAGCCTCCCAGTCCACCAGATACTGGAATCCCGGGCCCTTACGACGGACGTCCAGGAGCCGGTGAACTGTCCACGCAGGCTCCCCGTCGATGATCGGGCAGGAGGGCGCCGGTCCGGGGGCACAGAGGGAAGAGGTGTAGTGAGGCTTGACCCGGGAGACATGGAATACAGGATGGATCCGCAGTGAAGCTGGTGGCCTCAGCTTCACCGCGGCAGGACTGAGGACCTTGACGATGGGGAAAGGGCCAATGTACCGATCCTTCAGCTTGTGGGATCCACTGTAATGGGATGTCCTTTGTAGACAGCCAAATCTCCTGCCCGGGCTGGTATGCAGGGGCCGGGCACTGCCGGCGGTCTGCATGGCCTTGGCCCTCGTCCGGGCAGAGCGCCACACCCAATGGCACCGCCTCAGATGGGCCTGGACCGAGGGCACCCCGACCTCTCCTCCACTAGCCGGAACAATGGGGGCTGGTACCCCAAACACACCTCAAACGGGGAGAGCCGGTGGCAGAGAGACTTGACTGTTGTGTGCGTACTCGATCCAGGCCAGATGGTTGCTCCAGGCCATCGGGTGCGCCGAGGTCACACAGCGCGGGCCTGTTCCAACTCCTGGTTGGCCGTTCTACCTGTCCGTTGGTTGGGGATGGTACCCGGACGAGAGGCTCATGGAGGCCCCCAGCTCTCTACAGAAACTCCTCCAGACCTGCGAGGAGAACTGGGGACCACGGTCAGAGACGACATTGGATGGAATCCCATGCAGACGCACGACGTGGTGGACCAGGAGGTCTGCAGTCTCCTGGGCCGTCGGGAGCTTCGGGAGGGCCATGAAGTGGGCGCCTTGGAGAACGGTCCACTATCGTGAGGATGGTGGTCATGCCCTGGGACGGCGGGAGGCCCGTGACGAAGTCCAGGCCGATGTGGGACCAGGGCGGTGGGGCACAGGTAACAGTTGGAGGAGACACTGCGCCCGTTGGTGGTCTGCCTTTCCCCTGGCACAGGTGGTGCAGGCCTGGACATACTCCCAGACATCGGCTTCCATGGACGCCCGATTGATTTTTCTTAGCCCATGTAACCTTGTTTTTTTCTGTTTACGTGTTAATGATAGCTTTCGTTTAGCTTTTCTGTATGTAAATCCCATTTCCTTTAGGCGGTTTCTTACAGTTCGGTCACAGACGTTGACTCCAGTTTCCTCCCATTCGTTCCTCATTTGTTTTGTTGTGCATTTTCGATTTTTGATACATACTGCTTTAAGTTTTCTGTCTTGACGCTTTGATGTCTTCCTTGGTCTACCAGTATGTTTGCCTTTAACAACCTTCCCATGTTGTTTGTATTTGGTCCAGAGTTTAGACACAGCTGACTGTGAACAACCAACATCTTTAAGAGTTTGATAATCCTCTCCTTTGTTTCAATTGACATCTCTCGTGTTGGAGCCATGATTCATGGTGCAACAGCTCTCCAAGGTGTGATCACTCCTTTTTAGATGCAGACTAACGAGCAGATCTGATTTGATGCAGGTGTTAGTTTTGGGGATGAAAATTTACAGGGTGATTCCATAATTTATTCCTCAGAATTGAGTGATTCCATATTTTTTCCCTCTGCTTGGTCTAAAAAAGTAACCGTTACTGATTGCCACAATTATTTTCCTGATTTCTTATAGTGTTTCTTAAAGCCAGGAAGTTGCCATTTAAAATGACTTTAGTTTTGTGTCATGTCTGTGATCTGCTTTTTTCTACAAAATTAAACAACTGAATGAACATCTTCCGAGGCCGGTGATTCCATAATTATTGCCAGGGGTTGTATTTTTCCATCTCTGGTGGCCTCCAGTAGAATTTCCAGGGTGAGGTTGTCAAAGGTGCATGCACAAATTTGGCCTGTGAATATTGTGGTTAAGGTAACAGATTCTGCAGCTTCTAATAGTTTGGACAAAATCGGATTCAAACCAAATCTGGGACCACATATGCATGTGTTCCAAATCTGATATGTAAATAAATAAATAAATAAAATAGATCACTTCAGCCTTTAAACGTGAATGTAGCAAGAATATTTGGCATGTTCAGCCTACTCAGGAAAAAAGCAAAGGGTGGATCTTGCTTTTAATAATTGAGCTTTGATCCTGATTTCTTTGATCTCAAAACTTTTGATTCCTTTTATGCTATGATCAGGATTACTGTTTAGTTCAGCAATCAGGATCAAAGGTCAGGATCCACTCCTTGACCCTGATTCCTTTGAACTTGATAATAGGATTAAAGGAAGACAGAGAAATGGCAACAAATCATAATCTTTGCCAGTGAATCAAAAGTGATCAGCATCAAAGCTTGGTGATTAGGATCAAAGGTTAGTATTAAAGATGTTTGATTAGGTTCAAAGTTCTTTAATTAGGATCAAACCCTGGCAGTTAGGATTTAATAAATCAGCTGTCAGGATCAAAGGGGAGTATTCAGGATCAAAGTTTAGCATTTCTGATCAGCAGTCTGTATCAAAGGTTGTGGATGAAAGATCATTAGTCAGAATGAAAGCTTGATAATGGGGGACTTGACCATTTAAAAAAAAAAAAAGATTCAGGTTTACGTCACGTTATCCTGTCATGTGATTGTCGTTTCCACAGACTGTGGGATCCCTTGTGTCATCTTGGCTTAATTACAGATCTGTGCTCTGTTCTGCTGCGTCTCAAAGGAATAATACAGCACAAACAGCCGAGCTGTATAAAACAACACCTCCCAGAAAAGTCCTGTTTGCTTGAGGAAAATACGTTTATCTGTAACTCATCTGAATAACTGTAACTGAATAAATCTCCAATAGAAAGCAGATAATTTAATTAAATATGATCTAGAATAATTATTTGGACTGATTAACGGATAATGTCAGAACAAAAATTGCACAAATACTTTGTGCTCATTGATATAAATGGGCATAAAAGTTAAATATAAACACTGACGTGACATGAAATGTTGTTTTACATCCACATGACAAATCTGCTATAAACAGCGATATTTTTCTATAAAATATACCCCTCTTCCTTTACAAAGCTTTTTTCAAATTTAAATATTAGAAAATCAGTAGACAGACTGAGAATGAAACAACTTTGAAAACTACGGATTCAGCTTTAGAACAAGGAATTGTTGGTCAATTTATCACGTTGTCTGTAACATCAAAATTCAATATAATAAACAACCTGTAAATAAAATAGAATAGCTGCCACGCAGGTTTTTTTTTTTTTTTCTTCTGAGAAACCTTTCAGTTGGTTGGGTAAAGAACCCTGCGCTTAGGAAGAGTAAATCTCCCATCAAACCTCGAGCTGAGAGCGTTCCTCGAGCTGAAGGTTCCCACTTCACTGAAAAAATCCACTTGTTTTCTTGTTTGTGTCCGCTGACATGCAGCAGGTTTAAATCCGCATGGTTCTTGGATCTACCTTCAGGTAAAAATGATGATGTTCTTGGTCAGATCTGAAAATAAGTCACTGTAAAAAAAAAAAAAAAAAAAAAAAAATCCCTTGTTTTTACAGTGGAATTCTGTAAAATTTACATTGAATATGTAAATGGTTTAACATCAAATATGTCAACTTTACAGGATCATTTTATTGTCTATTTAGAAGATAAAATCTCTGCAAAATGATCACGTTATGTTTAAATATAGTAGTTTAAACAGGCATGTCATTTTCCAAACCCTTAATTACCAGTATTTTACTGTATTTGTGAAAATTCTCATCTGTAAAGTCTAACTGTATTGTACGGTTTTTGGCATTATGCTTTTTCTGTGTTTAAACTACAGTCGTATGTAAATTTTGCAATGGTATATGATTATTATACATATAACATATTTGTACTGTTAAATTCACAGTTCAGTTTCGTTCCACATTTTACTCATTATTGTTGTAATTTAAGTACTACACCTTTGTTTTGTTTTTTTTGTTGTTTTTTTTTTGTCGTGATTTCCCTGTTACTGTCACACTCTTTTTTTTTTTTTTTTTTTTTTTTAGAGCGTATGTGCTATCAAGACCAACTTTTATGACGCGTTCATAAAGTCAAACCTGGTTTCGTTTCAGTTGGGACATTTTAAAATACTTAAATATTACACTAGGTTGTCTTCTGAATAATAATAATAAAAAATACTCCAAACATTGACTGCAGTATATAAACTGATTTTAAAGTTTTGCAAAAAAAATGGTTTCCATTGCAGTTCACGCATATACAGTGTCTAAAATCTGAAGGTATTTGATCTGTTTTTGATTTCAGTTCAAATCCAATTTTGCCTGTTTAAATCAATGTTCCATTAGTTTACAATATAACAGATTTATGACCTAGTTGGTGTCTGTTATAAACTTAAATTGCTTCAAAAGACGAGTTACAATCATTTCTACAATTTCATCCATTTGTCCACAGTCCTGTTGAAGAGCAGGTAGATCGGTGGGATACGGAGTTGAGCTATCTATATGTAGACCTGGGTTCGATTCCTAGTCCTGGTGTCCCAACCAGGGGGAATCGTAGACTCTCATTCATTTCAAGCTCAGAAATTTGAGGATAAGCAACCGCAACAACTGTCCTCAAGGCCTACAGTGAGGAAAATAAGTATTTGAACACCCTGTGATTTTGCAAGTTCCCCATTTAGAAATCATGGAGGGGTCTGAAATTTTCATCTTAGGTGCATGTCCACTGTGAGAGACATACTCTTAAAAAAAAAAAAAAAAAAAAAAAAAAAAAAATCCAGAAATCACAATGTATGATTTTTTAAATTTATTTGTATGTTACTGCTGCAAATAAGTATTTGAACACCTGTGAAAATCAATGTTAATATTTGGTACAGTAGCCTTTGTTTGCAGTTACAGAGGTCAAACGTTTCCTGTAGTTTTTCACCAGGTTTTCACACACTGCAGCAGGGATTTTGGTCCACTCCTCCATACAGATCTTCTCTAGATCTTTCAGGTTTGGAGTTTGAGCTCCCTCCAAAGATTTTCTATTGAGTTCAGGTCTGGAGACTGGCCAGGCCACTCCAGGACCTTGAAATGCTTCTTACAGAGTCCCTCCTTAGTTGCCCTGGCTGTGTGTTTGGAGTCATTGTCATGCTGGAAGACCCAGCTATGACCCATCTTCAATGCTCTTACCGAGGGAAGGAGGTTGTTTGCCAAATCTTGCAATACACGACCCCATCCATCCTCCCTTCAATACGGTGCAGTCGTCCTGTCCCCTTTGCAGAAGAGCACCCCCAGAGTATGATGTTTCTTGGTTTTTGGTGTTGTTCTCATCCTCTAAACATGGTTAGTGGAGTTGATTCCAAAAAGCTCTATTCTGGTCTCATCTGACTACATGACCTTCTCCCATGCCTCCTCTGGATCATCCAGATGGTCTCTGGTGAACTTCAAATGGGCCTGGACATGTGCTGGCTTGAGCAGGGGGACCTTGCTGCCCTGCAGGATTTTAAACCATGACAGCATCATGTGTTACTAATGTAATCTTTGTGACTGTGGTCCCAGCTCTCTTCAGGTCATTGACCAGGTCCTCCTGTGTAGTTCTGAGCTTTCTCAGAATCATCCTTACCCCACAAAGTGAGATCTTGCATGGAATCCCAGACCGAGGGAGATTGACAATCATGTTGTGTTTCTTCCACTTTCTAATAAATAATCATAACAGTTGTCTTCTACCAAGCTGCTTGCCTGTTGTCCTGTAGTCCATCCCAGCTTTGTGCAGGTCTACAGTTTTGTCCCTGGTGTCCTTAGACAGCTCTTTGGTCTTGGCTATGGTGGACAGGTTGGAGTGTGATTGACTGAGTGTGTGAACAGGTGTGTTTATACAGGTACAAGTTCAAACAGGTGCAATTAATACAGTTAAAAAGTGCAGAATAAGAGGACTTCTTAAAGAAAAATTAACAGGTCTGTGTGAGCCAGGGAGGTGATGGTCTAGTGGTTAAGGTGTTGGGCTTGAGTCCAGAAGATCATGGGTTCAAATCCCTGCCTGACTGGAAAATCACTAAGGGCCCTTTAATCCCCTATTGCTCCCGGTGTGTAGTGAGCTCCTTGTATGGCAGCACCCTGACATCGGGGTGAATGTGAGGCATAATTGTAAAGCGCTTTGAGTGTGATGCATTTTCTTATTTGCAGCAGTAACATACAAATAAATTATTAAAAAATCATACATTGTAATTTCCAGATTTTTTTTTTTTTAAGATTATGTCTCTCACAGTGGACATGCACCTAAGATGAAAATTACAGACCCCTCTGTGAGTTCTAAGAGGGAGAACTTGCAAAACCGCAGGGTGTTCAAATACTTCTTTTCCTCACTGTATATATAGGCCTGAGTTCTATCCTGGTAGGAGTTGTTGGAAAATTGCCAATCTACCACAGCACTGCTTTAAAACTAATTTATCATATAGTAATTTGAAACCAGAGTAAAATAAGATTTTACCTTTTTTTAACCAAGATTTTACCATTCTACCATGTTTAAAGCTTTTAAATGATTGTATATGTAAAACTATAAAATGATGTTGTCTGAACTAAACTAGAATATACAGTAGTGTTCAGAATAATAGTAGTGCTATGTGACTAAAAAGATTAATCCAGGTTTTGAGTATATTTCTTATTGTTACATGGGAAACAAGGTACCAGTAGATTCAGTAGATTCTACAAATCCAACAAGACCAAGCATTCATGATATGCACACTCTTAAGGCTATGAAATTGGGCTATTAGTAAAAAAAAAAAAAGTGAAAAGGGGGTGTTCACAATAATAGTAGCATCTTCTGTTGACGCTACAAACTCAAAACTATTATGTTCAAACTGCTTTTTTAGCAGTCCTGTGAATCACTAAACTAGTATTTAGTTGTATAACCACAGTTTTTCATGATTTCTTCACATCTGTGAGGCATTAATTTTGTTGGTTTGGAACCATGATTTTGCTCATTTACTAGTGTGCTTGGGGTCATTGTCTTGTTGAAACACCCATTTCAAGGGCATGTCCTCTTCAGCATAAGGCAACATGACCTCTTCAAGTATTTTGACATATCCAAACTGATCCATGATACCTGGTATGTGATATATAGGCCCAACACCATAGTAGGAGAAACATGGCCATATCATGATGCTTGCACCACCATGCTTCACTGTCTTCACTGTGAACTGTTGCTTGAATTCAGAGTTTGGGGGTCGTCTCACAAACAGTCTGTGGCCCTTGGACCCAAGAGAACAATTTTACTCTCATCAGTCCACAAATATTCCTCCATTTCTCTTTAGGCCAGTTGATGTGTTCTTTGGCAAATTGTAACCTCTTCTGCACATGTCTTTTATTTAACAGAGGGACTTTGCGGGGGATTCTTGTAAATAAATTAGCTTCACACAGGCGTCTTCTAACTGTCACAGCACTTACAGGTAACTCCAGACTGTCTTTGATCATCCTGGAGCTGATCAATGGGTGAGCCTTTGCCATTCTGGTTATTCTTCTATCCATTTTGATGGGTTTTCCATTTCTTCCACACGTCTCTGTTTTGTTTTTTTTTGTCCATTTTAAAGCATTGGAGATCATTGTAGATGAACAGCCTATAATTTTTGCACCTGTGTATAAGTTTTCCCCTCTCCAATCAACTTTTTAATCAAACTACGCTGTTCTTCTGAACAATGTCTTGAACGTCCCATTTTCCTCAGGCTTTCAAAGAGAAAAGCATGTTTAACAGGTGCTGGCTTCATCCTTAAATAGGGGACACCTGATTCACACCTGTTTGTTCCACAAAATTGACAAACTCACGGACTGAATGCCACACTACTATTATTGTGAACACCCCCTTTTCAACTTTTTTTTTTTACTAATAGCCCAATTTCATAGCCTTAAGAGTGTACATATCATGAATGCTTGGTCTTGTTGGATTTGTGAGAATCTACTGAATCTACTGGTACCTTGTTTCCCATGTAACAATAAGAAATATACTCAAAACCTGGATTAATCTTTTTAGTCACATAGCACTACTATTATTCTGAACACTATTGTAAATATGTATTTGACCAAAAAATTGTTTTGTCCTTGATGAATGAAATAACAAAATAATCAAAAAAGTTATATTATAGACTTGTTGAATGAGTTCTTGCAATGTACAATATGATGCGTTGTCCATCAGTTAGTAGCGATATTCTAAGATATGTAGTGCATCATGGGAAATTATTATCGGAAACCCGGACCTGGATAGTCCACCACATTGGTAGATGTGTAGGGAAAACTTGAACAAATCACTATGACTCCAGCACAATAGTTTGACAATTTTCATACCTTTTGATAAATCCTGCAGTGGTTTTATTCCCATCTACCCTCTCCGACATGGAAATTTTGCTGTTGACACATTGTGAGTGGGCTTTTTTTTTTTCTTGTGAGCAACTTGGTGTACTTTATTATGAATACCAAGAATTACCTCAAATTTCTGCAGTGCATCAAAAGTATTTTCTGAATTTTCTACTGAGGTTATTTTTGTAGAAATAATGTGCAAAAGTCTTATGTTGATGTGAATTGTATGTTTCAAACTCTCCTTTGTCTCTCTTGGTTCCTTGCAGGTTGTCGGTTCACCTTCAAGCCCTCGGGGCGGCGGAGAAGGTCTCTACTTCTCTGATGGACGGCGGAAAGTTGACTACGTTCTGGTCTTCCACCAGCGGCGACACAGTTCCATACGATCTCCCGCAGGCACCTCAGCCTTACATGACCGACTTTCTGTTGTTTCGAACGGCAACTTCACTCTGTCTGTTGGCTCAGATGTTGAAGCAGGAAGACCAGAGGGAATGCAGGGAGGAGAGAGGGCAGGTGTTGGCGAGGTGTTTATGGAGCTCGGTAGACAAGTGGATGAACTGGTGGAGCCGGCAGACCATGAAATGCATCTGATCAGACAGGAGTTTGAGGAACGCCCTACTGGAGGCCGGCTTGGAGATCGGAGGGACGAGAGGTGAGTGTGTGTGGGACGTCTGGAATTTTCACATTGTTCTTCCCGTAGGACATCCATAATTTCTGGATTAGATTAGATGGAACTTTATTAATTCTTTGGGAAGACTCCCTTAAGGAAATTGAGGTTCCAGCAGCACACAGGGTAAGAAACACACAGAGTATCAGAAGTAGAAGAAAGAGACGATTTGCAAAATGTAAATATAAATATAAAAACGAGAAATACTCTCTACTGGTTACAACTGTTCCTCTCCTTCCGTCCTCTGTCTTCCTGTTCTAAGACACTTTTCCTTACACAATAATGTTACCATTAGGGATGTTTCCAGCCAATCAAGTGTAGCGACATTAAGGATGATCAAATATTTAATGATGAAAATGTGATTGATTCTTAAATACAGATGCATTGGGATTTTAAGACTCTTTGCACTTATGGTTTGTTACTGTGGGAAATGAAGCGTTATTGGTTTTTCAGAACAGAGTCAGCTTATCTTAAGCTACTGTCATGTGATATATGAGGTTTACTTTGTCTCAGAAAAGACTACATTAAATAATTAAGCAGTGTACAGAGATTATTTTTGCTGGGATAAACAGCATTACACATTTATACATAGTTAATGTTAGCATATAGTTACAGTAATAGAATGGCAGATTTGATTCCAGCAGACCATATTTAAGAAAGCAAGTTTGAGGTTAGCGTTAGCATATAGGATCTTGCTAACCATGGTTAGCATTTCCCTTACGCTTGTCTGTAGTCGAAGTGCTATGTCATCCTAACAATGTCTTGCAGAGGCTACATTTCTCAGGGGCAGGTGAAAATTACATGTTTTTATCCACTGAGAAATGAAGTGTTATTGGTGATGAGATGGAGTCAGATTAGCTTACACTGTTGTCAGGCATATGAGGTTCAGTTCGTCTAAAGACAAGGCCAATTTCACAAGACATATAGATGGAAGTTTTTCTTTGGGTTATAAATTCCCAGGTCTTGTTATGTGGTTAGTGTTAGCATATGTGAGTATGCTTGCCTAAATGGACATTGTATGTGAGACTGAATCTTGACAATCTATATGAAAGAAAACACTAAATACAGTTAGCATGGCTGCATATGCTAACTGCGATTAGTGCTAGCATAGTTGAAAAGATGATAAACTATTGCTAGTCACAGTTATGATGAATAACACTGATCACATCTGGCTGCTAACATCTTCACTCTATGGTTTATTGTTCTGACTGCATTTTTGTAAGACAAATGCTGACATAAGTTGTAACTCTTGAGCTGTTTCGGGTGAGCGCCTACACAGGAAGCTGTCTCAGATTCTCAAGGAAAGACGTGGGTGAGATTTCTCAAGAGTAACAGAGGCCACATTCTTAAAACAGTATTAGTATCTTATCGCTACGAGTTATCGCTACCTGCTAACGGACTCTCTGAAGTTGATCATTAATCGGAGGGTGTGGTGATTATTATTTGTAGTCATTATATTCTCAGCCAGTCACACTTTTTCTTCTGGCTTTCAAACAGTTGGACCATCCACAGTGGAATATGATGAAAATCCTCCATTTTCTCACAGAAATATACTGTTTTCTTGATGGTGCAGACTGATGTTGAATTCATGATGGCGAAAATCTGCATCCAAAACTTTGAAACAAGATTTAGTTTGTGGAAGTCTTGGAAATTTGTTTTCACATCCCATTGACTTTTATAGACAATAAAAGAAGTACATGACTACAATTTGCGCAAGAAATTCCTATGTCACCCTATGTTTTGAAAGCTGTCAATTCAAGTATGACTTTACATTGGTGATAGAAAGTATGTGAACCCTACTTTGGACTTTTACACATTTTTATTTATTTATTTTTACAATAATTTTAGCCATATGTTGTCTGGTTGTTTGTGTGTTTCTTCCTACTCCTTCCAATCTTGGTATTTGGAAGAAATGCGACTCCTGATTTGCCCTTAAAGGGTTTGTTTTGGTAAAAGTGAAGTTCACTGTGGTCAAATGTCAAAATTTTGTTGTACTCGTATATATTATTTCAGTCTGATTTGCACCAAACCTGCTGCTCGTATGTTGGTGGATTTCCTAATCGCCAATGAAAGGTCAAATTTTAGCGAAGGTCAGTCTTCAGTTTTAAGGTCATGTCTGTCTGTTTTTGGTTGCCCACGTCTCCCAAGTTCTTTGGCCAGTTTGCACCAGACTTGGTATGTGGAAGAATGTTGACCCCCAAAATAGGGTTAATTTTGACCAAGGTTAAATTGATTAGAGTCAAAGTGAAGGAATTTGATTTTCAACCTGATTTGGACCAAACCTGGAGCACACGTGATTGTGGATTCCAGAATTGTCCTGATAATGTCAGCCAAAGATCAATTATGTGGTTGAAGGTCATGGTCATGGGTCAAGCTCGATGAGGTCAAAGGTCAGCTTTATTAGGCAATGAATTCTGTTGTTTCCAAGGACATTCTTTCCTAAACAAGATAAACACATTCTTAGGTATTCTGTACATACCAAACCTGTCTGCAGCCCTTTATGCCTACTTTATAAAAAAAAAAATCTACAACTATGCTTATTAATCTCATGATAAACACATCTAGCAATGTAAATAAAATAAAATAGTGGATTGCATAAATTTGTGCTCTCTTGAATACAGCCTAACGTAATAATCATCATTTTCACAGACATACGTTAAGGGATAGAAGCAAATTTCAAAGTTACTGAATCTCACTAATGGGTGAAAACATCTTAATTAAAACAATGTTTTATGCTGGGTAAACTCAGTCATTGAAACTCAAAAAGTCACGATATATGTGTTTTAACTCTGTTGTCCCTGTTACTGTGCATAAGACTTTCGACACACGATGGAGTGAAGGTTTTGTGTGCGCTGGCTGACGTTATTTCCACTCACAGCTGCTATGCTCTCTCTCCTTTGTATTGATTCTCTAGCCTGAACTGGTAATTTTTTTTGACGTGTGCAAATTGCTGTGCAGTAATTGTGCATTACAAGTAGTACTTGTGTGTAGTTCTGTTCTCGTGTGTGTGTGTGTGCGCGCCTCGCTCTGTTATTACAGTGCATCTGTACGCTCTCTGTCTCAGACATATACAAATTATAGTGTTAAGATCCATGTGATACTACCACCGGAACCATCTGATTAGTTAATAAACAGAAATACAACTGTAAACTATTCAGATTTTTGAGAATACCATCAAAAATCAAAACATACTTGATGATCATGTCTATTAAATAAAAATGGAACAGGAAGAAGAAAAGCAAAATAATAATAATAATAATAATTGATAGAAATTAATTACACGTAAAATATATCAGACATTTAATCATAAAATCTACAAGGTTAGTCCGTCTGAACAAAAATATAATGCAACACTTTCATTTTCTCTCCTGGTTTTGAGTTGAATTAAAGGATCTAAGATTTCCGATTACTGGTTGAAATAAAAGTATCAATAGATGGAATAGTTTTGGCTGTGTTGAATGCTTTGTCTCCAAAGTAAAGGTCAAACAAGGTCAACATCCACTAAATTCTATTACATGTGACATATGTTACCCTGTAGCATGATAACTAAGCATGACAGATGGTGTAAACTATTCCTTTTTAGAACCCTATTAACCCAAAAATAATTTGCATAATTTTTTTTACTGAAATGGAGCAACTTTAATATTTGACCCCTGTACAAACTGAATTGACCTCTGTCATCATTTTTGCTGTTTTGACCCCATAACTCCAGAACATTCCGTCATAGATAGTCCAAACTATACCTTTTTGGAATTGTTATAATCAGACAAATAATGTGATATAGTGTCCAACATGATTGGAGCATTTTTAAAGTTTGACCTCTGTGTAATTCTTCATTGATCCCTACCTGGCTACAGCTACCTCCCTGGGATGGCTATCATACATTTGTGTGTAGGCCATGATACACTGGGGCTGGATTCTAAATGTCATTTTTTTTTCCCCACAAGTGGTACCGAAAACCTGCTTGGCCCATGAACTACATGGGAATAGTTCTAGAACAGGCTGGATGAACATAAACACACTTCCAATCTCAGGAACTACCGTTGTCTACCCTCAGATAAATCCTGATTGGTCTGTTATCCTGGCACAGCCTAACAACAGGTCATCAAGTTCTAATGTGGCTAATCAGAAGTTTGACTTGCTGTTGGAATATTTATGCTTTAGATTTTATTTTTCTATGAGAGAAAACTATTGTCGATGGGCGACACAAACCAACATGTGGAACGATGTCAGGCGTTTGATTTGTTTATGTGGAGGTTAGTAGAATTCCCGAAGGCTTCAGTAGATGTTGCATGGTTTGTGAGTAGCTCAGCGGGTAGGGCGGCATGTCTGCCAAGTGGCGGGTCAAGGAAATTCTGTTTGTGTCTTCACGTGTCCATCAGCAACACAATGAACCCCAACTGACCCCATTTTGGGGTATAATTCTAATCTGCAGATCTCTAGCCTGTAGATCACTTCAGCCTTTAATGTTCCCAATTCAGATCAGGGAGACAGACACCCTCTCTACTTTTAAGATTAGCCTTAAAACTTTCCTTTTTGCTAAAGCTTATAGTTAGGGCTGGATCAAGTGACCCTGAACCATCCCTTAGTTATGCTGCTATAGACTTAGACTGCTAGGGGGGTTCCCATGATGCACTGAGTGTTTCTTTCTCTTTTTGCTCTGTATGCACCACTCTGCATTTAATCATTAGTGATTGATCTCTGCTCCCCTCCACAGCATGTCTTTTTCCTGTTCTCTCCCTCAGCCCCAACCAGTCCCAGCAGAAGACTGCCCCTCCCTGAGCCTGGTTCTGCTGGAGGTTTCTTCCTGTTAAAAGGGAGTTTTTCCTTCCCACTGTCGCCAAGTGCTTGCTCACAGGGGGTCGTTTTGACCGTTGGGGTTTTTACGTAATTATTGTATGGCCTTGCCTTACAATATAATGCGCCTTGGGGCAACTGTTTGTTGTGATTTGGCGCTATATAAATAAAATTGATTGATTGAAAATTGATTGAATGTGAATGTAGCAAGAATATTGGCATGTTCAGCCCACTCAGGAAAAAAAGCAAAGGGTGGATCTTGCTTTTAATAGTTGAGCTTTGATCCTGATTTCTTTGATCTCAAAACTTGATTCCTTTTATGCTATGATCAGGATTACTGTTTAGTTCTGCAATCAGGATCAAAGGTCAGGATCCACTCCTTGACCCCAATTCCTTTGAACTTGATAATAGGATTAAAGGAAGACAAAGAAATGACAACAAATCATAATCTTTGCCAGTGAATCAAAAGTGATCAGGATCGAAGCTCAGTGATTAGGATGAAAGGTTAGTATTAATGATGATTGATTAGGTTCAAAGTTCTTTAATTAGGATCAAAGACTGGCAGTTAGGATTTAATAAATCAGCAGTCAGGCTCAAAGGGGAGTATTCAGGATCAAAGTTTAGCATTTCCGATCAGCAGTCTATATCAAAGGTTGCGGATGAAAGATCATTAGTTAGAATGAAAGCTTGATAATGGGGGACTTGACCATTTAATAAAAAAAAAAAAAGATTCAGGTTTGGGTCTACAAATGTCACATTTATCTGCTCTCCAAAACTGATTTAGTATTTTGGAATTTGCTTTCCTGGGCTTTGTATCATACTGTTTGTTTTGTGGTTGGAAGATTTAAGACAGTTATGTTTTTGAACCGAACTTACAAATCTATGTCAAAAAAAAAAAAAAAAAAAAAATTGGCATGTGGTAAATCTTGAAAAGAACCAAGAGATTTTCCTATTGGCAGCTTTGTACTTTGGCCCATATGGCAGCTTGAAACAAGATCTTTAATATTCTGAAAGTTTCCAGGACTTCATGAGCTAGAAGTAATTTTGCCATTTTCTGTTTGGGAGAAACTTTACATTTCACAGAATACTGTCGCTACTGTGCTCGTTATAGCTTCTGGGCTGATTATGAGATGAATGTGGCCAGAAATACAAAGTTGGAAAGAACATTTTCCATTTCAGTAATGTAATAAAGTAGACTTTC
Source organism: Thalassophryne amazonica (assembly GCF_902500255.1). NCBI lineage: Eukaryota > Metazoa > Chordata > Actinopteri > Batrachoidiformes > Batrachoididae > Thalassophryne > Thalassophryne amazonica. The sequence continues at coordinate 15,297,332 of NC_047124.1, forward strand.
TGGGATAAGAGTTGGACTACTGATATAAAGACTGGGGTTCAAGTCCAGGTGTGTGTTCACAAGAAATGGGTACATAAGTACCAGCCATGACCTGGGAAGTAGGGGCAGCATGGTGCAGTACAAACTGTAAAACATTGCTTTTTAACAATTTGAATTGTGACACGCTCCAACCTAACTGCATATTGAAAAAAACAGTGAGGGCGGATTATAGAGCCGACCTTTGATCTCTTTGCGACATCCTCTTACAGTTTGAATTAAGTCTGAGGAAGACGTTAATTCAAGAAGTGAGTTTTCTGTCTGGATTAAGTGTTTCGTAAGAATTCCCTTTGGTATTACGAAAAGAAAACTTACTCCATTAAGAAAAAAGGACAAAAAAAAATCACAACCGAGCACATTCTTATACGGTTTAAGACGTAGACGAATGCGCTTTTACCATTTTCATAATTCCACCTGCCTGTCTCCTTCACTTACTCTCACCATCTCCGACTTGATTTCTTGTCGCCATCCTCTTTACGAGTAGTTCCCATAGTCCCCGCTGCACAACCAATCACCCTCTCATACTGTCCACCCCCCGCCATAATGACACCCCGGCTCCGTCCTAGTTCCCCCCCACAGAGATAAAGAGCTAAATGGAAATCCCTCTACTAATTAACCTTCTCCAGGCTGGTAGGTATTTATAACCTCAGCTTTTTGATGGGGCTGGTGAGACGAAGTGAAGGAGTAGGTGGAAGAAAACAGGGTGAGACAGCTCAATAATGACTTCAAGTGAAGGCACGGAACAAAAGGTAGCAGTGGAAGGTGGGACTAAGATCATGAAGGACAGAAGAGCTTTGTCGCAGTAAGAAATAATCAAAACAGTGATTTCTTTTAGTAGCAGCGGTATGGTTTCTGTTGAACCTCATGCATGATTAAGTCGAAATTTTCATTCTGTGCAGGTGGCTAAAAAACAATTAAAATAAACTAGGTTAACGCATATTTGGTTGAGCCCAACAGGGTATTCTATGTATTTTGGTTCTAAATCATAGAACACCTGCAGACATCACTCGATTTATCCGTAAAGAAGTAGTAAAGCTGAGTTCAGGAGGTTTAACAGGTGAGAGGGTGAAGATAATGAAATCCAAGAAGAGTGACAGCGATCCAGTCAGTCAGTCAGCCTGTGAAACACTGTCCAGCCTAGACCAGGAGCTACAGTAATATACAGGAGGAGGGGCGGGGAAGTAAAAGATCTCACGATAGTAGGAGTCGAGAGAGGAGAAAGAGAATCGTGTCGGGTTTCCACCGTTTGCCCGCCACCTTTCTCTTCGTTCCAGCTCCTAACAGAAGTTGATGGGGGTCTGAGGCGGGTAAGGTTACCTGGCTGTCGTCCCCCGCTGGCATCGCTTTAGTTTTCATTCCTACTTCCACTCTCACAAACAGCACAACCCTGCTGCATACAGTTAGGTCCATATGTATTTGGACATCCACCCAGTAAAACAATCAAGATGTGCTTGCAGTGAGAATCAATCATTCCCAAACTTAATCTGAAAGTCCTTTGGGTCCAAACCAAACCTTGACTCACAATCACACTAAAATGAACTATATATCCCCCACAGCATGCCCATGCAAACACGGGGAGAACATGCAAACTCCATGAAGAATGAACCAGGTGGGAAGCAATCTGTGAGGTAACAGTAATAACCACTAACTCAACTCAACCTTTATTTCTAAAGCATCTTTAAAATGACAGCGGTCGACCAAAGTGCTGTACAAAAAAGAAAAATGGGCACCAAGATATGCCCCATCATAACTAAATAAATAATTTAATAATAACAATACAATTGCAGCAGGCAACAAAAACAATAAGAACAGAATAAAAAATAGACTAAGATGCAACTGCTCATTTCGGAAATGCCAGAGGGGGAAAAAAGTAGGTTTTTAAAGAGGATTTAAAAGTCTCTATAGGCTCAGGGATGCCCTAATATTGAAGGGGAGACTATTCCAAAGCTTGGGGGCAGGCGCTGCAAAGGCGCTTATCCACCGTGCCGCCCATCCCATGTCTTTGCTGTATGAAACAACCTATGCTGTAAATATTTTTAGGTAATTTAAGTTTTAATACAAATTAGAAAATCAAAACCTTAAAAAAAAAAAAAGAATGACCGGACCACCTGCAGTACCATCATGGTACACCAGGGGGCTGCAGCCCATCTATTGAACTCACTGACGTAGCCTAGCCTTAGTTCAAGGGGTTTAACAAATATCGCAATATTTAACAAACTATTTAGGAATTGTGGTCATTTGTATACACAGTCCCTCCATTTTCAGAGCCCATAAGTAATTGGACAACCTAATATTCACTTTTACAGGCTTTTTTTTTCCTCTTTCACCAAGTTGGGGTGGATCCATGAACATTTCTAAGTTGCTGAGTCTAAGTCTTGGACTTCAGGGGCATTCGACAGGAAGTAATACAAATATTATGCTACTTAATGGCAAATCTGTTCGGATTAGGTAGTTCTCAAAAACGGAGTAGCTGTGTAAGAAGTAGACTAGTGAGGGAAGCCACCAAGACATCCATGACAACTCAGCAGGAGTTGCAGGCTTTCTGTGGCTGTGTCTGGACAAACTTGGAGCTTTTAGTGGACCGAGGCTGTGTCAACAAAACAAAAACACTCCCGGCTGTGCTTTCGGATTAAGCGACCGAGGCTGCGTTTATATTTTATTAATACCACAAGTAGCGCTGATGGCGAAAGGGCTTAGTCAAAGTGTTTCACTTTTTGAGGCCGGGATTGTCGGTCGGCCGAATCTCCAGAGCCCAACTGTGACAACTGCCAACGACATGCGGCACAAAGTGAAGAATGACAAAGTCGGTGATTACAAAGCGGTAACAACAGATGGCCTGGCGAGCATGTTTCATTTTCAGCCAAGCAGTATGCTGAGGAAAGTCCCAAAACGTCAAAGTTTGAAGTTTTAAAAGGAGCTTGTTAGTCACCCAGAAGCTTTATAGTACACGTGTCAAAGTGGTGGGAGGTCACTGATGGAAAATATAGGACTCCGAATGTCAAAATCTGTTTTTCTTTCAGGTGTCGACTTTTGAAATAACGTCAGGGGCGTTACTGTGCGTTTTGTTTTTTCAGCTGAAGACACACGGCCCCAGCTTCACCCGCCTCCACGCGCCCTGGCCGGTGCTCTGCAGAGAGGCAGAGTTTCTCAAGATTAAAGTTCACACCAAGACGGTGAGCGCTCATCTGCTCAAAGTCACGATATTGTAAAACACAGTACTGTGCAAACGTTTTAGGCATCTAATAGTTGTAAAAAAATTTGTTTGATTCCCCCCCCTTTTTTATTGGCATGTTAACACCAAATCAGTTCCAACAAAAGTGAATATGTGACCTTTATTTTTTATTCTATAATAACTTCTTTGTTTGTTTACTGGCCAGTAGAATATCAATCACTCAATCAATCAATCAATTTTTTTATATAGCGCCAAATCACAACAAACAGTTGCCCCAAGGCGCTTAATATCACACAAACACAGTTGCAAATGATCATGCAATATTAAAATGATTGTAAAACACAATTACTCGTACTTTAAATTGTATTTTTCTTCAAATAGTTTGGAGGTCCCACAACTTATATACTGAAAAATCACACGTAACTCCAATATATCCATATCGATTCTCACTGAAGTTGAAATTCATCAAACACGTCATTTATTTATGAATATTTATCAGGTTTTCATAGGTTTTAATGCTTTTATAATGTAATAAATGTCTAAAACTTTTGCACAGTACTGTATTTTATTTATAGTCACAACACAGAACAGGAGAAAAATTTTTGTATGAGATTCGCAATGCAGTTGTACTACATGTTCAGTCAAAATGTCAGTGATAGTCACAATACAGTATTATATGCGATTAAATATTTTTGTTCACAACTGATAATATACTGTAATATTTTTCACAGTCATGCTACAGTACATTTTTATTCGCTATGCATGATATGATACTTTATTTTGTTTTCAATAATGATATAATGCATTTAAAAAAATCACAACACTGTTCAGTGTTTTATTTTTTGTCGTGCTGCCATATATTTAGTTTCATGTTACAGTATAAAATTGTATTTTTGGTCAAGATATGATGCAATATGTTGTGTTTTTGCAGTTCACAAAATAATACAATATTTCATTTGAAGTCACAATATTATGCAATGTTTTATAGTTACAATACCATATTTTTGTTCACAAGTCACAGTGCTATACGGTATTTTATATTTAGCCGAAATATGATGCAATCGTTTCTATTTTCTCACCATGTGATGCAATAATTTTGTTCTTGAGTCATGAAAATTCAGTAAGGTGTATCTTATATATTATATTCCAGTTCTAAGGTGGAAATATGCCAGTATACAAAGGTATATCTAAAAAGGAAGAGTAAAATAGAAGAGTAGAAAAGAGTAGAATAGAGCCACTTAGGTGCCTGGTGTTGAGAACCAGGGATGGTAGGTTAAAAGCTTCTTTATCCCATGGGAACTCTCCCTACCCACCCAAGCAGCTCAAGAAAAACGTATATATAATATAATAAATAATAAGGCATAAGAAGGATAAGACATCACAGGAGAAGATGGTAGTAAAGGTAATTAGTATGTAGACTAGTAGTAAAATCAAATATAGTTGGTAGGCTAAGCTGTAGAAGTAGAAGCTGTGAGTGTGTGAGTGTACTGGTATCTATCTAAAGTAACTCTGTTAGCATACTATAGGAAAATAAAAGGTATAATCATTATGCTATCAAATGGAAACCTAAGAACTTAGGTACTATATGTTGATATCTTTAGAGGAACACATAAACTGATGAATCATTAAAAATCTACACCGTGTAAAATAGAATTGTAAATGGCGAAAATAAGCTAGTTATAGTGGAAGAGCTAAATTAGCCGTGAATAAGCCAACTGTACCCAGCGAGCTAACACGATAAACAAAAATGGTAATTAGTGTATAAAGTATAATAGCGTAATTAAACCTACAGTAACGGTATTAACAAATACATATAAAATAAATGTGGGTAAAAGTATGAATTAATGTGGGTTATCAAACACAAAAGAACCAACTATTTTGTAAGCTACGATGAATGTTGCTAAGGCTGGCTAGATAAGCTAATGTTAGCTGTTAGGTATAAGTAATTGTACCCCACTCCTCCAATATTTACTTAAATATAATAATATTAAAAAGGGGGGAACAAGAAAAAGTAAAGCGTGTAGAAATGTATATGGAGACATAAGTATTGCTGGTAATGTTATCATTGTATTAGAATTATAAATAGAAAGCACATTTTGTTATTTGACAAACTACTGTAACTTGACCCTTCAAAGCTGAAATAAAATTTTTGACTTCTTGATACACGTTGTCACGCTTTTGCATTGGGTTTTGTGGCCCCGCCGTATAATTCCACCGTTATTTTACATATTTAAAAAATGTTCTCTCTTTGTGTCTTGTGGGTTTTGGCAGAGTTATGAACTTAAAGAGGAAAGTGGTTTCAGTACCAGTTTGAACACAGTGTGGAGGAAACTGAACCAACCGTTTCAGCCCAAAGTGTCGCACCGGGACCACAGACGCAGCAAGCTGCTGTCCCACTGCTTCTCCAGGGACAAACTTCACCTGTGAGACAAACAAACACTCAACACTTTTTTCCCCCCTCGGCTTCTCGCTGACTCACACACATTAGCGCGCACATCCCGAAAACCTGCTGCGTCAGCAACGTGTCGCAGAAGCTAAAAGGAATTCTGACTCCATAATCTGAGAAAAGGTGCACTTAGGTCCATATATATTTGGACATTGATGAACTACAGTATATTTTTCTAGGTGTATCCAGTTAAAGTAGATGTTGTAGCAATTTCAGCTTTTTTTGTGTATTAAGTATTTGGACAGCCGCTTGTTTTGTGGTGTGTGTGCTTTGTGCTTCCTCATTATTTTAATTTGACTAGGAGATAAAAGGTCCATGAGGTCACAGGTTTGAATTGGTAATACTGTGCAAAATCATGTCAGATATTCTGAAAATACTCATAATTCTAACCAGAGCATGTAGAAATTACCTTGCTCTAAGCAATAATTTACACGTGAAATGGGTTGAACTCTTACGTAATGGGTTGAAATGGCCCCAAGTCAAAACGGTCTCTAAAGGAATATTACTGTTATTCCACTTCTAGGTTCTGAAGCACAATCTTTGATTTGAAGGTAGGGGTAAGTCCATCCAACCATCTCAGAAAATATTTAGGGTTACTCTAAATCATTTCTTGCATACTTGACGCTGAGTTATAGTATGTTTGGAATTATGCTCAAATTGCTCAAAGTCTTCATAGTTTATATAAACCAATTATAAATAATAAGAATAAGATCAACTTTATTTATCCCAAAGGAAATTATTTTGCCAGAGTACCAAAACAGTGACAGTAAACAGTCAAGATTTTTTTTAAAGACATGTGCACAGGATGTCAGTGTGGCATGCAGAGGGTGAGGGTGGGGGTGCTGTCCAGGATTCTGATCAGTTTCCTCAACATCCTCCTCTCTGACACCTCCACAAATAAAATATTCTTTAGGGGCTGTTTAGGTCAGGGGCCATTCTGACTTGGGGCCATTTAGGTGATGGGCCATATTGACCTTGGTCTGTATTGACTCAGGGGCCATTTAAGTAGGGGCCTTTTTGACTAGGGACCATTTCGACACACATCCAAATTCATCTTTGGTCTAATCCACTCCCACGCAGTTGGTCTAACTCTGTGAGACATGCCCCCAAAGTTTGTGGTTGAGAGAGAGAGAGAGAGAAATGGCCCCTTCCAAATAGGACAACAGCTCTTCTCCATTTAAAGTGACAGGCACACAAATGTGTCTTTTGAGGTCTGGCATTGAGTATTTTTAGAAGACAGGTTTAAGATGCCCTCTGACCTGTGTTAGCATGCTGAATAAATGTAGAATATGACCCTTTTAACACATCTTTTTGTGTTCAGTTCAGTCAATCATTAAGAATTGGAAAGGGCACTACGTTGCATCATGTTGGCATGATGAAAGTCTAAAATTGCACTGGGAAGTGTTTGTACCTACTGAACGCACTCTATGAACTCTGCTAATTTCATTGCTCCTGTCCCTTGTTCCAGAGTATAACACCTTCCATGGTTGTGTTTCTCACAGGTACAACATTGTGTCGAAAGACACATTCTTCGACAACGCCACAAGGGGCAGAATAGTAAGTTCTTAGTAAAATTCACTCTGTTTCTGTTGCTCCGAGTTTGATTTATTGACCAGACTAACTGTGTTATGTCTTTCTTAGGTATACGAGATCCTGAGACGTACAGTTTGTGTACAAACCTGTCAAACTATAGGTGAGAACACAATGTTTGTCTTGACCCTGTTTCAGCAGTATTCATTCTTTACGCGTTGGGCCGGGTTAATATTAATGATGGACCCATTCTGACTCTAATATGCAGTTACTGCGGGCATCAATATACTGTATAGTCGGTGTAGTTGTGTCTTTTTATTAGCTTAAACCAGTCTTGCTATTATTCTCTGATTTCTGCCATCAACAAGGCATTTTTGTCCATCAAACTGCAGCTTGCTGGATAGCCTCTGTTTTTGGACCATTCCCTGTAGGATTCAGCAAGCAAAATTAATTTAATTGCCACAGCATTTATTTATAAAACAAACACCACATTAATGAGTAGAAGCTAATGAGCCAATTAATGTTACCGTATGAGACACAAAACATCTTGTCACCACTAAATGTATGATCATAGGTGAGGTAAGCGTGCAATGTAATTACACTCAACAAAAATATAAACGCAACACTTTTGGTTTTGCTCCCATTTTGTATGAGATGAACTCAAAGATCTAAAACTTTTTCCACATACACAATATCACCATTTCCCTCAAATATTGTTCACAAACCAATCGAAATCTGTGATAGCACTTCTCCTTTGCTGAGATAATCCATCCCACCTCACAGGTGTGCCATACCAAGATGCTGATTAGACACCATGATTAGTGCACAGGTGTGCCTTAGACTGCCCACAATAAAAGGCCACTCTGAAAGGTGCAATTTTATCACACAGCACAATGCCACAGATGTCGCAAGATTTGAGGGAGCGTGCAATTGGCATGCTGACAGCAGGAATGTCAACCAGAGCTGTTGCTCGTGTATTGAATGTTCATTTCTCTACCATAAGCCATCTCCAAAGGCGTTTCAGAGAATTTGGCAGTACATCCAACCAGCCTCACAACCGCAGACCACGTGTAACCACACCAGCCCAGGACCTCCACATCCAGCATGTTCACCTCCAAGATCGTCTGAGACCAGCCACTCGGACAGCTGCTGGAACAATCGGTTTGCATAACCAAAGAATTTCTGCACAAACTGTCAGAAACCGTCTCAGGGAAGCTCATCTGCATGCTCGTCGTCCTCATCGGGGTCTCGACCTGACTCCAGTTCATCGTCGTAACCAACTTGAGTGGGCAAATGCTCACATTCGCTGGCGTTTGGCACGTTGGAGAGGTGTTCTCTTCACGGATGATGCGAAGGAGATGTGTTGCACTGCATGAGGCAAATGGTGGTCACACCAGATACTGACTGGTATCCCCCCCAGTAAAACAAAACTGCACCTTTCAGAGTGGCCTTTTATTGTGGACAGTCTAAGGCACACCTGTGCACTAATCATGGTGTCTAATCAGCATCTTGATATGGCACACCTGTGAGGTGGGATGGATTATCACAGCAAAGGAGAAGTGCTCACTATCACAGATTTCGACTGGTTTGTGAACAATATTTGAGGGAAATGGTGATATTGTGTATGTGGAAAAAGTTTTAGATGTTTGAGTTCATCTCATACAAAATGGGAGCAAAACCAAAAGTGTTGCGTTTATATTTTTGTTGAGTATAAATGTTTGAAAACTCTTTTGTAAAATGTGTAAAAGTTAGTAGCCTTACTTTACCAGCTTAGCCTAGCTGATTTGCTGTTGCTGTTATGGTTGTCTCACACAGTCCAAATAAGTGCAGTGCCAAGTAGTATGAAAGTTATATTCCCTCTTCTCAGTGTGGTCTTTCAGTTTGAGAGCATGATTTATTAAATTTACTCATTCTCTTAGATAAAGAACATCTCTCTTTCAGATAATCTTCCTCTTGTTTTATTCTGGTTGGCATCCAAGTTAATGGTGCATTACTGCCCCCTTTTGTTATTGAATGTGAATCACAGCTACCTCATTCAGTATACAGGAGCAGCTTGTCATATGTGTACATGGTGCCATCTTGTGGTTATAGATGATAATACAGTATTTTTCCAGATATAATTAATTACAGGATATAAATTGCAGGACCTACCAAACCAGTAACACACTTCGCAACTTATAGTGGAGAAAATATAATAATTTCTGTATGTTTCCCAATGACTGACTGAGTTTTGGACCCTGTTTTGGTACCATTTCATGCTACGTGTCTGTGTCTTTGAAACACTTCATTGAACTTTCCTTGTGATGAATCCATCCGGGGAAGTTATGATTTATGTTATAGAATCTGAGGATAAGCACTTGCACCAGTGAACCTCAAGATCTAGATAGGAATTACTTCTTCATCCCACTGCCTTCCATGTTGTTTGAACTGTGCCAAAACAGCACCCCACCTGTTACCTTGTTAGCACCTTATGCTCTTAGACGGCTGACTTGTTTAGTATTTTCTTCCACACTTGAATGTAATTTTATGAGATATATGCAGATCTGGTTCAGCAAAAATTCCACCGCATGTTCATTTTTACACCTGTGGACTTTAATGATTAGCAGACAGAAACTATGTCTGTGTTGGGGGGTGCACCAGTACCACAAAGAAATGAGATGACACCCGGTGACGCTGGTGTCCACCATATGTGCGGTTGGCTCGCCCATCGCGACAGAAGGCCTCAGCCGATGGCTACTGATGGAGCTGCAGGGAAAGTGAGCGAGAGAAAATAGAGCTCCATTTCATTTCTGTCTCTCTCACACTCTCATATGTAAATATTGTAACACACACATGCACAGCGCCCACTCTGTCTCTGCTGCTGTGTCGTTTTCCTACAAGTGGGTCATATTTCTTGGGTCAGGCTGAGATTGAAGCAGTGGCCTCTGGGAGTTGTGGTGGGAGTTTCTGTGTCCTAAGGTTCATTAGCACGGCTCATTCAATAGCACAGCTAATCTCTCTGTACCCTTTGAGGTGCTGATAATTAATTAATTAATTAATTACTTTGATGAACGAGCCGGGTCAGTGTCTGCTATGACATTCATGGTTCAGGTCATCACTTTCCACAAGAAATTTGAACAAACGTGTCATTTGAACTGCCTGACACTGAAAAAGAGAATTCAGTCAGTGCAGGCTAGTAGGCGTAGTTGGCCAATCCTCTAGACATTTTCTGAATAGATATTCAGGGGTTCATATTCACCTCATGAGATCTCTGGACAGAGGTTTTTGATGGTGCCAATATCTTTGTAGGTGACTAAAGCTCCAATTCTTTGAGGTTCTGGCACTTCCTGTCTTACTCTTGGGTTTTAAGACCTGAACATTAACCAGTGACCAATGGTAATAATTGATTGGGCATCGTTGGTACTCGGTCTCTTTTAGAAGATCCTTGGGTACTGTTTGAATGACTCTGTGTCAAGCAAAGGGTTGCTTAGGGAGACTGGGACACCAACCACTATAACTTCCAGTATTACCTCAGCAAGAAAAGTAGCAACAACGAACATGCGGACTTTGGTCATTTCAAGTGCAATCTCATGTTTCCTGGATATATGTGGAAAATCAAGGCAACCAGTAGTGCATCCAGCGCATCTCGTCATTAAAAGTCGTGATATGCCTATGAAGCACCCCTGCATAATATGGACCATTAAGGCAGCTCCGTTGTGCCCTACGCCCTTGTTTCCTAAAATAGCAATATGGACCCTCAATTTTTGAACATGTAAAATGTCTGTAACAATTCAATTTTTTTTTTCCAAAAAGCTTTTACAAGTTATTTGTAATTTGATGAAACAGCTCCCCTACTTGTGCAAATAATCAAACAGTGAGTTGTTTCCAAGACATTCAATAATTTAAAAAAAATAAAGTAATTAAAACAATAATTGTTTTCACACAATTAGACAGGACTCTGATACTGGGGGTAACTGATCAAGCAGGGGATTGCCTGTTGGGGTGAAATGTGGTGGGGATCTTTTGCGGCAGGTGGCCGCTGTAGTAACCATGAACGCCCAACAGGAACCCTGAACACAAGACGACTAATGGGGCTCTGGTGAAACAAGATGATTGTTTGTTACCTGACGACTGTGAAGGTGGGTGAAGGCTGCAGCAGGTCTTCAGACCCGATTGTCTGGGATTTCCCAACCATCGGACCTGTCAAGGACCATATGTTGGTTGGTGTGCAAAAACATTCCCACATTAAACAAACCCACGCACATGCATCTCTGGATCAACCCTGGATGAATTCCATCAACCTGTCCAGGAATCAACCGAGACGATTTTCTTCACCACCGAGGAATTAGCACAAAGTTGTTTATAGCCTAAAACCACATTACTGTGCTGATTTCAACAGTTAGCTTAATTTTATTTATTTTTTACTAACAAAATAACACTTATAAGTTGGTAACTGCTCTTCACCTGGGTGAAAACTGGTATCTCAGCTAGTTTTAATAATGTAATTAATACATTTACTCTGGCCTGAACTTCTGCTCCTTCATCTTCTCGAGGTGGCGCTTGTTGCCCTCACGTGACGTAAATTTTGCTTATTTGATTACTATACAAGCTCCTACAGGAAGAAACATCTATTATTTTAGGATTTACAAACATTTTAGACTGTTAGCTGACTTAAAGTTAGAAGAATTAAAGTTAGCGGAAGCTATCTGGTCCCTTAATGATTTGCAAAGCTAGCTGAAAGGGTTCATGAAAAAGTTAGCTATGCTAATTAGCTGTTAGCGTATTAGCCAAACTGTGCCCACCACAGTATAAAGACACTGAGCTCTGGTCCTTCTGAATTCATTATAAACTCTCACAACAGAATAATAGTCCAGTCGTTGTACCGTTTCCTTCACCGGATTTATATTTCTGAAGCAAAATTATAAAATGATCCATATGTCAAGCTGTATATATGCTGTGTGCATAAACTGTTCCAGTGATGCATGTAATAGGTGGAATGTTCTGGATTAAATGCAAAATGCAATGTATTTATTGTGGTTTAAAGTGACTTTGAAGAGGTTTGATTTTATGGTCTTTGTGTTTTTCCTCTCTTTCTTTCAGGCATCAGCTCTTTGATAGCTAAAGGCGCGTATGACACTGCCTTCCCGCTTCATGATGTAAGCACAAATATAGGAATTCCACATCCTAAGCCTTTATTCCGCTTTACAGTTCTTGGAAGAAGACATTCTGGTCACATTCAGCAGATTTTTAAGCATCATCAAAGTATTGTATAGAAATTGCGTGGATTTCATTACCACAAATTGACCAGAATCAACCATGAGTTCAGCGAATTTTCATTTGACATAAATCTCTTTTTACTCTGACATCTAAATTTTCATCTAAATAGCCCAGCCTATAGAAGTTAGTGCCCCTCCTGACAGCATTGGTGATTGTAGTTGCAGTTATTTCAGCATCAATTTTTTATCTCCCGTTGGCTGAAGGCCCAAAAGGGGATTAAGTCGTGGCGATTTCCATCTATCCATCCCAAAAAGGGTATAAGCGTTCTGAAATCAACTCCTCTCTCATTTTTAGGAGGAATTTCATGTATCTTGGTACAACTCTTTGTTATAGGTTGGAAATGCACATATTGTAATATTATTCAAGTTGGGTCCATTTTACCAGGGTTATGGCCCTTGATGAACAAATCTGCACCCCGTCAGTTTCATGAGTTGGCGCCGGCTCCTCATATTTAGGATGAATTTCGTGAAACTTGGTACAAGTCCTTGAAATGTTATCAGAATGTACTTGTACCAAAGTGGGCTATTGTCCTCTCAGGGCATTTTATTTATTTATTATTTTTATTTACTTTTTATTTAAATTATTATGCTGTAAAAATTATACTGAAAAATGAAAATAGCTGAACCAACGTAATTGAATTGTTTCAGTTGGTAACACCTGAATGAATTAAGTTCTTTGAAGTTAATAAGTTCTATTAACTTAATTTCAAAGAACTTAATTCATTCAGGTGTTACCAAGTGAAACAATTCAATTAAGTTGGGTCTTTTTCAGTGTATTTGTTTCAGAGCAAATAACGATGTGGACTCTCTCACTTTGTTTTTGTGCAATTAAAAAAAAAAAAAAAAAAATATATATATATATATATATATATATATATATTTTTTTTTTATTTTTTATTTATTTATTTATTTTTTTTTATGTAAAATAGATGCCAGCCACCTAATGTCATTTCCTCTCTAGAATTCTTTACATTCTAATGACGAAAAAAATTTAAAGGTGACCAAATTAAACGTGTAAATGACAACAATGCACCTGCATCCCAAATCAGCTTTAAGTCTGCAGGTTGATTTTTCACAGAGAAATAAAGTAAAACCAGCAAATGCACTCAATTATTTATCTTTAAAAGTATTACTTTATAAAATGTCATCGATAATTGAGCATGTACTAAAAGCAAATAAAAAAAAAAAGGTGTAGAACAGTCTGTCCCCTTTTCTGCATTCTTTGTGGCCGTCAACATTTGATGATAAGTGATGATTATTTCAGTATCACTTTTTTATTATTATTATTATTATTTTATTTTGCTCTGAAAATAACAGATTTCAGGGATAATGATAATGCAGCTTCTGTCACTGTTTATCTGCACAACAATACATCAGCATCTCAAACACATTAGAAGAAAGAAAAACCAACAAATATGATCAATAATTTAGCTTAAAATGTATCAATAATTGATGGTTAATGAGCTAACATATGACAAACAGCCAGTGTTTTACACTAGATGTTTGAAAAGAAAGAGGTTTAAATGTTTTCAGGACAGCGCATGTGCGTGTGTTTTCTGTGTTGTGTTTTTCACTCTCTCGTCTCATTTCTCAGGGTGACTATAAGGTCATAGGACACCCCGAGGAGAGGAACGACAGACAGGTAGCTCTTTCATTTCTTTCTTTTTTTAATGGTCCTCTGGTCCCCTCCACATTCTCCTCCTCTCTCTCTCTCTCTCTGTCTGTCTCTCTCTCTCTCTCTCTCTGTGTGTGTGTGTGTGGCTTTAAATGTGATGCGGTGGCTCATTTAATACATTATAATGAAATGAAATTCACACGTCTGTCTTCCCAAATGTGAAAGAGAGGAATTGTAATTTTCTCATTAAAAGCTTTCTTCTGAATTTGAGTCACATCTTTAGTTTTTCCACACATATTATTACATAAAAAAGAACCAGTTAGAGAGCTGGTTATGGTAATGAACATACTTGAAGAGCACTCAGAGAGAGGAAGCTTCTGCAAAGGCTTCAGAGTCCTCCTCCCCAATCTGAAAGTTAGTCTGCTCGATCCAAACCATTATCTGGATTTGGATGACGGTGCACCTATTGATAGACAATCCTGGGATTCCGATCACCAGTCTTTGACTGGTGGTCTTGCATCCGCATCCTTATCAATCACCTTTGTTTCCGATTGCTGACCTGCGATCCTGATCTTTGTTCCTGATCAGTCATCTTTGATCCTCATTGCTGTCCTGTGTCTTTGTTCCTGATCAGTCATCTTTGATCCTTATTACTGATCTTTGATCTTGATTGGTGGTCTTAAATCCACATCCTAATCACTCAACCTTTGTTTCCGATTGCTGACCTGCGATCCTGATCTTTGTTCCTGATCAGTTATCTTTGATCGTGATTGCTGATCTTTAACCCTAATCACTCACCTTTGTTCTGATTGCTGACCTATGATCTTGATCTTTGTTCCTGATCAATCCTCTTTGATTCTGATTGCTCATCTTTAATCCTAATCACTCACCGTTGTTCTGATTGATGACCTATGAGCTTGATCTTTGTTCCTGATGACGCATCTTTAATCTTAACTGTTGATGTTTGGTCCTGATCACCAATTTTTGTTTCTGACTGCTGACCTGTGATCTTGATCTTTATTCCTGATCACGCATCTTTAATCTTGACTGCTGATCTTTTAATCTTGATTACCAAGGTTTGATCCTGCTCATTGATCTTTATTGCTGGTTTGACATCCTGATTGCTGATCTTTAATCCTGATGTTTGTTTTTGATCGTGATTGCTGATCTTTCTGATCACCACAGTTTGAGCTTGTTCACGATTTTTGATCCCCATTGGGAAAATAATATCCTGATTGTTGATCTTTGATTCTGATAAGTGAGCTTTGATCCTGATTGCTCCCATTTGTTTCTGAGTGCTGGCCTGTGATTCTGATCTTTGTTCCTAGTCATTCATGTCTGATCCTGATTGCAGATCTTTGATCCTAATTTCTGAATTTAAATCCTGATAGCTTATCTTTGATCCTAATAACTGTGCTTTGATCCATTCTGATTTCTGCGTGTTGATGTTTTGATCCTGTAATCTTATGGAACATAAACGGAGATAATCCACCCAGTGAAGGGAAAGTCTGCTCACATATGATGCTCAGTTACATATGATGCTCAGTTACATGTTTTGGCCCATTTGAAAATTTGATCTGGTTAAAAATTTCCTCTAACCCAAATGTTACAAGAACTGGCCTTGGTTCTGATCTGACACCAGCGTCTCCTCCAGTAATGCACGAGCAGTGACATTTCTACTGTTTGGTAACTGCCTATCATGAGGAATTAATTAGCACCATCTTTCGCACATGCACATAATCAGGCCTCTTTTTGCTCTCCACAGCATAAGAAATCATTTCTCGATCTCTTGGTTCCACCATTTATTTGATGTTTTCGGTAGAAATCTCCTGCCTTATAGACTTTGCTGCTAGCTTTAAGACATTCTGAGCTCCAGAGTCTCTGCACAGTCCTCAGTTTTTTACTTTTTAACTCCTGTACTTTCTTTCTTGTGTTGTTTTCTGTCTGCTGTCAGGTTCTACATGACGAGTGGGCCAAATATTCTGCTTTTTACAAGTACCAGCCCATTGATCTGGTCAGGTTGGTAGACCCTACAGTCAAACTGTTAACCTGGCAACAGTGAAGTCTTATTTACTGAATCAGAGGATGTTCCATGTTATTGCAATCTGTTCTGTAGCAACCTTAAATCCTGCTGTCCTTGACCTCTGACCCCTGACCTCACAGGAAATACTTTGGGGAGAAGATCGGCCTGTACTTTGCGTGGCTTGGTGTTTACACTCAGCTGCTAGTTCCGGCCTCCATAGTGGGAATCATTGTCTTTGGCTACGGTGTGGCGACAATGGATACTAATATACCCAGGTACACACACACATGTGCAGTCAGGTCGGAGATGTTCCTGTAGACATCACTGATTTTACAGGAAAATCTAGAGAAGCATTTGTGAGGAAAAACCATAAAAACTGAAATTCAAGTACACATTCTAATACGTTTGCCAAAATGAAATCTCAAGGACATGTTTGCTGTTTTAGTTTTCAGAAAAGTCAGAAATGGGGCAGGATCTCTATTTTTTTTTTTTTTTTTAATGCTTTCCAAAAATGTCCTCCAATTTGAACTTGAACACGCAACCCAAAGTTCAGACAAATCAAAACTACTTTGAAATCCTTCAAAGGTTATGTGAAACATTCAGATTGTTCTTCTACTAATTTGGTAAAATGGATACATTGGCTCCGCCCATCACCATTGTAAGCCCCATAGTAAGGAATTTTATTTGCTAAATAATCTGATGTCCACCTCAATCTGTGGAGGTATTTTTTTAACAATTAAATATGCAATGATTTGCGCAGCACCACTGTAGTAAAACTTTTTCATATTTCTTCTGCTGTGTGTAAGTGAATACAGAAACGGACACTTTGCTCTGCTGCTCCCACAGTTTGTGTCTCAGTTTCATGTGTCTATTGTCCGTCTTTGTCCCAGTCTGGAGATGTGTGACAAACGACTTAATTTCACCATGTGTCCTCTGTGTGATGGAGCCTGTGAGTTCTGGCAGCTCAGTACGGCCTGTGGCACCGCCAGAGCTTCACACCTCTTTGACAACCCCGCCACCGTCTTCTTTGCCATCTTCATGTCCCTGTGGGGTGAGTTCATGCGCGTGAAGGCGTTCATTAATGTTTTCTGACCTCCTCCACCTCCAGCATTGGCCCCGCTGAGATATTGGCTACACACTTTGGCTACATTTAAATGACGAATACAAGTTATTTTTACAATATGGAAACATATGGGACCAGAAAAGTAAAAAGGGGAAATTAAAAACAGTGCTGTTGACTTCAGTTTATTCTATTATCTGTTAAAATCAATTTGCTAATGTTTTAAATAGACTTGACAGATGTAGTCCACCATACAGTACAATCTTACTGTAGTTTTTTTTAATGTAGGCATTTTAAAGCTACAGTATGTAGGATTTGGCATCAGCTAGATGCTTAACCCTCTGGGGCCGACACCGTAGTATACGACGGCTAAGACCAAGCTTTACTAAATTATAAATAACTTTTAATGATATTACTGTAGATAGAAATTTACTTTTTTTTATGCTGAAAAGTTAACTCCGCGGACTTTCGAGCCAGCCATCGGCCATCTTTGTACTCCTCAGAAGCTGTGTGATGACATGCACAATGTGAGTGTCCAATCGGAATTGGTTCACTGTCGCATGGTTTTCCATATCCAATCATAGGGCAGATTTACCTCACGTGAAAAGCCAAAGATTGTTTTCAGGAGTGATATGTTACTAGTTGGCCTGTTTGAATAGCCCCTTGGGTGCTCCAATGAGTACATACTATTAGTACATACTCTGTGTGCCCTGCGCCATTATGCACAGCGATCAGTGAATGCAGGAGCAGACGCAGAGCCTCTGATGACAATCTCAAACTGTGTGTAACTATCAGGATTGCTCCACTAGTTTGCATGTGAATGTTACTGGATAACTCTGTTGCTTTCTCTGCGTAAAGCACTGTTTATCATATCAATGGACAACAAAATGCATAGACCATTTTTTATATATTGTTCAAAATGTGCATTTGTGTTTATTGGTTGAACCTTTTTGTTCTACAGTCTTTCACATAAGACCTCAAATTACCTTTATAAAGTGTCAAAACAGTTATTTATTATAGTTTGCTGTGTGTTTTGAAAAAATGTGTTTGGAAAATGATTTTCTCTTTATTTTTCCTTGCCTATTTTTGATTGTAAACCTTTATTACACTTCTAAAACACAACAAAAACGTTTATATTCTGAAAGCACAGGTTGTCCTGAAAAAAGAGACATAAAACTACATTGTAGGATGCAGGGAGAGCTGTTAACAGCAATAATAAAACATTTATGCCAGGCGAGTGAACTGTCCAAAAAATGCCCTCGGACCCCAGAGGGTTAAGACACCTTTTTGATTAATTTTGAATTAAAATGTACTTGCACTTCCCCCAACATTGCATCAATAGTGACTCAAACATGAAATACCAAGACATTACTATTCCACTAAAAGTCAAATTTGATATTTTGTACTATTTAATTATAGATATTGATCAACTGTCCACATGAAAAACACAATTTATTATTTATACAGAGCATTGTTATGTTGACATGGCGCAATTAACTATTAATGGGCTGTATTAAAGAGAAGGCTAATCCCCAGTTAGTGTTTTTATAATTGGTTACATGCTAACAGTTAGCCTTAGCGCATACAGACATGCTAACTGTAGCTGACACTAGCAGTAATGGTTAATGCTATTAGTTAGAAGAAGAGATATGGCATTAACTGAGGTACAGACATCTTGTTATTAAGGATTACTCTTCAAAACAACTTCAGAGTATAAGAAAGAAAGTAATTGATGAATAATTTATTGTTCTACCCCAATAAATTGAAGCTAGTATGATGAAGGCAAAGTGAAAGCCAGTGCTTTTTAATTTCTTCTTTTCAGTTTTATGTTCAAAAGTGATTGTGTAGTTCAAACTTCAAAAATAAACTTCAAACTTCAAGATAAGTATGAAGGTTTAAATCCTATCAGTCATGCTAACAATGTATTTCTTAGTAGTGCTAATTATTAAGACTGTGTGTCTGACCAATAATAATTTTATTTCTTTATTTGTGCATATGTGTGTGTACAGCGGTATTGTTTTTGGAGCACTGGAAGCGACGTCAGATCAGTTTAAGCTTCAGCTGGGATCTGACAGACATCGAAGAGGATGAGGTATAACACGCTAACACTAGCACTTACATCACTGGGAATGTCCCACTAGTCCTAGGATCCACTAGTCCTAGTATTAAGGAGCGCATGTTGAAGCTGTTTTTGCATTTATGGTAGGCTATGTGTTGCGCTAAAGTAGGTTAAGTAATGTTACAATAACAATAAGGTGAACTTTATTGTCCCAAAGGAAATTATTTTGCCAAACAGTAAACGGCGAACTTTTTTTTTATACAATAGGTACAACAAATTTATGCGAAATGACTGAAGACATTTTCATAAGATGTTCCCCAGTATTGCACATAACTGAGTAACTGAATGACTGTGAATAATTCTGTGTTGTGAAAAGTGTAGGAACATGGACCCACAACAGGGGGCGCAAATGAACGGACAATGGAATAAGCCAAATATAACAATTTAATGTTGTGAATGTGCACACCAGAGCAACAGACAACACAATTGAGATCACCAGTCAAATAAGTTACGGTGGTGTGTGAGCAGGCTCGAGGATAGGAGACACCCGTCCAGAAAAGAGCCGCATCCCACACGCCTTCCACTCCACCGGACCTGAAGCAATCCTGGAGCCGCCAAGCACTGGGTCCCCAGGTGGCCACTGCCTCCGGCTGTCAGATCGGGTACTGCTGGCAGGAAGAACAGACAGGTGATGGTGGGTGTATGAACACCCAGCAAACAGTTCAACACAAAGGTGGAAAGCACCTCCACCTCTCAATCACGGAGTTTGTACAGATCCTGCAGTAACAATTAACAGTCTGCAAACTCAGAATTATGTCAGTAAGTACAGAAGTAAAAACATTACTACTGTATAAACCAAAGGCTGAGACGTTTACTTAAAGGGTAGACGATTTCTCGGCAGTGAGGTGAAGATGCTGCCCGGCTCTTATGGAGGTGTGGATGATGATGATGAGTGACAGCTGGTGTTGTAGATGAGTGACAGCTGCCACTCCGGGTGCTACGGCGCCCTCACGTGCCTGAAGCCCGCCCTCTGGTGGTGGGCCAGCAGTACCTCCTCTTCAGCGGCCCACACAACAGGACCCCCCCCTCAACGGGCGCCTCCTGGCACCCGACCAGGTTTGTCCGGATGTCGGCGGTAGAAGTCGGCCAGGAGGGCCAGGTCCAGGATGAAGCTCCTCTTCACCCAGGAGCGCTCTTCGGGTCCATAAGCCTCCCAGTCCACCAGATACTGGAATCCCGGGCCCTTACGACGGACGTCCAGGAGCCGGTGAACTGTCCACGCAGGCTCCCCGTCGATGATCTGGGCAGGAGGCGGCGCCGGTCCGGGGGCACAGAGGGAAGAGGTGTAGTGAGGCTTGACCCGGGAGACATGGAATACAGGATGGATCCGCAGTGAAGCTGGTGGCCTCAGCTTCACCGCGGCAGGACTGAGGACCTTGACGATGGGGAAAGGGCCAATGTACCGATCCTTCAGCTTGTGGGACTCCACCTGTAATGGGATGTCCTTTGTAGACAGCCAAATCTCCTGCCCGGGCTGGTATGCAGGGGCCGGGCACTGCCGGCGGTCTGCATGGGCCTTGGCCCTCGTCCGGGCAGAGCGCCACACCCAATGGCACCGCCTCAGATGGGCCTGGACCGAGGGCACCCCGACCTCTCCCTCCACTAGCCGGAACAATGGGGGCTGGTACCCCAAACACACCTCAAACGGGGAGAGGCCGGTGGCAGACGAGACTTGACTGTTGTGTGCGTACTCGATCCAGGCCAGATGGTTGCTCCAGGCCATCGGGTGCGCCGAGGTCACACAGCGACGGGCCTGTTCCAACTCCTGGTTGGCCGTTCTACCTGTCCGTTGGTCTGGGGATGGTACCCGGACGAGAGGCTCATGGAGGCCCCCAGCTCTCTACAGAAACTCCTCCAGACCTGCGAGGAGAACTGGGGACCACGGTCAGAGACGACATTGGATGGAATCCCATGCAGACGCACGACGTGGTGGACCAGGAGGTCTGCAGTCTCCTGGGCCGTCGGGAGCTTCGGGAGGGCCATGAAGTGGGCCGCCTTGGAGAACCGGTCCACTATCGTGAGGATGGTGGTCATGCCCTGGGACGGCGGGAGGCCCGTGACGAAGTCCAGGCCGATGTGGGACCAGGGGCGGTGGGGCACAGGTAACAGTTGGAGGAGACACTGCGCCCGTTGGTGGTCTGCCTTTCCCCTGGCACAGGTGGTGCAGGCCTGGACATACTCCCAGACATCGGCTTCCATGGACGCCCACCAGAAGCGCTGCCTGACCACTGCCACGGTCCTTCGCACCCCTGGGTGACAGGAGAGCTTGGACCCATGACAGAAGTCCAGGACAGCAGCTCTGGCTTCTGGTGGGACGTAGAGTTTGTTCCTAGGGCCGGTCCCCGGGTCTGGGTTCCATGTCAGGGCCTCCCGGACGGTCTTCTCCACGTCCCAGGTGAGGGCTGCCACGATAGTGGACTCGGGGATGATAGGTTCCGGTGGATCTGACAGCTCGACCTTGACCTCCTCTTCATGGACCCGGGACAGGGCGTCAGATCGCTGGTTCTTAGTCCCGGGATGGTAGATAATCCGGAAGTCAAATCGCCCAACAGTGACCAGCGGGCTTGCCTGGGGTTCAGACGCTTGGTGGTCCGAATGTACTCCAGGTTCCGATGGTCCGTGAAAACCGTAAATGGTACCGCAGCTCCCTCCAACAGGTGTCTCCACTCCTCAAGAGCCTCTTTCACTGCAAGAAGTTCCCGATTGCCGACGTCATAGTTCCGCTCCGCCGGGGTCAACCTGCGGGAAAAATAGGCACATAGATGGAGAACCTTGTCGGACTCCCCGCTCTGGGACAGCACGGCTCCTATCCCTGAGTCAGAGGCATCCACTTCAACAACAAACTGGCGATTGGGATTGGGCTGCACCAGAATGGGTGCAGACAAGAACCGACGTTTCAACTCCCTAAACGCGGCTTCGCACCGATCCGACCAGGTGAAGGGGACTTTAGTGGAGGTCAGGGCCATCAGGGGGCCAACTACCTGGCTATAACCCTTAATAAACTTCCAGTAGAAATTAGCAAAGCCGAGGAACTGTTGCAGCTTCCTACGGCTCGTCGGTTGGGGCCAATCCCTCACCGCCGCAACCTTGGCTGGATCGGGTGCGATGGAGTTGGGAGGAGATGATGAACCCCAGGAAGGACAAAGAAGTACGGTGGAACTCGCACTTCTCGCCCTTCACAAACAGCCGGTTCTCCAACAACCGCTGCAGGACCTGACGTACATGCTGGACATGGGTCTCAGGATCCGGGGAGAAGATGAGGATGTCGTCCAGGTATACGAAGACGAACCGGTGCAGGAAGTCCCACAAGACGTCATTAACCAATGCCTGGAACGTCGCGGGCGCATTGGTGAGGCCGAACGGCATGACCAGGTACTCAAAGTGACCTAACGGGGTGTTGAATGCCGTCTTCCACTCGTCTCCCTTCCGGATCCAAACCAGGTGGTACGCATTTCTAAGATCCAATTTGGAAAAAATTTGGGCTCCATGCAGGGGCGTGAACACACAATCTAACAGAAGCAGCGGGTATCGATTACGATCCTTGACTTCGTTCAGTCCCCTGTAGTCAATGCATGGACGGAGTCCGCCGTCTTTTTTGCCCACAAAAAAGAAACCTGCACCCATCAGGGAGGTGGAGTTCTGGATCAACCCGGCAGCTAAGGAGTCCCGGATGTAGGTCTCTATTGATTCGCGCTCAGGACGAGAGAGGTTGTACAGCCTGCTGGACGGGTACTCAGCACCTGGGATCAAATCAATGGCACAATCGTACGGACGGTGCGGGGGAAGAGTGAGTGCCAGATCTTTGCTGAAAACGTCAGCAAGATCATGGTACTCCTCAGGCACCGCTGACAGATTGGGGGGGACTTTAACCTCCTCATTAGCTGTCACACCGGGTGGAACCGAAGATCCTAAACATTCCCGGTGGCAGGTGTCGCTCCACTGCATCACTACCCCAGACGGCCAATCAATCCGGGGATTGTGCTTTAATATCCATGGAAACCCCAAAATCACTCGGGAGGTAGAAGGTGTTACATAAAACACAATCTCCTCCCTGTGATTTCCAGACACCACCAATGTCACTGGTTGTGTCTGATGTGTGATTAATGGGAGAAGGGTGCCATCTAGTGCCCGTACCTTCAGTGGGGAAGGTAGTGCCACTAGGGGGAGCCCTACCTCCCTAGCCCATCTGCTGTCCAGCAGATTCCCTTCAGACCCCGTGTCCACCAGTGCTGGGGCGTGAAGGGTAAGGTCCCCACAAAGGATCGTTACTGGGATGCGTGCTGATCTACGGGCTTTTCCCGCGTGGATGTTATGACCCACCCTTAACCCAGTCTCTAAGGGCAGGCGTTGAAGTTTAACCGTTTGGGGCAGTTTCTTTGTATGTGCTCATCAGAGCCACAGAAAAAACACTCCCCGCGAGCCAGCCTCCGTTGTCTGTCATGTGATTTTACTTTGGCCCTGCTCGTTGTCCATAGCTTCGTCAGCAGGGGGAGCTGTGGTTCCACGGGGCTCTCTGACTGTGGAGCGTGGAGACGGCGGCACCTTTTCGGACCCGGAAGGAAGAGGGACCGCTTGTGCCCGGCCACGCCCTTCGCCCCGCTCCCGACGGTTTTCTTCTAACTGGTTGTCTAACCGTCTAACCAGATCAATAAGCCCGTCAAAATCCCGCAGCTCATCCTTAGCCAGCAGGTGCTCCTTCAGGACCGGAGACAGTCCGTTTACGAAGGCGGCGCGGAGTGCAACGTTATTCCAGCCGGACCTCGCAGCCGCGATGCGGAAGTCGACAGCGTACTCGGCTGCACTCCGACGTCCCTGTCTCATAGACAGCAGCACAGTCAAAGCGGTCTCGCCTGTATTGGGATGATAAAACACTTGTTTAAACTCCCTCACAAACCCAGTATATGTTGTTAGTTGCTGTGAGTTTTGCTCCCAGAGCGCCGTAGCCCAGGCGCGTGCCTGTCCTCGAAGCAAATTGATGACATACGCCACCCTGCTGGCATCTGACGCGTACATGACGGGACGTTGTGCAAAGACGAGTGAGCACTGCATTAAGAAGTCCGCGCACGTCTCGACACAACCCCCGTACGGTTCCGGTGGGCTTATCTATGCTTCAGGGGATGGGGGGGGGGGGGGGGGGGGTTCGTTGAATCACCACTGGAACGTCTGTATTTTGTGCTCGGTCAGCTGGAGGAGGCGCTGCAGCAGCGCTTGGAGTGCGCGCTTCCACCTGGCTTCCACGCCTTCCACTCCACGGGACCTGAAGCAATCCTGGAGCCGCCAAGCACTGGGTCCCCAGGTGGCCACTGCCTCCGGCTGTCAGATCAGGTACTGCTGGCAGGAAGAACAGACAGGTGATGATGGGTGTATGAACACCCAGCAAACAGTTCAACACAAAGGTGGAAAGCACCTCCACCTCTCAATCACGGAGTTTGTACAGATCCTGCAGTAACAATTAACAGTCTGCAAACTCAGAATTATGTCAGTAAGTACAGAAGTAAAAACGTTACTATTGTATAAACCAAAGGCTGAGACGTTTACTTAACGGTAGACGATTTCTCGGCAGTGAGGTGAAGATGCTGCCCGGCTCTTATGGAGGTGTGGATGATGATGATGAGTGACAGCTGGTGTTGTAGATGAGTGACAGCTGCCACTCCCGGTGCTCCGGCGCCTTCACGTGCCTGAAGCCCGCACTTCAGGCAGGACACCCTCTGGTGGTGGGCCAGCAGTACCTCCTCTTCAGCGGCCCACACAACATTCTGCTTGTTATGTATTCATCCTGCAGAGGGGGGGGGGGGGGGGGGGGAATTATAGTGTGTGATTGTTTCCTCAACAGCCTCCTCTCTGATAACTACACCACTGACTCCAGCTCAACCCCCAGGACAGAGCCAGTTTTCCTGATGTGCTTGTTGAGTCTGTTCGTGTCAGCTGCAAAAGTGTGACATAAAAAAAAAAATTAAATTATTGTGAATTAACATTATTTGTTGATTTTCAATTCAACTGATTTATATACAACAGTACAGTTAAAGGTGATTAATGGTGTATGTCAGCAGAATATGTTTTATTTTTGTAAATAGTTTGGGGTTGTAATATACACCATCAGATAATATAAAGAGGTCAGCACCTAGGACTAGTGGACCCTAGGACTACTGGACCCGCCCCGTTTCACTAATATGAAACTAGGATCTGTGCTGTGGATATCTGTAAATAATCATGATGACGGATATCGTTGGCTATTTTCCAGTCACCAAATTATGATCCCTGAGAACCACCTCGTTCTATAATTAATGGAATACTTAAGTGTAAAGTAATTGATATGCAAATGAAAAGTAGCTAACCAATACCTAATTTGTGGGTCTCTGGGTGTGGCCCTTGGGCACCACTTTTGAGAACCGACCCAGCTGTCAACTTGCAAGACCATCGGTCCATTCAGCCTTCCTAGGTCCTTCAACAGCTGTGGGAGATTCCAATGTGATATTTCACATGCCCACGTGTGTATTTGACATTTGAAAGCTGTGTGTCGGCTGCTTGTGTGGTCTGTGTCATTTTCTTTGAGCTGTACAACACTTTGGTCAACTTTTGCTGTTTTAAATATGCTTAGAAATGAAATGACCGAACTACTATCCTGTGTTTCCTGCTTCAGGAACACCCAAGGCCAAAATATGAGAACAGTCTCCTTCAAAAGAAACAGAGGAAGCAGAAAACTAAGAAGAAAAAGAAGAAAAATAATGAGGTAGGAATGAATTTAGACTTTATGACTGACATTCTCTCACAGTATCCATGTCGCGTCTCGCAATTAAATACTATGAGCGAGCGGATGTTTCCAATTTAAACTCCTCTATAATCAAGGGATCATGAAGCTCCTGTGAAGTCGTTACAGTTTGAATTGGATGTCTTGGTGAAGCAGATCCTGATTGTTTGGTTTCCAGCGCTTGAAGTGACATTAGTGTGGTGTTCTTATGATTGAGAACGATCTGGGTTTCCTGTGTAAATTGGGGCAGTCACAGTGGTGTTGTCCCACATAGACTTAGCACGATGTCAGACGGATTCCTGCCACAAACCAGTGTCACATTTTTTTTTAAGATTCAAAAATTAACACCGTCAATAGGGGAAAAAAAAGATCTTAGAGGTGTGTTGATAGATACCGGGACAGTGCCAAGATACACCTTATGCTGATTTTACTAGGGGAGCTACGACCACTACCTTTGCACCCTCCCACCCCACCCCGCCCCCCAGGACTAAACCAAACCAACTGTTTTAGTTTCCTTAGATGACCCCAAAACACAATCAGGATGCTCCCAAAAATAAAAAATGGCCTCAAGCCTGTTATCCAAGATGGCCACCAAAATAGGGTTTTTCCACTAAAACACTTTTACACAACATATAAACAACTTAAATATCACAGAGATTCAATGGGAAGACCATTGCAGGTCACAGCAAACTCATTTGTGCCTAAACTAAATTCATTCATGGGTTTAAAATTCAAAATGGTGTCCAAAATGGCTGCCTATAGACCCTTATCATTAAAATGCATAGTAGGAACAAACAATAGACTTAATAATGACAGAAATAATTGGTGTTTAAGTGAAAAAAATCCTATTTTGGACGCCATCTTGGATAACTGGCTTGAGGCCAGTTTTTATTTTTTGGGAACATCCTGATTGTGTTTTGGGGTCATCTAAGGAACCTAAAAAAGTTGGTTTGGTTTAGTCCTGGGGGGGGTGCAAAGATAGTGGTTGTAGTTCCCATAGTATTTTCTTTGAAGAAAAATCACATTCACACAAATAAAAAGACAAAAGACACTCATAGGAGTATTTCATTTATGACAACCAACAGCCACTAACTTGAATTGTCATAGATGAGGCAATATGCGATACGCTGTTTATTCAGATGTAATTCATATACTATGTATCATCTGTAAGGGATGCTCAAGGTCATAATCTTTATCAAAACAGTAGGGGGCAACAAAGGTCTCAATCAAAATTGACACTTTATGGACATACAGGTCCACAGCGGAGACTTTTAAAATTATATTATGATGTACATCATTAAGGATATAATCATCACACCAAACGTGAAGGAAATCTACAACATGGAATGCCAGAAAACTGAAAAATTCAAGTTTGCAGTCATAAAATTGGTGGCAGGGTTCAATGCCAACATTGCTGTGTCGCTGTGCGTATGGTAGTTCGTAGGCTCTACTCTTTCGACAGCTAAAGGATTCTCTGGCCTTGCAGGTCAGAGACCAGCTGATCAGAGCGTTCACCTCCCATGCTGCAGATTGTGAGTTTGTGTCCCGAGGGGAGTGAGTGGAAGGAATCAAAATGACAACACAATGCAGAGCAATCTGCAACACAAGAAAACTAAAAATTCAGATTTGTGGTCATAAAATTGGTGGCCAGGGTTCAATGCCAACATCATACCAAATCTACTCATACACTGCATAGAGCAGGTAGCTGAGTGGATCAGGAGCTGGCCTGCCAATATGTAGACCTGAATTTGAATCCCACTCATGCTACCTGTCTATGTCCTTGGACAAGACTCTTAATCTACACCGTCTCAGTCGACCCAGCTGTAATTGGGTACTGGTCTTGGTTGGGGAAGTAGTAAACTGTGTCAGACTGGCATCCCATCCAGGGAGAGTCGGAGACTCTCACCCGCTTGACGATACAGAATCCAAAGATAGGCATCGGCATCATTGGGCCTCAGGCTCTATATAGTACTAACGTCTTCTACCCATAGACTCACAGATGGACAGTTATACACACCAGTGGTTCATATGGCCCCATATGGACCTTTTGCCAGTTTGTGATGTTGGAGGATAAAACTTTGGCTGTAACTCCATCACATCCTCTGTTTGGGTATCAAACACCACACTTTAAAAAATGAAATACTCCATTTACTTAATCTGGTTATGTCAACCAGACCTACAAAATGTGGTTGTTCAAACTGGAAAAGCAATTAATTATGTTTCATATTTAAACAACCAAAGGTTATGTGTGTGTTTTTGCATAATCTGTGTAATCTGTGCTGCAGCCAGACAAACAGGAGGAAGGGACAGTGACAGGGAAGGACAGATGGTGACATAAACTCCTGTCTGCCATGGCTGCAGGAATACCGGTAATCCTGCACCCTCTCCTCTCCTTTCCCTCCTTCTCCTCTGCTCCTTTTCTCTTCTTTGACTGCAGGCTGATGTCCTCCTCTACCTGTCCCTTCCTCTGGCTGCTACAATCTCAACCTTTCAGGTATTTATTGAACAAAACACAGTGTATATTTTCTATTTCACAAGGATCTAAATTAGATGAATTGGAATGGACTTCAGTCACAGTCATAGCGATGGAAATTTGACCCCAAAGATCTCGACCTTCACTGCAATAGCTGCCATGTGATGGACCTCACCAGGGAAATTCTGGTGTCCATCTAAGCGTGTGCCACATTTGGTCCAAATCAGATTGATAATCAAAGATCTTGAGCTTTTGTCAAAGTGCAGTTTGGGGGTCAACCTTCACTGATGTACCAAATTTGGTAGAAATCAGCTAAAGGACCTGTGAGGAGCAGACAGGCAGGCATGACCTTTATCCGATTGACTGGCCTTTGGCAAATTTGACCTAACTAGCCAATTCTGGAACCCACCTTCTTATGTGCTCCACATTTGGTGCAAATTGGGGTGAAAAACATAAAATTTTGCCTTTGACCACAATGACCTCTGTCCTCCAGGGCAACACTGGTTGCAATTGTCCGTTGGAGGATGATGTTTCGTGGACTATTAGAGGTTATTAAAGTTGGTCATCGAGGTAGTTTAGGAAACTTGTGTCTTTACCTAAATTTTATATATATATATATATATATATATATATATATATATATGCTCTGAGTTTGACACTGTGCAATGTTCAGCAGGCAGAAAACAAAGCTGTTATTTTTGTCTAATCTGAACAAGGCAGGGTGTTGGGAAAGACCAGCAGGTGCAAATTGTTGCTCCAGAGCAGCAAGAAAAGAACATTCGCTGCTTTGTGCGAGCAATGATAGTGATTGAACCGTATGATGACCTGCTGGTAGTTAATGGCATGTTTCAGAAGCCACTGAAAGACAGACAGCTGCTAAAGACAGTTAATCAGGAGTTGTCGTCACACTTTCCTGCACAAAGGAGTTATCATTATCTACAATCTACGTTAAGTTCATCAATGTTTCCACAGGTGTAATTTAATAGCTTTAATAATGTCTGTCTGTCTGTCTGTCTGTCTTCAGTTCCACTGACCTGCATGTTGACTCACTGCTGTAAATTACTGCACACCATTGGCGGCTCCAGAGGTTTTTTTTTTCTTGAGGGTGGGCTGGAGGGGGGGCATGATTATTAAGTCGTTAGAATTTTTAGTAAATTTGCAAATATGCATTTTTTAGTAAATGCTAAATTTTTACTTTGTAGATGTCAGTTCAGGTGTACAATATGTAACAGATGGAGCAACAACAACAATTACTGTACTGACAGGACACAAAAACAATTAATAACTTTAAAGGCAAAACATTAGAAAATCTACATGCTAACAGTAAACACAGTCAGGATGGAGACTGGTCTCCTGCAGGTGGGGCTCTTTTTCATCACTCTTTCCAAACATTGGACTGGTGTTGTCCTATTTCTTAGTTTCACCAGGCTCAGGTTCCTGGATGAAGTTGTTTGACTAGTAAACAATTCACCATTAATCACACTTGCATTCAAAATCAAGTGGAATAATGAAAAATTAAAAGCATTGCACTATGTGAGCAACAGGAAGAGGCTCAGTTCATCACAGTGCAGAAATGCAGGGGGACCCCTCCCCCCCAAAAAAATAATCCTACAAAGGTCCAGCAAATTTCTTGTGTCTGTGTATGATCATTCCTAAAAGTTTCAGCTATCTTGGTCGCTTTGCATAAAAGTAATTTTCTTTCAAAATTTTGCTCCAAAATGATATGATTTGTTGCTAAAATAGGTCTCCAGGCAAAATGTCTATTCCTTGGTTGACCAAGACATGTTGGGGAAGATGAATGGAACAAAGAACATTACTTTTACCTTTGTAGGATTTATTACAATTTTTATGGGTTCTGGGGTTTTTTTTTTTTTTTGGTCACCCTGTAATACCTCATGGATGCTATGGAAAATGAGGGGGGTGCTATAGGACCGGCTCAGTCAGGGAATAGTGTTGAGAAACTGAGGTTGAAAACATAAGATTTTATGGCCTCTACTGGTGGTTGGCTCTCACTGCGGTATTGTATCACTTCCTGTTCCGGAGCACAGCGGTGTTTTTCTGTATCTGTTAGCTGTTTAATCTGCGCAGTTAGATTGATCTAGTTATCTAGATTACGATTTGTTTCCCAGTGTAATCTTTACGTGCCTTAACTAAAGCACTCCTTCTGCTGAATCACCTCTAAATTATTTACACATTATTCACTTTGCGTGTTTTTAGGAATCCGCTAGCTTAGCGTAGCTACTAGCTCTTAGCCGATTTAGCATGGCGGCTTCTCCTGTCTCTCCCGCACTTTTCTGCTCTGAGTGTGAAATGTTTAGTTATTCCTCGGCCTCCTTTAGCAGTAACGGTACTTGTAATAAGTGTAGCTTATTCGTAGCTTTGGAGGCCAGGCTGGGCGAATTGGAGACTCGACTCCGAACCGTGGAAAATTCTACAGCTAGCCAGGCCCCTGTAGTCGGTGCGGACCAAGGTAGCTTAGCCGCCGTTAGTTACCCCCTGGCAGATCCCGAGCAGCCGGGAAAGCAGGCCGACTGGGTGACTGTGAGGAGGAAGCGTAGCCCTAAACAGAAGCCCCGTGTACACCGCCAACCCGTTCACATCTCTAACCATTTTTCCCCACTCGACGACACACCCGCCGAGGATCAAACTCTGGTTATTGGCGACTCTGTTTTGCGAAATGTGAAGTTAGCGACACCAGCAACCATAGTCAATTGTCTTCCGGGGGCCAGAGCAGGCGACATTGAAGGAAATTTGAAACTGCTGGCTAAGGCTAAGCGTAAATTTGGTAAGATTGTAATTCACGTCGGCAGTAAAGACACCCGGTTACGCCAATCGGAGGTCACTAAAATTAACATTAAATCGGTGTGTAACTTTGCAAAAACAATGTCGGACTCTGTAGTTTTCTCTGGGCCCCTCCCCAATCAGACCGGGAGTGACATGTTTAGCCGCATGTTCTCCTTGAATTGCTGGCTGTCTGAGTGGTGTCCAAAAAATGAGGTGGGCTTCATAGATAATTGGCAAAGCTTCTGGGGAAAACCTGGTCTTGTTAGGAGAGACGGCATCCATCCCACTTTGGATGGAGCAGCTCTCATTTCTAGAAATCTGGCCAATTTTCTTAAATCCTCCAAACCGTGACTATCCAGGGTTGGGACCAGGAAGCAGAGTTGTAGTCTTACACACCTCTCTGCAGCTTCTCTCCCCCTGCCATCCCCTCATTACCCCATCCCCGTAGAGACGGTGCCTGCTCCCAGGATTAGCAGAAATCTTCCATTCCAGCTTATTAATTAATCAAAAACCCAGACAGAGCTTTAATTCATTTGAAAGCTTGACTCTTAGTCTTGTCCATCCAAATTGGAAGTCCCAAAAACCAGTTTTATTTGTTATTATCTATCGTCCACCTGGTCGTTACTGTGAGTTTCTCTGTGAATTTTCAGACCTTTTGTCTGACTTAGTCCTTAGCTCAGATAAGATAATTTTAGTGGGCAATTTTAACATCCACACAGATGCTGAGAATGACGGCCTCAACACTGCATTTAATCTATTATTAGACTCTATTGGCTTTGCTCAAAAAGTAAATGAGTCCACCCACCACTTTAATTATATCTTAGATCTTGTTCTGACTTATGGTATGGAAATAGAAGACTTAACAGTATTCCCTGAAAACTCCCTTCTGTCTGATCATTTCTTAATAACATTTACATTTACTCTGATGGACTACCCAGCAGTGGGGAATAAGTTTCATTACACTAGAAGTCTTTCAGAAAGCGCTGTAACTAGGTTTAAGGATATGATTCCTTCTTTATGTTCTCTAATGCCATATACCAACACAGTGCAGAGTAGCTACCTAAACTCTGTAAGTGAGATAGAGTATCTCGTCAATAGTTTTACATCCTCATTGAAGACAACTTTGGATGCTGTAGCTCCTCTAAAAAAGAGAGCTTTAAATCAGAAGTGCCTGACTCCGTGGTATAACTCACAAACTCGTAGCTTAAAGCAGATAACCCGTAAGTTGGAGAGGAAATGGCGTCTCACTAATTTAGAAGATCTTCACTTAGCCTGGAAAAGAGTCTGTTGCTCTATAAAAAAGCCCTCCGTAAAGCTAGGACATCTTTCTACTCATCACTAATTGAAGAAAATAAGAACAACCCCAGGTTTCTTTTCAGCACTGTAGCCAGGCTGACAGAGTCAGAGCTCTATTGAGCTGAGTATTCCATTAACTTTAACTAGTAATGACTTCATGACTTTCTTTGCTAACAAATTTTAACTATTAGAGAAAAAATTACTCATAACCATCCCAAAGACGTATCGTTATCTTTGGCTGCTTTCAGTGATGCCGGTATTTGGTTAGACTCTTTCTCTCCGATTGTTCTGTCTGAGTTATTTTCATTAGTTACTT